>NC_064620.1:280294045-280919045 GCF_023898315.1 Schistocerca nitens
AAGGCAGCAGCTTCATTATTTGTTAGACGCATATGAAGAGATTTTTGATGAGAAACCAGGAATTATTAAAGGGTATATTTGTCACCTACAAGTGAAGCCACATCAGACTTACTGTTACACGCACTATCCGATCCCCTGGCGTTTAAAAACAAACCGTTCAAAGGGAGATAAATAGAATGTTAGAATGGAACTTGATTGAGCCATCAACTAGTCCATATTGTTCTCCGCTCTTAGTCGTTCCAAAACCTGGAGGCAACGGACGAAAAGTATGAAGACCAGAATTTAAAATGGGAAGAAAAGTTTCGACTCGCACTTGTCAATTTAACTAAAAAGGCAATACAACGTAAATTGACATATGATAAACGGATTCACCGGATTCAGACGTTTCATCTTGGAGAAAAGGTTTTATTGAGGCGACACATCCATTCCTCGAAACTGATGAAGAACATAAAGAAATGGAATCTTATTTATACCGGACCATATGTTATTGTAAATATACCAAATCCTGGATCATACTTGTTGGCATATCCCGAATCGAAAAGAATAAAGGGATTATTCCCGCATAATGATATTAAGAAATTTTTTGAAGGATCGTAGATCTGTGATACCAAATATGGAGAAGAATTTAGAGTGAAATTTGACTATGAGTCGAATGTTTATATAAATATCAAGAAGTTCATGTTGTCTAGAGGTTAAGAGACAGTGAGATTACTCCTGTGGTAGGTTAAGAGACAGTGAGATTACTCCTGTGATAGGTTAAGAGACAGTGAGATTACTCCTGTGATAGGTTAAGAGACAGTGAGATTACTCCTGTGATAGTTTAACACAAAAAAAAAATTTAAGATAGGTAGAAGAATATGTTAATTACTAGTGTTTGTAAGTGTGGACTATGAGCAGAAGCCACAGTGATATACAAGGAAAGTGCATCTACATTTCCTCAAGACACGGCACTTATGTGAGAATTGCGTGTGAAACTTGAACAGTGTGGGATATGTAGGTAAATACGCTGTGAGTATGATGTGCGCTGTTCGCGCAAGAAAACAAATGAACTGTGAAATGAAGCAACAGTCGATAATGTCACTGTTGAAAACAATTGAAGAAACTCTCTGGTTGCACGAGTGAAAATTATTATAATTTTTAGATTTTTCATTATGCCTTCTTTACCAGGAGAATTAATTTAAGAATTTTAATTAACTTTTTAAGAATAGCAATTTGTGTGTTTCATCTTATGGACATAATTGTTGAAATATATTTCCATAAATGTTCATGAGAGGATGAAGAAGATTCTGCGATTGGATGATTTGTTAAATGAACATACGTCATCATTAATGATATTTATTTGCAAGTGGATCTATAAATCAATTAATTACAAGAATAATGAAAATTTTTCAAATTATTCCTTTTGTGGAGTCAGTGTCATATGCCTATGTTTAAAATTTTTCATCAGGTGTAAACACAAATTTTATCCATAATTTCGTGATTGAAAGCAGACCTTGGACAGATTCAATGCTCTACTTCCACCTGCACTATAACAAAACGAAGATTAGATTAAAAAATTTTTTTGAGAGGAATACATTCAATATGAGCTACAACAAAATTTAAATGCCCACAGTCTATTTGGCAATGTTTTGGACAATCAGCAGTTGTAATGCAAAACACCTTTGGTATTGAGGACTACACAAAAATTCGCTATTGTCAGGACTGATGAATGTTCCAGTCTAGTACAGATGGAAGAATATAAGAATCCACTCCGATTTTGAGTTCAACGATGAAATATGGACTTCGTTGCCTTAATCCACTCTCTTCCAGGGATTTATTCAGTCAGAACCTTTTCTTATTCCACTTTAAACCTGTTTCATGTTCACGTCCCTGACCATCTGTTCCTGAGATCATCTTCCTGTTTCTACGGCACATTACCAGCTTCTATCCTGTACCATAAGCCAACGCCTGTGCTCCGTGCCGCCTCCACCAAATGCTGTACGTCGCCTACCCGGTGTCCGTACCCAGTGTTCCTGTTCCATCGACTTCACAACGAGATCGCCGGCTACATCGTCGAAAGAAGAATTATGAAAATTTTTTTTGAGCAATATTGTAAAATTTTTTTTTGGCTATGAGGCACTTTTCTTTCCATCTAATCTATGGAGCTTCTATATATTTCAAAATTACTGGATTTAGGCTTTCCTATCTTCTTTAATACCTGAGCTGGGGTCTATTCTTCCGGGTTTTCCAGGGTTTCCCTGTGAAGGCCAGTTCCCAAATGGGTAGACCTTTTCCATAATTACACCAATCTACATCTTCCCTGGTTATGTACTCGGGATGCGGATATACCCCGGTACATGTAAAAGCTACAGCTTAGGTATTCTCGTAACTTATTGTCTTAACATGTTACCCATACTCTCTATAGTAAAATTCTACGAATTCAAAATATTCCTCTTTTGAATAAACAACCCAACAAATTTTTTTCTGTTAGCTCGCAAAGTGTATTATCATTAACTTTGCTCGCTGCGAGGGGCAATTGTAATATCTCTTTATATACGATGAATTATTCAGATACAATTCTACCCTTGAATGACGTTTACTAATTTTCTATCTTCATACTCGCAGAATCCACGCGAAAAGTAGTTTCATACAATAGCTATGCCATGAGCGCATAAGTATTCTTTGTAGTACTCTCTCTGGTGGTTGTTAGAAAAAAAAAGAGAGGGAGTTTCCGAGATTGTCTTCGTGCCGATTAGCCTGAACTTGGTTTGAAGAACTGTAATCTGATTATTGAGATTTATGACAGAAGATAACTGATACGAAATTGTACGATTAAAACGTGAAATATATATATATATATGGCTCCTTCATGAAAAAGGTCTGTATCTGACATTTGAGAATTAATGATATTCATCGATATATTGCGTAGTTGTTAATCAGAAGGGAACTTCCGAAAGACTGGATACGAACCTGCATTTAATAATCCAAGAGCTCCATTATTTCTTCGGAAGTTTAAACTTCATCAAAGCCAAATATCCGCTTGATCTGAGGTTTCCCGACTGATTATACAACGCTCCCAAAAATACGAGGCATTTTATTTGTACAGATTAGCAGACTGCCGCAAAGCACGAGCCTGCAGAGAAGAAGAATCATCGCCTGCTTTCATTCTAACAAGTAAAATTTCAGAATCATTTTGAGTGACTGAGCTATGACTGTGTTTCCTATCATGAATGATTGATTGATCGAACGAATTGAGAGCTACATAATTACGTAGAAAATAGGAGAAATGAAATTACATACATTACATTTGTCTATGTTAAGGGACAGTTGCCACTCCCTGCACCAAGTGCCTACCCGCTGCAGATCTTCCTGCATTTTGCTGCAATTTTCTAATGCTGCAACTTCTCTGTATACTACAGCATCATCCGCGAAAAGCCGCATGGAACTTCCGACGCTATCTACTAGGTCATTTATATATATTGTGAAAAGAAATGGTCCCATAACACTCCCCTGTGGCACGCCAGAGGTTACTTTAACGTCTGTAGACGTCTCTCCATTGATAACAACATGCTGTGTTCTGTTTGCTAAAAACTCTTCAATTCAGCCACACAGCTGGTCTGATATTCCGTAGGCTCTTACTTTGTTTATCAGGCGACAGTGCGGAACTGTATCGAACGCCTTCCGGAAGTCAAGAAAAATAGCATCTACCTGGGAGCCTGTATCTAATATTTTCTGGGTCTCATGAACAAATAAAGCGAGTTGGGTCTCACACGATCGCTGTTTCCGGAATCCATGTTGATTCCTACATAGTAGATTCTGGGTTTCCAAAAACGACATGATACTCGAGAAAAAAACATGTTCTAAAATTCTACAACAGATCGACGTCAGAGATATAGGTCTATAGTTTTGCGCATCTGCTCGACGACCCTTCTTGAAGACTGGGACTACCTGTGCTCTTTTCCAATCATTTAGAACCCTCCGTTCCTCTA
Source organism: Schistocerca nitens (assembly GCF_023898315.1). NCBI lineage: Eukaryota > Metazoa > Arthropoda > Insecta > Orthoptera > Acrididae > Schistocerca > Schistocerca nitens. The sequence continues at coordinate 280,298,014 of NC_064620.1, forward strand.
GAGACTTGCGGTACACGGCTGTTAGAAGGGGGGCAAGTTCTTTCGCGTACTCTGTGTAGAATCGAATTGGTATCCCGTCAGGTCCAGTGGACTTTCCTCTGTTGAGTGATTCCAGTTGCTTTTCTATTCCTTGGACACTTATTTCGTTGTCAGCCATTTTTTCGTTTGTGCGAGGATTTAGAGAAGGAACTGCAGTGCGGTCTTCCTCTGTGAAACAGCTTTGGAAAAAGGTGTTTAGTATTTCAGCTTTACGCGTGTCATCCTCTGTTTCAATGCCATCATCATCCTGGAGTGTCTGGATATGTTGTTTCGAGCCACTTACTGATTTAACGAAAGACCAGAACCTCCTAGGATTTTCTGTCAAGTCGGTACATAGAATTTTACTTTCCAATTCACTGAACGCTTCACGCATAGCCCTCCTTACGCTAACTTTGACACTGTTTAGCTTCTGTTTGTCTGAGAGGTTTTGGCTGCGTTTAAACTTGGAGTGAAGCTCTCTTTGCTTTCGCAGTAGTTTCCTAACTTTGTTGTTGTACCACGGTGGGTTTTTCCCGTCCCTCACAGTTTTACTCGGCACGTACCTGTCTAAAACGCATTTTACGATTGCTTTGAACTTTTTCCATAAACACTCAACATTGTCAGTGTCGGAACAGAAATTTTCGTTGTGATCTGTTAGGTAGTCTGAAATCTGCCTTCTATTACTCTTGCTAAACAGATAAACCTTCCTTCCTTTTTTTAATATTCCTATTGACTTCCATATTCAGGGATGCTGCAACGGCCTTATGATCACTGATTCCCTGTTCTGCACATACATAGACGAAAAGTTCGGGTGTGTTTGTTATCAGTAGGTCCAAGATGTTATCTCCACGAGTCGGTTCTCTGTTTAATTGCTCGAGGTAATTTTCGGATAGTGCACTCAGTATAATGTCACTCGATGCTCTGTCCCTACCACCCGTACTAAACATCTGAGTGTCCCAGTCTATATCTGGTAAATTGAAATCTCCACCTAGGACTATAACATGCTGAGAAAATTTATGTGAAATGTATTCCAAATTTTCTCTCAGTTGTTCTGCCACTAATGCTGCTGAGTCGGGAGGTCGGTAAAAGGAGCCAATTATTAACCTAGCTCGGTTGTTGAGTGTAACCTCCACCCATAATAATTCACAGGAACTATCCACTTCTACTTCACCACAGGATAAACTACTACTAACAGCGACGAACACTCCACCACCGGTTGCATGCAATCTATCCTTTCTAAACACCGTCTGTACCTTTGTAAAAATTTCGGCAGAATTTATCTCTGGCTTCAGCCAGCTTTCTGTACCTATAACGATTTCAGCTTCGGTGTTCTCTATCAGCGCTTGAAGTTCCGGTACTTTACCAACGCAGCTTCGACAGTTGACAATTACAATACCGATTGCTGCTTGGTCCCCGCATGTCCTGACTTTGCCACGCACCCGTTGAGGCTGTTGCCCTTTCTGTACTTGCCCAAGGCCATCTAACCTAAAAAACCACCCAGCCCACGCCACACAACCCCTGCTACCCGTGTAGCCGCTTGTTGCGTGTTGTGGACTCCTGACCTATCCAGCGGAACCCGAAACCCCACCACCCTATGGCGCAAGTCGAGGAATCTGCAACCCACACGGTCGCAGAACCGTCTCAGCCTCTGATTCAGACCCTCCACTCGGCTCTGTACCAAAGGTCCGCAGTCAGTCCTGTCGACGATGCTGCAGATGGTGAGCTCTGCTTTCATCCCGCTAGCGAGACTGGCAGTCTTCACCAAATCAGATAGCCGCCGGAAGCCAGAGAGGATTTCCTCCGATCCATAGCGACACACATCATTGGTGCCGACATGAGCGACCACCTGCAGATGGGTGCACCCTGTACCCTTCATGGCATCCGGAAGGACCCTTTCCACATCTGGAATGACTCACCCCGGTATGCACACGGAGTGCACATTGGTTTTCTTCCCCTCTCTTGCTGCCATTTCCCTAAGGGGCCCCATTACGCGCCTGACGTTGGAGCTCCCAACTATCAGTAAGCCCACCCTCTGCGACCGCCCGGATCTTGCAGACTGAGGGGCAACCTCTGGAACAGGACAAGCAGCCATGTCAGGCCGAAGGTCAGTATCAGCCTGAGACAGAGCCTGAAACCAGTTCGTCAGACAAACTGGAGAGGCCTTCCGTTCATCCCTCCGGAATTAAAAGGACCTTTGGACAAAAGAGAACCATTTGTACGAATATCAAGAGCTCTGAGGAAAACCCAGTTCTAAGTAAAGAAGGGAAAGCAGAATGAGTATATAGAGGGTCTATACAGGGGCGATGTTCTTGAGGACAAAATTATGGAAATGGAAGAGGATGTACATGAAGATGAAATGGAAGATATGATACTACGTGAAAAGTTTGACAGAGCACTGAAGGACCTGAGGCTAAACAAGGCCCCGGGGGTAGGCAACATTCCATTAGAACTACTGACTGCCTTGGGGGAGCCAGTCCTGACAAAACTCTACCATCTGGTGAGCAAGATGTATGAGACAGGCGAAATACCCTCAGACTTCAAGAAGAATATAATAATTCCAATCCCAAAGAAAGCAGGTGTTGACAGATGTGAAAATTACCGAACTATCAGTTTAATATGTCACAGCTGCAAAATACTAACGCGAATTCTTTACAGACGAATGGAAAAACTGGTAGAAGCCAACCTCGGGGAAGATCAGTTTGGATTCCGTAGAAATGTTGGAACACGTGAGGCAATACTGGCCCTAGGACTTAACTTAGAAGAAAGATTAAGGAAAGGCAAACCTACGTTTCTAGCATTTGTAGACTTAGAGAAAACTTTTGACAATGTTGACTGGAATACTCTCTTTCAAATTCTGAAGGTGGCAGGGGTAAAATACAGGGAACGAAAGGGTATTTACAATTTGTACAGAAACCAGATGGCAGTTATAAGAGTCGAGTGACATGAAAGGGAAGCAGTGGTTGGGAAGGGAGTGAGACAGGGCTGTAGCCTCTCCCCGATGCTATTCAATCTGTATATTGAGGAAGCAGTAAAGGAAACAAAAGTAAAGTTCGGAGTAGGTATTAAAATCCATGGAGAAGAAATAAAAACTTTGAGGTTCGCCGATGACATTGTAATTCTGTCAGAGACAGCAAAGGACTTGGAAGAGCAGCTGAACGGAATGGACAGTGTCTTGAAAGCATGGTATAACATGAACATCAACAAAAGCAAAACGAGGATAGTGGAATATAGTCGAATTAAGTCGGGTGATGCTGAGGGAATTAGATTAGGAAATGAGACATTTAAAGTAGTAAAGGAGTTTTGCTATTTGGGGAGCAAAATAACTGATGATGGTCGAAGTAGAGACGATATAAAATGTAGACTGGCAATGACAAGGAAAACGTTTCTGAAGAAGAGAAATTTGTAAACATCGAGTATAGATTTAAGTGTCAGGAAGTCGTTTCTGAAAGTATTTGTATGGAGTGTAGCCATGTATGGAAGTGAAACATGGACGATAAATAGTTTAGACAAGAAGAGAATAGAAGCTTTCGAAATGTGGTGCTACAGAAGAATGCTGAAGATTAGATGTGTAGGTCACATAATTAATGAGGAGGTATTGAATAGAATTGGGGAGAAGAGGAGTTTGTGGTACAACTTGACTAGAAGAAGAGATCGGTTGGTAGGACATGTTCTGAGGCATCAAGGGATCACCAATCTAGTATTGGAGGGCAGCGTGGAGGGTAAAAATCGTAGAGGGATACAAAGACCACTAAGCAGATTCAGAAGGATGTAGGCTGCAATAGGTACTGGGAGATGAATAAGCTTGCACAGGATAGAGTAGCATGGAGAGCTGCATCAAACCAGTCTCAGGACTGAAGACCACAACAACAACAACACACATATTCAAACTAAATGTCATTCATCTTTAATTATTTGAAAATAGAAGTATTGCAAGAAAAGTTTTCATTCTACAGTTTAGTTAGGTGCTTAAGTTGATGATAATGTGGGGGAGGAGGTAGGACAACAGATGGAAGGGGGAGGGGAGGGCGGCGTAGTAGCTAATGTCTGATTGCACTCAGAGGTAATGGTCTAAGAAAGGTTGAGAGCCACTGCTGAACCACGATTAACAAACCAGATACCACGTAATCTAAAATTAGGAAATTAAAAAAGTTGCACCTACACCCGGAATCGAACTCACTGGCTCGAGTATTGCGGTTGTGAGGAAACCACATGTGTCAGGGAACAAATTAGACGAAAGGCATGACTGTGACAGTTGACCAGATTTTTGAGTGGTAGATGGACCAAGAAAGTTCTTTACTGGATTCCAAGACATTCCAAGACATAACGGAAGTGTGTGGATGACACTTCAAAGTACTCATATACGGGAGCAGCATGGATGCATGTGGGCTGACGACTGTAACGCATGGAAAAGTCTAGAGGAGTCCTTTATCCTAACGTTGCTTGTTTCCTATTGTGCTGGTACACTGATACTAATAATGTTTATAAAGTCGAACTGACGTTAAGGGCCGGCCATTGTGGCCGAGCGGTTCTAGGTGCCTCAGTCCGGAACCACGCTGCTGCTACGGTCGCAGGTTCGAATCCTGCCTCGGACATGGATGTGTGTGATGTCCTTAGGTTAGTTAGGTTAAGTAGTTCTAAGCCTAGGAGACTGATGACTTCAGATGTTAAGTCCCATAGTGCTTGGAGCTATTTGATTTTTGTACATTAAGGTCAAGATGGCGAAGAGAAAAGTTTAATTGCTGGTGACAACCCGAATTGCCCACAAGCCAGGCATCAGAGGTGTTTAGCTGTGGAAGTCGCAAACTATTCAGAATCATCCTTAGGATGTTTTTGATGGAATTAAATGTTAATGAGGTGTTAAAAGAAAAAGATTAGATTTGAAGGCGTGACAATGCAGCAGAAACGTTTAACGACTGGCAGTGGTCTTCCCAGACTTAATGTAAGGAAACTACTAGTAACTTTCCATAAGCACATGATGTAAGTTCAAGAAAATGAAATACCTTCTTGGTAAAATCGCTTTGCTGGGAATCAGAAAATGCTCTGAGGCAAAACAGTGTTACAAATATGTAATGATCTTATGGTTCTATCCCTAGACTGCATCGTTTGTCAGGAACTATTCTCTTTCATGCCACTATATAAGTAGTTTCCAACTTTTACGTAACTGTTACCCCTGAATGAGATCGTACAGAAATCAATACCCGAAACAGAGTTTAGTATCTAACTAAATTCTAGATTGGGATAAGTTACGAACCGCTGCAGTGATCCTCTCGCTGTAGGAGAGAAATGGCTCCCACAAGCAGGTACTCTGCCCAGGTACATCAGATAACAGCTGCCCTTTCTAGCGGTAGGTGAGGTGACACCACTACGCTCGGCCGGGGGGGGGGGGGGGGGTGAAGAAGTAGCCGCTATTACGGCTGTGGCCGCATTAAAGAAAAAAGAAGAGCAGAACAAGAAAGTTAGGGAGTCACCATTTTACTTTCACAAAACTGTACTGGATGTAACTGAATAAAATATTTAATGTAAAGGTACATTTGGTTTGCCCCTCAAATGCACTGGGAACTACTGCAGTTCACGACACACAAATTTAATTTTTTATGAACTAGCAGGTCTCCAGTGTATTTTTCCAATTCTTTCGCAAAAAATAAAAGACGCCTGACTAATCACTCAGACAAAACCTTACAGATTCCAATCTGGCTGTCTAGAAGCGATGCAGACACTTACATGTTATCTCAATAGTACGGAATTTAGAGCTGACACTTGAAATGAACACGCCTTTAATACCTTTAGGTCGCTTGAGCAGGCTGGTCGGGAGAGAGGTTCCTTTGGTGAATGCTGCTGAACCTTCTTTCGAGGTTGATTAACACAACCTTCATTACAATAAAGTGTTTACGGTACACATTAGTAGATCTTCAGCTCAATAACGACGTCATTTAAAGAAAACACATAGGCCCAAATCCCAGTAACATCAACAATTATGTTAAAGGCAATAAAATAATGAAAGAAAACTAGTAGTTCCTCTTTTCTTGATTAAAAAGGTCAATTTCGTTTAAGTGCTTGTACATAAAACCACGTAAGACATCTTAACATTAAACAGCTTTCATGGGACCTCTGTCCGTAATATGAAATTACTGCCAGAAATTCAAGCCATTGACCAAGAACTTTTGTCGTCGACAAACATCCACTGACCACCTTGCGAGATAAGCATCAATCATCTTTTAAGTAATGCCATACATTAGAGTTTAGAAAACACATAAACAGAAATCTAAGAGTTATGTACTATCATTAATGAAAACTTGTAATCATTGACAAATGGTTTCAGTAACATTAAGGAAATACAAAACAGAAAGAAAAACTTCCTATAAATTTTAATACCCGGAAATTCGGGTACCACCTTTACAGAACTGCAGCCAGAAAATGCACCTTTCGGGTAACTTGAGGTCAAACCCGCCCCAGGCTGCTTGCAGTTACAAACAAACCCGTGCTATCACGGGACAATTGCACAGAGTATAATCAGACTCCTCCAACAAACAGAGAAGTCAAATTAGTTAACTGAAATGACGTACACTTTCATACGTGCACTTATTGTTTGTAGTGTGCCCAATGCACAATAACACAGGGACCGAGAACAGTCTTATAACAATGTTTACAAGTTTAAACTTGGTGGCTATACAATGTGCACAATGGACAATAACACAGGGACCATGAACAGTCTTATAACAATTTTTACGAATTTAAACGTGGTGGCTAAATATCTTTACGCTGTCAAAACAGCTTCTTTGTGAATTTCGAAACTTAGCGAAGAAGTGTACCCTTGACCACCTGAATCGGCCGTGAGATATGGCTCTGAGCACTATGGGACTCAACTGCTGAGGTCATTAGTCCCCTAGAACTTAGAACTAGTTAAACCTAACTAACCTAAGGACATCACACACATCCATGCCCGAGGCAGGATTCGAACCTGCGACCGTAGCGGTCTCGCGGCTCCAGACTGCAGCGCCAGAACCGCGCGGCCACTTCGGCCGGCGGCCGTGAGATAACCCTGTGAATTAGAACGTCTATGAGAAACTGTATTGGGGGCGTTTCTTCCGCGTAGGCCTCATTACAAATAGCGGCTAGATGGCACCGGCAACAGAAACGCTTCCTTCACAGGCTGTCTACAACAGAGGTTGTGGATGGCCTTAGCCCCCGATACATCTTAACACAGGCGCTCGCACATTCGTGAGTCAGAAGATTTAAGTACCTGGACATAAACTTTGGGAATGGCTTTATCCGGTTTAAATATAACCTTTAATCTTTTTACTCCGCAGTGCCACAGAGCCACTGCCGGCACCACAATCTCCCGCGCCAACTTCTCCCGCTGCTCTGTAGCTCGCTGCTCACGAAAACCTCCGCTACGGGGCATGTGTCCACAAGTCACCTAACAGTGATGTCGCTGGAATCGATCGTGGTCAAGCGGAATCGATTGGGACACATCAGCACTAATCCTTTGTTGCAGAATTACCACGCCTCCATACTAACGCGTTCATATTAGTGGGCCTCTCATATGGTAGATGGTCAACATTGCAACTTGTGATCAGTCGATTGCAAGTTCGTTCGTGGTGCGTAATGGGAGTACCAGCAAGCGATTCGCTTTACAGTTGGCAAGTCAGCGACAGTGTCGAAGCACTGTTCGGCGCGCGCTCCACTGATCGCTCTCATTTGACTCAGTGTTCTGTTCTGACAAGGGAGACTTCTCATCGCACCCCTCTCGGATTTAGTGATAAGATGACCCAATAGATAGCCCGTCAAAAAGTGAATATAAATCAAGCTTGAAAACAGGAAGAAGATGTACTGAGCTGCGAAGAAAGAAGCACAGTAGAAACAGTGACCAGTCCAAGCTCAAAATGTGTAACATCGAGCGAACTTCAATAACCCCGGCGTTGTTGTGTGGTTACGGTGTTGGACTGCGTGTTCATATCTCCCTTGTACCCCGTCTTTTTTTTTTTTTCACAAAATTATGAACTCTCCGTCCAGTCACTGACGTGTATGTCGCTGTATTCAAACTTGTGTCTGCGTCGTGGTGTAACGTTCGTTTGCAACAGCGTGATGCACGAAAGGGACTTCCAGACGTACGTACCTCCTATTTGTTCTACATAAGTACCATATGTTATGACTCTTGCACTCCGTTTGGAAGTTTGGGCTCTTGAATTCCTTTGTTGTAACATAGTTCACAGACGTTTATGTGTTGTTTTCATTCCGTGAGAGGTCTAAGCGTCATATACATTTATTTGCGACGGTAATATTTTCTTGCCACATTACTAATATTGTATAAATCGAAGTAAAGTATGACAATTTGACAATACTACAGAAGGAGAACAGACACGTCAATGGCCGGACGGAAAGTTCGAAATTTTGATAAAAAATGGCACACGAGGGAGATCTGAAGACGTCTAACACGGTGACCACACAACTACGAAGCCGTGATTCTTGCAACTAACTCGATGTTACACATGTTGAGCTTGGATCGTTCACAGTTTCTATTTTGATTCTGTTTTCACAGTTCAGTAAACCTTCTTACTGTTTAATGTTTTATCTGCGTTCAGTTTTTGACGGGCTATTCACTGGCCCATTTTACCACTAAATCCGGGGGGGGGGGGGGGGCGGGATTGCGGTGGGGACTTTCCCTTCTGAGGATCGTTTCAGCAACTGCAGTCGTCCCGCATTCTCTCGCGTGAGAGACCCAAAGCTGCACTCACCTGATTTACTACAATAAATAAATCACTCACAACACTTCGTATAATTAACTTAATAAAACCAAAGAAAGGACATCATAATAACAATACTTGTTATGACATATTAAATCACCCAGCTACCTTTGTAACATCTTTTCATTATAAGACGCAAAATTAATTATTTAAATATATTGAAACGTAGAGTTTTCGTTGTATACAACCAATAAAATTCCATTTCAATTTTCTGCTTTCTTGTATATTTGGTATTTATTGGATTCCTGAGCTTTAGAGAGAAGATACTGCCACTCAATGAAGTAATCATCAAAAGTAGAGCAGCTTATTTCATAATCACGAACACATATTACTATTGCTTCGACTGTTAATACTTATAATCTGCTTTGTTTCTCAGTGCACTGGACATTCGTGAGAGAGAATAGTGCTTCCACGTTAGCATTGCGTCCTGGAACACTAAAGATAAATTCGCACAGATTTAGTAATTGTAGATACTGCACTGCGCGTCCACAGTGTTCAAAAAATAGGTCCATTTTTCCTGACGCGATCTACTGCACTAATCACGACTATTCTTCCTGTTGTGATTCAGTGAACTGTTTGAGGAAGCGAAACTGGTCAAACAATCCGCTATAGTCTATTTTATAATTATTTACCTTGCACAAATATTACTTTTCTTTTCACTTCATTCTAAACAAGTTCTCAGTCCAGCAACACCCACTGAAAAATGAAAAATTTTTTCAAGTTCGTTGACCATTTTTTTAAAATAATCAGCACATATATCGTAAAACTATTCAATATCAGAACGACATTTATGAATACCCTCAGCCGATTCAACCTCTATTTTTTATAAGATAGATGTCACTTTGAGTGGTACCGATTTTTCCTCTTTATGCCGTGCTATCACTCCGACAACATCGTAGCTACTTCTATAATATTGATGCCTGCCTTCTCGAGTTTAAGCATTTTTCTCTGACATACACTCATCCCAAAGCGCAAAAACTATAAAGATGATTGAGGCAGTGGATCATGGAAATGGGTTGACAGAACTTCAGAGGTACACACAATTTTTAGGCTGATACTGTATGTCAAAATCGGTTAACAACGCCTCGAGATAACGTTCCCCATTTAGCGTATAGCGGGAAAGAGGAAACTTCCGGTAATTTACATATCGTAGCGATAGAGTGGGTTTCCCTGCACGGCATGCTATTTAACCGGCTAGCAACCCACAATCAGACGTTTTCAGTGGGCGAGCGTTCAGCAGAACTTGCTGATCAGGCAGAAAACCAACGCTGTACAGCGGCAGGTTTCGACATTATGTCTACTGTCCGAATTACCGACTATGCGAAGCGCGGATGGTGCCCGTAGGACGATGGCGAATACAATCTGGTAACGTTTGTTTTCGTCGGATCCATCACACGAGGTATGGCTATAAAATAAAGGGACTTTTTTACTTTTAGTCTTCAGCCGCGTAACTGATTTGATGTGACCTGCCCCGAATTGCTCTCCTTTGCAAACCCTTTCATCTCAGAGTAGCACTTGCAACATACGTCCTCAATTATTTGCTGAATGTATTCAAATCTCTGTCTTGCTCTACAGTTTCCGCCCTCTACAGCTCACTCTAGTACCAGGGAGGTTATTCCCTGCTGCATTAACAGATCTCCTGTCATCCTGTCCCTTCTTCTTGTCTATGTTTTCCATACATTCCTTTCCTCGCCGATTCTGCGGACAACCTCCTCATTCCTTACCTTACCAGTTCACATAATTTTCAGCGTTCTTCTGTTGCACCTCGGACGCTTTTGTTCTGGCCTGTTCGGGTTTTTCCACTTCATATTTCACTACCATACAATGCTGTGCTTCAAACGTACATCCCTTGAAATTTATTTCTCAAATTAAGGCCTATGCTTGATACTAGTAAACTTCTACGGAACTGTTGCTGTAAAACAATTCATTAGAAAAACATTCATATTCAGTTATTGCCACCCTCAGTATACTCCCTCCTCTGTCCCTATAACGCTCGATGCCAATTTTGCATTGATAGAAACAGTGCTGAAGTTTTCCTCTGTGAGCTCCTTGATCACGCCTCTCGCTTTTTCGTTCACTGCTTCAACGGACTGAAATCTAGTTCCTTTTAAGGTGAATTTCACCTTGGGGAACAAAAAAATGGTTCAAATGGTTCTAAGCACGATGGGACTGAACATCGGAGGTCATCAGTCCCCTAGACTTAGAACTACTTAAACCTGACTAACCTAAGGACAACACACACATCCATGCCCGAGGCAGGATTCGAACCTGCGACCGTAGCAGCAGCGCGGTTCCGCACTGAAGCGCCTAGAACCGCTCGGCCACAACGACCGGCCTTGGGGAACAGATAAGAGTCACATGGTGCTAAGTCACGCGAATAAGGTGGGTTCTTTGACAATGGAATGCTGTACTTTGCTACAAACCTCTTAAAACATAATGCTCTATGAGCCGGTACGTTACCTCCATGCGGAAACCATGATGTGTTCTTCCACAATTCGGGCCGTTTTTTCTTGTTTTCTTGCGGAGCTGAGCAGACACTCAAGGTGTAATGTTGTTTAATATTTTCACCTTCAGGAACTCAGTCAAGATACACAATTCGATGAATATAGAAAACAGCACCCATCATTGCTTTGAATCTTGAGTTTTCTTCACTCTCGGTGAAGTTGGATCCTTCCGTTGCAAGGATTAGCGCTTAGTTTCTGGATCATGAGCGAAAAACCATGATTTTCCACATGGTAACACTCTTTCCAAAAAATTATGATCATTTCCAATGGCATTCACTACAAAAATTTTGCACAAGCTTCATTTCATTCGATCGTAAATTTCTGCTCCAGTTTCGCACGCACTTTTCTCTTGTTAAACTGGTTATGTAAAGTTTGCCTTAGTATTCTTTGTCAATTCCTGGAGCTTAAGCAACCGCGTTTTTAATGTTGAAGGGCGTGCGTCATCTTCGACTTCTTCTCGGTCATCTTGGAAACGCTTGAACCACACAGAAACTCACGTACCTGATAAACAGTCTTCGCCATACACTCCTTTTAGTAAAAGGTAGGTTTCATCAGCAGTTTTTCCAAATTTCACATGAAATTTTACGTCAATTGATTGCTGTGTTATTACACTTATAATTTTTCCGGAAAAACAAAATAAAAGCTGTTACACACATGACGGCCACACTGATTTGTCTACAGACTGCAGAAAAGCCGTATTCGACTGAGGAGGCTGCACGCTTCACAGTTATTGGTCGTTCATCTCTGGCGCATGCTTGCTTATTCTTTGACGGCATCAGTCCCTTTTTTTTATAGCTACCCTTCGTACGTGGGTATGTCCATCGTGATGCTGTACGACTCGTCTGATAACAGTATATGGTCGGCATACCTCCCTCTGCAAGGGAAGCCGTAGCAGTGATCACCGAGCTGACTGTTCTTTGTGCTCCAGACGTCGTCGTAGTATCCGTGTGTACTCCGTGTGTAGACTTGTCTTGCGACTAAAAAGCTCGTTTACTGACTGAAACACGTGACGTGCTTGTATAATCGTGTAATGCCGAGCGAACATGTCTGTTCTGTGGACGCCAGTCACGCGCCGCTAAGATAGTGCATGGCGTTTAGTTTGGCCCTTATCAACCCATCCATTCCATATTCATATGATAGTCGTTGTATCCAGACCAAAGCGAGCGGTAATATCACGGGACGATAACCGCAGGCTCCGTGGGCCAAGATCCAGTCTCTGTCGAATTCTACAGTTTTCTTTTTTCATCCCCCTCACCCTATATAGGCGGGGGTTGGGCTCTCTGCATATACAATTTGCAGCTCATCAGTCACATGAGAGCAAAAATTTTTAAATCATAACATAAAAACTGGACATGGTGGTTGATAAAAACACAGATCGCCACTTGCAGAAGTTAACCCTTTCGGTCATGACGTTCTCATATAAGGACATACTAAATGAATGCTTAGTATAATAAAATTCGTTAAATTTTACCATTCGTAATTGTTGTCCTCATATTGTCACGAGTAGAGAGTTTATTTGAGTACGGTGTCGACATCTCCTGTCAATCTGTGATACCACAAAACAAAGCTGAATGCGCACAGTCACATGAACGCTTCCCATTAATCTTGGTACCTTCCATCAGCCGGTCAATATCTTCTAAGCTTAGGGAAAAAAAAAAAAATATTTGTAAGTAGAAAGGTGCATTCTCGAAGGTGAAAACTAAACGTGTCTTTCAGAACGAAAGGTAAGTGACATGTTTATAACTTTATACATGTCTCCAAATGAGGACATTGTGATTGACAGGTTGTAATGGCACAGAAATTTAGGACATTATTTCGCTGTCTTTTTAGTCATCTTACGGTGATTTCATAATGACCCGAATCTAAGATAGACAAAGGCCACTTACAGAAGAAGACATTATAGAGCTCCTTAATTCATTTGAAATTGACGATCCATCCGATGATCCTGGCGATAATTTTAAACAAGAGGACAATGCTGGAAGTAATGTTAGACGTTTTATACCATACGGTTACTGTAAGCTGAGTAGCCTAGACGCAGAGCCCGCTAACTGCATTGTTAAGTGACACTGAGATAATCACGAAACACTCTTCCCATACAAACCACAATCCATTGGCAGCAAGAATGTTATTGTTGCGTACGAGTTTGTCACAGCGCAGCCAGTCTAAGGCTGAATAAGCAAAATACCCATTCTAATCTTAACAGTCTGAAAGATAGCTTTGAATGTCTAGATTGGTAAGTCTGATGTCTGTTCACGTGATTTGCGTCCGGGCATGGCAGGGCGACAGGCACGCATATTGGGCATCTAGCGGGCTTTTCACCCGAAGACAACATGCAGTTAGCTGCTTTTGAAACCGAACACGATTTTCGACAGCCAAGTTTGTTCATGTAATTGATATTGCATGTGTAAATGCATGGACGGAGTACAAGAAAAACGCATCAGATTTAGATGTTCCTAAAAATAAGACACTTGATTTCCTTCACTTTAGGGCAAGTGTGGTCAAAGTACTGACAAAAATAGATAAGCCAGCTGCCACGAAAAGGGGGTGTCCCACTAGTGAGAGCCTAATGCCATCTCCAAGTACTTCAAAATGAGTCAATGTGAAAGTTCGTCCAGAAGCTAATGTTGTTTTGGACTAGGTTGAGCATCTTCCAGAGGTCAGTGAAAAAAAATCGTTCGACGGGTGCAGGAAACCGAATTGCAAAGGTAAAACCAAATTTTATTGTGTAAAATGTAACATTCACTTATAGGAAAAAATTGTTTCTTTGACTAACGTTCTTCACAAGGATAAAATCATAGTTTATGTATATAATCATTAAGTAACCTTTGTGTAATTTACGTATTTTGATGAAATAAAATCAAAATACTTTGAGTTTTCGACTTATACCGCACCCACTTGAACACAATGTCCTCATTTGGGGACGCGTTGTATCTCCCCCTTGGGGGGCACCTCGTAATATTTTATATATCTGAAAAATCATAATTTAATTCGATGAACTGGATGGCAAAGGCATGATTTTTTTTAGGAAAAAAATAATTCGTGACCGAAAAGGTTAAAATACGAAAGGCTGATTTGTTGATTAACTAAAATGTAGACACAGATGAATGGAAAATGAGTGTTGTGCATGAAAAAATAAAACAGATGGTCTGTTGCATAAGGTAGAAGGTAAAAGGCCAGTGTCTTGACTGATTAAAATAGATTCATAGATCAGTGATGATTGGATGTAAACTGCCAGGGATAGGGGTATCAAGGGAACATAGCATTCAGGGTAGAGCGTAGGAGGGGTATTTATGTGGCTGGATGTTTGGAGGAGGAATGTGGGAAGAGTGAACTTAGGAAGTGGTTAGAAAGGACTGGAGGAGAAAGGAGCCCTGACAAAGGGAGGGTGGCAGGGACCTCCTAGAGCTGGGAGGACAGGGAGTTTCATAGGGAGAGGACGTGGGGGTTGTGGAGATGTAGTGTTGGGGGAATGTGGTGCTAGACGATCAGTGAGTAGGGGAGAAATGAGGGATGGGTAGCGTTGAGCTTACGGGTAAAGTAGGATACTAGGAGGTGTTCAAGATGGAAGAGTGGGCTAGGGAATCTTATAAGTTGGTAGAGGATGCGGGTGGGCAGGGTAAGCGGCTACGAAAGGTTAGGATGAGAGCATCACGTTCGAGGGCCTGTAGAGCGTGGTAAAAGGAAGGACGAGAAGTCCATGCACCATTTGCATAGCAGAGGATGGGTCGGATTACGGATTTATAGGTGTGAAGGATCTTGGAAGGGTGCAATTCCAATGCAATTTTAGTCTCTTGTGGGCTTTCTGTTGAACAATTAGTAGATAGGGCTTCAATATTAGTCGGCGACCAAGTGTTAATACGAGATATTTTAGTGTGTTAGTTAACTAGACAGGACGCTCGTAAATGGTAAGGTAAAAGTCGTGGGGGTGAAACTTACGGATGGTTCGAATGGTAATTATTGCCTGCGTTTCGGTAGGGTAGATTTTAAGGAGCCACTGGTTGCACCAGGAGGTGAACTGATTGAGGTGAAGTTGAAGGGATCGTTGGGATTTCTGGAGGGTAGGATAGATACCGAGGAAGGCGGTGTCAGCGGCATATTGGAGAGACGTACAGGAGGAGGTGACTTCGGAATATCCGGGATGTACAGGAGAGAAAGAGGGCCTGTGCCGAATTCTACAGTAGTACGACCTTCTATTGTGGGACAGTAGACTTCAGAGTTAGCTGTCAGTGCGTGAGATTCGTATCACCGCCTCATTTTGAAATTTGCTTCTCAGCTCTAAAGTTCGCACGAAAGCAGAAGATTTTCTTTCTTACGCAATGCTTTATTTACTGGCAGGTCTTAGGAGGCCAACAAGAATCTGTGTGGAATGATGTAGCTCAAACGCTCGTTAGACCTGTCAGTTATTCCTTAGTATCATGCTGCATGGAGGATTTGAACGATAAATCGTAATGATGTGGAACGAGTCATTTTTCGTACATGTCACAACTTAATATTTAAATATGGCTATATACTGAACATTTATAAAGCTTTTTTTAATATCTAAAGGTGAGTTAGTAGTTCCTACCCACCACCCTTTACATATTACAGTAATAGAAATTCTTCTATTGAACAGGAGTTGTCAACGAGAAACTTTTTCAGTTTGTTTTCCAATTTTGCTTTGCTATCTGTCAGACATTTTATATCACTGGGTAAGCTAGCAACACTTTCTCGTGCAGCATTTTGCTGAAGAAAACCTTAATGGGGAGTAATGAATGTCAGTTTTCCTTCTGGTGTTGTAATTATGTACATAGTTGTTCCTTTGGATTGCAGTGGATTATTTACAACAAACTTCATGAATTATTAAATATACTGTAAAGCAGTAATCAGAATGCCCAACTCCTTAAGTAGACGTTTACATGATAATCGTGGGTATGCACAACATATTTACCTTAAAGCATGTTCTTGAGCCGACCGCGGTGGCCACGCGGTTTAGGCGCTGCAGTCCGGAACCGCGCGACTGCTACGGTCGCAGGTTCGAATCCTGCCTCGGGCATGGATGTGTGTGATGTCCTTAGGTTAGTTAGGTTTAAGTAGTTCTAAGTTCTAGGGGACTGATGACCTCAGATGTTAAGTCCCATAGTGCTCAGAGCCATGTTCTTGAGCAATGATGACTTTCTTTCTTAACGATGAGTTACTCCAGAAAATTATTCCATGTAACATTATTGAGTGAAAATATGAAAAATATGTCATCTTACTGATTCGTCCCTCTCCAAGACTTTCAATAATTCTAAGCGCAAATGTAGCTTACCTAAGTTGTTTTAGGAGCTCCAACATACATAAGTGTATGAAAAGAACTTTTTCAAAACGGGTCCATATATTTCTATAACTCTTGCTTGTAGAATTGTTAAAACACACGTAAGAGCTTGAGAGCATTAAAAAAAATTTCGTTCCTCCCGAAAAAATTCAGATCTGAAAGAGTTAAACAGGTTCTTTCCCGCTCTTGCGGTCGAATTGTGGGTTACAAATGAACTAGCGAAGAAAATACGTCTGGATCAATTAAAACGCGGCGTCTAATTCGTTTAGTTGATTTGGTTGCCAGAGATCACTGACGATGTCGCATCTTAGCTTGCAATAGGTCGCTGATATGTGAACTGCTTACGCTGCAGTCAGTACGGGTTATTATTCCAAGTCCAAACCCCAGAAAATCTCTTTAGTTTTGACAAAGCAGAATGTTGGTCGCAGAAGCGCTATACCTTGACGCTTCCTTCCATAAACTTCCAAATATTAATTACTAAACTCAGAGAGTCTTGAAACTCGAAGATAATTCCCAAATGCACTGTCTTATCAACCATAATCACTGATATCAGATTGAGTACGGTATATTCAAATAAATGTACTTTTATGATTTCGTGCTAATTGTGGTCACTTTATGACAAATCACTTGAATCATTCTCCACTATGATATCATTCCGATACTATCCAAATGTCAAGTGTTCAAAGTCAAGTTCTGCAGTTGTAACATTCAAAGGTCAGATATGTCTTTATATCGACTCTTTAGCGTCGTACTCAATTGTCATTTTATCTTCGTACTTCCAATCAATATTGAGTTGCTTCCCATCAAGGTAGGGCATTAAAATGTAAGACTTCCTTGAGATTCAGCTGTGTATCTCTATTAATCTGTCGGCCGTAGTGGCCGTGCGGTTCTAGGCGCTGCAGTCTGGAATCGAGCGACCGCTACGGTCGCAGGTTCGAATCCTGCCTCGGGCATGGATGTGTGTGATGTCCTTAGGTTAGTTAGGTTTAATTATTTCTAAGTTCTAGGCGACTGATGACCTCAGAAGTTAAGTCGCATGGTGATCAGAGCCATTTGAACCATTTGAATCTATTAATCTGGTACTGAACTTCAGGCGACTAAGATACAGCCCAAGAACAATCATAAACTCGAGAGGAAGGACATTCAAACTCGGGAACGCTCGGAACATAACCGAGAGGCAATAGAATTTTAAATTCACAGGACTTTATCATAAAACTTCATATTAATTACATACCTGCAACTGAAAAGCGTTATTATTCACAAAGCCGTCCAACGATCTGTTAGAAAACAGGAGCAATACGCCCGCAGGTCGCACATTATACCGACAGCGACCGCCTGCATATCATGAACAGTATTGTTACAGGTTGGAACAATTAACTTCTAAAACAAGAAACGATTATAGACACAACACCAGAATATAATTATTTTAAAACCTCACAACCCGCTCCCAGCTCGGGAATTGTAATAAACTATTATAGCAGTTATTATTAAAGAATATATTAATGGATAAGAAGAAGCTATACTTCAAGCTCCCAATGATTTGTATAAGATCGCTGCCACTAATAATAATAATAATAGTAATGATACTGTGTAGGCCCTACAGCCATTAGTAGTTATTACATAGTTATTGTTCATATACATCTACATCACTTTTCTACAGTTCACAATTAAGTACCTGCCAGAGGTTTCATCGAACCATCTTCAAGCTATTTATTTATAGTTCCACTTATGAATAGCGCGCAGGTAAATGGAACACTTAAATCTTTCTGTGCGAGCTCTGATCTCTTTCGTTCAATTACAGTGATCATTCTCCCTATGTAGGTGGGCGTCAACAAAATATTCTCGCATTCGGAGGGGGACTTTGCTGATTGAAATTTTGTGAAAAGATCTTGCCGCAACTAAAAACTGCCACCTCAACTCGCGTATCATATTCGTGGCGCTCTCTCCCCTATATCGCGGTGGTACATAGTGAGTGGTCCTTCACTGAATTTTTTCGATGTCCTCCGTCAATCCTATCTTGTGGGTCCCACACCACATAGCAGTAATCCAGGAGAGGGGGCACAAGTGTGTTGTAAGCAGTCTCTTTAGTAGACCTGTTGGTGTTACTAACTGTTCTGCCAATAAATTGCAGTCTTTGGTTTGCTTTATTCAGAACATGTGATCTTTCCTACATAAATTATTCGTATTAGTAATCCCTAAGTACTTAGTTGAGTTCACAGCTTTTAGATTTGTGGCATTTATCATGTAACCGAAAAAATTAGCGGATTTCTTTCAATATTGAGGTGGATGACTTCACATTTTTCATTATTTATACTCAACGGCCACTTTTCGCACCACTCAGCTATCTTGTCTACATCATTTTGAAATTCGTTTTGATATTCTGATGACTTTACAAGACGGTAAATGACAGCATCCCCTGCAAAAAATCTGAGAGGGCTACTCAGATTGTCTCTCATGACACTTAAATAGATCAGGAACAGCAGAGGCCCTACAACACTTCATCTACATCTACATAGATACTCCGCAAGCCACCGTACGGTGCGTGGCGGAGGGTACTCTCTTCCACTACTAGTTATTTCCTTTGTCGTCCCACTCGCACACCTTTACAGTTGAACCACTCCGTCCTAAAATTCTTCCAATAACCCGAAGTCGACTATTCGCCTTCCCAACCTCAGTTCTCACATGCTCGTTCTGTCTCATATCGCTGCGCAACGTTTCGCCCAGATATTTAAAAGACTTACCTGTGTCAAGCAGGACACTAGTAATACTGTATCGGAACATTATAGGTTTGATCTTCCTACTCATCCGCATTAACTTACATTTTTCCACATTTAGGGCTAGCTGCCATTCATCACACCAACCGGGAATTTTGTCTAAGCCGTCTCGTATCTTCCTACAGTCACTCAACTTCGACACCTTACCGTACACCACAGCATCTTCAGCAAACAACCGCCAAATCATTTATGTATATCGAGAACAAAAGCGTTTGTAACACACTTCGCTGAGGCACTCCTGACGCTACTCTTATCCCTGACCGAGCGAGGTGGCGCAGTGGCTAGCACACTGGACTCGCATTCGAGAGAACGACGGTTCAATCCCGTGTCCGGCCATCGTGATTTAGGTTTTCCGTGATTTCCCTAAATCGCTCTAGGCAAATGCCGGGATGGTTCCGTCCCCGTCGTTCCCTAATCCCATGAGACCGATGACCTCGCTGTCTGGTCTTCTCCCCGAAAAAACAACCCAACCCTCTTGTCCCTGCTGAACACTCGCCGTCGAGAACAACATACTGGGTTCTATTATTTAAGAAGTCTTCGAGCCAATCAAAATTTCTATGAACTTCCTTAACAGCCTGCAATGGGGCACCGTGTCAAATGCTTTTCGGAAATATAGAAATATGGAAACTACCTCATGCCCTTCATCCATAGTTCGCAGTAGATCTGCTTCCTTGGGGAAAACCAGATATTACTTCTGTTTTACTCGATGACTTCCCATCATTTACGACGAACTGTGACCTTCCTAGCAGGAAACCATGAATCCAGCCTCACAACTGAGACAATACTCAACAGGCAAGCAATTTTGTTGGAATTCTCTTGTGAGGAACGGTGTAAAAAGCCTTCGGAAATCTATAAATATGGAATCAATTGGAGATCCCCTATCGATTGCACTTACTACTTCGTGTGAATAAGGAATTAGTTTTGTTTCACAAGAACGATGTTTTCTGAATCCCTGTTACTTATTTGTCAATAATTCGTTTTATTCAAAGGAATTCGTAATGTTCAAACGCAGTATATGTTTCAAAATCCCACGGCAAATCGACATTAATAATATGGGTCTGTACTTCAGCGGATTCTTTCTTGAGTGTTAGTGTGGCCCGTGCAACTTTGCAGTCTTTAGGTACAGATCTTTCGTTGAGCGGGCGTTCGTATGGAGGTATTGTATCAGAGTACTAAGAAAGGAACGTAACTAATAAACAAGCAAGACACAAATGCAAATGAAATATTTTTGATGATTCTGTAAGGCATAAATGGAGGTCTACGTATGTGAGCTTTAAGTCTCACTTATCGTCAAACAGTACTAGTCTTTGCTTCGTATTTTCTTTCTCCTTTCCTAAATAAAACATTTTATTCAACAATGTATACGTTTTATTTGAATCAGTAAACTATATATGAACACACATACAGAAAATAGTATCCTTAATGTTAATATTTTTTAAATACATGAATTTCAATGTTTTTGTTAAATGAAAGAAAATAATTACCACAAAATAAATTCTGGCAACTAATAATCTGCTGCTGCCAGTAAATAAATCTTTACGTTTTATGGCAAGGTTCAAAACAACTATTTTTCACACTGCATAAAAATAATCCACTTTTGAGGCACATGTATCTTATCTTGGAATTGCAACCAGGTTTCCTCCATTTTGAGGCACTCCTTGCCTTAACAAATTTTGCTAGTTGGCCAACATTATAAGATCTTACTCCTAAACTTGGTTGCAGCACAACTCTCCTTGACTTTTATGCACATTTTCCACATCATCTACGTCTTCACTGTCAGAGGAGTTCACTGTGCAAGGACGTCCTCTTCTCTTAGCTACTGGCACATTATCTTAATATTCTTATTTTTTACCAATCAGGTTTATCAATCTCAGCAGGACAACATTCAAACAAATACGAGAATTTGTCATCTTACAAGTCAGATAATTCCGCATTGCCACCACTAAGAAATGGTTCTAATTGCTCATTAGTTAATATTTCGTGCACTGATATAGACTGTGGAAATAATGGTTATTATTTTAGTATTCCATTATCGAGGACTAAATTGAAATTAGTAAATATGAATTATCACCTGAGGTCCAACTTATGAGGAACTTTATTTCGTAGTAAAGAACAAAATTTATGCAGATCTGTTTCCACTCTACAGTAAAGGTCTTCATGAGACCCTCGCACACATTCTTCCTCATCGTTTTCATTTCTCTTGTCAATAATCTAGGCACGCAACATGCACAGATTTTTCTGTACCCTAGTGACTGTACTAGTGATACCACACTACCTAATGACAAACGGGTCATTTAAGCAAGCTGTTGTGTCGTCACACATCTGTCATTTTGGATGATTTGATCAATGGTCTCCTTATTCACATCACTCACTGCTGTCGATGGTCTACCGCATCGTGGATTGTCCAGTAGAGAGAAATCACCTTCTTTAAACCTTTGCAACCACCGCTAGATCCTGCTGCGATCCACTGTGTCCTCCCCATAAACAGGAAGCAACTTCCTGTGGATCGATGTGGCAGAGTCATCGCCGGTCTTGAAGAGGAACTACACCACCGATTGTTGTCTCAACCTGACATCTCCTCCACGGCCCATTATGAATCACCTGTAAATAAAAGAAAATACTTTTACATACTAACTTATAGCTAAATGTTCCAAGTATGTTCACAAAAATTTTCATTCTACCCCTGCAAAAAATTTAAAAAAATTAGAGACGACTGTGCAAAACTTTTTGAATGACCTTTGTACTTCTTCTCCTTTGGTGAAGGAATTGCGAAAAATCGTGTTTAGTAGCTCCGCTTTAGTGCCCCTGTCATCGGTAGCATTACCATTGGTATCACTCATTGAAGGTATTGATTGTGTCTTTACGCTGGTGTACTTTACGTACGACCAGAACCACTGTTGTGTTATGCTGTCCATTAGTTGGTTTTTCTAATGCGAAGCGAATAATGAAGCAATTTTTGATCTATTGCCTAGATATCAGGGATGATATTTTCTCGAGGTATTTAAGTATAGTATATGATGTATATATGCGGACTGAGGCGACGAATGAAAATTTGTTCCAGGGCCAGACCTGGATCTCCTGTTCACTACGCAGATGCGCTAATCAGTACGCTGCCCTGGCACAGTGTCTTTGCACAACTGCATTGACTACAATAGCACGCCTCCTTTCCCAGTCCAGATTCAACCTAATTCGAACAGCACTGTAGAGGCCCTCCAACAGTACTGTAATAGGGCCTCAGCATCGAACGAAACGGGGGATCCTGCCTGAAACGCAGGTATAGGTGCTTTAAGTAACTGAAACTATATGGTTCCAGAGACCTTTCATTTGATTAAAGCATGTATGCCTGCGTTTCAGGCAGGATCCCCCGTTTCGTTCGATGCTGAGGCCCTATTACAGTACTGTTGGAGGGCCTCTACTATGCTGTTCGAATATAGAGGGGATAGTAAGTGGGTTAAGGCGTAAATGGAGATTTGGAGGCGTCTAGGGTCGTCCGCAGCTCAAGGTCTCGCGGTAGCGTTCTCGCTTCCCGCGCAAGGGCTCCCGGATTCGATTCCCGGCGGGGTCAGGGATTTTCACTGCCTCGAGATGACTGGGTGTTGTTATGTCGTATTCATCATCATCATTCATCCCCATTACGGTCGGAGGAAGGCAATGGCTAGGACCTTGCCTAGTCGGAAGTGCGGGTCTCCCACATCGTTCCCTGCGCTCCTCGGAGTATGGGATCTCATCATCATCAGGGTCGTCTGTGCAGTTGTTTAGCGCATATGCCCAGTGAGGAGGACAACCAGGTTCCAGTCCTGGCGTTGGTACAAATTCCCAATCGTCGCTCCAATCCACATACACTGCCAGAAAAAAATTACACCCTTTTAGAAGTTTCCAGTTCACTCAAGGTTTACTGTCGCAACAGTGCATATGAAGTACACGAAGTGGTTACATTTACAAATCAGTAGCACAAGCGGTTCTGAGGAATCAGGTATCGACCCAAAGACTCATATTAATATGTGGCGTAGCCTCCGCAAGCGGCAGTGCAGAAGCTACTCTTGCATTTAGTCGATCGGACGGATGGCGAATACTGTCCTAGGCTACATTATGCCACGCCTGCTCGACCTGTTCACGTAGTTCTGTAAGAGTTGTTGGTTGACGAGTCGCACGAGTCGCGTCTCGTTCCATCACATCCCACACGTGCTCGATTGGTCCAGAGATTGTGCTGGCCATAGAAGTTGCTGCCGAGCATGTCGAGTTTCCCAGGCAGTGTACGGACAAGCATTATCTTTTAGAACAACACATCAGCTTCCTGTTGCAAGAACAACAAAATAACGAGTCTAACGACATTCTGCACGTACCGAGTGCTGGTTAGCGTCCCATCCAGAAACGCCAAAAGTGAACTAGAGCTGTAGCTTATGGCATATCAAACCACAAGGCCTGCGGTGTTCCGAGTGCGCTCTACGAGACAATGCTCACCAGGTCTACCTCGTAGGCGCAAACGACGATCACTTGCTTGCAGGCAGAATCGCTTTATCGCTGAAGACCACGTCGCGTCATTCCATCTTCCAAGTGACCCACCGACAATATCAGTGGAGCTTTGCACGTCGGTGAGTGAAACGATCGTATGGCATTTATTGGTCAGGATATCCCCTTCGGGCTTCCGCCGCCGTATTGCAAGTCTTTTCAGGTGACGCCACTTCGGCGACTTGCGTGTCAATGATAATGAAAATGCAGTCCCCTGCCGGGAATCGATCCTGGGACTGCTCGTCGGTGGTGTGGCGTGAGTGGAAGACGGGCTAGAGTTGTGCGTGCCCGTAGTTCCACAGCCAATAACCGATTTACAACAGTTCGTGCTGATTCGTCAGGGCTCACAAGCCTTCTTATCTGTGCGATCTGCCACTGCTGACCTTATAATACGACGTTCCTGTCGGGTGTCCGTGCTGTATACAAGTCCAGAACCTCGTCCACGGGTGTGAGAATGTTGATGTGGCCACTGACACCAGCATCGTCACACAACTGACGTAACACGTCCAACTTGTGTGGCAATTCTCCGACAGGAGCATCCCACCACGCGGAAGAGCACAACTTAACCCCTTCGAAACTTCCTCAGTTGGCTGTAGGAAGCAAGAATACGTCCCTGTGCCAAGGTTGCCTGCTTGCTTCACAAATTTGCACCACTGTGAGCCTTCTGTCTGTGAGTATTCCCTATTAATGCTTAGACACAGATGGTGCTCTTCTAACTGTGATACTGCTCTATCTGTTGGCGGACGATGTTGAAACCATTATCAGAACATGCACAGTTCTCCAAGTGGCGTCATCGGACCAAAATCGACGCCGTCTTTCTTTATTCCGACAAACTCTAGGGACTGATCACTGAGAAGACACGCAACAAAAAGGTCCAATGAACTTATGTCCGGAAATGCATAGTTTCTATGCTAGAGACCATTTATTCAATTATACATTGTTGCAGCGGTCTAATATACGCTGCTTCATGCATTCACACAGTACGCGTGATTGCCTCCTATAGGGTGATACTGTTCGTCATGCGTCGTGCCCTAGCGCCCTCTCCTGCTATAGGCATTGTTAATGCTGTGTCCGATTCACTTCTCTTGCGACTCACCTTGTAGTGGATCTGATACGGCATTGTACACAATGGTTCCGTATTCGAATCGCGAGCTCGCCGAAATGGTGTTTTCTTACGGAAGCCAAATGGCAACGAGCGGCGGGCAGAAGCGTTATAACAGGACACCTATCCCCGCCGACAACAACCACAGCATTCAATGTTTGCAGCAGTGTTTCGCCGTTTGTCTGAGGCAGGATCGTTTCAGGAAGCAGAAAATCATGATGGACGTACGCGAAATGTTCGGGTACCAGACTTGGAAGAAAATGTGATTAACGCTGTGAAAAGCGACCGCCGTATCAGTACCAGGCAATTGGCCCGCCAGTACGGGGTAAGCCAGACGACCGCGTGGAACATTCTCCATGACAATTGTTACTAATGGTTCAAATGGCTCTGAGCACTATGGGACTCAACTGCTGTGGTCATCAGTCCCCTAGAACTTAGAACTACTTAAACCTAACTAACCTAAGGACATCGCACACATCCATGCCCGAGGCAGGATTCGAACCTGCGACCGTAGCAGTCGCACGGTTCCGGACTGCGCGCCTAGAACCGCGAGACCACCGCGGCCGGCCAATTGTTACTAAATAAGGGTTCAAATGGCTCAGCACTATGGGACTTAACATCCGAGGTCATCAGTCCCCTAGAACTTAGAACTACTTAAACCTAACTAACCTAAGGACATCACACACATCCATGCCCAAGGCAGGATTCGAACCTGCGACCGTAGCGGTCACGCGGTTCCTGACTGAAGCGCCTAGTACCACTCGGCCACAGCGGTCGTCTCAGTTGTTACTATCATTATCACTTACAGCGTGTGCAGGACTTATTAGCGACAGGCTTTCCACATCGGGAGGAGTTGTGTCAGTGGTTTCTGCAACAGGAAACTGCGATTCCGGGATTTATGTCACACACCATAATCACAGATGAGGCCACCTTCATACAGTGTTATCTTCAACTTTCATAACAGTGATAGGTGGGATAGTGTGCAGAACCTCCATCGTACAGAGAAAGCGAGTCATCAGCATCAATGCAGCCGGAATGTGTGGGCCGCGATAACTGGCGAATGTATTCTGGGACAAGTCTGCCTTCTACGTCGCATAACAGGTCGGAACTATCGGCCGGTGATTTTGCCTCCCCTACTGGAAGAAGTACCATTCATGATTCGAAGGGTTATGTGGCAGCTACATGATTTTGACGTCCGGACGCATCTCAATCATGTCTTCTCTGGTTGATGGATTGGACGAGGGGGTCCAGTTGCAAGGCCAGCAATTTCTGGTTATGGAGCCATCTCAAAAGTATCGTGTATCCCATTTCGGATGTAGACCGCAGTCTCTGTATCAAAGTACACGGAAACGCCAAAGAAGCTGGTATAGGCTTGCGTATTCAAATACAGAGATATATAAACAGGCAGAATATGGCGCTGCAGTTGGCAACATCTATACAAGACAAGTGTCAGCCGCAGTTGTTAGATCGGTTACTGCTGCTACAATGGCAGGTTATCAAGATTTAAGTGAATTTGAACATGGTGATATAGTCCGCGCACGAGCGATCGGACACAGCATCTCCGAGGTAGTGATGAAGTGATTTTCTCGTACGACCTTTTTACTAGGGTGAGTATCAGTAATCCGGTAAAACTTCAAATCTCCGAAATCGGTGCGACCGGAAACAGATCCTGCAAGAACGGGACCAACCACGACTGAAGAGAATCGTTCAGCGTGGCCGAAGTGCAACCCTTCCGCAGATTGCTGCTGATTTCAGTACTGGCTTATCAACAAGCGTCATCATTCAACCAAACATCAGCGATATGGGCTTTAGGAGCCGATGTCCCATTGGTGTACTCATGATGACTGCACGACACAAAACTTTTACTCCCCGTCTGGGACCGTCAACTGTTGACTGGAAACATGTTGACTGGCCAGAAGAGTCTCGTTTCAAATTGTATCGAGTGGATGGACGAGCACGGGTACGGAGACCTAATGAATTCTTGGACCCTGCCTATCAGCAGGGGACTATTCAACAGGTGGAGGATCTAAAGTGGTGTGGCGTGTGTGTAGTTGGAGTAATATGGGACCCCTGATACGTTTAGATACGACTGTGACAGGTGACACGTACGTAAGCATCTTGCCTGGTCATCTGCATCCATGCATGTCCACTGTGCATTCCGACGCACTTGGCAATTCCAGCAGGACCATGCGATATCCCAAACGGTCCAGAATTGCTACAGAGTGGATCCAGGAACACTCTTGTGAGTTTAAACACTTCCGCTGGCCACCAACGCCCCCACAGATGAACATTATGGAGCATATCCGAGATGCCTTGCAAAGTGCTGTTCAGACATTAGTCGAGTCCATGCCACGTCGTGTTCCGGCACTTCTACGTGTTTGCGGGGGCCCTACACGATATTAGACAAGACCAGCTTCTTTGGCTCTTCAGTGTATGATGGTGACTGAATAAATGGCCTCTAGCGTGGAATCATGCATTTCCGGACATAAGTTCATATTAGACCCTGTTTGTTCCATATCCTCTCATCGATCAATGCCTATAGTTTGCACACAGTGGGAAAAATCACTCTTTAATCATAAATGCTGCAGATTTGGTAAGCTCTCTGGAACCATATAGTTTCATTTGAGTATATTTCAGAATGAGATTTTCACTCTGCAGCGGAGTGTGCGCTGATATGAAACTTCCTGGCAGATTAGAACTGTGTGCCGGACCGACACTCGAACTCAGGCCCTTTGCCTTTCGCGGGCAAGTGCTCTACCAACTGAGCTACCCAAGCACGAATCACGCCCGGTCCTCACAGCTTTACTTCTGCCAGTACCTCGTCTCCTACCTTCCAAACTTTACAGAAACTCTCCTGTGAACTTTGCAGAACTAGCACTGCAGAAAGAAAGGATATTGCGGACACATGGCTTAGCCACAGCCTGGGGGATGTTTCCAGAATGAGATTTTCACTCTGCAGCGGAGTGTGCGCTGATATGAAACATCCTGGCAGATTAAAACTGTGTGCCGGACCGACACTCGAACTCGGGACTTTGCCTTTTGCGGGCAAGTGCTCTCCCAACTGCCAACTGAGCTACCCAAGCACGACTCACGCCTCTGTGAAGTTTGAAAGGTAGGAAACCGGTACTGGCGGAATTAAGCTGTGAGGACGGGGCGTGAGTCGTGTTTAGGTAGCTCAGTTGGTAGAGCACTTGCCCACGAAAGGCAAAGGTCCCGAGTTCGAGTCTCGGTCCGGCACACAGTTTTAATCTGCCAGGAAGTTTCATATCAGCGCACACTCCGCTGCAGAGTGAAAATCTCATTCTGGGTAATAATTAATTGTTTGGCGGCTTCGGTAAATTACATAAAAACCCAATAAAGGAATTTAAACGGGGGGGTTTCAGTTTACCGGGGGCCTACACGATATTAGACAGGTGTGATAGCTTCTTTGGCTCTTCTAGCGTAGAATCATGCATTTCCGGACATCAGTTCATCTTAGACCCTTTTTGCTCCATATCCTCTCATTGATCAATATCTCTAGTTTGCACATGTTGTTGTTGTTGTCGTCTTCAGTCCTGAGACTGGTTTGATGCAGCTCTCCATGCTACTCTATCCTGTGCAAGCTTCTTCATCTCCCAGTACTTACTGCAACCTACATCCTTCTGAATCTGCTTAGTGTATTCATCTCTTGGTCTCCCTCTACGATTTTTACCCTCCACGCTGCCCTCCAGTACTAAATTGGTGATCCCTTGATGCCTCAGAACATGTCCTACCAACTGGTCCCTTCTTCTTGTCAAGTTGTGCCACAAACTCCTCTTCTCTCCAATTTTATTCAATACCTCCTCATTAGTTATGTGATCCACCCATCTAATCTTCAGCATTCTTCTGTAGCACCACATTTCGAAAGCTTCTATTCTCTTCTTGTCCAAACTATTTATCATAAACGACTTCCTGACACTTAAATCAATACTTGATGTTAACAAATTTCTCTTCTTCAGAAACGCTTTCCTTGCCATTGCCAGTCTACATTTTATATCCTCTCTACTTCGACCATCATCAGTTATTTTGCTCCCCAAATAGCAAAACTCCTTTACTACTTTAAGTGTCTCATTTCCTAATCTAATTCCCTGAGCATCACCCGACTTAATTCGACTACATTCCATTATCCTCGTTTTGCTTTTGTTGATGTTCATCTTATATCCTCCTTTCAAGACACTGTCATTTCCTTTCAACTGCTCTTCCAAGTCCGTTGCTGTCTCTGACAGAATTACAATGTCGTCGGCGAACCTCAAAGTTTTTATTTCTTCTCCCTGGATTTTAATACCTACTCCAAATTTTTCTTTTGTTTCCTTCACTGCTTGCTCAATATACAGATTGAATAACATCGGGTAGAGGCTACAACCCTGTCTCACTCCCTTCCCAACCACTACTTCCCTTTCATACCCCTCGACTCTTATAACTGCCATCTGGTTTCTGTACAAATTGTAAATAACCTTTCGCTCCCTGTATTTTACCCCTGCCACCTTCAGAATTTGAAAGAGAGTATTCCAGTCAACATTGTCAAAAGCTTTCTCCAAGTCTTCAAATGCTAGAAACGTAGGTTTGCCTTTCCTTAATCTAGCTTCTAAGATAAGTCGAAGGGTCAGTATTGCCTCACGAGTTCCAATATTTCTACGGAATCCAAACTGATCTTCCCCGAGGTCGGTTTCGACTAGTTTTTCCATTCGTCTGTAAAGAATTCGCGTTAGTATTTTGCAGCCGTGACTTATTAAGCTGATAAATCGATAATTTTCGCATCTGTCAACACCTGCTTTCTTTGGGATTGGAATCATTATATCCTTCTTGAAGTCTGAGGGTATTTCGCCTGTCTCATATATCTTGCTCACCAGATGGTAGAGTTTTGTCAGGACTGGCTCTCCCAAGGCAGTCAGTAGTTCTAATGGAATGTTGTCTACGCCCGGGGCCTTGTTTCGACTCGTTACCAACATAAAAACCTAAACAGCCTACTTACAGTTCATATTAGACCCTTTTTGTTCCATATCCTCTCATCGATCAATACCTATAGTTTATACGGTGGAAAAAATCACACTTTTATCATATGTGCTTCAGACTTGTAAAGCTCTCTGGAACCATATAGTTTCATTTGAGTTAAGGGTATATTTGTTTTTAACCCTCAGAAAATTACATTTTACCCCTAGGGGGTAGTTACGCCCAGGTTGGGAATCTCTGGCATAGACCTTGTTGCCTGCGCTTCCCACAACACACAGCTGAAAACATTAAAAAGAGAGAGAAAGAGTGGGCAGTACGCGGCGATCCCGTGTGGGCTGTGCGAAGCGGGCTGCGGGTTGCGTGCGACCGGCACGGCAGCGCGCGTGCCCGACGGGTTTTCCCGACGCAGCGGGCCGCCGCTGGCACTGCGCTGGGGCAGCGGACACGGGCGGAGGGAATTCCGCGCAGGCGGCGGCGCCGGCTAGCGGCTAGCGGTAGCGCGGCCAGAAGAGCGCCGGGCGCGGAGCACGGAGAGCCAATGCCGGTCCCAGCAGCCGCGCAGCACGCCGCCGACCGCCGTCCACACGCACCAGGTAACGGCCGCACGACGCAAAGCGACGACAGCTCCTCTCCACACTGTGAAGCATCGCCGCCACGGCTCGAGCGCCCTGCCGAACAGTGCCATTGTGTGTTACCGGTGTCTTCAAAGTGCAATAGTGCAGGCGTAAGGGGCGTTTCGTACTGCGCGTCAGTGGGACAGAGCGGCACTGTCGAATCGTAATGTGTGCGAGGAAGGTCACATAACATCACCTCTTTAAGTGACGAAGTAACGCAACCGGCCACTTTTCATATCGTTTATTTATTTAGAAAATAACAATTACACACCTTCGGCCACATTTTATTGGCTCTATTGTGAGTTCTTGGTGAAGCATTGTATGCTGTTATTTTATTATTATTATTATTTATTTTATGGCCTTCATTGGACCACTCTAGTCAAAAATACAAAGTTCTAAACAAGTTGTTACACAGGGATACAATTTGGTTCAACAATAACTTAATATGATATTTAGGTAACATGACTGTTAGAGTCTATTCTTATATGAAAGGTGTCTTGCTCTTCTGTCTGCCCAATATTTCTTCATTCTTTCAGATATTTTCTTTCTTTCTTCATCTGAGACAACTTCCTGTACTCCTTTTATTGATTTTCATTGTATGCTGTATTAACGAATCGAAACAAATTCTTGCCTATTTTTGTACTTCTTAGGTTTCTTGTTGTAAGCCCATTTTTCTGGTGTACAACCCATTCCAAAAGTGGCAACCAAGCAATGATAACCACAAGTCATTTCCATAATCTATGAATTCTCGACTTAAACTACAGACGTAATCTTCGTTGAATATTTTGACACAGCTACGTTTCTCAGTTATTCATCCCTTTCAGACAATGTCACAATTTCTACATAAGAGAAGAACCTTGGGTGCCTTCATTCGTATACAGATAATCACACAAATACGCATTCCTATGAACACAGTTCTATCCATTGTACATTTATTCCTAGTTATCGTCAGTGCGGCATCTCGGACGAAACAAAATCAAAACCGCGAATGTTGAGATCTGCTACATTGAAACTTTATTTTTTATCAGTGCAGATGTTGTTTTCGCACTTTTAAAAGGCTCAGAAAAGAACTAAAATAATTTTGTAAGGCGTCTAAATCTCAAAAGCATCCCCCCAGACGGTCACATAGTCGGAACCTCTCTTTTTACAAATCAAGAACTGGCTATTGTAAAGCTTTCCTAATTAATGTCACAAGGTTGTACAATACAAATGTAACTGTGGCTAAATAGTAAAAAAAGGTAACTTCATACTTGAAGTGGAGTACTGATAGAGTAAGAAGGTGACTTATGTTTGTCTTTGCTTCGTTACCATCTTTGGAATCAGTTGTGTACTAGAAAATTGGTTTCTTAATCCAAAACCTAGCTCTATCATTTTTATTACACAATATATATTATCACGGTGTATTTCGTCAATATGCTACGATCATCAGGCCTAAATGTTATTTATGCATCAATTGCCAATCCATGTGAAATGACGTGAAGTTTTTCTTTAATTTTTTTTTTGTTTTGTTTTTGGGGGGGGGGAGTCGTGTCAGTGAGGTCATGGCACGTATAGGTCAGTGGCAGGCACAGCAAAAACTCTTTGTGTCATTTCAATAAATTCGCAGTTAATAACTGGTGAGTGAACGACATTAAGAACCTGGATGATATCTGTCGTGCCATTAACTAATGGATAATTAACTGACTGGCGCTAAGAAATTGTTATCTTCGAAAATTTCGTAATGCAGTGGCAGACCTCAACGAAGTCCATACTTTGTTTATGACATCGATTTATAGATTCACAAGAAGTACCTTTTTGTCGACTACGTTTTGACTGCTGTAAATTATAGCTCCTTTTCTCGCATTTCAATACGGAGGGCACACACTTCTAACATCATTCATTCAGCTTTGCATTCATCATGTGGCAATATAAACAAACGCGTAAATCGGCCACATGGCGAATGCACCGTTCAGAATACAAAGGAAAAAAACTGGCGATGATACAAACGTATTACATCGACCCAATATGGGTGACATTAAGCTATATAGACTATAACGTTGCAGAAAGAGCTTCATCAAATATTAAATGACAGTAATTATTTGTTTGACCTTGGATATTTGTTACTCAATAACATCTTTCTTGCAATACGTTTGGAACCAGTCTCGTCTTCGCTACTAACTTGTTTTCTTCTCACCAGTGAAATGAAGTCAAGCTAAATAAAAAGTGCCTGACTAGTGTATTTCTTCGAATAATTTATACATAGCTACGTACGTCAACCTGTACTATCATGGATAAATTAATGTTAACATCACGTCACTCACCTCTGTACAGATGAAAGTGACGTCATGATGGAACTGTCTTAGATAAAGGCTGGATATATTATCAGAGCTAAGGGACTAGCATTGTTAGAGTTATTAATTTTCAAGAGTGTGTGATATTTTCCCCACGCTGCTGAGAACGAAAAGAAAACGAAAAGTATCACCCAAACATTTGAAAACATCAACATTACATGGTCGAGAGTATATGTTTTCTCGAGCAAAACTCAAGCCATGCCGTCCTCT
This sequence comes from Schistocerca nitens, assembly GCF_023898315.1. NCBI lineage: Eukaryota > Metazoa > Arthropoda > Insecta > Orthoptera > Acrididae > Schistocerca > Schistocerca nitens. Next base: position 280,331,080 of record NC_064620.1, read on the forward strand.
TACTTTATCGTTCTGTTTTCTTTCTAGGTGCCTAATTACGTCTAAAATATATATTTTTCTCCCCAGGTAGAGTTGAATTTTTCGCTGTTAAGCAATCGTCATTTCTAATATTTTATATCTTTGTGTTCCTTATTGTACACGAACGTTTTCTTTGCCTAAGTATGTATGAACTTAAATAATTTCTCGCTTTCAGATTTTGGGCTTATTTTGTGGAAAAATTTCAAGTTTTCAGGGAAACTTAGGATTGTGTATTGAAAGCAAAGTAACCAATAAAATAAAGATGCAAAAGCACAAAATCTGGTGCAGCAACATGAGTGAGCGCTGCAGTAACAGATGAACTTCCGATGCTACCAGATGACGCACCGTCAACGTCAGAACTTTCTTTCCTATATAGAATCGTTGGCGGCGACGTTCCGCTCCATTCCGAATCGTCGACTGTCTTTATGAATTCCGCCATTTGAAATACAATGTGATTGTTTGCGTGTTGCTTTCCGTGAAACGAACGTAAAACACCTAAATCTATACGCATTTTTGAACGAACTAAGCAGGTCTGCGTGTCTTCAGAGATGCTTTCATTATTGTTACGGGTGTTGCATTGTGCGGTTAAAGCACCCGGAATACGTTGAAAGGCTTTTTTTCCAGTTCTTCATTTACGACCGAATGAAAGGGAAGGGCGACGAAAATAGCTCTGAACTACACAGTCGAGCCTTTCAATCGCTTTAGTGGACATATTCTCAATCTGCGCAACTGCAGTAGCATCATAGTTGCCTGGGTGTAGTGTTGCTGTTAAGAAGTAACGAGTCACACCCAGTCGTCACCCCAACTGTGTTTACCGAAGGCGTTTCCAAACCATGTTTGTGGGAGGACAACGAATACGCCCAACATACTGACAAGCCTATCGGCTGTCATGTAGCAGGTGCGATTGCGTCAAACGTCACTCGAGTAGGATTTCGACTACCTCTGATCGTATCCTCTGGTTTCTGATCGTTAAACGCATCCACTTAATACATGCATTTCTGTCATTAGGATCAGATCATCCTTATTCGATTGCTGTCAGATAAATATATTTTCCTGTCCAAAAGACTTCGAACTTTTCTTACTACCGCAAAATTGAACGCAGGCGTGTGCTCCTAGCACGTGCAAATGTGTTAGTTTTATCATGCAGAAAACATTAGGCCAAGTTCATTATTCGTACCCACATACTTCGCAAGTCACTGGCTCTCAATTCAGTGTTTGTTTCTATATGCGTGACAGCGGAATCAAAGCGTTTCTCTAACCTATAAAGTGAATAGTAATATGTTTGTTTAGCTGAATTAGAATTGTATACTGAAACATTGAAACATGTCCCACTGCCGCAACTAGTCGCAGAAAGCAATGGCTCGAATTTTTCAAATTGAAATAGCGTTGCGGAGAGAGTTTCACCCAAAATTAAGTGATGGTAATATTATCAGTTTGATCGTCGATGTTTGTTACGGAATAACAACTTTCGCACAATAGTTTTGGATCGGAGCTCGTCTTCATTAGGAGTTTTCTTTCTTCTTACGAGCAAAATCAGCCGTTTTATTGTTCTTGGAAGCATCGTTAAATGTATTCATTTTTTATCTTAATCGGTCTCTCGTGTTGACTGCGGGGAGGCCCGTTTGATAATGGGGTTAATAAAGATTCTCGGCGGCAATTGTACCTGGACGTTTCTTGTCCTAAAGTGGAAGGTTAGCGTACTGCTGATAGAGAACATTTAATCAACGATTTTAAACTCGCAGAGTAAGAAGTAAACAGCATGCTGTTAAGAAAAGCTCCATTCTATCGCTACGAAACGTAAATTCCGGATATGGGTTACTATTTCTTCCCTCCTGTTACAAGCTAAATGAGTGAATTTTATCGGGATGCATAGTTCACAAACAGTACTTGCCTACTAACGTCTGTTCAGCAACTTGTTTCGAATTACGTTCTGTTTACTTGTACCACCTTTGTAGAAAATTTTCTACTAGCCCATACGTTTTTCCGGACGTTCTAGACTATGTTCAGAGCTAGTTCCAGCAGTCATTTTCATTCAGTTTCGTCCGGGCTCATCTCCTTACTTGATAATTATTTCATTAATAAGGAGTATTATGCCCTTCTTCACTAACCATCTTTCAGTTTCTTGAGCACAGGTTTATTAATTAGCAAACCTTTCTCGTATATTTTTGCTTGTGTACGCTTAGCTACAGATAGCCCGGGATTTTGCTTACAATTTCGATGTTGTCCTTCGTCTCGTCTTTTTACTTCTGGTGTCGACGAAAAAAGTGTGAGTTCGTCGTCTGTGTTTTTGTCGTTTGATATACGTACCGCATCGGTACATCTTTCTGTTGTCACAGATAAAAGAACGTTGCAACCTTTTACCAGTTTAGCCATCAACTACGTTGTCAATGAAACAGCGACAGGTGTAAAGAGAATATTCTGCCTCTCATGTTCTACACTACCAAATAAAATTCAGTTTGCGTATCCTTATTTGTACAATAACCGCATGTCTCTCTCTTATTCTCAATAAAAGAGTTCATTCTGCTACCGTAAAACATGATACCTGAACGAGTGTTTATTAGTCATAGTAATATTACTACATTCATAGTATCATGGAAAAGTTCCATTCTTTGAAAAAAAATATACTATCCGCAGGGGTACTACCTCAGTTCAAATTTACAGTTACAGTAGAATGACCTACGTGTTCAAATCACATTCTCATGTACGAATCCCCTTCTACGAAACAATGACGGAATGTTCAGTATGGAAATTGCTCCACAGACGAAGAAGTGAGAGACATAAATTGACAAGGTTATTGCACTTGCCACAGGTTACCATTGACACTGGTACAGTAGCAAACTAAACTATTTTATCGAGAACATGAGGGAGACATGCAGAAGTACTATTAATGACGTAGTACATGTATGTCTTCGCATTTGTATACAAAAAAAGTGTCATGAACACGGAAAATATTGCAGCATCTCACAGTTCTATTTAAATCATCTTTATGAATACAGGCAGGTGTATGTTATAACCAACCTAGAGTAATTCATGTTACGGACAAGTTATATGCTATTTTGGAAACCATCTCTGCTCAAGTACTCCACACTGTATAAATGCGGTGCCGATACCACAATAATAAATAAATAATTCGGAACAAATTTTCTATTTTAGTGCCTTATCGTACTTATAGGCGACACATGACAATTTTAATGCGTTCTGCACTTTTACGCATTTAGCCTCGATAGTCTTCCTTTGGCTCTGCTTTTCAGTTGCTTTTAAACTCTCTGGTATGTGTGTGAAGATGGAGATTGATCGCGAAGTAATGTTGAGATGAGGGAGGTATCTTGCCGATGCTGTTTCCGGCTTCTACACAGCGACATCACAAAAGGAAAAAAAAAAACAAAAAGCTCGCCGACCTGTTTATAGAGGGAAAGTCCGAACCACAATATGTCTTGATATCATTCACTGCATTAAGTATTGCCTGATATGAGTGGAGTTAAGGGCAAGAAAAAAATATCTAGAAGTTATCCTTCTTTCGAATTCCAGACGTAGAGATTTGTCTTACTACCTACGCATTTTGCTATATTATTAATATGTTTATTGTTTTAATTTTTTTGCTGTTGATTTAGAAGTAACTACAGCCTCATCTTCAGGAACCTTAGCTCTGTACCCAATATGATACACTGCCGCAAGTAAATTTTGTTAATATACCCCACAGCACCCTGTAGTGTGTTAACTATAAGTACATATAATCCATGGCTGTTTAGAAAGTTGGTCAGGTTTTGCAGCATTTATTGCGATATTAACACTGATTTTGAGCTGTCAGTCACTTTCATCTTCCGAATAAGCTACAAAAGATTGTTGTAATACATTTTCGATAGGAAGTTGCACGCGAACAAATCGATTTTCGACCGATCGCAGCCACCCAGTGATATCTGCAGCAGCAGAGAGGGAGTAGAATGCCTGCACTAAGCGCTCTGGCAGGCCGCCACGCCGACAGGTGGCTCTGAACAGGGCGGCAGCAGTTCTATGCGCTGCAGGCTTCACCCAATCGCTGCAAGCCGTCCGTTGTTTTCCCTCTGTTCAACGGTTGAGCACCGCCATGACGCGGGATTCTAATGGGCCTGGGAGTGGGCAGTTACGGCTGGGTGAGTACACGAAACTGCAAGGAATATTGCAAGCGCGAAAAGCGGTCTATGGTCACTTGCTAATTTCGCAACTGCACTTTTGTGTATCAGCTGACACAGGCAGTGTGCAACTTGGCGCAGTAAGTGACTGTATTTACTAAGGGTATTGCGTACCCTCACACACCTAATATATTGTAGCCACTTCATTTTACGCAAATTAGGTTTCTGGAAAATGACAAAATATAAAGAGGCCATGTATCTAATTACAGAACCAACTTCGTGAAAAAGATAGAAGTGCACCGTTGTGATGGAAGTCAACTTCCACTCAAAATTACAAGCAAAAAAGCTGGAGAACGTGGGGAATGTGAGGTGGAAATCATTTGGCACAGCGGAGTTCAACTGTTATATTTTTTATGAAAAGTTCCTGCGAATATTAACATGTGCTATTATCATTGTGCTTTTCTTTAAAAACGATGCTGAATGCTGTTAAAATTTATCATTCTGTTGAAATAACTGTATTTATCTACATGTCGCTAGGTGAAAAAGTTTTGAGTGTTAAGAATGCAGCAACATATTCGCCCTTACACTTATCGTACTATAATTTGCAAAACATCCATAGCTGTATCCTGTTCCAAACACTTGAGGCCAAAGTTACACACATTACCAGGTGATTCTAACAAAAATTTGATGAGAATTGAATATTTAGCTTTTACTGACGTTTGATGTATATCAACAGAAATAAAACAAGGGTAATGGAATGCAGTCGAATTAAATCAGGCGAGGATGAGGGAATTAGATAATGAAATGAGACACTAAAAGCAGAAGTGTTATTTCGGCAGCAAAGTAAACTGACCATAGCCGGACTCGATACGATATGCTAAGCACTTCAGAAAAGAGATGGCGTAGATAATAGCGAATATAAAGGTCAGAAAGTCCTTTCTGGAGGAATGTACACCTGGGCCTTGTACGAAAGTGAAACGGGGGCTATTAACTGCTCTGACAAGATGAGAATAGCTTTTAAGATTTTGTGCTACAGAAGAAGGCTGGCGATTAGATGGGTGAACAGATTATTGGGAGTTACTGATTAGAACAGGGGAGACAAGTAATTTATGACAACTTGACATGAAGAAGGGGTCATTTGCTAAGGGCACATTCTGAGGCATAAAAGAATTGTCAGTTTGATAACGGAGGGAAGTGTGAAGCTCAAATTTTAATGGAAGCCCAAGGCTTTTCAACAATAAACTTGTTCAAATAGATGTAGCCTGCAGTAGTTGTGCCGAGATAGACTTCCACAAGGTAGACTATCGTGGAAAACTGCATCATACCAGTCTTCAGAATGAAGGCAATAGATTCAACGTTGATATTAACAACTTACATGTTATTGCAACTTATTCATCTCGTTTTAGCTGTTCAGAAGCAACGATTGGCAGTCTCTTTGCATGAACTGCAGCGAAATTGGGAACTCTGTGTATTGGGCTATCCAGCTCTGTCCGCAGCTCGTGGTCGTGCGGTAGCGTTCTCGCTTCCCACGCACGGGTTCCCGGGTTCGATTCCCGGCGGGGTCAGGGATTTTCTCTGCCTCGTGATGACTGGGTGTTGTGTGATGTCCTTAGGTTAGTTAGGTTTAAGTAGTTCTAAGTTCTAGGGGACTGATGACCACAGCAGTTAAGTCCCATAGTGCTCAGAGCCATATCCAGCTCTCGTAAGTTTCTGCCCTTAGCTATAAACTTCAAAATAAGGACTACATTCAACTTCACCATACATATATACTTGCATGTCTGCGAGTTCTTGTAACGAGTAATGATTCATCTTCGACAAAAGCATGAGCTGGTCAGTGGTTAAATCCACCGTGGACACAACAGACTGTTCAAGGCAGCACCACCAAGGTCAACGCGGAAGGCAGGCTGTTGTTATGAAACGTCATCAGTTCACAAACATGTGTGAAAAAGAATTGCTCATTAAAGTTCTCGTACCGCTTTAAACATGGATTTCCGGCCATTGGTACCATATCTTAAGCCACTCGGTTTAGGATCATCTTCAGTTCATATAATTATGACCTTAAAGGTTTGGGACTCCTGCTATAGCCCTTTTTAGTGGAACACACTGTCGGGAACTTCAAGTCTCCCGCACGGCGTAATTTCAACATCAGAACCCGAGGGGACACACGAAACTGGACTTGCTAATGCTTTATTTTCGATTTTAAGATTTAGAGCACCTATTATTGTACCGGACTGACGCCGACACTGTTAACCAATTATTAAGTCAATTTTTTATTCAGCCACAGGCAATTTTCTCAATGATATTAACTTGATATGATTTGATTTCATGAGGGAGACAAAACAACAATGCTGTTAGCCCCCTGTTGTCAATCCTGCAGTTGAGTTTATTGTGCTATATATCACGCTGTCATTCTAGCAGGGCAATAGTAGTAGGAGACCCTTTACTCGTTCTGTAAGCCACTATTTCTTCAGAAATTAATGACCCAAATATTTTGTGTATTTTGGCCTCCAGTGCTTCGTAATGGAAGATTTATGTAGTGTAGTTTGATCCCCCATACCATGTAGTTTGCACTTAGGGCTTTCTTTCATTCCCATCGTGCACATGTGTTTTTTGAAGTTTCCTGACCAGTCATTAAACCTACCATGAATTTAAGCTGCCCCCTGTTCAAGCACAGGGGTACAGAACTTATCTTTAAACATGATTTCGGTATCATTAGCTTTCAATGTTATTGTTTTTCGGTTTGAGTCCAATGTTCTAAGTGCTGCAGTTTAGATTTTATCGTCACCTTGGTGACAGCTAGGTCAGTTTCCGGCCCAACAAATGGAGTCATCTCTTTTGCCCTGGCCAACCTGTTGGCCTGTTAATTACCAGTAATACCTGAGTGACCATGGACTCGCAGCAGATTTATACTGTTTCTTTCTCCTAGTCTCACAAGGATTACATGGCATTCTGCAACAGCTTAATACAACAACAAATCGTCATTTAAAATTATCAAACATGCAGCCATATACTTAGTTACAAGTATAAAAATTAAAAAAGTAATTACACACACACACACACACACACACACACACACACACACACACACACACACACACGAGCGCGAGCGAATACACACATATATACATCTCAATTGGCATGTGGATCACAATTTTTTGTGCGTTCCATTTGTCTGAAAAACTGGATAAGTATTTCCCAATAATGGAGAAGATATTGTGCTCAGGAAGAAGACCCGACGTCAGCAAGTTTCATCACTTATCTTGAGGAAACAATGTTACAGTAACATGCGCATTATAATATGAATATTTTGTGGAATAAGACAATCTTTTTATTTTTAAATTTCTTTAACTTCCTACTTTTTATTAATGAAGTAATCCTTTACTAAACAGTACGTCATGTGTAACATGTCTGACTTGAATGCATTCTTTTTTTTAATTTGATATTTTTGGTAACTTACATTTCCCTCCCACACGTTACCTAGGTTGTTTCGAGTACGCTGCAGAACTTCCACTGGGAAATCCTTACACATTCTCCATAAAGTACTGATGTCTCCTCAAGCGATTTCCATATTTTTGGAGCCCTGAAGAAAGATACTCGTCGCCATCGATTTGATTGAAACGAATCGGTGCGCGCATGGTTGCATTCGTGTTTCTGTAGGCAGCCGTAAACATTTTTTCCGTGGAGGCACTGACCATCTTGTCTCACAGGGGAATAAATGTATTCACGGTTACAACTAATACTTTTGAAATAATAAACAGTTTACTTTTTCTCTGTGCGTCTAGTTTTCATTTGACTGCCCCGTGCATAATTTTACACATTTCATCCGTACCTCCTGAGAAATTAGCCCTGCACTTTCATCTGAACTCTGAGAAAACGTGTAAGTTTGCTAGTTACTGAATTTGAAGCCATTTTGACCATTTTTCGACTGTGACTGTCTCAAGAAACATGTAAAGGTTTTTTTAAATTACCACTACCAGTTACAAACTTTGTCAACTATTGTATTACTTATTTATTTAGCGACATTTTTCGAGGGTTATACCTTATCTTCAGGTTAAATGGCATTACAAAAAGAACTTTACAATAAGGTCATACTGATGTTGCATAGTCTTTTCGTAAATGCCGTGGTCATCCTGTGGAAGAAAACTTAGTAAGAGGCGATGTCACTTTGGAAGCTGGACTGATGTTTGCACGAAAATGTTTTGTAATGGTCACTCACTTTGTTCGCGTGTGATGCGTTGCGGTGTGTCCATTTCCGTGACTCTCTTGGTCACTGTTCACCAATTCTCACTAACATAGCAGTAACTTGGAAACACGATCACAAACAGTTCTGTAGTGCAGTGGAAGACATGTAAACGTCTGGCACCATATAGATCGACAAATCGATGTTGTTGTTGTGGTCTTCAGTCCTGAGACTGGTTTGATGCAGCTCTCCATGCTAATCTATTCTGTGCAAGCTCCTTCATCTCCCACTACCTACTGCAACCTACATCCTTCTGAATCTGCTTAGTGTATTGATCTCTTGGCCTCCCTCTACGATTTTTACCCTCCACGCTGCCCTCCAATGCTAAATTTGTGATCCCTTGATGCCTCAGGACATGTCCTACCAACCGATCCCTTCTTCTAGTCAAGTTGTGCCACAAACTTCTCTTCTCCCCAATCCTATTCAATACCTCCTCATTAGTTATATGATCTACCCATCTAATCTTCAGCATTCTTCTGTAGCACCACATTTCGAAAGCTTCTATTCTCTTCTTGCCCAAACTATTTATTGTCCATATTTCACTTCCATACATGGATACACTCCATACAAATACTTTCAGAAACGACTTCCTGACACTTAAATCTATACTCGATGTTAAAGAATTTCTCTTCTTCAGAAACGCTTTCCTTGCCATTGCCCGAGTACATTTGATATCCTCTCTACTTCGACCATCATCAGTTACTTTGCTCCCCAAATAGCAAAACTCATTTACTACTTTAAGTGTCTCATTTCCTAATCTAATTCCCTCAGCATCGCCCGACTTAATTCGACTACATTCCATTATCCTCGTTTTGCTTTTGTTGATGTTCATCTTATATCCTCCTTTCAAGACACTGTCCATTCTATTCAACTGCTCTTCCAAGTCCTTTGCTGTCTCAAACAGAATTACAATGTCATCGGCGAACCTCAAAGTTTTTATTTCTTCTCCCTGGATTTTAATACCTACTCCAAATTTTTCTTTTGTTTCCTTTGCTGCTTGCTGAATATACAGATTGAATAACATCGAGGAGAAGCTATAACCCTGTCTCACTCCCTTCCCAACCACAGCTTCCCTTTCATGCCCCTCGACTCTTATAACTGTAATCTGGTTTCTGTACAAATTGTAAATAGCCTTTCTCTCCCTGTATTTTACCCCAGCCACCTTTAGAATTTGAAAGAGAGTATTCCAGTCAACATCGTCAAAAGCTTTCTCTAAGTCTACAAATGCTAGAAACGTAGGTTTGCCTTTTCTTAATCTTTCTTCTAAGATAAGTCGTAGGGTCAGTATTGCGTCACGTGTTAAAACATTTCTACGGAATCCAAACTGATCATCCCCGAGGTCGGCTTCTACCAGTTTTTCCATTCGTCTGTAAAGAATTCGTGTTAGTATTTTGCAGCTGTGACTTATTAAGCTGATAGTTCGGTAATTTTCACATCTGTCAACATCTGCTTTCTTTGGGATTGGAATTATTATATTCTTCTTGAAGTCTGAGGGTATTTCGCCTGTCTCATACATCTTTCTCACCACATGGTAGGGTTTTGTCAGGACTGGCTCTCCCAAGGCCGTCAGTAGTTCTAATGGAATGTTGTCTACTCCTGGGGCCTTATTTCGACTCAGGTCTTTCAGTGGTCTGTCAAACTCTTCACGTAGTATCATATCTCACATTTCATCTGCATCTACATCGTCTTCCATTTCCATAATATTGTCCTCAAGTACATCGCCCTTGTATAGACCCTCTATATACTCCTTCCACCTTTCAGCTTTCCCCTCTTTGCTTAGAACTGGGTTTCCATCTGGGCTCTTGATAGTCATACAAGTGGCTCTCTTTTTTCCAAAGGTCTCTTTAATTTTCCTGTAGGCGGTATCTATCTTACCCGTAGTGAGATACGCCTCTTCATCCTTACATTTGTCTTCTAGCCATCCCTGCTTAGCCATTTTGCACTTCCTGTAGATCTCAGTTTTAAGACGTTTGTATTCCTCTTTGCCTGCTTCATTTACTGCATTTTTATATTTTCTCCTTTCATCAATTAAATTCAATATTTCTTCTGTTACCCAAGGATTTCTACTAGCCCTCGTCTTCTTACCTACTTGATCCTCTGCTGCCTTCACTACTTCATCCCTCAGAGCTACCCATTCGTCTTCTACTGTATTTCTTTCCCTCATTCCTGTCAATTGTTCCCTTACGCTCTCCCTGAAACTCTCTACAACCTCTGGTTCTTTCAGTTTATCCAGGTCCCATCTCAAATTCCCACCTTTTTGCAGTTTCTTCCGTTTCAGTCTGCAGTTCATAACCAATAGATTGTGGTCAGAATCCACATCTGCCCCTGGAAATGTCCTATAATTTAAAACCTGGTTCCTAAATCTGTCTTACCATTATATAATCTATCTGATACCTTTCAGTATCTCCAGGATTCTTCCATGTACACAACCTTCTTTTATGATTCTTGAACCAAGTGTTAGCTATGATTAAGTTATGCTCTGTGCAAAATTCTAACAGACGGGTTCCTCTTTCATTTCTTAGCCCCAATCCATATTCACCTACTATGTTTCCTTCTCTCACTTTTCCTACTGTCGAATTCCAGTCACCCATGCTTACTAAATTTTCGTCTCCCTTCACTACCTGAATAATTTCTTTTATCTCATCATACATTTCTTCAATTTCTTCGTCATCTGCAGAGCTAGTTGGCATATAAACTTGTACTACTGTAGTAGGCATGGGCTTCGTGTCTATCTTGGCCACTATAATAAATCGATAGTCAAATCGAAACCAGCTGTATTTCGACCGCCATCTCGTCCACTGCACTACAGAACTGTTTGTGATCATGTTTCCAAGTTACTGCTATGACAATTGGTGAACAGTGACCAAGAGAGCCACGGAAATGGACACACCGCAACGCATCACATGGAGACTGCCACGCCAAAAGAACAAAGTGAGTGACCATTACAAAACATTTTCGTGCAAACATCAGTCCAGCTTACAAAGTGACATCGCCTTCCACAGGATGACCACAGCATTTACGAAAAGACTATGTAACATCAGTACGACCTTATTGCAATGTTGTTTTGTTGTACCTTTGAGCCTGAAGATAAGGTTTAACCCTCGAAACATGTCGCTAAATAAATAAGTAATACAGTAGTTGACAAAGTTTGTGACTGGTAGCCGTAATTAAAAAAAAAAAACCTTTTCATATTGCTAGTTACTGATTGCCGTTCCGAGAAATTCGCTGGAAACTGTCTGATTCTCCGCTGTTTTACACCATACGACTCTACAGAGAGCGTAAAATGTATCTGTGGTACTGAACGTGTGGTATGATCTTTGGCCCCGAAACACGTTGATAAAATTACTAGCTCGCTGCAGTGGTGATTCTTATGATGTGGCCGATGCGTAAGACGAAACCAATAAAAGACGAATAGCGCTTCATACTTTTGAAGTATTCCATGTGGAAAGAGGTACCAAACAGGTCGTTTGAGATGTTTCTACATGTCATCCCTTCTCATGTACGCCTTTTATATACCAAATTTCGTTCAAATTGGTTCAGGCATTCCTGAAGTATGCTTATGTCGCCCTTTATCACATCAAACCCTTAGCCATACGAGTGGTAGGGTGTTTGCGGTATATAAAACTGAAGCTTCCAACTAAGTGCAGTCAAAAGATACGGCCACTTATGTTAGAATCATGATTTTCGTCAAGAAGCGGTACAAGTAAAGGAAAAAATTCGAATTTTTTAATTTGTGATTATATCACATGGCAAAAACTTCTTTTTTCATTTGCTATCCGACTTCAGACTTAAAATTAAAACAGTCATGGAATTTCCGGGACCGGTATCTTGGCAGTATCAATGTCGATAACAGGGAAAATTAATAAAGGTTCTAGATTTTCGGGATGGATGAACTGTCTAGATACTTGAGTTTGTACGGCTCCTCTTCGCACCCGACCCCGACCATATTTTTTTTTTTAGTTTTAGATCGATGCGGACGCGTACAACGCTGTTGACAGTGTTGCGTCCTTGGGATGGGTTGTTAGCCCGATGGCCGCCTTTAGCTGATTGACAGACTAGCGGAACGTTAGCGTTGCATCACGAGACACCAGTGCCCGGTTAAAACGGCTGCTGGTTCGCATTGGAGCTCTATTCACGTCGCGTGACGCAGAACGTCCCTCCTGTAACCGAATGACGGCATCCACATTCAGCGTCAATGGAACGGAACGTCACTTCACGTCACGTGAAGCACTTCATGAGAGAGCGTGTTTGGAAGCCGCTTCGACCAGTGGTGACGTCACGAGTCCTTTTGACCCACTGCAGTGTGGTTTACTGTCAAGTTTCGATGGTGACTTTTTCGCTTTGCCCACTTGGCCTCTTAGTAAGTGTTGAACCGTTATTGCATCTTTTCTTTTTATACAGTACATTTCGGGATGAATGTTTAATAGTTTAGGAGCTGGTATAATAGACTAAGTCGAATAAAAACATTCCGTATAATTATTGGTTCCCGAGATTGTGTTTTAAGTGAAGACAAATTATCCAGGTAAAATCTGATTTCCTGACTTCAGTGTACTTTCGAATTATCTTAGCACAACATGTAGGTCTTCTGATGTCGTCTTGGGGTATTCTTTTTTGAGGACAGCACTCTTCATAATGCGTACGATCAATTCGTCTCTTGTGGGGGGAGCTCTCAGATAGCGAAAGTTTAATTATAACTACTCTATATTTTGAGAGGCGGGAGGATAGACCTAAACAAGAAACAAATATCCATTAAATATAGGCTCCAAATTTACTCAAAATATTATTTTAAATTCCAATTACAGAATTGATTTTCGCCCTGCAGCGGAATGTGCGAGAATCCTCATATATTCATTGCTCCGATGGCGGCATAAAGTTTTATACCAACTGAAATGTCTAGAACGTGGTACCGCTGCCTTCACGGGCAACTGCCCACTCGCTGAGCTATCGAAGCAGGAACACTGCAGGGTAGATGATGAGGTACTGGCAGAAGTGGAGCTGTGAGGGCAGATCGTGAGTCGTGCTAGGGTAGCTCAGGTTTTTGCCGGTACCGTAACTCAGCGTGTTCGGTCAGGGGACTGTCCACTGTCTGTAAAAAAAAAAAATAAAAAACTGACTGAACTGATGGAATCTGAAACATGTCATATGGAATCTGCAGAGAATCGCTGACGCAAAACGAAGAAGAAACAGATAGAAAGAAGAGAAGAGATGACAGCACTTTTGCCCGCGAAAGCCAAAGATCCCAGGCTCTACTCTCGGCCCGGAACACTGTTTTAACCTGCCAGAAAGTTTTACTTTTGAATTTCTATAAAACATTGTTGCCATCAGAGCAATAAATATATGAGAGTTCTCGCATCTGATGTGCGAAATTAGTAATAAATTCATATTTAACACATTAACACCTTCCGACTGTATATCAAACTTCATTTATAGGAATAGGACCATTTTCTAAACTGTTAAGACCATAAGATGGGAATGAGGGGACTCAATATTCTCAAACTAAAATGTTACCCGCAACAAGGAGCTCGTCATGGGTAACAGCATTTTAATTTGAGAAGATTTAGTCCCACTCATTCCTATCTTAAGGGCTTAATGTTTTAATAACGTATGTATACCTGAAAATGTGATTTGGTATTACGAAACCGGTCGTGTTCCTATTAATAAAGGTTCATATACAGTTTGAAGCGGGTTTGTGTGTCAAATATGGATTACTTCAGCTGCGGTTGTCCACAATATAAAAGTATTTGCAGCAATAAATTAGATAACACGCGACCTATGACGGTTTATCCGTCCATAAATTCCAACCTTTTTTGAGACAACCCACTCTTGTGACATAAAATTCCATATTGAGAACCAGTAACTACCGGGTAAGCGACGTAATGTGAAATAGGGTTCGTAGGCAATATTACAGAATAATCTTGTATACAGCTGAAGCGGTTTATTGATATCCAAGATGAATACTCATAACTGTGGTGGCCTTACCTACAAGGTTGTCTCCAATTACAAAATAACTTTATCAGAACGAGTTTTTATAAAATCTTCGATGCCTGGGGTATTTTAGTGATATCTTTCAGAGAAGTCGAGCCGTTTTCCTATCTTTTATTAAAGAATTTAGAAAGGTTTTTCGCAGTGTAATATAGGCGTTATCGACTTCACTATGACGCCAACGGCATCTTAGACCACGTCACCCAGTTGTTCACGGGGCTGAGCAGCTTTTAGATTTTTGTGGGTTTTTCAATCGCGCGAAAATTCAGAGATTTCGGACTGAGTATCAGATGCGCACATTAAAATGGCAGGGAACACTCACAAAAGATTAGTGTTAGGATACGCTAACATTTAAAGCCTGCGGAGACAAACTGTAGATGCCACTCAGGAAACTGCAACACGAACAAATAGCGTCTGCGCAAAAGATTTAGGACCTCAAGCGTGTATCAGAGCTTATTGACAAATAACTATGAATGTGACATACTAAAAAACCAAAATAAGTATATACGCGAGTGCAGTGAAAATGTCTCATTTTGCATTGATGTCAGCAAAACAAGCTTACCGTAGAATCCTGGTTGAAATCTAAATGTTCCTTTATTATCGTGTCCATCCCCGGTAGCTGAGTGGTCAGCGCGACAGAATGTCAATCCTAAGGGCCCGGCTGGGTTGGAGATTTTCTCCGCACAGGAACAGGGTGTTGTGTTCTAATCATCATCATTTCATCCACATTGACGTGCAAGTCGCCGAAGTGACGCCAAATCGAAAGACTTGCACCCGGCGAACGGTCTACCCGACGGGAGGCCCTAGTCACACGACATTTATTTATTATCGTTACGTAATTGGAAACAACTATTTCCTTATGAGAAAATCGAGTTACAAATATTTGCGAGAGCCTCGTCCGTCGGCGCTCTACCTCCTGAAACGCACTTCCTAGTCAGCGAGCTGTCTCACTTCTTGAGGCGTTGCGTAGTTAGCTGGTAATGTGATGGTATCCGTCGCTATCAAAACTTCATGATCGTATCTTTCTTTGCTGCAAACTTCCTGGACAGTTACTGATATACTAATGAAATCATTGCAGTAAAAAAGTGACTGCATCAATAACAGGCAGCGATATAGCAAATTCTGACGAGCAAGAAAGAGAACGGCGGTAGTCGCTGTTTCTCGATGAAACAGTTTAACGACCGAAGAGGCTGCAGCAATTTAAACTGTTGTTGTTGTTCTTGTTTTTGTCTTCAGTCCTAAGACTGGTTCGAAGCAGCTCTCCACGCCAGTCCATCCCGTTCAAAACGTATCCTCTCTGCGTAACTAACGCAACCTATATCCATATGAATGTGTTTCTGTATTCAATCTTAGGTCTCCCTCCAGTGTTTGCCTCCACGCACTTCCATCCATTACAAAATGATGATTACTTGATGCCTCGGTAGGTGTCCTACCAAACTATCCCTTCTTTCAGCCTAGTTCTGCAACAATTTTTTTTCCCTCAATTACTTCAGTAATTGCTCGTCAGTTATTCGATCTAGCCATCAAATTTTCAGCATTATTATGTAGAACCACATATCAAAAGCTTCTGTGCTCTTCTTGTCTAAATTATTTATCGTCCCGTTTCACTTCTGCAGAAGTAAACGCCTTCAAGAAAAGGCTTCCTAAAACTTAAATTTGTATTCGATGTTAACAAATTGCACGTTTTCGAGAAAGCGTTTCTGCTATTGCCAGTCTACATTCTCTACTTCGGATACCATCAGTTATTTTCCTGACGAAATAGTAAAATTGTTCCAATTCTAGTGCTTATAATTTCCTAAATTAAATTCAGCATCGCCCGATTTAATTCAGTTATGTTCCATTAACCTTGTTTTATTTTTGTTAATATTAGCCACATATCCCTCTTTCAAGACACTGTCCATTCCGGTTCCACTGCCCTTATGAGTCCTTTGTCGTCTCTGACAGAATCACAATGTCATCGGCAAACCTCAAAGTTTTTCCTTCTTCTTAATGAACTTTAATTACCTTTGCTCCTTGGTTTCCTTTGCTGCTTGCTCAGTGTATGGATACAGAACCCCGTCTCACTCCTTTCTCAACAACTACTTCCCTTTCCTTCCGCAATTATAGCTGCAGCCTTGGTTCTGCCCAAGTTGTAAATAACGTTTCGCTCACTGTATTTGGTCTCTGCTACTTACTAAATTTCATACTTCAGCCTACATTGTCAAAACCTTGGTTTAAATCTTCAAATCCTATAAAAGTGGGTTTGCCTTTCTCCAATCTATCTTCTAAGATAAATCGTATGGTAAGTATTGCCTGACTTGTTCCTTCTTACATTTGTCCAGAACGGAAACTGAGCTTTCCCGAGATCGGCTTCTACGTTTTACCTTTCGTGTCAGTATTTTTCAACCACAACTTATTAAACTAATGGATCGGTAGTATTTACACACACGTCAGCACTTGATTCTTGAGTTCTCTTTTTTTTTCATCTGGAATTTACATTCTTCTTTTGGTATTTCGCCTCATGTATCTTGCACGCTAGATGAAACAGTTTTTTTTCCAACGATCTCAGTATTTCTGAAGGAAATGCCATCTTCTCCAATTAGATCTTGTCGCTCCCTCAAATTCTTCACACCGTTTATCTCCCAACTCATCTTCATTCGCTTCTTCTTCCTTACTTCCTCTTCTCTTTCTATAATACTGTCTTCATCTCCCTTGTATAGGCCTTGTCTATATCCCTTCCACCTTTAGATTTCAGTTCTTTGTATAGTACTGACTTGTCAATTGAGTTCTTTATATTCATACGGCTGTTTCTCTTTTCTCCAAATGTACATACGTGTATTGTCCGGAGTATTGCGGCCCGGTATTCCATCACATACCGGTAATTTGTAAGTAGCCCTCTGGAGACCTGTTTTGTTTTCCTACTCAACCACAATCTTCCTTTAACATATCCATTAGGCCTGCTACATACGCCAAGACATGGCGCGGTCGGTGTGAGGCAGTGGAAAACTACAATCACTGGTAGCTTTCCCAGGACAGTAATGTGGGATTCCCGCTCGAGGCCCGTTTCGCTGGCCATTAGGGTACTTAATGCAAAGATGACACAGCGGAAATAGTGGAACAACAATACAACATTGTGGAATGAGACTTTTCACAGTATCGTTGTATCACAGATGCCATGATATACTGTGGTGCTGGAATTTTTAGTCTGACTGTAATCTTCATAGGACGTATATGTAATAGATAATGTTGCACACATTTAAACTTGTATCAACTGCAGATTAAGTCCGAGCACACAGAGATGGGATGCTGAAACTGAAGTGTACCTTTGCACGTTTCCTCAAGAACAGACACCATGTGGAATCGGCAGTTGTGATACGTATTATGTAAATTGAAGATGGAGGGGAAAAAAGGATTCTGCACAAAGTCCCGATGCAACTGATACCAGTACTTCCTTTCCTTTCCTGCACTCCCCCCCCCCCCCCCCCCCCCTGAGTTAGGAATGGCGTTTATCGCTGAAACAATTGGTTTTTGGTTATATCGCTCTTTCTCAGCGACAGTTTAGCTGGACCGTTAAAACGACTCAAAATAGCCGGTTTCTGAAATAACCGATTTTTGTTCCTGTTATTTCCTGTGTTAGACGTAGAAATCGAACGAAGACTGGAAAATTTGACTCAGTTTTAAGATACATAGGATCAAAATATAAAATTAAATAGGCAAATAATAGAAAACTTAGTCCGTCCATCGTACGCTGCTGTTCTCGAAAAGTGATAGGTGGTTGACTACTACAAAAAATCTCCAGTATTCTCCTGTTGATTCTAGATTTTTAAAACTCGGGTCAAAAATCATGGTGTAGTCGGGGATCATACTACTACACACATCAAAAACAGTTTTGCATCACCTCGGTTCAGAGAGTTCCGGAACCTGCACAGAAAACTGGAATAGAGATAAACATAAACATCATTTCCGCCCTTTTTATTGGTCATGAAACCACACATTGCGTGTTGTACCACCATACACCGAGACCTTGCTGTACACACCGGTACCTCTAATACCCAGTAGCACGTCCTCTTGCATTGGTGCATGCCTATATTCGACGTGGCATACTTTCCACAAGTTCATCAAGGCACTGTTGGTCCAGATTTCCCACTCCTCAACGGCGAGTCGGCGTAGATCTCTCGGAGTGGTTGGCGGGACACATCGTCCATGAACAACCCTTTTCAATCTATCCCTGGCATGGTCGATAGGGTTCATGTCTGGAGAACATGCTGTCCACTCTAGTCGAGCGATGTCGTTTCCTGAAGGTCATTCACAAGATGTGCACGATGGGGGCGCACATTGTCGTCCATGAAGACGAATGCCTCGCCAATATACTGTCGGTATGGTTGCACTATCGGTCGGAGGATGGCATTCACGTATCGTACAGCCGTTACGGCGCCTTCGATGACCACCAGCGGCGTATGTCGTCCCCGCATAATGCCACACCAAAACATCAGGGACCCTCCACCTTGCTGCACTCGCTGGACTGTGTGTCTAAGGCGTTCAGCCTGACCGGGTTGCCTCCAAACACGTCTCCGAGTATCTGGTTGAAGGCATATTTGACACTCATCGGTGAAGAGAAAGTGATGCACATCCTGAGCGGTCCATTCGGCATGTCGTTGGGCCCATCTGTACCGCGCTGCATGGTGTCGTGGTTGCAAAGGTGGACCTCGCCATGGGCATCGGGAGTGAAGTTGTGCATCGTGCAGCCTATTGCGCACAATTTGAGTCGTAACACGACGTCCTATGGCTGCCTGTTACATTAAGGCATCTTCATTGGATTTAGTCTGGAATCATATATTTGTTTCTGTATGCGATATGTATAGATTAGATAACACCTTCACACATCGTTTTTACATTAATAAATTACTATTACAGTTATTAATTTTTAGGCATTTCCTCTCATTTGGTTGTAGGTTAGAATTGCACTGTCACTTCCCTTATAAAAAGTCGTCACTTTCACATCACATGTTTTTGTTTGGTTGTTTTCATATTTTGTAATTTAACTGCTGTGGAACAACCCTATTGGTCTGGTACTAACTGTAGATTTTTCTTACGAACTGTTAGTGATTTCTGTCGTAACTGTGTATTCACTTGGTATACTTTTATTTGTTTACGTAAGTGTTCCCAGCCTAGCGAAAGAAATACATTTTACTTTTCCGTCCTTCATTATGGAACGGATCCATTCCAAATCGGAAACCGGTTCTTAAGGAAGCGGGGGAGGAGGGCTAAATCATGACGTCCAAAACATTCTCAACGCTTGTTGATCATCAGTTCTATTTTGACTAAAGTTCAGTCTTGATCACACCATTTATGTTTCAATGATATAGGTAACCGGTTTCGGTTATTTTCACATAACCATCATCAGACCCATGGCTCCCTGAGGATGGTAGGCGGAGCTCTCCTCGGCTGCTACGAAGTCAACTGATGACTTCGTAGCAGCCGAGGAGAGCTCCGCCTACCATCCTCAGGGAGCCATGGGTCTGATGATGGTTATGTGAAAATAACCGAAACCAGTTACCTATATCATTGAAACATAAATGGTGTGATCAAGACTGAACTTTAGTCAAAATATAATAATCTATTGATCACTGTATTCCAAAAATGTTTACCAAGACCATCAGTTCCTTTGTGTAGCTACATATCATAGAATGAAAAGGAGGGCCACGTATTTTGCTATTTCCAGTCGGTCATCGGAGACATAGCAAGAACCCCGCTGTGACCACGTGACGTAGGTAGTGGTTAAAACACTGAACACACAGTTTGCCGGCCAATTTTTTGCTTCATTCTTCAAAATTTTGATGTACGTATTCCGTTTTAAAAATGAGCCCACTTTACGGTACGGAAAGAAAGCCGCAAATATTACGAGAAACTCTCACCGCTGACTGGGGCTTGTGGTTACCAGATCTTTGTTTTGCAATGGATTGCTTTCGCCTCCAAATCAGTATTTCCAGCTGTTTTGCTGATGTTGGGAGAGGGCGTTCCTTGCGGCGGCCGACAGCAGGAAATAAGTGAACAGCCCCTCCTCGTAAAATGTAACGCAGCCGTCCTTCCTATTAGTTGGCCTTTTCCCGGATTCCTCAAGACAGCCACAGTACCCTACGATAATGCCAACCGAAGGCCAGGTAGTCCCATTATTCACTAGCAAGAGCCACCAGTGTGCGTCAGTGAATTTCCTAGTGAAAAATCCCCACGAATATTACCTGCTTCTGCTACCTATGAATTCCATTTCACAGCAAACTAAGGCTGTACTGTGACTTTGCGATAACCGTAACTGCCTGAATGCTACTTTTCGGTAACTGGTATTTTAGTTGTGATGTGTCACAGTTTTAAATCACGTTTTGCGAATTCACATCCCGTATCCTTTCGCACTCCACTGACGTTAAAACGTCTCTTTTGTTATTTATCCTAGCAGTTGTTGCTCTATGATTAGTCACTGTGACAACTAACAGGTGCTGGCATTTGTACCTGCTAACTGACATATCTGACCAGGTGAACTGTCAATGCAATGGAAGAGGCATGTTGTCGCCTGCAGGATCACAAAAAGTAATGTGAGATGATGTTGCTACTTTTGCAACTATTCTTGGTCATTTGTTACATGATAAACAATGGCTTATGCAAAGAGGAAATTTCATTCCAACAAAAGTCCTTAGAATGTTTTACATTTTTTCTTCATTTTGCTATAAATTTTGTAATAATGAGAAAAATGTGAAAATATTGGTACTGTGATGCCGTGAATCATAACATCAAATTTCCACACAGTACAGTACGATTTCCTGTGTAGAATACATGTGTCTGACCTAAATTTTTGGCCACTGTATATAGCGATAATTCAAAAAATCATTGACAGCAGAGCTGGAGAAATTATCACTGCTCTTTTAGATCGTCTTCGTCTGAAGATGGGGCTACAATGTGGTATTGGATCTCCCAAAAATCTTGGTTGTGCTGACCCAGATCTGTAACGTTGCTCGAAGTCTAGGTTAGGCTGGAAGGTGCGAGTTGACTGAACCAACGAATGTGAATACCAAATGGTGGTTGTAATAACCCAGTGATCTATAACGGCCGGCCGAAGTGGCTGTGCGGTTAAAGGCGCTGCAGTCTGGAACCGCAAGACCACTACGGTCGCAGGTTCGAATCCTGCCTCGGGCATGGATGTTTGTGATGTCCTTAGGTTAGTTAGGTTTAACTAGTTCTAAGTTCTAGGGGACTAATGACCTCAGCAGTTGAGTCCCATAGTGCTCAGAGCCATTTGATTTTTGATCTATAAAGTAGCGCAAATATTTACGTTCGTGCATATTTAACGCACTTTCCGTCGCAAAAACGAAAACTGCAAAATAAGCTCAGAATGTCTACATCACATTATGAACAGCCGCGAGGGATTAGCCGAGCGGTCTAAGGCGCTCCAGTCATGGACTGTGCGGCTGGTCCGGGCGGAGGTTCGAGTCCTCCCTCGGGCTTGGGTGTGTGTGTTTGTCCTTAGGGTAATTTAGGTTAAGTAGTGTGTAAGCTTAGGGACTGATGTCCTTAGCAGTTAAGTCCCATAAGATTTCACACACATTTGAACTTTTGAACATTATGAACAAGTCTCCGGCGTGTATTTTGATGCATATTATTTACATATGTCGCACATTAACTACGGGAAACGGAAGGGGGGTCCACTACGGAACTTTTACCGAAGAGAGGTGCTTATGAATTAGTTTAAGTGGGATTTTTTACTGCAAGTATGAAGACCTTCCTCACTCAATAGGCTTCATTACTGGAAATATTAGCAGTTGTACACTGTGAATAACATTACTAGTAATCTGTAATAGTAGAAAAGGTTAATAATCCTCTAGAGTCCACAGACGCACTTCGCACTCTGATTATTTGTTGCCCTACAATCCATCCAAGATCACGAGAGGGAATCGTGAAGATTTTAGATATACACCGATAGCATGAGACACAAAGTTCTTAGAACGAAATGTGAACGTCGGTCAGTAGATGGCACACAACACTGGGTGCTATAATTCTACTTTTAGTTACTATTTGTCTTATACTGTTCTTGAGAACTCTCGGAATAACACTGTTAACAGTCGATAGCAGATAGCGTGACAAAAGATTCTCCGAAAGAACTACAAACTTCCACCAGCAGATGGCATACAGCGTTAATGTTATAACGCTAAGTTTAGTTGTTACGACCTCTCGTTCGCTAAAACCACAGCCACATATTGATAACGTGTCGTGCAAAGTGACTTGTCAACCATTTGTGACATGTAGCAGATATGTCATTTCTTGTCCAAACCTATAACGAATTCTGCAGAGGTCCAAAAGACTGAAAGTGTAGTGCCACTGTTACAGGCAAAAAAATCAGCTTGTTTTTCAGTTTAAAAGAACGACCGGTTTACATATTGGAAATTTAGCTTCATTTTCAAGTAATAAATAGTCATGAAATTGCTTTTTCTTCCAATCTTGTAATTAGGAATTATGCTATTCATTATTAACTGTGATTATTATTTACAACAAATTTCAGAATAGTGTGTACCGTAAAAGGGATGTAGGTTAGAAAGTAATATTATTACTAGAGAGGGGGGAGTTCTTTTCTTCGTCGTCAATCGTCTGACCTGTTTGCTGCTGCCTCTCCTGTGCCAACCTCTTCATTTCCGAGTAGCACATTCAACATCCCCAATTATTATATGAATATGTTCTAGTCTACAGTTTTTGTCCTCTACAACTCTGTAAAGTACCATGGACACTGTTAATGTCTTACACCGTATCCTACCATCCTGTCTCTCCTTAACGGTCAATATTTTCCAGCCGGTTTAACGCCGTTGTTGCTGCCGGAGGTAGCAGCTAAATTTCGCACCAAAATTCATGATGTATTCTTCCTAACATATTGTATACGCGTAGAGAGGAATATATGGAAAGCACCGACAAGACGTATGGATGAAGTAGCACATGCATCCTATATTCTCGAGTTTTTTTTAATGTACTCCAGATTATTGTTTTTATTCTTTACGGCTCTCTCTGGTACGAGGAAAGTTATTCCTTGATGCCTTATCATCCTGTCCCTTCCTATTGTCAGTGGTTTCCATACGTCTCTGCGAAGAACCTCCACATTGCTTACTCTATCAGTCCACCAAATTTTCAACATGATAGCTTGTCGTTTGCATATCCGAGCGTGTTCTAAGCTTCATGCCAATTTCATGTTTATTGCACATCATCTACATTGTGTTGCAAATTTAATGGCTAGCAGTGTATATATTTTTCCACTCGCTGGGATAGCCATGTGCCTTAGAAAGCCGCTTCTAGGATACGGGGAGCAGCGCCGGCGCGTGGAATCCATACGGCGGAGTCGGGTTAACATCAACGGCTGATGTGGCCACATACAGCTAGGTGAATAACGGGCTGTTACCCACGTCTCGCCATAGCTAGAAGATTGGCAAACATCTCGAAAACGTTCCCAGACTTTCACATGGGATAACGCTAGAGACAGGTGGGATACAGAGATTCCGTCCCGGGTCCGGAAGAGAGAGAGGGGGAAGGATAGTGTTAGGGGTGGCGACGTAAAGATACGGCTTAAGACCAAGAAAAGGAAGAAGAAGAGCGAGTCTATAAGTATTTTCCTGAAAAGAGAAAAACAGTCAGAAATGAGAAATTAATGTGGAATCCGATGATGAGTGTATTTTCCTTGTTCCCACACACGTTCCTACAAGTCAAGTTATTGTAAGTAAAAAAGATAAATTGCAGATTGATTTGGAATTGTTACCTACGTCCAAAGTGGCTTGTGGTGGCTCAACAAGCAGTTATTGTTACCTCAGATAGAAATTTTTAGTTCTGTGTCTCAAAGCGATCTTATTCACACACTTCCTTGGATTGCAGCAGTTCCTAAAATCCCCGTTTGTGTTTAATATACAGGAAAAAAGGTAAACGAAGAAGGGGACCTATAGAGCCCCTAAAGAACAAAAAGTGGTCAGGTGCAAGTTGCACGTCCAGAGGTTCGTGGTTCTTGCCTTAGTCTGTCCTGGGATTCTTTCCTGTTGACTAATGTTTTTTAGCCTCTGTTAATGATTTATGAAGCTGCGTCACTGTCAGGAGTCTGCGTAAACTGTATTTCTCGTAAACTGTATTTCTCTCCACAGCGGGTTGCCCAAGGCAATTCGCAGATCGAATGGTAGCAAGGACGTATCACTGCAGCGAAGACAATGTCTAATAATGCAGTATGGTATTCAAAATAGCCTTCGGATTGTGGACAGCCGTACCTTGTGTTTACCTCTTTACTTGCGTAGCCACCAAACCTCACCTACTCTAGGCGCTTCAGTCCGGAACCACGCGACTGCTACGGTCGCAGGTTCGAATCCTGCCTCTGGCATGGATGTGTGTGATCTCCTTAGGTTAGTTAGATTTACGTAGTTCTAAGTCTAGGGGAGTGATGAACTCAGATGTTAAGTCCCATAGTGCTCAGAGCCATTTGAACCATTTTTTGAACACTTATGCTACTAGTTGTTACGAAAATAAACACTGTTTCCAAACATAACATCAAGCTTTGTTCCAAGGCCCAGCGCCATAAACAGGGGTACTGATCGTTGTCTGTTGGAGTCCTACTGCACTAAGGAAATCTACAAGTGGCTTTTGTGACACAAACAAAAGCCACTTTTTACAAAAAAAAATCATAAATAAGTGTTAAGAAGCAACATTAATTATGCGAGTACCTTTGCATTTCGCTTGGTCTGACTCGCGACATTGCTGAGTCACAGAAAGCACGGGCGATTGCCGTTGGTGTAGCGTGACACACAATGGTACCGAAAGAAGCTGAGTTATCGATGGCACAGACGTCCCCAGTTGAATGACACATAGTACGAATCACTTCTGTAGACAACTGATTGCGTATGTACTACAGATGGGACTAGTGTCTTGCAGCCTCCAGGTTTTTCCAGTGTCGTAATTGCATGGCCATTTGTGGAAAACACAGTCAGTAACTGGCTGGCACTTCAGAATCACCTGGTGATGACACGTGCTACGCTGTCGAAATTTCACCACTTCCGTCCAAATAAATTCTCGATAGCTCGCTGTGTGGTAATGACGTTTGCCTGCCGCATTTGCCACCAGGAGCAATGACGTTTTAAGTTGCAACAGAATTCGCGTGACTCTTTCTTGTCCTTATAGAAAGTTGGTTACTAATATGAGGAAATACATCAAGCTGTATCATTCACTTTTAATCATTCGCTTCATTATCCTGTTCCATTTCCGGAAACTCGGGGTCATGCACCATTCTTTATTGAGACACTGCTCAACATAAATTCCACGAGTTAACTGTAGATTTCGCGCAGTTTCTTCGTATTTTTTGTTTGACTGGCTTCATGATATACGGGAAGTGCTACTCGTTTGTAAATTAGATTTTTCTAACAAGCACAACGAGGGAGAAGTACACATCCCGTGCTGCTGAAAGCGAGAGTTCCTTAGAGTTCCGATGACCGTAGCAGTCTGATCCCTTTAATCCCCCAAACCAACCAACCTTCGAGTTCCAACGCCGTTAATACAATCACAGCATGCGATATATTTCCTCTTAACATCATCGAAAATAATCAATATACTGTCTGTATGTGAACATAAATTAATTAACCACGCAAACGAATATAAATATGTTCCAAGGTACGATGAAACGATTGATCTTACTGAGTTAATTAAGTTAAATTTACATTTAAAACGTCGCTGATTTTGTCTGATCGTAACTGAACAGAATAGCATTATAACTGCCGATAAATCTCGGATATCCACTGATAATACCAGCTTCCATATTAATTCCACAACATTTTGTGTAAGCTGTTTCCATCTCCTTGAACTTACAGCTGTGCAGATCCCAAAGAAGAAGCTCATTTTTATAACTATTGCATTAAATCAAAGATGGACGGAATAACACGCGAGAAAGCGACAGTACGTCGAATAAGGGAGTGAAAGGACCAAGTGCAGTGCACCACTTTGGCATTGTGCACGTTCAGAAGGTGGCTGCGAAAGCAGCCTAAGCTGATAAAGTGAACTTTAAAGCAAACAAGAGAAATTGGTTATTCATCTCAACAGTATCTAAAATTAACAGTACGGTATAGAGAAAACTGCAGATGCCGTACTCCCTTAAATGCCAGCAAGCCTCCTAATGAACGCGCCTGCGCGGGACGGTTGCTATCAGATGCACGCCGTCTGTCGCCTGTTAGCGCACGGCAACGTGCGCGGCGAGAACGTCATCGGCAGAAAACGGGAGCTGACGACTGTGACGTCACGGTAATGACGCGAGCGCGTGACATCACCGGCGACTCGTGCGCCATCGTTCCCGCTGTTTGAGCAGTAATGTATGTTTTTTAAACCAAATATTAGTCATATTTATGTCTACTTTTCGGACGCATAACGCAGTGTGTGAGGAGCATTGGAAGTTGCCGCAGGTATTTGTTTCACTGCTCGTTTATAAATGTGATTTAAAAATAAATATCGTCTGATAGGCAGACATGTGCATAACCACTCGACCGAACGTTATTTCGGCCGCAGTTTGCTCAATTTCTCAGCTCACGCCGCTGGACTGAGAAGAGTCCGCTACTTTTTTGGTCACAAGGGATCGAACCTAGGGCTCTGCGTCGATAGCCAGCAACGCTAACGCCCAGGAGATGTAAATAAGGAAAATCGAAACAAGATACAATTTATATATATTTTCAGGTGGGGATATTCAGCCGCCAAATAACTGGTAAAATTCATGGTGAAACCCTCAGCTGTCATTTATTTTACACAATTCGCTACTAGTGTCGGCCAATGACAGACACTAATAGCGAATTGTGCAAAATAAGTGACAGCTGAAGGTTTCGCCACGAATTTTAACAAGGTGTGCAACATTAGGAATAAGGTTTCCGCGTATCTAAATGTTAAAAATCACCCTGTCGCATATTTAATCTCCCAGTACTATTCTGGGATACTTTTTGCAGTTCCTCTCCGCTTTCAATCCTACTAAATCTGGTGGGTTTCCTCGAAGGAGTGCGCGCATACGGGGATACCATGGTTCAAATCAATGTCCCTCAATACAGATTTAGGATTCCATGTAGCTTCCCCGAATAACAAGCCAAATTCCATGAAAGTTCCTTTGAAAAGGACACTAACCATATTCTTCAGCATATTTGTCCAATCCAAGCTTGTATCCCGTTCCTAATGACATCGTTGTCAACCGAATGTTAAAATATCTTCCTCTCTCGCTTTTTTACTAAGACTATATAAGATGCATAACATTTTACAAGCGCTAATAGCCTACGCTTTAAGTGGGCTGTCCGTTTCGTATAAGGGCCTGTGACTGAAGTTTTAGATGCCGTACATACCTGCACTGTTGCGAGCTAGACTTTCCTCAAATATTGTTCACAGGTAGTGATGAGAGACACCAAGAAATGCAACAAACACTCTCTCTCCCCTCCCCCCCATTCCCCTGTCTGACATGATTCAAAATTTAAAATCTAAGAAATAGCCATGAGCTTTGAAATCAGAGAGCCTGGCTGCATAAAGGTTATTCCTCTGATAAATTTTTACTTCTTCAGATTCTGAATACAGCTGACGAACTAGAAGAGTTGAAACACAGTAAAATGTGGAAATGGCTACATCGCAGCGTACAAGTTAGCAACAGCTGATGATCTCATTAAAATTCCGTGCAAAATGTGTATGTGTGTGTGACGGCAGGGAAGATTGCTGCTTGAATCAGATCTACAGAAATGTTATGGGTACCAGCGTGAGGTATGGAGGAGGTAGTGCTCCTTTATAGGAGCGTTTTTCGTGTTTAGGGTTTGGCTCCCTACTGCGGATGAGAAAAAGCTAAATCCGGAAGGATGTGAACACATTTCGCGGTACTCTGTGCTGCATATATGAGAGGAATATTTCGGAGACGACGATTGTGGCCTCTTCTATCCACTAATTAACACATTTTTGGTTAACATTACACATTTAAGAACCAGTATTCCGAAACATTGCTAGCGTTCGTTCACAAACTGCAGTACTTATTTGGTGGCGTACTGATGCAAGAATGCTGCACAGATGAGAAATCCGCATTCGCTTTATCCCTCCCACGCAGGTGTTTTCCATTCGCCAGCGCAGACATCTGAATCAGCAGTATGGAACGCACCGCCAAAGCGGGTGAACCGGAATCGACCGACGATGGATGTTTACTTGTATTCATACTGGTTGCTCTATGTTACGCAGTTCTCTCTCTCCCTCCCACCTCCCCCCCCCCCCTCTCTCTCTCTCTCTCTCTCTCTCTCTCTCTCTCTCTCTCTCTCCCCCCCTCTCTCTCTCCCTCCGCCTACCTTCACCTTCAACTCCTTTCCAACCTATTTTTCCTTCCCCTCCCCCTTCCCACCCCCGCAGCCCATCATAATTTATCGTCTATCTTTCCTACCGCCCAGTCTCAGCCGACCAACAAAGTGCATCCATACTCCGCAAATAACCTTGACGTGCATGGCGAAGGGTTTCTTCCCATTCTATTCGCGTATTGAACGCGGACAGAAAGATAACTTAAATGCGTCTGTGCATTCTCTGATTACCTAGTCTAACTTGTGGTTCAAATGGCTCTATGGGACTTAACATCCGAGGTCAACAGGCCCCTAGAACTTACAACTACTTAAACCTAACTAACCTAAGGATATCACACACATCCATACCGGAGACAGGATTCGAACCTGCTACCGTAGCGGTCGCGCGGTTCCAGATTGAAGCGCCTAGAACCGCTCGACCACAACGGCCGGCTCTAACTTGTGTTTCGCGCTTTCTACAACAACGATACATATGGTGCTGTACTACATTCCCAGATTCCTATCTTAATACTGTTTCTTGAATATAAGTAGGCTGTCGCGAGACAGACATGCGTCTGGCATTTCAGATTTTTCAACATCTCTGCGTCGCTTTCCCGTGAGCCAAACCATTAACCAGTCGTGCTGCTCTTCTACATCTACACGATTACTCTGCAACTTAAATGTAAGTGATTGGCAGAGAGTTCATCGAATTACCTTTAACCCTGCTGTTCTGTTCACTTTTACTTGACATATATACTGTTCGGGTCAATATGACCCGACATATCAAAATGCTTTAGAAACATAAATTTTGGTACAGTTTTAGCTATCGACATTGTTGTTCTATTCCAGTACCTTGTTAGTAATAATAATAATAATAATAATAATAATAATAATGGTAATAATAATAATAATAACAATGCATACAACTTTATTGAGGGATATTTTTCATTTAAATATGCACATAAATTTGAAACAACAGACAGTTTCCATTACAGGCATTCAACTTAGAAAGCACTACAGTTTTTCCATACTTCTATTCTTATTGTTGACAGTTTAGACGTAAGTATTGACATTTTCTAACAACAGACAGTTGTCATTACAGATATTCATCTTAGAGCACACTACAGTACAGAACACACTACAGTTTTTTTATTACATTCCAACATAGAAAGCACTACAACTTTAGAATCCTCTCTTCTTACTGATTGTAGTTTAGGCACAAGTATTCACATAAATTTGAAACAACAGAATTTTCAATACAATCATCTTATAAAATACTACAGTTCTTTTCTTACTGCTTGCACTGTGGACACAAGTAGGTTACATGTTTCTTGCAAATATGTTTACTACATTTTCCACACACCATGTTTGTTTTATTGTCATTACTTGATGGACAGAACTTACAGCGTGCACGTTTTGTAGATTTTCTTGTTGTTACCGATTCTGACACACCACCCACATCATTCGGGTTTTGGATGCTTGTGACCATTCTCAAAGAATCTTCTGTTCTTGGGAAATGCGTTCTTGATGCAATATGTTCTTTTATCAGTGACTTTCCAAGTTCCTCCAAGAATATTCTCCTTCTAGTCAATTTGCTTGCATTCCAATTAGGGTCAACCGAAATCCACAAAACGTATGCATTATAAGCAGAAACATCAAGAATATTGTAGAAAACTATCATTGGCCACCTATTACTTTTTCGTTTGCATGTATATGTACCTAATAACTGATCAAGCGTGTCTACAGCACCTTTGGTTGAATTATAGTCCAAAATCATTTTTGGCTTCTTATCAGCCCTGTCACTGATTTCCGCATCATGGTGGAGAGTGCTCATAAGTACAACATTCTTGTGTCTCTTAGGAATATAATTAACCACAGTAGTGTCATTTGTGAAGTAAAATGAAGAGCTGTGTACCTCCTTGTTGGTCATTTTGTGTGGAAGCTCCGGCTTATTTTTCCGTATAGTTCCCAACATAGTCAATTTCCTTTTCAGAAGCAGCTGCCCCAAATTGTACGACGTAAAAAAGTTGTCACACGTGATATTCTGACCACGTAACTCAGAAGTGAGATCAGATACCACCCTCATTCCCTGATTTCTTTCTGGTGCCGCTCCACTCACCTTTCCTGTATAAATTTGGGCTTTCAGTACGTATGAAGTTTTGCTGTCACACATGGTCCATATTTTGATCCCATATTTTGCCGGTTTACTTGGGATATACTGCTTGAATGGACAGCGACCTCTAAATGCTACTAACTGCTCGTCAACAGTAACATTTTCTCCTGGATTATACAGTTTAGGAAGGACCTCTACCCACTTCTCCCAAATACTACGAATTGCGGCAAGTTTGTCAGTACGTCGTCTTTCCTCTCTAGTAGATTTCTTGTCAAATCGCAGGACACGTGATATCTTACAGAATGTTTCATGAGACATGGTTGCTCGAAATATGTTTCGCCCAGTATCTTTATCCCACAAACTTTTTGTAGACTCCCCATGAGATCGATATACACCCGCTAGGAGTAAGAGTCCTAAGTATGCATGGAAAACAGAACCATCAATATCTGTCCACTGTTCACCATAAACTCGCTGCCCTTCAATATTTGTCATCTCTATTATTTCATTTTGAAGCGCTGTGTGAAATACTGCTTCAAATGAACATTTTACATCAGATATTCTGCTGACTGCATACCTGGTAACTCCTGGGGTACTCTTGATGATGTTCGAAGCTGGTAGGCGACCATGTTGTGCTGGTGGATGCAACTGCCATTCTATATTCCCATTTTTAGAAAGAAAAGTCTCTACACTATTTTGTATGGGCTGTGGACTGTCGTAACTGTCATCGGAACACTCGCTTTCAGATGCATTGCTGATGTGATCTTCAAACTCAGAAAGTGATCCTTCATCTGGTGAGGCATTTACTATTTCTTCCAACTCACGATCATTCAATGGTCTCATCGCCATGGTGTCACAAGTCAAACTGGGCAGAAACAAAGCATTCCAATTATTGAGAACTGCCAATTATTATTTCCTGGGGAAAGCAACAAACAAGCCCATTGTTGTGAACGCATGGAGCTTTAGGTGATTGTTGAGAGTAAGTTGGAATGATGCAGTCACTATTCCCACACAACACAACAAAAATAATTTTCGCCATTTCCAGATTTTAGAAATAAATACGAGTTACACTAAACATATTTGTGTCGGGTCATTATGACCCGAACATTACATATGCAACTATTACAGTTGAAGCCCAAACTTCTTAAACTTTTTTAAAACCTTTTAAAACACATGCTGCTCATCCATTTTCAGACAAAGTCACAAAGTTTCATAAATATATATTGGTATTTACATAATGTAAAATAACGTTCATATTCGTTTCGGGTCATATAGACCCGAACAGAACAGCAGGGTTAAACTACTTCTCTATCGTTCCATTTTCGCGGAAAAATCAAACACTTTAAATCTCTCGGTGCGAGCTCTGATTTCTCTTATTATGACGATAGTTTCTCGCTATGTACGTGGGCGCCAAAAAATATTTTCGCAGTTGGAGGAAGAAGCTGGTGATCGAAACTTCACGAGAAGCCCCTTTGTCTTAATGATTGCCACCCCAAATTATGTAATGTGTCCGCGGCACTTTCTCCGCTAGTTGACGATAATACAAAACGAGCTGCCATTCTTTGAATTTTTTCGAGATCCCCGTCAGTCACATCTTATGCGGATCTAACACCGCACTGCAATATTCCAGAAGAGGGCGGACAAGCGTGGTGTAAGCATAGACCCGTTCCTCTTTCTAATTGTTGTGCCAATAAATCGCAGTCTCTGGTTCGCTTTGGCCACAACATTAACCGTGTGATCGCTGCAATTTAAGTTATTCGCTATTATGTTCCCTAAGTACTTAGTCCATTTTACGGCCTGCAGATTTCTGTGACTCATCATGGAACCGAAATCTAGCGCATTTATTTTAGTATTGATGTGGATGACTTCACACTTACTATTATTTAGACTCAAGTGCCACTTTTCGCACCATAAAGCTATCGTGTCTAAATCGTTTTGCAATTGGTTTTGATAATCTGATGACTTTACAAGACAGTAGATACAGCGTCATTTGCAAACAATGTAAGAGGGCTGCTCAGATTGTCTCCTATGACGTTTATGTAGATCAGGAACAACAGAGGGCCTATGACACTTGGAGAACGCCAAATGTTACTTCAGTTTTATTCGATGACTACCCCTTATTTGCGGCGAACAGTGACCTTTCTGACAAACTCACGATTCCAGTCGCACAACTGAGGCGATACTCCATAGGCACACAATTTGATTATTAGTCGCTCGTGTGTGTTCAATATCCCCTGTCATTTCTACTCGTGTTTATGTGGACCTTGAGCAATGTTCTATGTTTGATCGCACGAGTGTTTCGTAACCGCGTCCAGAGACAAAACATATTCTCGAAAAAGATGGAAGGAAACGTAAGTGTGGTACGCGCTTTGATGAAACCTGACAATTAAAAATGTGTGCAGGAGCGTGTCTAGGATCCATACATTCACGTTTGAGGGAATTACTGTTACTGCTACCGACAGACAGGGCTCCACGCCCACCACAGGAGTTACTGTTAGAACTCTGTTTCCGTGAGTTGTATACTAGCGGCGTAGTCTTTCCTATGGAGGCGGCGCGCGCGCGAAATGCTATCCTTATCAGTTTCAGGAGGGGGAATGCATTTCTGCATATTGGAGTCGTTATAGTACAGATAGTGGTATAATTTTGTGTAGTATACGTTAAAAAAGTCTTTGCGTGATTCTACTTATTTTTCGTCGATTTTCGCTTGATGATTTGGGTTTCGTGATTTTGTATTCAAAGTAGATGAAGTCATTAACTTGCGCGGATTGTGCAATGCCCGTAAAGAAAGATACAGTTAAACGCTGGTTGTTCGTTGATAATGCTGAGAAAAAGCCTGTTCATGTCACACCCTTGGAAGTTTACAAGCTGCTCCTGGTGGGGTGTAAAGCGAGACTGAAGATATACTCGTATGTAGCAGTATATATTCTGTTCATGAGCTGTACCCTTCGGATATCCTTAGGTCTCTTATGGAAGGCAGTGAGATAATGGAACCATTAATCATGGAGAGGGTAGGGAAGGAAAGCAGCTGTAACCGGTAGATAGTATAAATCTCGTCGCGGTTTTCAGCACCATTGATAGGGGAATCTCTGGACAGCTTATGGAGCATTAGTACTTTGAAGAGGCAGCACAGATGCATCAGTGATTTGCAATTAGGGAGATTCCTTGACCTAAATTCGCGACAATTCTCCTTGTATTCGCGGTCCTAAATAAACGATACGTAGAGTACATTTCTAGATTTCTCGCATATTACTGGTTTTTGAAATTTTTTAAGTAGACTTTCGCGGCACAGTTGACGCAGACCTGTATAACGACTTTGTATTTCATTGTGATAACTGGCATGCATCTTCAAGCGCTTACGAATTCAGGTTTTTCAGCATTTCCATGACGGCGCCTTGTGAGTCAAATAAATATGAGACCATTCGTACTGCTCTTCTTTGTATATAGCACTGTTTGAAGCGAGAACCACACACTTGAGCAATATTTTTGAGTGTTTTGTAACCAGTCTCCATTGTAGACTGACAGAATTTCCACAGGACCTCACTAAAGAACTGAAGTCTTCCACCTGGTTTATCGAGGAGTGAGTCCACATGATCATTCTATGCTCATACAATTTTTTATACTGAGTGGTTTGTATCAGTTGACTGATTCCACTTGTCCCTCATTGACGTTATCGTCATAGTTTAACATTTTTCTGCGTCTTGTGAAGATGATAATATTACATTTAAGCACATTTAAAGCTAGCTGTCAATATTTTCCCCACTCTAAAAGCTTATCAAGATCTGCCTGGATAGCCTATTCGTGCAGCTGTTTTCACGCAATGCTTCATTATAGGTACCTGTTTCATTTGAAAAAAAATGTCGGAGGTAACAAACTCTTTTATATGATCATCTTGAGTATGTCCTTTACTTAGTACGCCGTACGAATTTCAGTCCATTAAATTTGCTCATTTTACTGATTATATTCTTCTCCGCTTCTTTCTATCGTTTCATTACGGAGAGTTTATCATTTAAGATTCTCGTTGTTATTTACGACAGATATTATCACTGCTGCTATTGATAAGTTGGAAAAATTAAATTGAAAGTTTAGGAAGGATTGTCCCATTTGAAAGTGTGCTGTGTATGACACCTGACTGTTGAGGCTAAATGTTGCATAAGGCCCCGTGTGTAGACGCGGTAACGGGGTAGAGTATTACACACAGGTGCGTTGCGAACGTTGCAGCACGTCGCGGGGTAACTGACCCTGAACATGGGGTGATAATCGGTGCTACACGCATGGGTCAGCGCACATCACATGTTCCACATAAACTGGAGTTTCCGAGGTCAAAGGCGCCTAGGGCTTATCTCCAGTATCGCAGAGACAACGTTTCCACAAAAATAAACAGTCGCATGGGACGAAGATAACTGACGAACGGACGTCACGTAGTCTCCACACAGTCATACAGGGTCATCGACGATTTCCTATGACTCATATTGCGGCCTACTTCAAAGAGGGGTATCAGAAAACCATTTATTCGAGGACCTTATGAGGGCGTCGGTAGTTCGTGGTCTTGTGGTTAAGCGTTGCTGATTCTCATCACGGGGCCCAGGGTTCGATTCCCGGCTGTGCTAGATACTGCGTTTACGTTGTCCTTGTCCTCATTTCATTGTTATCGACGCGCAAGTCGCCGGAGTGGCTTCAACTAAAGACTTGCACTAGGTGGCCGGACTTCCCGGAAGGGGACTAACGGCCAATGGATGCCCTACGCACATTTCATTGTTCTATGGAGACAAATGCGCCACAGAAGGCTTCAGCAGGCGACGAACCACAGGCATCGCGGCGTCTTCTCATGACTTTATGCCACTCATTGCATATAAAGTCCTTCTTCTTCTTTCATCATGGTAGATGCCATCTTTTTCTTGTTCTTCCTATCGATCTTGTACTTAAAGGCTTGAAATTTAAGGCTTTCTTTGGTGGTCGTGTCTCTGGCATTTTTTGTAGATGTTTTAGCCAGATTTGTCGATTAGACTAGATCTTCTCCTCGAGGACTGTGTGCCCCGTTATACACCGAGAGCTATGCTGGCGGGAGCTTAAGCTCCTGGGAGGGTCGCCCAAGCCACACAGGTCGAAGTGTTCGGACTAGACGAAGAACAGTCCACAACAAGGCCCCTGCAGGTTTCACATTAGACGGCCTCCAGGAGACTTCAGACTTGGGACAGGAACGGTTCTTAGACGTGGTGAACTCTGCCTTCCTAGGGGAAATAACCCCTAAGAAAAACTAAACAGCTGCTGCCTTGCAGTTCAGTGACTGGCCTACCAAGGGCTAGAGGTAGTAAACCTTGAGCAAAAATTACTGGCAAGTAATGACGCCAAAAGGTGGCAGTCATGGAGTGGCATCACATTCTGGGGACTTTAAATTATTCATAACCGTTAATCTTGAGTCTAGCGTTAAATGATGCCATAGAACATTAATCGTCAGTGTTTGTACAGTGGCAGTCAAATAAAAACGAGCAGGTGAAAAAAA
This sequence comes from Schistocerca nitens, assembly GCF_023898315.1. Classification (NCBI taxonomy): domain Eukaryota; kingdom Metazoa; phylum Arthropoda; class Insecta; order Orthoptera; family Acrididae; genus Schistocerca; species Schistocerca nitens. The sequence continues at coordinate 280,367,336 of NC_064620.1, forward strand.
GTAAAGTAAGTACACTATTAATTATTTCAAAAGTAATAGCCATAACTGTCAGTAGTCTTATCCCATTGTCAGATAAGACGTTCAGTGCCTTCATGGGAAAACACGTTTGCAGTCGCCTACGGAGCCACGGTTGTGCCAAGGCGTGCACCTCTTCGTCCTGAGAAAATCGGCGGTCACGAATGTCTTTTTCGGGGCTCCAAACATATGCAAATCGCGTGGTAAGAGATCGGGTCATGAACGATGTACATATAAGAGTTTCCCTGCGAAACTTCTGCAGCGTAGTCGAAACAATCTTGGCAGAATGTGGGCCGGCATTATTCTGCAACAGAAAGATGGCATCCGTCATCATTCCTGGGCGTTAGGAATTCATGACGCGCTTGAATTTTTTTAAAGCGACCACGTACCGCTGTGCGTAATTGTGGCGCTGTGTTCCAGAAAGGCAATGAGCAGCGGGCCCTTGCGGTCAAAGAAAAATGTCATTACTTTACCGAATCAGGCGTGCCTGTTAAACGTTCACTGGAAAGCCCTCACACATCCTCCATATAGTCCCGATCCTTCCCCATGCGATTTTCATATTTTTGGAGTCCTGAATAAAGAGATCTGTCGCCGTCAATTTGCTTCGGGCGAAGAGGCCCACATCTCGGTACAATAATGGTTTTGTTGGCACGCGCAAACATTTTTTGCGGATGCTGAGTGAAACAGTCTTTTGCTCTCGCTTTTGTTTCAAACATGTTTCAAATTCCGTCACTGTGGTTCTGGGTTTTCAGTAGGTGTTCTCGATAGAGAGAGGCTCAAATGGTTCAGATGGCTCTGAGCACTATGGAACTTTACATCTGAGGTCATCAGTACCCTAGAACTACTTAAACCTAACTAACCTAAGGACATCACACACATCCATGCCCGAGGTAGGATTCGAACCTGCGACCGTAGCGGTCGCTCGGTTCCAGACTGAAGCGCCTAGAACCGCTCGGCCACACCGGCCGGCTGTAGAGAGTGGAATCCTCTATGTTCCATAACATGTCCTGCATGACTGTGCTGTATTCTTTACCATACGAGTGGATGCAGATGTGATAATGAAATGAGGAAACGGAAACGTACCAGTGATTCTTTTAACAGTCTTCTGAAACACGTCTGCGTCTTTAGAGCAGAAAAATTGATTACAATAGGTATCTCATTGACCTCTAGAAACAGGGAGACGGTAAATAAATGTCTTTCGAAGTAATGTCTCTGATTCCAGAGGAACCCAATATCGTCTGCAGTTCCAGAGTACCCACGACGTGTTCGTATGACGGCATTCGTGAGATACTGACTGGCAAAACGTGACGTAAATTTGATTACATGCTCCACGCTCATCCTTACTCGTTTTTTTTAACTTTGTTATTCATATATGTGCAGTGTGTTATGACACTGCAAATATGGTAATGAAGATTCGGTACGAGATTTAGTACGTAGGATATCTGCAACTGAGATGCGTGATAATTAATTTAGAGAGATCTGATAGTTAATGTAGAGAGATCCACTTCAGTTGTACAAATATTTAAAATCCAGTCGTGGTTTGAATAAGTAAAAATAAAACTGAAGCAGATCTCTCTTAGTTAATTGTCTGGTAATTAAGAGTTTGACGTAGGCACACTTCGATATCAAATTTTCAATCAGCGAAAACAATGATTTATCAAATATCGTCAGATAACTGAACATCCTCTTTCTCATTGAGTGAAAGTAACAAACAACTTAAGTGGCGATCTGCAGATACGTTCAAACTGTAGAAGACCTGAGCGAGTGGTTTTGTGGTTCGCAGCCTTTTGTGCGAAGTGTCATATCGACCATTATACGCCGAGGTAACAAAAGTCGTGGGATACTTCCTAATATCCTGTCGGACCTCCTTTTGCCCGGCGTAATGCAGGAACTCGACCTGGCATTGATTCAGCAAGTCACTGGAACTCCCCTGCAGAAACAGTCAGCCCTGTTGCTCCTATGGTCGTCCACAATTGCGAATGTGGTGCCGGTGCAGGATTTTGTGTACGAACTGACCTCTCGATTCTGTCCCATAAATTTTAGATGAGATTCATGTCGGCCGATTTGCATGGTCAAATCATGCACTCAAATTGTCTAGAATGTTCTTCAAACCAGTCGCGAACAATTGTGGCCTGGTGACATGGCAGTGTTGTCATCCATAAAAATTCCATCGATGCTTGGGAACATGAAGCCCAAGAATGGCTACAAATGGTCCCCAAGTAGCCGAACATAACCAGGACCCATTTCATTCCATGTAAACACAGCCACACCACTATGGAGCCACCACCAACTTTCACGGTGCCTTGTTGGCAACTTGGGTCTTTGACTGCGTAGGGTCCGCGCAACATTCGAACCCTACCGTCAGCTCGTAGCATCTGAACTCGGTACTCAGTTTACCAGAAGTGTAGCGTCTAACCGACATGGTCACGGGTCCAGGAGAGGCAAAGGCACTCGCGTCGGTCGTTTGTTGCTATAGCCTATTAACGCCAAATTTTGGCGTACTGTCCTGACTGATCCGCTCGTCATACGTCACACATTGATTTGTGTGGTTACTTCTCGTTGTATTGCTTGGCTGCTAGCACTGACAAGAGTACACAAACGCCGCTGCTCTCGATTGTTCAGTGAAGGCTGGCAGCCACTGCGCTGTCCGTGGTGACAGGTAATGCCTGAAATTTGATATTCTCGGCACACTCTTGACACTGTGGATCGCGGAATATTGAATTTCCTAACGGTTTCCGAAAGGGAATGTCCCATGCATGTAGCGCCAACTACCATGCCACGTTCAAAGTCTATTCCTTTATCTCTACAACATCGACAAAATTTAGAAACCGAGTCCTTACACCGCGCTCTAAAGCGCATACTTTAATAGGTATGAGCACTTCTTCATCGTCGATACTATGAAATACATCTACTGCAAGCTCTTTGCTTTGTATATTTTGGGAGGAGGCAATATGCACCAAAACAAGAAGAGTCCAGTAAACATGGGCTCTAAAACGTATCGTCAGTTAATTCCGCCTCTCAAAATGCGGAAAGCAAAGATCTTGCAGTTGAAGAGATCTGTTTCATAGTATTGAAGATGAACAATTGCTCTAGAGACCATGTCATGAGACGTTTTTTGCTTATTTCTTTATAAGGAACCTGTCCCAAAAGTTCGTGGTTGGTATTTTTTTCCCCACCGCTTATAACAGCACAGTCTTTCATTGAAGTCATCCACGAATGAGATACTTAGAAAGAAATTAAGATATGCTTCACTTGGGTTGACATTTGTGCATTCTACCACGAGGTGAGTATAACTGACAGCTTACCTCAGTGGCAAAGGGGTAAGTAAAGCGGCTACTGCAGGGTTAGAGGATGTGAAGAGGGCAACGTTTTACTATTTACGAGGGTTGGAACTTTACTAGTGGCAACTATTTATTTACAGCTCGTACAAAATAGATATATGTTTCAAAGTTTTACTGACCTTCAAAGTAGTCACCAGCATTGTGTACAACCCGTTGCCAGCGATCTGGAAGTCGTAGGATACTCTTAGCAGTGCAAGTTGTGTTGACAGTTCGAGCGGAGCGGTATATTGCCCGACGAATTTGTAGCAGTTCTGAAGCGAATGCTGTGAAGTGTTTCCTTCAGATTAGAAATAGAGTTGAATTTACGAGGGCTGAAGTCAGGGGAGTGCAGTAGGTGGTATAGCACATAGCAGCGCCATCAGTTAAACAAATCAATAACAGGTTGCACTGTACGTGCTTGAGTATTGTCCTGCAAAATGATGGTCAGGTCCTGCAGAAAGTGTCATCACTTCTGTCTCTAAGCTGGTCGTAGGTTGTGTTCCAAAAATGAACAGCATAGAGACAGAAGTGATGACACTCTCTGCAGAACCTGACAGTGGAAGCTATTCCCTGATGGCTTAACAGAGTTCTATTACCCTGTCCCTTTTTCTTGTAAGTGTTTTTCAAATATTGTTTTTCCAGGCAATTCTGCGTGGAACCTCCTCATTTCTTACCTTATCAGTCTACCTGATTTTCAACATTCGTCTACAACACATTATCTCAAACGCTACGTTTCTCTTCTTCTCCAGGTTTTTATACCGTCTATGATTTACTTACCTATCTACCCGAAACTACATTGTCAGAATATTGTTCTTCAAATTAAGGTCGGTGTTTGATACTTTATCTGAGGGATGCCCTCCTCGTTATTTTGCTTCCAAGGAAGCAGAATTCCTTCACATTGCCTGTAACTCCCACTTCTGATTTTAACTTTATAGCTAATCTCGTTTCTTTGCAAAAACAGACAGAATATCTTATGGGATAACAGCAATCAGTGATTTTATAATGTTACTTAAAATCCGTCTTGATTGCAAATTTTTTTTATTCATATGACCGATTTCGGTTCATTCAGAACCATCATCAGATCTGTAAAAATAATGATACTAATTTACTATTTCACGGAAGCAAATCTTTTTCATCCTATCTAATCAACATCAAATGTACCAGAACGTACCTGATATTTCAGTTACAGGAGTAACCCGTCCAAATCCAGCAACTTTCACATGCTACGTCACATAAAATTGGTTAGCAGAGTGCACGTCATTTATATTAATTATAACACTATTACCGTCAGGTGGTGCCTGGTACATTTGTTACATTCCATTTGCACATACTGTATTCAGTAGATCTTCTTTTTATATTAAAAATACTTAATTAAAATATGTAGATGTCAAGGTTAAAATCTGTACTTGTCAAAATTAAAAAACAGTAAAATTATCATTTTTATACGATCTAAAAAGCATAGGGCGATTTATATTTCTATGGTGCTGGTGTGAACTTTTTTCCTCTACGGTCTGCTTCCGTGGTTCCCGCCATTTCGGTGTTGTGCCGCGGTCCGCTCAGTCGTCTGATGTCCATCGCCGCGGTCAAGAGTGACGCGCAGGAGGGCCCCGTCAACGACGCCAGGCGCTGCACGCGTCTTCCGGCTTCTCCACCGTGCAGCCGGAAGACGCGTGCAGCGCCTGGCGTCGTTGACGGGGCCCTCCTGCGCGTCACTCTTGACCGCGGCGATGGACATCAGACGACTGAGCGGACCGCGGCACAACACCGAAATGGCGGGAACCACGGAAGCAGACCGTAGAGGAAAAAAAGTTCACACCAGCACCATAGATATATAAATCGCCCTATGCTTTATGGATCGTATAAAAATGTTACTGTTTTTTAATTTTGACAAGTACAGATTTTAACCTTGACATCTACATATTTTAATTAAGTATTTTTAATATAAAAAGAAGATCTACTGAATACAGTATGTGCAAATGGAATGTAACAAATGTACCAGACACCACCTGACGGTAATAGTGTTATAATTAATATAAATGACGTGCACTCTGCCAACCAATTTTATGTGACGTAGCATGTGAAAGTTGCTGGTTTTGGACGGGTTACTCCTGTAACTGAAATATCAGGTACGTTCTGGTACATTTGATGTTGATTAGATAGGATGAAAAAGATTTGCTTACGTGAAATAGTAAATTAGTATCATTATATTTACAGATCTGAAGATGGTTTTGAATGAACCGAAACCGGTCATATGAATAAAAAAATTTGCAATCAAGACGGATTTTAAGTAACATTATAAAATCTCGTTTCTCCTACTCCTCATTAATTACCTCCTCCTTCGGTAAACATTCCAGTCCATATCGTGTGCTCTTTAAACTGTTCATTCCATTTAATACGTCCTGTAATTCTTTCTAACATTCTCTGAGAGCAGCACTCAGCGAATCTTATCGTTGGTATCCTTCCACCCCTAATTTCATTCCATCCCTGAATATTTGTTTTAGATTCGTCACTGTTTGTTCGCTATGTATAGACTGAAGAGTCAGGGTGGAAGACCGCATCCTTCTGTTATATGCTTTCTATTCCAAGCACTTCGTTCTTTATTTTCCAGTCTTATTTTCCATAATGATTCTTGTGCATATCGTGTATTACTAGTCTTTCCATATAAAATGGTTCAAATGGCTCTGAGCACTATGGGACTCAACTGCTGAGGTCATAAGTCCCCTAGAACTTAGAACTAGTTAAACCTAACTAACCGAAGGACAATACACACATCCATGCCCGAGGCAGGATTCGAACCTGCGACCGTAGCGGTCGCGCGGTTCCAGACTGTAGCGCCAGAACCGCTCGGCCACCAGCGGCCGGCCTTTCCATATAGCTTACACCTTTATTTCCTGAGAATTTAAAATAGAATTAGCCCTACGTTGTCGAACGCTGTTTCTTGGTCGACAAATCCTCTAAAAATGTCTTTTCTTGTCTTATTTTCGGTAAAACGAAACGTCAGAACTCTATCACTGGTGGGCGCGGCTTGTGATTTACATGCCGGGCAAGGGTGATACATTTGTCGATAATAACTAACCTACACTACACTACACTACACTACACTATGCTACAGTGGTCTGTCAACACAACGTACATTTCAGGGAGAGGCATACATGTATTTTATTTTCGTTTCATAATCGCCTACTAAACGACACAAAAAGTTAATTTCAATATAAAATATATAGGTACTCTAGCATATTTATCCATCGATGTCTCAGTTTCCGACACTTTATCACAACAAATCGTACTAAAAGACGCGTTTTGAAGAGAGATTTAATACTATGTACGTTAACTTCGCTGCTTAAAAGTTTGCCGTCTTTTCATTTAACTACTTGTGTGTGTCCAGTCCGCGGCATTTGAGTTCGTGCGGCGAAAGAGTGACGTTTCTGTGACGTCTTTGATCTTGTGCTGTGATTGTGATGTTTGGATGAATAAATAAATACTGAATGATAATCAGTCAAACGTTGACGTAGAAAACAATCTCCTTTGGTCCACATTTTCTAGCACATTCAGGCAAGGGTTCGTGTGCTAACCTCTTCATCTCACGGTAGCACTTAACACCTAACGTACTAATTGTTAAGACAATTTTTCGTCAGATGACCCAAGAAAAGTTCGTAATTTGATGGTATCCAATGGAGCTGCGTTAGTAACGGCAGTTAAGTGCGTGGGTGCCGGTCGTCGCGCCCTAGTGCTGGTCTCCGTCCATTGTCTGCGCCCACCTGCCGGCAGCTGAGAACAGCAAACCGCGGCCCGTCAGTTGCGGCACATTTCTCGGTCCGCGGGCTTTGGGCTTTCCTGGCAGCCGGCCTCGGGAAAGCCGCGCCTTTGCCACCACTGGGAAGTCCGCCCTGTTCTCGGACACACTCATTATGGGGCCCCGTCCGAGGTATTTTCTCCCACTTAGCAAACCATCTTCCCTGCCGTGGGAACCCGAGGACGCCCAAACAGCAGCTGTGTGTCTGCATCGCCGTGCTTAATTTCTGTGAGGTCCGTGACCCCGCTGTCGAAGCAGTGCTGAGTTATCGACGTAACGAGACGTGTCTGAATACTTAGGGACCATAGTGTGCTCTCGTTATGGTTGTGCGATTCCTGTACGGTAATATTATTTACAGAAGATCCGAACGTGACAGCTAGACTCAATGGAAACCGGTCATCGAGGAAATAAAAAATATCAACTAACAATCTTTGCTATAAAAAATCTTATCACTAAAAGCTGCGTATTTCGATTCTAGATACATTTTCACAACACCGCTACACTACGTGCGAAATTTGCTTAGTGGGATGATAATGCGAACATTCGCGGATTGTTTCAGATATTGTACCACGTAAAATAAGCGTGGTGCTCAGAGTAACAATACGGACAACAAAAACGAATCGCAACTAGGGTTGCCGTATGTAGCTGGGACCTCGTCGGGACACTCTGAGACGGGAGTGTATAAACGAATTACAAAATTTATTCAGTGTATTTACTTTTTATTTAGAAGACAATTGCATGGGCCAATTACATGGAGCTTTTTGCGGAACAGGCAGTTGGTACACCATATTTTTCGGAAGATTTCGCCTTTTTCAGCAAGTCTTTTTTCCTTTTACCTATTTGTAAAACTCCATGCTAGTCAGCTAGTAGTTAAACAGGCACTGTAAGAGTGATTCCACAGTCTCTGGCAGCAGATGATTTCTTTCATCGATCCATTGGGTCGACATAAGCGAAAATGCTCTTTCCAAAGCGGCATTGTGTGCGGGAATAGAAAACAAATATTCGCATAATTTTAGCGTTTGACATTTGCGTTCAGGATTTTCGGCTTCCTTAAGAAAGTAAATCCACCTTTCTTCCTAGTCAACATGTCCAGCAAACATGTGCTGTAAAACGCATACCTTAAAAGTTACGAGCACTTGATCATTACAAGAGTTGTGTTTAAAAGTAGCAAAGATGAACAAGTGCTCATAGCTGTTAAGGAATGCATTTTAGAGCACATTTTTACTGCACTTTTTTCCTTGTTTTGGTCCATACTACCAGTTTACAAAATAAGGAAAGCAAAGAACTTGCAGTAGAAGATATTTGTTTCACAGTATCGAAGATGAAAAATTGCTCGTAGCTCTTAAGGTATGCATTTTCGACCCTCTGTTTACTGAGACTTTTTTGCTTCTAGTATCGTGTACTTTCAACAGTATGCGTTTACGCCATTAATTGTGATACACCCTGCATATCGCCGCGAAACTGTGCATTCGTGGATTAATAATTTTGTTTGAGTGCACCGTATTAATTTTTCCCAACAGTTTTATTCCTGCTTACTTATTCACTTTTTCTTTTTATTACTGCAAGTTTAGTTAAAACTAAACGTTCCTTTTGCAGTGATTTAATTATCAAGGGCAGACAGAAATCTGACGGTGCTGAACGGAGACAACGTGGAGGCTGTACACCATTGTTCATCCTAGTGTCCCATATTCTGCACAGCTCAGTTTGCATTATCGCAATGCAACGATGTCGCCTGCTTGTAACTTTGACCTCTTCGTTTGCCAAACACGCTGCAGATTGTCCTAGGATGAACAATGTACCTTTTTCATAATGATCGAGAAAGTTCATGAAAATGAGCCTACCCTTGGTGTCTTGTAATCCAAAACTTGCTAGTTTTAGTTGGGAACCGATATTACGGAAAGCAGTAGGAAGCGACAGTATACTTTGTACTGATTTTAATAGATCTGGTAGAGCGGTTCTTCCGTAAAGCGTAATGACAAGATGAATGAAACTATTTTCGCGATCGAGGCGTTTTATCATTTAGTGCCAATACGGTCGCTTATCTCCTTAGAGGATTCTTGTCTAAAGTGATAGGCTATAATTATTTTTTTCGTCACCTGGTAAATCGAGGCTTATTTCGCCTTGGAGATGCTGAATGCCTCAGTTAAATGGTTCAAATGGCTCTGAGCACTATGGGACTCAACTGCTGAGGTCATTAGTCCCCTAGAACTTAGAACTAGTTAAACCTAACTAACCTAAGGACATCACAAACATCCATGCCCGAGGCAGGATTCGAACCTGCGACCGTAGCGGTCTTGCGGTTCCAGACTGCAGCGCCTTTAACCGCACGGCCACTTCGGCCGGCTGCCTCAGTTACATCAACCGCTATTGTTACTTTTAGGACTGAGACAAAACACCCATGGAATATTTACAGATGTTTACAAATGTTCTTCCTGGTTCACATCATGTCAGCTGTCAACAGCAGCACTTTTTTTTCTTATCCCAGTTCACCGTTTATCGTTAACGCAGATTCTTCCGCGATACGTGACTACTACGTTGCCCTAGTACTTAGCATAAGCAAGCTACACGTCACTTTTGGAGCAACTTCTGTGCATAATCAAAATCCATAAAGCGCTGATACCACTGCGCAAGTTATTTTAAATCCTGTGCTTAGAAAACTGACGTTTTGCAGTTCGCCATTCCACAGTCTGCAAACCATTGTAAGATACAGGGTGTTTCAAAAATGACCGGTATATTTGAAACGGCAATAAAAACTAAACGAGCAGCGATAGAAATACACCGTTTCTTGCAATATGCTTGGGACAACAGTACATTTTCAGGCGGACAAACTTTCGAAATTACAGTAGTTACAATTTTGAACAACAGATGGCGCTGCAAGTGATGTGAAAGATATAGAAGACAGCGCAGTCTGTGGGTGCGCCATTCTGTACGTCGTCTTTCTGCTGTAAGCGTGTGCTCTTCACAACGTGCAAGTGTGCTGTAGACAACATGGTTTATTCCTTAGAACAGAGGATTTTTCTGGTGTTGGAATTCCACCGCCTAGAACACAGTGTTGTTGCAACAAGACGAAGTTTTCAACGGAGGTTTAATTTAACCAAAGGACCGAAAATCGATACAATAAAGGATCTGTTTGAAAAATTTCAACGGACTGGGAACGTGACGGATGAACGTGCTGGAAAGGTAGGGCGACCGCGTACGGCAACCACAGAGGGCAACGCGCAAGTAGTGCAGCAGGTGATCCAACAGTGGCCTCGGGTTTCCGTTCGCCGTGTTGCAGCTGCGGTCCAAATGACGCCAACGTCCACGTATCGTCTCATGCGCCAGAGTTTACATCTCTATCCATACAAAATTCAAACGCGGCAACCCCTCAGCGCCACTACCATTGCTGCACGAGAGACATTCGCTAACGATATAGTGCACAGGATTGATGACGGCGATATGCATGTGGGCAGCATTTGGTTTACTGACGAAGCTTATTTTTACCTGGACGGCTTCGTCAATAAACAGAACTGGCGCATTTGGGGAACCGAAAAGCCCCATGTTGCAGTCCCATCGTCCCTGCATCCTCAAAAAGTACTGGTCTGGGCCGCCATTTCTTCCAAAGGAATCATTGGCCCATTTTTCAGATCCGAAACGATTACTGCATCACGCTATCTGGACATTCTTCGTGAATTTGTGACGGTACAAACTGCCTTAGACGACACTGCAAACACCTCGTGGTTTATGCAAGATGGTGCCCGGCCACATCGCACGGCCGACGTCTTTAATTTCCTGAATGAATATTTCGATGATCGTGTGATTGCTTTGGGCTATCCGAAACATACAGGAGGCGGCGTGGATTGGCCTCCCTATTCGCCAGACATGAACCCCTGTGACTTCTTTCTGTGGGGACACGTGAAAGACCAGGTGTACCGCCAGAATCCAGAAACAATTGAACAGCTGAAGCAGTACATCTCATCTGCATGTGAAGCCATTCCGCCAGACATGTTGTCAAAGGTTTCGGGTAATTTCATTCAGAGACTACGCCATATTATTGCTACGCATGGTGGATATGTGGAAAATATCGTACTATAGAGTTTCCCAGACCGCAGCGCCATCTGTTGTTGAAAATTGTAACTACTGTAATTTCGAAAGTTTGTCTGCCTGAAAATGTACTGTTGTCCCAAGCATATTGCAACAAACGGTGTATTTCTATCGCTGCTCGTTTAGTTTTTATTGCCGTTTCAAATATACCGGTCATTTTTGAAACACCCTGTAAATACTAGTGAGTACTTCCACTGTACCAATTATTACAAGGGCTTTTCTTTCGATTCACGTCTGGAGCGCGAGACTGTTTAAGTGTCACTGTGCATGTTATTATTAATCCAAGCTTGTCCTCACGATTTCTACGCAAGCGATAACGAGGTGTTGTGGTATATTCCTAGATTCGTCATTTACAGGCGGTGCTTGAAACTTTATGAGGAGGCTTTCGGGGGATACCTTATGTCTATCTTCAAGTGTCTACCAGTTCAGTTTCTTCAGCATGTCTGTGACGCTATCCCTCGTGTCCAACAACCCTGTGACCGTTAGTGCCGCACGTTCAGCATCCCCTGTTATTTGGTGCCAGTCCCATACGCTCGAGCAGTATTCTAGGATGGGTCGCACAAGTGATTTGTAAGAGACATTCTTTGTAGAGTGACTACATTTTCCCAGTTTTCTACCAATATTCCGAAGTCTTTGATCTGCCTATCATACAACTAATTCCATTTCATATCCCTGCAAAGTGTTAAACGTATTATTAGATGTTTGTGTGAATTAAGCGATTCCAGCTGTGACTAGTTGATACTGTAGTCACAGGGTACTGCGACTTCTTTTTCGTTTTGTGAAGTGCACTATGTTATGTTTTTGAAAATACAAAGCATGTTGCCAGTCTTTGCACCACGTTCATATCAAGATCTGACTGAATCTTGTGCGAAAAGTTTGAGACCGCTATCAATATTGTCTACAAGGAGCCAAAGTCCGGACACACTTCCCTGCGGCACACTAAAAGTTACTTCTGTCGGTGTGTATGGCGAGCGAGAGTCGGGTTACTACTCCACCACTGTCTGGTGCGTCTGCAGACACTACTTCGGTCTGGAATCTCACTGACGTGAGTAGAATCGTCTTCATTGATGAGTCCCGCTTCGAACTGAGTCCTAGTGATAAGTGAAGATGTCTGGAGACGCCTCAGACAGTGGTTGGTTACCAATACCCGCAGTCTATCCGAGATAACCTGCAGCGTCCTATCTAGCAATAGTCTCGTTCTCTATCCTGAAAAACTTTGTTGCCAGCCTGGATTTTATATTCTCTATACTTCCGCTTTCGGCAGTTATTGCCGGCCGCGGTGGTCTAGTGGTTCTGGCGCTGCAGTCCGGAACCGCGGGACTGCTACGGTCGCAGGTTCGAATCCTGCCTCGGGCATGGGTGTGTGTGATGTCCTTAGGTTAGTTAGGTTTAAGTAGTTCTAAGTTCTAGGGGACTTATGACCTAAGATGTTGAGTCCCGTAGTGCTCAGAGCCATTTCGGCAGTTATTTCCTGCTCGCTCTCTTAGTTTGTCATTTCTTAATCTAATTCTCTCTTTATCACTTGCACTACTGTAAAGCAGCGTTGTGACAATTCGGCACTTACGTAGGTCAGTAGGAAACGCAGGCTTCGTTCTGGCGTGCACATCATGGAAACGTATGGGGGAATTTTATCGGCGGTGCGGTTGTTATACCAAAACAAAAGATAGCGCACGTGTGCGTTATCGGGGAAATTCCAGTGACGCGCCCGTAGTATACTGTCGTGCGCCATTGGTAAACAGTCGCGATCCGTGCCGGGACTCGGAACATAGCGGTGAGTGTCTGTCTGCTCACTGGGACTCCGCAAGCTTCGCCTACTTTTAAACAGCGCGTTTTCGGTACTGTTTTGCCACCTACCCATTGCAGAGTGATAGTTACTCGTTGCAACACTTGTGACGTACCGTTGTACCACTGAGTAGTGAGCGCGCATCTGGTAGTTGACAAAAGAATAGCGCGAGGAGCAGTGGAATCGTTCTGGAGGAAGGGAAGGAGGGGAGGGGGAACAGCACACTGTGTTTGTAAACATCGTTGCTAGTAAATAAATCATCGGCGTACCAGTCGTGAACTCGTATATCTTTACAGCCAACTTAACAATAATCCGTCTGACTTGTCACTACTCCAAAATTTTAAATTTTGCGTTTATTAACTCATATAAAATTGTAATTCTGGTGTGCCATACTGTGGTCCAGAGTTTGTCTCCATGCGTGTCTTCTATCCTCTGCAATCCGAGCTTTTAATTTTGCACTGTTGCGCCATGGTTGTTGCGTATGGGGTCCCAGGCGGTAATACTTCCGTTACAGTATTTTATAGTATTACAGCCTCTTCAGTCTCTCTTTTGGCAAAAGGGTTCCAAATTAGAATTTCATTCACAAGTACTGCTGTGTATTTTCTGCTTTCTTGTATTTGCATTAATTATCCTTCTAGCAATAAACAAAACATGACTGCTGTTAATCTTGTCATAATAACTTTTTATGTTGTAATTTCGCCTCTGAAGTCATTTTCACAAAACAGGTAGCTCTCTCGTTTAGTTTAATGTTGTATGAAAAACCAAAGCAAGCTGGAAAAACGCAAACTATTACAACTGAGAATAGAGTTTCGCTTTCAGTCGCTCCGGCACAGTGTATATGTGTTATTAAACGCCCAAGCATGATGTCCCCATAAAGACACCTGCCATAGTTTGTGGTTGATGCAGCTCTCCATGCTAGTCTATAATGTGCAAGCCTCTTCATCTAAGCTTAACTACTGCAGCCTACATCCAATGGAATTTGTTTATTATGCTCAAGCCTTGGTTTCTCTCTCCAGTTTTTATCTTCACGCTTCCATGCACTGATGCCTAAGGATATATTCAAGTAAACTATTAAAAGATCTCTTCTTTCGATTAAGTTGTGTCCTGAATTTCTTTTCTACCCATTTCGATTCCGGACCTTCTCATTAGTAACTTGAAATACTCATCTTATCTTCAGAATTCCCCTGCAGTAGTACGTTTCAAAAGCTTGTGTTCTCTTATTGTCTGAACTGTTAATAGTCTGTACGACGCTACACTCCAGACAAATTACTTCAGAAAAAGACTTCCTAACATTACTACTCATATTTGATGTTGGTCAGCAACCAGTTAATTTTTGTTTTACAGAAATTATTTTCTTGCTATTGCCAATCTGCGTTTTATATCCCCTCTATTCCAGCCATCGTAACTTATTTTTCTTACCAAATAACAAAACTCGTCCAGCATATGTCCGCTACTCGTGGTCTAGTGGCTATAGTTGCTGCCTCTGGATCACGGGTCCCGGGTTCGATTCCCGGCCGGGTTGGGGATTTTCCCTGCCCTGCAACTGGGTGTTTGCGTTGTCCTCATCATTTCATCACCATCATCATCATTCGTGACAGTGGCTAATTGGACTGTGTAAAAACTAGAAGGTATCAAAATTGCTACTTTGTACGGGCGCTGATGACCCGCAGTTGAGCGCCCCACAAACCAGTTATCATCATCGTCTACCATGTATAATGTCTGATTTCCTAATCCAATTTCCTTAGCATCGCACAGTGAAACACCTATGCCACAAAAATGAACAAACGGACTAACTAAAAATATGTATTCACGGCACTAACTAAATAAGCTAGTGGCGAATTGGAGTACGGAAACCACCGACTTGAGTACAATGCCGTGCGGAAGAGAAAACACTATAGTGACGAAACTTCTTAGGGTAATCGCAGCGACAGTACAGTATGTCGCGTTTTGTGGAGCATCGGTTACCCAGTAGATAATCAGTATATAAACTTCTAATCCTGTTCATGGTACACAGTTTCAGATCTAGGGTCTGCATATATTTGATTTGCAATATTTCATATAATTATTGACGGAATTTAAAAACAAATTTAAGCATAATTTCAAACCTTTTCTAAACTTGTTCTTGCTTTTGTGGTTAAAGTCAAACATTTAACACATTAACTCACTTCTAAAGTAATGTGACGTTTGAAACTGTTATATATATGGGAGTTTGATTCCTTAAAGCATCGGGTCATTGAAACTGTTTTATGTATGGGAGTTTGATTCCTTAATGCAGGGTCATTAGTACATAACGATTTTCCTACTTCCAACGATGACACTCCGGAACTTCCACATCGTACAAGCACGTCTGTTTCGCTTCAATCTCCCTGACACGCCACACACTTCTTTCGGCATTAATATGGTTCCCGAAGAGGAATGACTTGTCATCATATTATTTTTTAAGACGTCTCTTTGTGATGTCACCTTCCTACAGTTCGCATCTTCTGCCAAACATTTCAGTGGCTGGTTACCTTCTACACTGTTTTCTTGTCTGTCATTATTTCCCCTTATTAAGATTCCTTCTAACGCCAAGTTACCTACCTCACGGGTTCTTAGCGGGTCTTTCTGCCTATCTGTTCCCACTGTTTACGTTTTCTAAACACTTCTACCATAGGATACCTTTACACTGAATTTTTTCGTACTTCTTGCTAACAGCCGTATTTCATTAAAGAAGAGTTTTGTCAGGAAAAAAGAGTGTTTATTTGGAAACACGAAATTCAAAACTGATACAGTGCATAAAGAATATTTTGCTACAGATAGGCTTCAGATTTACCATTCCAGTTCCGATATCGTCTTTACTTCTGCTGACGTGCATAATCTTGCCTCCTTGAAATGAAAATTCGCTAGCGCGTCACTTGTCTTTTTCACATTTATGATGTTCACAAGTCTCCTTTTACTATCCTTCACCAATATTCTCTTTTGCGTATCCATCATATAATCTAACAGTTAAATTATAGGTGAATGACACAACCAGCCACTATATCTTCCTAACAGCAGCCAGGATGGCTGTGTTGTGTGAGGCCTAGGAAATGCCATTTTTTCACTTGCGCTTTTACTCCACTTCTGGAAATTTATTTTACTTTCTTCGTTGGTTCTTCGGCGTATAACTTGAACGGCAGTTAATTTACTCGTCATTCTAGATCTTCCACTTTCGATACTCCCGCCATTTCTGTGTGAATATCTTACTAGTCAAAACTTTATGCGGTAGCTGTGTGAAGAAGGGTTTGTTAACCTCTCCGACAATCCTGACTTTGCTTGACTCACTTGAGACAAATGGTTTTCCCTATCCTCATTCAGTCCGCACTAGTTCTGAGAGCCTAATGATGTCGATGTTGGCGGAACGGTAAAAGATAACTCAGACCTTTGTTATTTTCCCTGCATTTATCGCCAGTAGCGCAACAATACCGTGTTGCGATATCCAGGCTTTACTGGTCGCGTTTAGCGCCGCTTCCTTTCTAGCCTAACGATTTGCCCTACTTCGAGTAGTTTTCTTGTTGGGCAAAGCGCTACCCGAGGAAGCACTCTGCTAATTTGGCGTGGTACTGCGTTACAGTGATGTTTCGTCTTACGTGACTTGCATGCGTGTTTAAGATTAAAAGCACTCGTCTGCGATTTAGAAGGATATGGCTTGGAAGTGTATGGTTTCACGGAGCTCATGTTCAACGCAAATTTCTTTCCTTGGACCTAGTTCTGTGTCTGTGTGTGTGTGTGTGTGTGTGTGTGTGTGTGTGTGTGTGTGCGCGCGTCATATAGAATTGCTGTTAACAATTTGACCGTTTACTGATTGCCAGTATGGGTTGGTTCAAATGGCTCTGAGCACTATGGGACTCAACTGCTGTGGTCATAAGTCCCCTAGAACTTAGAACTACTTAAACCTAACTAACCTAAGGACAGCACACAACACCCAGCCATCACGAGGCAGAGAAAATCCCTGACCCCGCCGGGAATCGAACCCGGGAACCCGGGCGTGGGAAGCGAGAACGCTACCGCACGACCACGAGATGCGGGCACCAGTATGGGAAGTGAGACATTCAGACATAACGGTTGGAACGAAGACTGGCATCACACGTTCAAGAATTCAACTTTTGTGTCATATCACAGACAGAAGATACAAAGAAAGTACCTATAAGTGCACATCTCATGAGGAACTACCACGTTACCATAATAGTCAGTTAATATATACACAAAAAGTTGAGAATTATTCATCTTCAATTTCCACAGTTGTTTAAAAATACCACCAACAAGCGACATTTCTTAATTTTCCGAAACTGCGACTTTCAGAACGATGGTGGTCGAGTTGAGGCTCGTTCTGCGCACCAACGACATGCTTTCTTCGACAACCAGTGAGCGTTCGGTAGTGTTGTGGGCGGTCTTCTGTGAATGATGTATGCAATGCGAGCATTAAACGCCAACGTAGCAGTTATTTGGCGAATTTCTGTTCCATTTGTTGCAAGTTGTCATGGCTGATGATGGTGGTAAGCGACGGATTATACCAAGCAAACGAGAGGCATAATTTGCAGGATACACATTTTGTTCAAGAGCAAAGCACATGTACGCGAAATGCTTGCCCGATTAGCCGTGCGGTCTAACGCACTGCTTTCCGGGCGCCGCCCGCCGCATTCGTGTCGAGGTCCGGTGTGCCGAACAGTCTGGGGATGGTTTTTAAGATGGTTTTTAAGGCGGTTTTCCATCTGCCTCGGCGAATGCGGGCTAGTTCCCCTTATTCCGTCTGTTACACTATGTCGGCGATTGCTGCGCAACCACTTTCTCCACGTACGCGTACACCATAATTATTCTACCAAGCAAACATTGGGGTTACACTAGTCTAGTGTGAGACGTTCCCGGGGGAGGGGGGGGGGGGCTCCACTGGGGGCCGAACCGCACAGTAACCCAGGGTTTGGTTTGGTGTGCGGTGGCGGCGGGGTGAAGTGGACTGCCGTAGCCTGTTGTGGGGTTGTGTACCACTGTGGTCTACGGCGGGGACGAAGACTCTCCGTCGTTTCTAGGTCCCCAGTTCCATACAAATAATACATATACGCGCATACCGCAGCTGTCGCTTGGAACCGTCAAGAATGCAGTCCCCGTCCTTGTCTCGACCTGCGCGAACCGCCTTTGTTCATGGATCGGATTGCAGCCGTTGGATGTCACTAGAGTAACAAATACATCAGGAACATATCAACACGCCCGGGTTCCCGGGTTCGATTCCCGGCGGGGTCAGGGTGATGGCTGGGTGTTGTGTGCTGTCCTTAGGTTAGTTAGGTTTAAGTAGTTCTAGGTTCTAGGGGACTTATGACCACAGCAGTTGAGTCCCATAGTGCTCAGAGCCATTTGAACCATTTTTGAACATATCAACCCTTATGAAGCTGTGATATGGAAACGCGACGCAACAAACAGAGCTAAACCAAGAGCAGGCACACTTCACGTGCTGACGGGCAGAGACCATCGAATATGGCGACAATTGGTTGTAAAAAATCGCACGAAATCAGCGGTAAAAAACCCTCATCAGTTACAAAGTGCTGCCAGTAGTCTAGCCAGCGCATTGACTGTTCGTGGAGAGTTTAGAAGAATCGGGTACAATGGCCAAGCAGCTGCCCATAAGCCACACATTTCTGTGGTCAGTGACGCTTTAGGTTGTATAAAGAGAGACGCCATGCGACAGTGGATGACGGGAAAGCAGTAATTTCGAGTAATGAATCAAGCTATACGCTGGGCCAATCCGATGAAAGGATCTGGGTGTGGCGAATGCGTGGAGAACGTTACCTGCCGTGGTCTGTCATGCCCACAGTGAAATGGGGAGGAAGTGGTGTCAAGGTACGGGGATATTTTTCGTGTTTGTGGCGTGGTCCCCTCACTGCATGTAAGAATATGCTAACTATGGGCGGATATGAACACATTTTGCAATATTGTGTACCGCATGCAACAGATCAACAATTCGGAAACGCGATTGTTTCATCATGGCTGTGCACCCTGTATTTGTGAGGTAATGGTTTGTTGACAATGACATTCCTGAAATGGACTGGCCTGACTACAGTCCCGACCTGCTCCCAAATCTGAATCCCGTGACACTTCTCTACAGACTCGTGCGTCCACCATCACTACTTTTTCTGGCTCAAGCTCTTTAGAAATAATGTGCTGGCATTGTTCCACAGACGTTGAGACACCTCACTGAAAGTTTCCCCATCAGTGTTCGAGCCATAATCAAGGCGAAAAGGGGGCACATCCCATTTACTATTACACGATGACAATTACTGAACTATTAGAAAAAAATGCGTAGTTACCAACTACGGCGTGCACACACAATACTTAACATGTAAACGTCACTACAGATATTCGGATTTAGGTTATGACGTGTTCGATACGCCTGCCATCATTGGTGATGATGCAGGTCAGCAACTCGAAGCAGTCAATTACATAAATTATCTGGGAGTAGGCATTAGGAGTGATTGAAAATGAAATGATCATATGAAGTTTATCGTCGGTAAAGCAGATGCCATACTGAGATTCATTGGAAGAATCCTAAGGAAATGCAATCCGAAAACAAAGGAAGTAGGTTACAGTACACTTGTTCGCCCACTGCTTCAATATTGCTCACCAGTGTGGGATCCGTACCAGATAGGGTTGTTAGAAGAGATAGAGAAGATCCAACGGAGAGCAGCGCGCTTCGTTACAGGATCATTTACTAATCGCGAAAGCGTTACGGAGATGATAGATAAACTCCAGTGGAAGACTTTGCAGGGGAGATACTCAGTAGCTCGGTACGGGCTTTTGTTGAAGTTTCGAGAACATACCTTCACCGAGGAGTCAAGCAGTATGTTGCTCCCTCCTACGTATATCTCGCGAAGAGACCATGAGGATAAAATCAGAGAGATTAGAGCCCACACAGAGGCATACCGACAATCCTTCTTTCCACGAACAATACGAGACTGGAATAGAAGGGAGAACCGAGGCACTCAAGGCACTCTCCGCCACACGCCGACAGATGGCTTGCAGAGTATGGATGTAGATGTAGATGAAGATGATGTGGCGCAGACGAATAGCGAAATTCTCCTTGACCCGATGAAGTGTCGGAACATTGATGCTGTCGATGACCTCCTGAATGGCTGTTTTCAGTTCAACAGTGTTTTTGGAGTTACTGCTGTACACCTTGTCTTTAATATAGCCCCACAGAAAATGGTGTTCAGATTCGGAGAATATGGCGCCCAATAGCGGCCCACGCCCGTGGCCTCTGGTTAAACCAGGGCCAGAATGCTGTCCCCAAAGTGCTCCCCCAGGATATCAAACACACTCCTGCTCCGATGGGGTCGAGCTCCGTCTTGCATGAACCATAACTTGTTGAAATCAGGGTCACTTTGGATAATGGGGATGAAATCATCTTGCAAAACCTTCATGTACCGCTCGGTAGTCACCCTGCCATCAAAGAATATCGCACCTATTATTCCCTGATTGGACATCGCATACCACACAGTCACCCGTTGAGGGTGCTTCTCAATCGCGAAATGCGGATTCTCAGTCCCCCAAATCCGCCAGTTTTGCCTTTTGACGAACCCATCCAAATGAAAGTTGGCGTCGTCGCTTTAGTAAGCCATGCATGCGCGTACTAATTCCTGTCATGCCCCGCGGCCAGCCGTAGAGTTTGAACGTCCTAACGCAAACCGTTCAGAAGTTTTGATGATATTATTTCATGTAGACCAATAATTGTTACCCTGTAGATGTCCGCATGCTTTTGATCGGATAGAATTCTCCAGTGTGAAAGCCATCCTGTATTAACTGCTATGCACTATAGAATGTTCACATAACTGCAATAAACCAACAACTCTGTGTTATGAGGCAGTTTCCCTTTCATTACGCGAACCTGCTATATATAAATACGTGCCTCGTTAGGTATTAACGGAAATAACGTCGTAAATCTTTGAGTGTACTATTATCAGTATTACTGATAAAAGTAATGATACAGTGATCACGCTGATGTGTTATAATCTCATCGAATAACGCTCGTGAGCCTACATGAGGCAGTTTCGTGACGTACAAAGGCTCCAACAGAAGGATTAGTGTAAGCTAAACGACGTGGATTTTCCCGCTATAGTCACATACGTCACCAGATTACTGGGTCATTTCGAGGATCTGAATTCAGCGTACGGGAAACACGTCGCAGATTTCGTTGACATACCTGGGATTTACGGTGAAATTGAGAACGTATCGACCGCTGGGATATTCCGAACCCGTCTTGCCAAATATTACATTTGAGACTTAAGATTCGTTTAGCACAGGTTACAACTGCCTTTAATATTGCGATAGCGTATTTATTTTAAAGGATAAAGTTCCCAAGATCAGTAATTTACTTAGCACAACACAACAGCTTACGCTGAGGATATAACCTTCTTCTCAGTGGCGATGTTGTAACTGTCTGTAAAACTTATGTGCCAGTCACGATATATGAGTGAGTAAATACTTATTAGTAACATTAAGTGTGTGTTTGTGTGGCAGGGCAGGGGGGGGGGGGTGCAACGAGATCTCTAGTTCTTCGTATTTTTACGTGCAGATAAGCATACGTTTGGTTGGGCGCTAATGACCTCAGTAGTTGAGCGCCCTTAAACCCCACCAAAAAAAAAAAAAATACATACGTTTGGTAAAAAACATCGTAAATATTTCTTCGAAAACGAAAGTTCCTCTACATAATACCCATTTACTTTAGTTCATGTTATACAAAGAGTTATTATTACAGAAAGAAATTTGTTTCCTGTACTCTTTTGTAGCGTTGGAAAAAACAACAGAACAAGTTTCCGTCAAAGCTATGTTTTTTGAAGTTTCTAAACAGAGAAATGTCTCCTTGGACATGATTTAGGAAATAGAGAGCGGGGGACTGTCTCGTAGCCTAACTCGCGCAGGAACAATTTTCAAGGCAGAGGCTGAACGGAATAAAACTTAACGTAAGTAGTTGTAGAAAACAGTGCAGCGGATGTGAAGGGGCGAAACGTCGACTCACTTCTAGTACGTTTCAAGCCATCAGGTGACATCTGCGTGGATTTTTGAAGGATTTTAAACTATATTATAGGATTAGCGCGTGAAATGAATTACCACTTTGTCTACATCTACATCGTTACTCTGCATTTCATGGTTAAGTGTCTGACAAGAGGGTTCATCGAACCTCCTTCAAGCTATTACTCCCGAACAGCGCGCGGAAAAACGAACACTTAAATCTTTCCATTGAACTCTGATCCTCTTATTTTGTGATGATGATAATTTCTCCCTATGTAGGTGGGCGACATCAAAATATTTTCGAATTCGGAGGAGAAAGTTGGTGACTGAAATTCCGTGAGAAGACTCTACTGCGACAAAAATCGCCTTTGTTTTAATTCGCTTATCATATACGTGGCATCCTCGGCCCTATTTCGCGAGAATATAAGACGACCTTTCTTTAAACCTTTTCCTCCGTCAGTCCTATCTGATGCGGATCCTAAACCGCACAGCAATACTCAGAAGGGGACGGACAAGCATAGCGTACGCAGTCTCTTTGGTACACCTGTTACATCTTCTAAGTGTTCTGCCGATAAATCGCAGTCCTTGGTTCGCTTTATCCCGTGGTCGTGCGGTAGCGTTCTCGCTTCCCACGCCCGGGTCCCCGGATTCGATTCCCGGCGGGGTCAGGGATTTTCCCTGCCTCGTGATGACTGGGTGTTGTGTGATGTCCTTAGGTTAGTAAGGTTTAAGTAGTCCTAAGTTCTAGGGGACTGATGACATAGATGTTAAGTCCCATTGTGCTTAGAGCCATCTTTGTGATGGTTCCAATTTAAATTACACGTAATTGTAATCCTTAAGTATTTGGTTGAATGTACAGTCTATAGATTTGTGTGCTTTATCGTTTAACCGAAACTTAGCGGATTTCCTTTAGTACTCATACTTCACACTTTCCATTATTTACAGTCAGTTGTCGCTTTTAGTACCATACATAGATCTTGTCCAAATAATTTTGCAATTGTTTGTGATGTTCTGACGACTTTACAAGAAGGTAAATGACAGCATCATCTGAAAACATTGTAAGAGGCCTGCTCAGATTCTCTTCTAAATCGTTTATGTAGATTAGGAACAGCAAAGGGCCTATAACGCTCCCTTGGTGAACGCCAGATATTACTTCTGTTTCACTCGATGGCTTTCCGTCAGTTACTACGAACTGTGACTTTTCTGACAGGAAATCACGAATCCAGTCGTACAACTGAGACGATACTACTTAGGCACGCAATTTAATTAGAAGTCACTTGTGAGGTACGGTGTCAAAAACATCCTGGAAACCTAAAAGTATGGAATAATTGACACCCCTTGTTGATGGCACTCATTACTTCGTGAGAATAAGGAGCTAGTTGTGTGACACAAGGAAGATATTTTCCAAAGACGTATTGGCTGTTGCTCAATTTTTTTTCCCTCGGAGGCAATTCATAATATTTCAAAATTCTACTGCAAATAGTAATGCAGCGGATTGCTTCTATTTCCTTTCTTGAGTATTAGTGTGTTTTGTGCAACTTTCCCGTCTTGGTGTAAGGATCTTTCTACCAGCGAGCGGTTATATATTTTTGTTAGGTAATGAGCTATTATATCAGCATACTCTGAGAGGAACCTGACTGGTATATAGTCAGGATCGCAGGCTTTGCCTTCATAAAGTGATTTAAGCTCCCTCGCTACAGGGAGGTTATCTACTTCGAAGTTGCTCATGTTTACAGTTGATCTTGATTCGAATTCTGAAATATTTACTTCGTCTTGTCTGGTGAAGGAATTTCGGGAAACCGTGCTTATAGCTCTGATTTAGAGGAACTGATATCGTTAACGTTACTATTGCTATCGCGCAGTGAAGGTACTGTTTGCGTCTTACTGTTGAAGTCGTTTACATACGTCTAGCATCTCTTTGGGGTCTGCCAGAATCCGAGACAGTTTCGTTGTGGAGACTACTAGGAAAATCTCGCGCGGTAGATCGCGCTAAATTTGGAGCTTATCTAAGACTTTGCCAGTCTTAGGGATATTGCGTTCTTTTAAATTTGGCATGCTTTTTTCGTTGCTTCTCCTACAGTAATCTGACCTATTTTGTGTACCATGTGGGATCAATACCATGTCTTATTAGTTTATTTGGTATATATTCAATTGTCGTTGATACTATTTCTTTGAATATAAACCAAGTCGGGTCTACGCTTAGTCAGTCTGAAAGGCGTAGAGATTGGAAGACGTGACGCGAAGTTTAATCTGCTTTTTTAAAACTGATACAGTGTCGCAGAAGAGAAATAATTTCCTTGTATCAAATTTAGAGATTTTTGTGTGTGGGCAGTGTTGCGATGGGATGATTACTCATTTCCTGCCCGTGTTGTTTCGATTGTACTGACGTCTGCGTGGATATTCTTGGGAAGTGGTATGTTTTGCGACATTTAAGAGCTGTTTATCTTTGATAATCGCGTGAAATTCCCAAGTACCTGTCTCACCTCGACGGGTGTTGGGCAATGTGTCGGCTCACGGAGGCACGTCGCAGATAAAAGTAGTATGTTGTCTGCAACAGCTGATTTGGAGTTCAGAAGTTAGCGTATCTCCGTGTGCAGTCGATATCTTTGGCTACGTTTGCTGTTGGGGGGCCGGCCGAAGTGGCCGCGCGGTTAAAGGCGCTGCAGTCTGGAACCGCAAGACCGCTACGGTCGCAGGTTCGAATCCTGCCTCGGGCATGGATGTTTGTGATGTCCTTAGGTTAGTTAGGTTTAACTAGTTCTAAGTTCTAGGGGACTAATGACCTCAGCAGTTGAGTCCCATAGTGCTCAGAGCCATTTTTGAGCTGTTGGGGGAAGTGTGGGTTTCTCCTGGAAGGCGTGTGCAGGCAGCGTTGACAGACTAATCTGTGTTTACCGGAGTCTACGCGTGTAAAAAGAGTAGAACTACAGGACTTCCATTTCCATACCTAGTTATGTATCGGGGAGAGATCACATTAGATTGAGAACAGAGGACTGTCGTTAGTCTGACGTATTTAAACGAAAAATGAATGCCAAAATACACTTTAAAATTTGCCACAAATTAATTTCGTATTCGTATGAGAGATCCACAATAAACTCTGTGGGTATATCATTACGTGCAGTTCTTATTCTGTTACTATTCGAACTTCCTTTTCTTCTTTACATTATTCATCACTGCCATTTTCCTTATGTAGGAGCTTGAAATTTCTCCTCTGCTTGCTTTGTTTATCAAGGGACTTGTAGCTCTGAATATTTCTGAAAGACGTTCGGGATTTTAATGTCTCTGGTTGTGTCTTGTGACCACGATGATGTAATCTTTCTGCTTTTTCAGTAACTAACAAATCATTTGCTTACATTGGCTCCATCCTTGAGATGTACGCTTCAAACATTGCTCCTGAACTTTCCCATTACTCATTCAGTGTATGTATAACACTTCTGAATACTTCGCCTTCTATAGCCCATTAAAGTATGTTGAATATTGCAATACATTCTTGGTGACTGTCTTTTTAACACATAAAACACCGACGATTACGTGACTGGTACAGTTATAATAATAATATTACAACAAAGGATCTTGCCGTAACTGAAATTGCAAAACTACAGTTGAAACGCTGGTCGTTAGCTTTGACACGGGAAATGCTTTTCTGTCACGCATTGCTTGCTAAAGACGCGAAATGCAGTACTGCTGTTCTCTTGAATATTTTTTTCACTTTTACACATTAGCTTCTTCCGATTCTGTTTATTAATCCGCATTGTGTCATCTTACTCCTCGAATAGCAAATGTGTGTCGTTCTTGGCCCGAGTCTGGACAAATTTTATGTGTAGCGAGTCGGAATTCTCCTCTCTGCCATTATTCATCATTTTCTTGTCTGTTTTGTTCATCCTCACCCCAAAGTCAAGAGTAAATCTGATTTACTTGGTCTTGGCCTTCTTTTAGTTTTTTAAATGCTCAATCAGTTTGCAAAAATTGGTTTAGTAATGGGTTCCTCCAGCTTTTTCAAACCATAATTTTAATGCTTTTTCCTGCCAAACATAATATTGCAGAAATATTCTATCATCAGTGAATACATACTCTTTAACACATTTGAAAATATCACTTTTTGGATATTAAGTGATGACTGAAAATTAGCTAAAAATAGCTTTTAGTTATTACAACTCTGTGATTATTTTCTCTTAGTTGCGATATGTTTGGTTTTCATTCTTTTTTGTGCATTAACCGAACAGAACGAATGTAGGCCATGAAACAGAGTACACTAGTAGCTAAGGTAAATATAATTTACGGTTGTAACAGCAAAAATTTTAATTTCTTCATGTCCGTGTTTACAGCCACATTGTATCGTCTAAATGA
Source organism: Schistocerca nitens (assembly GCF_023898315.1). Lineage (NCBI taxonomy): Eukaryota > Metazoa > Arthropoda > Insecta > Orthoptera > Acrididae > Schistocerca > Schistocerca nitens. The sequence goes on from NC_064620.1 coordinate 280,393,692, forward strand.
TGGAACCATTTTAACCACCGTAGGATATCAGTTTTATTCCTTTAACGTACCATGCATATGAATTACATTACTGGCCAGTTTCAGAAATGTTCAAATGTGTGTGAATATCTAAGGGACCAAACTGCTGAGGTCATCGGTCCCTAGACTTACACACTACTTAAACTAACTTAGACTATCCTATGCTAAGAACAACACACACACCCATGCCCGAGGGAGGACTCCAACCTCCGGCGGGAGGGGCCGCGCAATCCGTGACATGACGCCTCTAACCACGCGGCTGCCAGTTTCAGCCTTAAGCCATTATCAAATGTGTGGTATTGGTGATCTGTGTGTCCCAAATAAAAATATCATAACATGAAACAAATATTTTTTAATGTGACACGCGCCTCACTGATATCAGACGTTTAAGTGGCCCGTGATTAATTCATATGCATGGTGCGTTAAAAGAATAAAACTGATATCCTACGGTGTTTAAAATGGTTCGGTTATTTAGACGAACAAAAACCTTTCTTGCCCTAATTTTTAAACCCTTTTATTATTAAATACTTTGAGATGTGAAATAATACTGACGATGGCAGAGACATGCAGAAATATTGTTGGAGAAGGAAACTGAGAAGAATTTATTTTTCCAGAAGGCCTAACCCATTCCTGTAGTTCTTCATTGGTAACAGGAAAATAGTTCTACTTGATCTTCAGGTGTATATTATGGCAGGTTGAAAAAGCGAGGCAGGGAGATACAGGGTGATAAATGTGTATTATAACCCCCTTTCTCTCAATAATTTCTCTCCTTCATACCTACTCTGTCTTACCACAGATGGCGTGTCAATTGTGGTAAGACTGCAGTATATGCGAGGTGCCTACTTGCTTCCACCGCCCTGAATGGAATGCATAAGTTCTAATAAATGTTCACCAACCTGCAGATTACTACACGTACATATAACCATATATTGCTTAATTCCGACCGCTGCAGACAACATATCTGTCCTCGGAGACTGCCGAACTAGCTACGATATTTACAAACCACAGATTACTAATGAAGTCTTAACTGACACCGAACGTGACAGATAACATGTTTGTCCTCTGACACTGCCGAACTAGCTATGATTTTACAGCCGAACCACTACGCCCGCCGTCCATTTTAGGCGCGATCCGCAGATCTCCGATGTGCATCGTCTGCCTTTTCGTTTAGCAGATGTTTATTTTTCTGATGATTATTATACTTGTGAAATAACAGAATGGAAGCATGCTATTGAGAAATGCTTTAATTTGAACTGCAAGTAAATAAGCTGTTTAGTTTGTCTAATAATAACATAGCCAGCCGCTGTGACCGTGGGGTTCTAGGCGCTTCAGTCCGGAACCGAACCGCGCTACTGATACGGTCGTAGGTTCGAATCCTGCCTCGGTCATGGATGTGTGTGATGTCCTTAGGTTGGTTAGGTTTAGGTGGTTCTAAGTCTAGGGGACTGATGACCTCAGATGTGAAGTCCCATAGTGCTTAGAGACATTTGAACGTACCGAACAAACCATCTATCATCGGCACCTCACATCACATTCTGTCATTTTGCCACTGCTGCCTTCTCAACTGCTTTAAGAGCTTCTTGAACTTGAATGTGATGGCTGTAATGCCAGAAATATTACATTCCGACTTAATTTGTCATCTGCCTCTGAAATACTAGAAGTATCAACGAGGAAAATAGTTTGTAAATTATATGGTTTAATGACACCCTTGCTTCTCCGCTTTGAGCTGGATAATTCACTTCACGGAGAATGTAAATATCAGTAGAAAACTTCGAAGAGCAACAACGGCCCCTTTGTGATGTAACCTTGGGCCGAAATGAAATGAATGTTTACGCCCTGGGAAGATGTCAGAGCTAATTCTGCCAGTCAGTGACAAAAAAGCGAGAGAAACGACGGGACCTCTGCTTTTGCCTGCGGAACATCCTGTTGGCAGTACTATCTTTGCCCGTTTGTTCAGGATTGCGCCACGTCCTTCCTTGCTCCTTCCTGTTTTATCTGCGTGCAGCCAACGTCAGCACAAGCGTCCGCGCCTGGGCGGCGTAGACGTCTCCAGAGACCCCGCAGATAATGCGCTCTTAGGAGCCAGTGCTAAAACGTGCCGCGGAATAATTAGCCCCTAATGACGTCATCCGCTTTACCAGTTCACCTCAGTGTTATGCAAAGCAAGCGACGCAATAGACACAGTAACGCAGAAAACAGCAAGGGCCTAGATCTGTCTTGCGACAAAAGCTGGGAACAAACCAACCAGGTACGTTCAGATGGCACCAGAACTTCTGCGTATTTGAAGTAAAAATGATGGTTAAGCTCTGTCGATATGGACATGTTCCCACTCACATTAATTAGTCATCGACATTTAACATCCTGACGTAGTTCATGTCATGCACCTTTTATTTTCTATCTACCTATCTATGTACAGTGGTTGGACAAAAATTTAGGAACACTGCGTGAAACGCGTGCTTTAACATAAATGATGATAGTAGCCAAGCCTGGAGGTGGCGTTTTTGTATTTGACCCCGAATGGCACCTGTGCAGCGGAATTAGTAAGAAAGAAGCAGGAGACGGACCAAAGACACTCCCCGTCTGGAAGAGAACATCAACCACCAAGACTCAAATCGAGAAAATTTTCCTACAGACAACGCAACCAATTCAGACAACACCTGCAAACCGTAGGATACAACTCTGGCATAGCTCGTCATCAGAGAAATATTGGGACAACCCCAAAGAAGAACTTGCTGCAGGTTATCACTTCCCGTGCGAGACATGGAAGATCCTCAATAGAGTGAGAACTGGAGCTCTCGGTGTAAGGTGAACATGAAGAAGTGGGGGATACATCTCAGGGGACGAACTGTGTGAATGCGGTGAACCTCAAGACCACCAGCATTTACTCAACTGCACGAAACTATCAGAACCTGTATCTATGGACGATCTGGTTGTCGCCAATGATAAGGCGGCAATGATAAAGCGGAATTCTGGGCAGCACGTGGAATATAAATATGCACATATACTTTATAATCATTGTATATGTATAATATGTTCTGTTCTGGACACACATAAATAAATAAAATGTTCTCAATACATTGTAAGTATCAGTCATTGTTGCGATTGCGTTGTGTTGGAGCTAAGTTAATTCGAACGTGGGCAATTGATGGTTCTTGTATGGGGGGGAGGGGCTTCCGCAACCGAGGCAGACGAAATTTTTGGTGTTTCAAGAGAGATCGTATGGAAGATTTACACCGCATACACGGAAAACGGAAAATCATCATCCGCTGAGTCACAACGCAAACGGAAGTGTGTGTTAAGTGATCGTGACAGATGGTCCATGTCGAGACGACTGGAAGCTCTTCTGGATGCCAACGGTTTTCCTCCACTTTATCGGGCATCTAAATGTGTTGTATTTGTGGTGCTTACATATTTTTGCCCACGACTTGTATCGGTTGTCTTTACTCCGCAAGCCGCCTTACGGTGTCTGGCGGAGGGTATTTCTGCTACTACATTCACGAATGGTACATGGAAAGAACGGCTGCAACTTCCGTATGAGCTCTAACTTACCTCATTTTGTCGCCGCAATCATTTCTCGAGACGTGTGTGGGAGAAAGAAGCACGTTTTCCGACTCTTCCTAGAACGTGGGCTCTCGGAACCTCTACAGTAAAGGTCTCAGATCACATGTTCAGATGTGTGTGAAATCTTCTGGGACTTAACTGCCTAGGTCGTCAGTCCTTAAGCTTACACACAACTTAACCTAAATTATCCTGAGGACAAACACACACACACCCATGCCCGAGGGGGGACTCGAACCTCCGCCGGGACCAGCCGCACAGTCCATGACTGCAGTGCCTTTGACCGCTCGGCTAGTAAGGTCTCCATGATGCGAACGCCTCCCTTGTAGCGCCTGACACTGTAGCTTGTTTAGCGTCTCCGTAACGCTCTCTCACTGACTAAACGATCCCGCAACGAAACGCGCCGCTGTTCATTGAATATTTTCTCTCTCTCTCTCTCTCTCTCTCTCTCTCTCTCTCTCTCTCTCTCTCTAGGATTATAGACTATCTCAATTTTAAGCGTTACCGGCCCTGTAACATTCCCATGGGGTACTCCCAACAGAATTTTACATCTTTCTGTTTTGTTTCGCTAAGAATGTAAAAGAAGCAACTCCTGAAGAAAAAAAAAAACACCTGTGTCTCCTGGACTGGGTTGGAGCGACGGGCCTGCACCCCATTCACTTGCTTTCAGTCCCAAACGGAGGCTTCTGATAGAAAGCATTAAGAGACTAAGATGGCAAAGGTACATATAGGAAGCATCTAACAAGACCGGGTGACTGGGACGAAATAGGCTTGAGGTCGAAAACGGCTAATTCCTAGGGGGAAAGGTCAAAGAAGGAGGAGGAGGAGGAGGAGGAGGAGGAGGAGGAGGAGGAGGAGGAGAAGAAGAAGAAGGAGGACGTGATGATTCATGCTGTCCCTCTTCAACTTTACGTGACAGCAGTTTGTGCTACTCCTGCGAATTCTAATGACCGGCTGTACTAACGTCGATTAAAATGCAAGATAACAGAGGGTCCTATGATCACGGTCAAAGTTTAATCACGATTGCCTCCACGCTGCACCAACGTTAAACACCGGTTAGCGAAACGCGTTTAGCTAACTGGGAATTTAACTGCGGTTGTCTCTGTGTGTTACAAAGGAAAGCACCCGTTATACATGCTAAGATAATAACACTTGTGTGTGGTACTTACACACGCTTTCTAGTTTGTTATCGTAATATGAGTATTATTGCTGCGCATTGGAGAAGAAAAAAGGAGTCCTATTTTCTCAAAATTTGAAACAGATACCCTTTTAGAGGCGGTCGGCTGTAATCTGAAAATTTAAGAATGCGCGAAAAAAAAAATACGGGTTTGTGTAGTGTTAAGAAGAGGTGGGATTCGTCGATGGCTTGAACAGTAAGTAATACTGTATAACGATCTGATATACATACTAGAAGATATTCGTTAACTGAATCATCAACACATTTTCAGTTTCAAATCAAGTATACGTAAACTATAGAGTCTAATGTCAGTTTGCGCAAGCATAATATCCATATTTCTGTTGTTGCATTAATTATCGTCACTGAAGTGACGCACTTCATTACACAGATTTCAAAATCGAGATTCGTTTCCTAATTTCATTTGAATGAGAGAGTTTTTCGAAGCTGCTCATCGTCACTGAAAAAGACATTTACCGGTAAGATACAAACATGAGCCAGTCCACAAAACTAAGAGATTTATCGACGTTTCGTAACAACAAAAACTTCCAGTGTGTAAATTTTGTTTACTTTTTGACATAGACTTAGTTACGTTAAGGTTTCCGGCTACTATGGTAACATTCCAAACGTTCGCCTTTGCAACAAGAATTGCAGCAAATACGTTATTTATAATAAATAATATTGATTGTTGGATGTAACACTTCCATTAAATTAAGAAGGAAGACATAGAATCTTTATAAAACGAAAGGTGAAACCAAAGTATTTGGAAGGAAGTGGACACGAACGTCCTACCTTTCTCTTCATAGCTCACGCTGCTATTGTTTTTCAAACAATACTTAACACTATCACGTAATAATATCACATACCAGAATGAACCAGAGAACAGTTAGGCTAGGGGTTCAAAATGACAAATTGTATCAAAACGACGCGCTTTTGAAAGACAATCATTGTCCCGCGACATTCAAATCCACTGTACCAATGACTCTGGGAGGAAATCCATATAGTACGCTGATCCCTCTATCACGGAGTGTAATTCTGCTCGAGAAGGAAACTGTATTTATTGTGGAGACATTGTTGCTATGATCTCCGATACATCAATGGTGATTCTTTGCGCTGTTTTACTATGTACAATAACACTGTCACTAGTCACTATGTTAAATTCACCAGTTCCGTATGCCCTTAATGATATTAGAAATCTGTGCATGGCCGAGAGAGGGTTGTTCTGATAAGTAGGAAATTCCGACCTCCCATTGATTTGACGTAAGAGCCACCATACTTTCTAAAGAAAAAGTCAAAATCTCTCTCCAAATTTCCTGTCCCCATAATCTTCGAAAGGCTTTCCCCTTTCCACAAGTCTAAAACATCAAAACGCGCCGCCGCCTTAATACGGTACGTCTTTATTTTCATCACGATCAGTTCAAGATAAACGAGCCTCCGATCTCGGTGAACTTGGTTATCAGCTCCCTCGTTTAACTTTAATCGAGGTTGGTGCAGGGTTAAATGCCGACATAACCGCTGTTAGCTTTTAATAGACGTTATGCAGTTGGCCCTCAGATGCTGACATTGAGATTGTCTTGATGGTCGTCTGCAAGGATGGGGTGACATGAGGGGCCCACTTTTTTTTTTACTCACTTTTACTCACTGGTGTTGTCTGTATGGCTCTGAAGCAAAACAAAAAATATTACTGAACTCTCATACACAATGGATAACCATAAATCCAGTGGAATATAATAAGTTTCTGTGTCACGTAGAAGATTTAGTTGTTGCGGCGTGAGACACTCGAAATTGATCAACTCCTTGACATAAAAATGCCGATATTAGAGATTCGTCTTCCTGGGTAAATTTCTGCGAACAACTACGTTTGTCCTACATAATTCCATCTCATTTCTAAAGGACACACTGGCGTGTAGATACCCCAACCGATCAAATAGTGACGACACGATGATATGGGCGCTTTATAGTACAGTAGTGAGCCTTCCATTTGAATAATTTTGAGGTAATTTAATTTGTACTAGAAGAGATCGCTAACAAAACCATCGTTCGATATGTTTCTGAGTACTGCTTGTCAATTCCAGTTTAGGTTAAAACAAATATTCAAAGAAAAGCTGCGCAATATCGCCACAGAGTTTAATCAATTCCGTAACATATGCTGCTAATTACTTGTTCTGGACCACGCATAGTCTTGCTACTAAAATTTTTACAACCCACGTCCTAAGAAGAGTCAAGCAATACGTCGTTTTCTCCCACAAATACGTCGCAAGTTGACCATAATTGCAAAATAGGATAAAACAGAGGTTTTACAGTGTTTTTACAAAGCTCGTTAGCGAATGCAATACGAGAAATCAAAATAATTACGGTGTACGATATAACTCTTGCTACCACACTGCATCGCAAGTTGCGGATGAAATATAGATGGAGGAAAGAGAACGACAGAGTTACTCTGTATCAAGACTAATAATGCTACTTATTTACGAAGCAAATCGTTTAGGTATGTTCCGACAGATTCTAAAAGCCTATTTCAATCTGCGTTTCTTGCCGAGCCGGAATATCGTAAGAGACGGGGAGATCTAAGAACATCCGTTTGACTGGTGACTGATCTGTCCTCACGAGTTAGAAATTGTATTCAGTATATCAGTTTCCCTGTTTTGAGGCAAATACTCGAAATGTAAACGACAAAACGACGCTTGCCAGATATGGGGATACTTAGTCTTACGTCGAAATCGAGATATGAATCTCAAGCCACCTGATTAGACTAAAAAGTTAATTACTTCGTCATCCGGATCTAGCACAACGAAACAAGAATTCATGATAGTAGAGTGGTCGACAGCAAAGGTCTATGCAGAAATCCCAATACAAAATTCGGTTTGGAATTTTGAGACAGAGAAAGCCAAAACTTTCTTCAGGAGACAAAGGATAAAAAGTTTCAGCAGATACTTATCTCTGTCTTTCGTCTACTTCATTTGCCGTGCTGTTACGAAATGTAAATTACCAACACCCAACTTTTTTATCTTAGGAAAATCCCTTAAACTGGCAGTCTCCCAAGATTTTCTTCAGCGCGTTAATGAAAAATTTTCCACCCGCAGTGTTTGCACGCGCTGCTTGTATGGACGTCCAGAATCTGCTACACTCCTGGGACGATAACATAAAGGCTAGACGTTGCTCCTTGTAACAGTAGATTAGCGTACGTTGTCGAAATACCAGAATAGACCAATCAAAAACCGCCCGGATTGTAGTTTGGCTTTTAAATTCTAATCTGTTGGTATAGTAGATCAGACATTTGTTCACTAGACACCCGGCTCTCCATTGCGTCTGATACTCTGCAAGTGGTTTCTACGTAGTTTCTGAAACCAATTCGATGTTTGCCGCGTAGCTGTATCGTGTAGCTAGCGTTAGCCGGTTCGGTTAATTCGTCACAAGATCCAGTTTCCGTTCAGCGGCACTACAATTTCCCGTTCGTCTCCGCCAATACTAGATACAGAAATGGGTGAAAGTCTAATAGTATTAGATTACACTCACTGGTGATAAAAGAATGGACTTTGCTAGAGCGATTGTGTACGCTTGTTTGGGGATAATGCTTCCTGGTGATAAGAAGTGAAAATAACACGTTAAGTAGGTCATACGGCGAGTGAATGGAAGAGTCGAAACGTGTAACGCGCACTGAAGAGGACCATGTACAGGACTGTCATGAATGTCACGAAACTGCATATCTGTAAGTTTCACAGTATTTATTTATTCATCAGTTCTAGTGACAATATCCACTTGAAAACACTGATTTGCCACTTAATATCGACCGAGGTCTATCGGAAGTGGTCGCGAGTTAACTGGTATAATCCTGCGCAACTAGCGCTGTTTCGTGTTCAGTTGCCCACGTGCTGTTGCGGTCAGCCACAATATCGTAGCGAACTGACTTTTTTATAATAGTCGTAAAGCAATAATTTAAGCCGTATGAAAACAAGATTTTCCGTTTCATATTCTTTATTGCCAAACGAACAGAAAATACTACTAGTAATCGAGAAGGTGGAAGATCGGAGACAGCTCGTAGCGCTGTTGCGCGTTTTCAACTGCGAAGTGTTAACGACTGCAGGCGGAAACAGTAACCGTCTACAGATATGTGACAACACTGAGGTGTTGCCATAGAGACGTTTACAAAATCGCGTTACATCATTTGTTAAGGAAGTCCCGCGAAGCCGCCGCGCTAGCCCAGTGTAACTGTCAGGGATCAACTTCGGCTGTTTCAACTGTAACTTACAACAGTGTACAGGGTGATCAGAAAGTTCCATTATCCCTTACCGCCTGCACACACAATCATAGACGGCGCATTGTATTAATGTGGGATAATGACAGAGGACAACTCTGAGGTTGTGTGACTATTCGTTATTATTTATTCCGAAATGTCTGTACGTAGTTCATCGTGTTCATAACAGACTATGACTCTCCTCCATGTGCAATGTGAAATTATCAACGTTGCTGGCATGAATAGCAGTAAATGCACGTCGAAAAGCATCCTTTAGTTCGTCGACTGCCTCATAACGTGTGGCAGCAACCTTCTGTGTAATGAACGCACATAATGTATTGTAGCAAGATAACAGATCAGGACTTCGAGGTGGCCACTTTCCAAGTGCAGGCAAATGGACAGAATCACGTCGAGTCCATTGGTCAGGAAATACCTCTTCGAGTTATTTTCTAACGGCACTAGCATGATGGCCTGGTGCTCCATCCTGCTGTGATCGTACACGACCGAATAGTCCCCGATCTTGCAGATGTATTCACAGTAATTCACAGTGCCGCCAAATAAATATAGAACTACGTAGTGGGTTGTAGTCATGTCGTGTGGTGGGTTGTGTTAAAGTTCTTCATAAAATGTGGATTTCCTTGACCCAAGAAATAAATGTTTTTCGCTTTTGCGCTGCGATATATTGCACTCCCCTGAGTAAAAAACACTTCCCCTTGAAGGAAGAGTTGTAAAGACATCGAGCATTCTTCCACAAGCCTCATGCCGTTTTTGCCTGTCATTATCACTCAGTCCGAAGGTTTCAATGTCTTTAAATCATTCTTCATATGTTTTTCTAATGTCCCAATTCCTGTGACCGCTTACGAATGGACTTTTTTAGCGGACGTCCGCCATGCGCTGCAGCCTCCACACACGATTCCAGTTGTGTTGGTGGTCGTCCTCAGCGAAACGTTTACGTTTATGATCCGTTCCTCCATGGTGTTAAGTGGTGTCATCAGCTACAATTTAGATGTATATCAGCGCCTGCAACAATGAGAAACAATACATTAACATCTATGTAATATAAGGGGGGGGGGGGGGGTAGGGGACTTTGCGATCACACTGTACGACGTATTCCTGTTTACATAATGCATGGCTATGCGATTTAAAATATACAAAATTCGTGGTTCTGTGTCGTCGGTCGGAGGGATTTTTTCTGTGATTTGGTCCGCTAACCGTATAGAATGCTTAGTTTACATTAAAAACCTCAAAGTTAGTTGAATTAACATTCAATTTTAACTTGTATGTCCGCTTGTTACTTGATTGTGGAGACGCTCCTTTTCATTGTTCACCTGTCTGCGCGAATGGACAGAAGTATGGCATCAATTTTCTGAGTGTCGAATACTATTGTACCTAAGTCTGATTTGCTGTTCCCTGTGTAAAGCTACCTTTACTTGTCGAAAATACTATCACGAGCTAACGAAACGGCACAATAACTTCAATTTTCCTAACTGAGATAAGTGTAATATGCATCTTACTAACGCATCTTATATAGTACTGGAAAGATTACACACGAAGTGCTCATTAACCCCCTATAGATAAATGATACAATGAACAGTATACTGATAGTTTAGGGGGGAAATGGTTCCGACTAGCAAAGAAAATGTTCTGTCGAGGTTGAGAAAAATGACATAACAGTGATAAAAGACGTGATCATACGAAAACTGTTAGAAATTGTCAAATAAACCGTATCCTATGTACACCTTCGGCGGTATTTTAAAAGACAACGGGTGCTTCTCTTCCAGTTTTTCCTCCTTACCACTCCAAACGAACTGATTTGGGAATCAACTAAAAAAGTATCATTTCAACTACCTCTCGTTGCTAACTATGAAGGAGCGAGACACAGCCTAACAAAAGAAGCAACAGTGGAAGAATGGACAAAACTGTGTAATTTGAAAAGGATACTGCCATCATGATGCTTAATGGAGAAGGACTTCTTTAAAAAAAAAATAAAAAAAAAAATTAAAAAAAAAACTGGACGACTACCCCGTGGCAAATTTATATTATAATGTAGGCTAGAATATCCGATAGCGAAAGTTGAGTTGCTGAAACATTCCTTATTGCCACACTGCGTAAAACTGAAGCAACAAGGGCAGAATAGGAGTTTTGAAAGGTCACTTAAACTTTGGGTTTCCAAAAGCAATTGGGGAAGTCCGTTGATGGGTCTGCCCCAAGAACGCACTGCCTTCCGTACCTGTGTTCACAGTATAGCACTCGCCATGCTTTTTGCCACATGCAACTTCCCCAAGCTCGTCTGCAGTCGTTATCAAAAAAGTTGCAACGCCCTCTCCTCCGGGAATGCCACACGTTATTTCCTTGCTTATCGAGAGCTTACGGACAATGAGTACTCCACGACTCCGTTGCGAATAACACTTCATAGATTACAAAATGTCGCACCAATGGGCATTTTGCAGATAGGTGCACTCCACAAACTGCTGCGAAGCGATGCAGGAAATAACAGCAAACACTCAGACTGTCTGCTGTTTCATCATTAGCGGTTTCATCTATCTCGTAATTATTATTATTGTCGTCAACATCTTTGCATTCGCATCATGCGGTGTCATTTCTTGTCCTTGAGCTTCAGCTAGATTCTAACTTCCTTTGGAGTAGCTCCGCTGTTTGAGGTGTTCGTGCAATATTTTCGGCGGGTGTGTACGGTTGCAGACTGTATCTCTATTCCATCGTAGAAACTGAGACAGAACGTACTTGAAGATGGTCAGTATTCTTCTCGGATCATCAGTTATGAGAAAGTAGAGCGAGATGGTTAAGTGCCATGACTTGTGTCCCTCGGTCCCTCTCACCTTTTTATGAGTCGCTTTTGCGATTAAGGTAAGCGTAAAATGCGACGGACCCAGCAAATATAAGGCAGCCCATGCTTTTTTCTGCTTGTAGTAAAATGTCAGCTATATACACGCAACAATTCACTTAATGTTTGTTGGTCATAAAGTATAGTTTATGCCGTCCCATTGTTGCTGGTGTAGATCTGTGGCCGTTCCATTTTTTGGAGCGCCCTGGTACTTTGCATAACTGCCAGCGAAAGTAGTAGCTGTTCCCCTTGAAATATTCGCTCTTCGCCAAGATTATATATACAGCCTGATATTATGTGGTCTGTGCGTTCGAAATGTATGCCATGAAGTCGACACCATCTTTAATTATTTTCATGTTTACTCGTCCGTAGTATTTTATAAAGGCCTCCGTATACGATCAAACAAATAGTCAAACTTTTCTACGTTTACCAATGTTTGACTGTTTACGGTGCTGTTTGACGTGTTCGTCAAAATCAGACCGTGTTTGAGAGAAATTTTGACTGATGGAAAGTTTGACAAGATAGCGGACGTTGTTTGTGTTTACGTTTCGCCGCATATATTTAGTGAACAAGAGATTTATTACAATTTGTCTGACTGTATCGTGACTTTCCACAACTATGGGGTACTACGACCAAGGCTAAAAGCAAAACAGCACCATCAGTTGCCAAAATAGTATACATGTCGGAAGGAAGAATTTAAGAAGAAAATCAATATTCTAGCACAACATTCAAGCGCTAGAGATACAAAATAATCGAAGTTCTCCGGTTCTGCCCCGGATGATACCAGCTAATGTTCCCAAGTTGTGGTATTTTAACGAACTGTCATTACAAGACTAAGTACAAGAGGATAATTTTATTTTTCAATATGAAGACGAAGTAACTCTAAACGAGTTATTAAAAGTTTCTCTGTCACTTCGCAGGTAATTGACGTTACGAGTATAACATTTCCTTTGACAGGCTTTCCTGCGTGTCTTTCTCATTTGAAACCATTCTCTGGGCCAGCATGTTGTTTTCTTCTTATTATTTAAACACAGTGCTAGAAATGCTTTACCCTCACTCGTAGCCGTTCCCACTGGTGTCAACTACAGTACACACGAACTATGTCTGCTTTAACGGTGAAGCTGAATTGACAAACTTGTTAACAGAGATGTAGACGTAGAAACAGATGTAGATCTAGATCGTGCCAGTTTGTTTGACAAATCCGTCGATTGATAAGAGCGAATTTGACAAATAAATTGGTCGTGAACGGCGGCTTAAGGTAGATCTTGTACGCCTATTACGAGGATATAAGTTCTCGGTGTCATTCACATCGTATTTACGCCCTCAGTCAAATGTTCAATTCTCCAGGTGGCACCAAACATGACCATAAAGAGGTTTCTCTCTCTAGAGTTGTTTCTGTCTTTATTGACACTCGTTTTTATTTTACCTAGTGCAAGTGAGTCAGATAATGTATTACAATTTATTAGCATTGCTTATGCTACAGATTTACAGCCTTTATCAAAATGTCTACGTAGTATGTATTTTCGTGTTCCAGCCGCCTACTGCTCATGATTGTTCCTCTCTCTTCAAATGTCCAAACCGAATCGGCCTGTTCTTTTCTACCCAGTCTAAGTAACCGCCTGTCATCTTCGGCCTCTCTTCTTTGATCGTCTGCTGTACATGGCCTCACCGCATGACTTAGCAAATTGTTCTCATTACATCTACCTCCTCCCTACGTAGTTTGATACTCGTTTCTCTTTACGCCAATCTCCTGTGTTTTAGAACGATACACAATAATAGCTCCAACAATTCTAAACGCCATTTCCAGAGTCAAATGGTTCAAATGGCTCTGAGCACTATGGGACTTAACTTCTGAGGTCATCAGTCCCCTAGAACTTAGAACTACTTAAACCTAACTAACCTAAGGATATCACACACTTCCATATCCGAGGCAGGATTCGAACCTGCGACCGTAGCTGTCGCGCGGTTCCAAACTGTAGCGCCTAGAAGCGCTCGGCCACTCCGGCCGGCTCTCGAGTCGCCTTTTTTAAGTTTCATTTGAAGTTCTAGAACATGTGATTACACAGGTTACTGCTAAACAAAAGTATGTGCAATCACTTTGTAATCCCATTATACGACAGCTTTCTTAACCATATGAAGGTGAAAAGGAAAAACGAATTGCAACATCACTTGTTGAACTGAAACTAGTTTATTCAAGACAGACAATTCTGAAGAATTAGACACTTAAAACTGATTCTGGTTTCTGTGAGAGTGGATTCAGAATTTGTCATCTTCAGAAACTGATCAGTGTATAGAATGCAATATTTAGTAAGAGGCTTCGATGACTCCCCGAATACTTAAAAAAACCCGTAAGGTTCGCTTCACTTCAGGTATGCGCGTCTTGCCATAATGGTGTAGCAGCATCATACGTCAGATCAATCCTCGTACCTTAAGCATCGTGAGATGTTCCGCTTCACGTCTAATTTGTGCGGCTTTTAGAAGAACATAAGTCAAATATGATATGTTGACATCTAAAGCATTGGGGCCGATTTTGAATTGAATTATTTTGTAATGTTTCTTAAGCCCCACTTGGTACCGGTATACAAATTTGCTACAGCATTGTAAATCTGCATCAATATCACCACTAATCTCTGCAGCGTGCGACGAAGTCGTCGATATTATTATAGATGTAGTTGTCAGTTGATTATATAAATTTTCTCTCTTTACATTCCGATTCTCCCGTATTCCGCAGTACCTTGGTTTTAAAAGTGCCACAGCGGCTTGTCAACTTACTTGTGAGAATGAAGTTGCGTGATTATTGCGCATGCCATTGTCATTTTATTCTCTGGTAATTTCTTCGTATTGATAAGAAACTCATTTTTAGAGTTACTTGTAGGACGTCTTTCAAGAGTTCATTGTAAGGAGGAATCGCCACTTACGACTTCTAAAACACACGTCGCAAAACTATGAACATTTTATTCATAGGTAGGAAGCTCAGTTTTGTATTACACTGCCATGTATGAATTCTGTCTGCAAACGCATTAAAATTTGCTACTTCTTTCCTCCTTGACTGTTGCAGTGTGGTAGTTTCTCAGTAGTTGACATCAAATTTTCACATAATTCTCTATTATCGCGGAAGCCATTTATGATCGTCATTATTTGTTTTGATGTGCATTAACACTAGGCTCTGTCCGTAGCTACTTCAGTCCTACCGCGGTGCGGAATAGTTACGTTCTTCGTTCAGAGATGGCGCACGCATTAGCTCTCCGTCCGTCCGCGTACACAGTTTTCACGCTGCGGCCGAGAGATGGCAGCGGCGTTCACTGCATCGTCGCGGAGACACTACAGCACGGGAGTCGTTAACGAAATGTTGTTCATTTAAGTAATAATGTTTACTTATAGTTGCTAAACAATTGACACGTTACTTTATCACAACTGCATTATTCTTAAGCTAATAATAACTGAATTCGTGCACTAAAAGTTCTTTTCGTGTTTTTTTTACTCTCTCATGGTTATCATGAGAGAGTAAAAAAACACGAAAGGAACTATGTTAAAATAATGCACAGTACATTTCATCTAAAAACTTCTTCTAGTCACCATCGATTTATGGCGATGCTATATTTTCCTTAAACAAACTTGAGAAATAAAATGAAATGCAGAAGTTTTGTACGTGTAATAGCTTGAAAGGAATAACAGTACTCACCGGGTAACAGCGTTGCATTTGTTTGAAGCCTTGGGAATTTATGTCACCAAAATTGGTAGATAGCAAAACATCCATAGTAATAATCTCCAAGTAATCTTATTGCGAGGCAGGTAATTTCAAATTACGCGCCAAGAGCGTTTATTAATTGCCTGTTTGTGTCGCAATATGAATAGTATATACCTGATGACAGTGGAAATACCGATTATAAAATTCTCTGCGAAATGCTCTTGCCCTGAAGATTGCCACTTAGTGTTTCGGATTATGACGACAGTTCTGCAACGAGCTGTCCGCGTAGCTCCGCCCATTGGTGGGATTTTCCCGTTCCCCTCCCCTCCATCATCAGTTCCCCCACTACCGCCGCCCGAGCGATCCATAGGCGCAGACGTACATGGCTATAGTCGAAAGGTCGTGCGAAGTCCCGAAGGTCGGAGAAAAATATCACGGACCTGCGGCGAGCTGCTCAGAGCATTACTGACTTCGGAAGGGAGCAGTAGTGTTCTTGGAGGACAGGAAAGTGTTTCGCTCACTTTGTGTACATTGTGACTTGAGAATGACCAGGCGTGCAGTAGCTTCGTAGTGTTTCTTTCCATGAAATTTCGGCTGTGCTACCTTATACATCCGTTTTCGTACATTTGTTCTGGAAGTGCTGCAACGAGATAGTGCCTGCTTTGTAGTGATACAGTGTGGAGAGGAGTTTGAGTGTGCTGTGCGTTTTCTTGGGATGCTTGCGCAGTGAATAGTAACGATGTGGCCGCAACAGCAACCGTCGTCTGGCCATACTGACAGAGCGGAATTGGTTTCAGATTGTGCTTCCGCTCGAGCCAAGGCGTATCCCCATGGAGTTCAGCCATCGACGGGTGTGGAACCTCATCTGTATTCGAGTGCAAAACGACAAGATGTGCTGTCCAGCAAAGAGCAGTCGTCTGCCGGTTGCATGAAGAACTACGGGGACAGCGGTGCTTGCCTCTACGATTCAGGCAGGACTGATTCAGGTTTTCTGTCGGGTGCGAATATAGTTTCTGAACAGTGTTTGTCGTCCGATGACATTTCGTGTTCGAGGAAGTTTACAGACAGTGCATTACAGGAGTCAGTTTCTGAGGACAGGTTAGAGGACAACTCAAAGAGCCGTATGAGACTGGACAAGGAAGATTCCATGAGGCTGGACAGTGGTGTTGACGTGAACGAGCAGTTCAGTAGTCTCAGTATAAGCCCTACGAACGATCTGAATTCTGGCCCTTCAAATGACCTGAACGCCTCGTTCTCTAAGTCTCGGAGTCGGGATTCGGCGGTGGCGACGACATTTACGAATATCTCGCCTCTGTCTCCGACGAGTAAAGTATCTTTCACGCAGCCGCAACAGAGTTCCGAACAGCTGCAACATCATCAGCAGCAGCAACCTGTTGCTGCACCTGCGTGGGAACTGTACTATCAACAGGATGAAGACGGCGACACGTAAGTTGTTTGAATGTAATTCTTTTTTTTTCTAGCCGCTTAGTTTTGTTGTCATGTGTGTTGAAGGTGGGAAGATATTAACTGTAATTTTTTGGTTGCAGGCAACTTCATATTGCAATTATACAAGGCTTTATTGAAGTTGTGTACGCTCTCATCCAAATGGCACCTCACCCATGCTTCCTAGATATTGTAAACTACGAATGTCAGGTATGTTTCCCTTTTCTTTTTCGTTATTAGCTTTTAGACGTTTTGTTTTAGTGTTCTGGCATTAAAGACTTCCTGTCTTGCGCCTCTAGGCTAGGTTATCGTGTGAATTAAAACTGTAGACTGGTCGTATTGTGTAAACAATGTTAAGATGGTGCTGCCGTTTTACTTTAAACAGGTTAAGATGGTTAGATGCATAGAACTAACGTCTTGCTTCCATCAGCAGTTGTTTTTATCCCAAATCAGTGGTATTAGTAACAATGTTTTACCATTTCTTTACAGTCGGCACTGCACCTGGCAGTGCTTACGAGACAGCCAAGGATAGTCCGGAGGCTTGTGGTCGCGGGTGCGACGGTGGATATTCGTGATCGTTCGGGAAACACTGCTCTGCATTTAGCGTGCCTCAATGGCGACATTGACTGTGTTCGCGCTCTTACTGAGCCTGTGACTGTGGCGGAAGAAACGATGGCAGGCCTCAGGTATCGCACGTACCAGCACCATGTTCCGCAGGACTTAGAAGAGAGAAACTACGACGGTGAGTACACAACACGCTCGTACCCCACTGCATATCGTATCACATGTCGCATCTGTTTTGGAAGGGCCTATGGGAAATTGTGTAGTAGGTTTGTTCTTCCACGCCTTCGATTGGGTATGACGTTCCTTTTTTTTATTTCATTCTCACAACAGCATAATTGCTACATGTTGATTGTTTTGTGTTGTTGACATTAACTACCTCGACAGACTTCGACCTCAAGGGGAAAAACCAATTTAGCATTCCAAAGAGCTGTAAAAGAGCTTAGTAGTACCTACTATTTTTGTTGATGTTTGTGTACATTTTTTACAACTATACTGTGATATTGCAACATCCCCTCCAGACCCTTCCCCCTTGCTCCTCCCTCCTGATATTTTGATTGTGATGACTGATCTGTGGAGTGGCCCGAGGCGTAGGTTAGGTTGAAAGGTATTTATGTGGTTGAGAACTGGAGAAGCCAACGAATGTGAATGCCAAATACCGCTTGTGGTAATAGACTACCCCGTACTGAAGCCTCATGTTGACTTTCACACATATTCATATGCACATTTCATCACAAAAATTAATATTGCAGGGCGAATTCAATAAACGTATATCGTTATCAGGAGAAAGAAAACTGGCATTCTACGGATCGGAGCGTGGAATGTCAGATCCCTTAATCGGGCAGGTAGGTTAGAAAATTTAAAAAGGGAAATGGATAGGTTAAAGTTAGATATAGTGGGAATTAGTGAAGTTCGGTGGCAGGAGGAACAAGACTTTTGGTCAGGTGATTACAGGGTTATAAATACAAAATCAAATAGGGGTAATGCAGGAGTAGGTTTAATAATGAATAAAAAAATAGGAGTGCGGGTTAGCTACTACAAACAGCATAGTGAACGTATTATTGTGGCCAAGATAGACACAAAGCCCATGCCTAGTACAGTAGTACAAGTTTATATGCCAACTAGCTCTGCAGATGATGAAGAAATTGATGAAATGTATGACGAGATAAAAGAAATTATTCAGGTAGTGAAGGGAGACGAAAATTTAATAGTCATGGGTGACTGGAATTCGTCAGTAGGAAAAGGGAGAGAAGGAAACATAGTAGGAGAATATGGATTGGGGGGAAGAAATGAAAGAGGAAGCCGCCTTGTAGAATTTTGCACAGAGCATAACTTAATCATAGCTAACACTTGGTTCAAGAATCATAAAAGAAGGTTGTATACCTGGAAGAATCCTGGAGATACTAATAGGTATCAGATAGATTGTATAATGGTAAGACAGAGATTTAGGAACCAGGTTTTAAATTGTAAGGCATTTCCAGGGGCAGATGAGGACTCCGACCACAATCTATTGGTTATGAACTGTCGATTAAAACTGAAGAAACTGCAAAAAGGTGGGAATTTAAGGAGATGGGACCTGGATAAACTGAAAGAACCAGAGGTTGTACAGAGTTTCAGGGAGAGCATAAGGGAACAATTGACAGGAATGGGGGAAAGAAATACAGTAGAAGAAGAATGGGTAGCTCTGAGGGATGAAGTAGTGAAGGCAGCAGAGGATCAAGTAGGTAAAAAGACGAGGGCTAATAGAAATCCTTGGGTAACAGAAGAAATATTGAATTTAATTGATGAAAGGAGAAAATATAAAAATGCAGTAAATGAAGCAGGCAAAAGGGAATACAAATGTCTCAAAAATGAGATCGACAGAAAGTGCAAAATGGCTAAGCAGGGATGGCTAGAGGACAAATGTAAGGATGTAGAGGCTTGTCTCACTAGGGGTAAGATAGATACTGCCTACAGGAAAATTAAAGAGACCTTTGGAGAAAAGAGAACCACTTGCATGAATATCAAGAGCTCAGATGGAAACCCAGTTCTAAGCAAAGAAGGGAAAGGAGAAAGGTGGAAGGAGTATATAGAGGGTTTATACAAGGGCGATGTACTTGAGGACAGTATTATGGAAATGGAAGAGGATGTAGATGAAGATGAAATGGGAGATAAGATACTGCGTGAAGAGTTTGACAGAGCATTGAAAGTCCTGAGTCGAAACAAGGCCCCGGGAGTAGACAACATTCCATTAGAACTACTGATGGCCTTGGGAGAGCCAGTCATGACAAAACTCTACCATCTGGTGAGCAAGATGTATGAGACAGGCGAAATACCCACAGACTTCAAGAAGAATATAATAATTCCAATCCCAAAGAAAGCAGGTGTTGACAGATGTGAAAATTACCGAACTATCAGTTTAATAAGTCACAGCTGAAAAATACTAACGCGAATTCTTTACAGACGAATGGAAAAAGTGGTAGAAGCGGACCACGGGCAAGATCAGTTTGGATTCCGTAGAAATGTTGGAACACGTGAGGCAATTCTAACCTTACGACTTATCTTAGAAGAAAGATTAAGAAAAGGCAAACCTACGTTTCTAGCATTTGTAGACTTAGAGAAAGCTTTTGACAGCGTTAACTGGAATACTCTCTTTCAAATTCTGAAGGTGGCAGGGGTAAAATACAGGGAGCGAAAGGCTATTTACAATTTGTACAGAAACCAGATGGCAGTTATAAGAGTCGAGGGGCATGAAAGGGAAGCAGTGGTTGGGAAGGGAGTGAGACAGGGTTGTAGCCTCTCCCCGATGTTATTCAATCTGTATATTGAGCAAGCAGTAAAGGAAACAAAAGAAAAATTCGGAGTAGGTATTAAAATTCATGGAGAAGAAGTAAAAACTTTGAGGTTCCCCGATGACATTGTAATTCTGTCAGAGACAGCAAAGGACTTGGAAGAGCAGTTGAACGGAATGGACAGTGTCTTGAAAGGAGGATATAAGATGAACATCAACAAAAGCAAAACGAGGATAATGGAATGTAGTCAAATTAAATCGGGTGATGCTGAGGGGATTAGATTAGGAAATGAGACACTTAAAGTAGTAAAGGAGTTTTGCTATTTAGGGAGTAAAATAACTGATGATGGTCGAAGTAGAGAGGATATAAAATGTAGACTGGCAATGCAAGGAAATCGTTTCTGAAGAAGAGAAATTTGTTAACGTCGAGTGTAGATTTAAGTGTGAGGAAGTCGTTTCTGAAAGTATTTGTATGGAGTGTAGCCATGTATGGAAGTGGAACATGGACGATAACCAGTTTGGACAAGAAGAGAATAGAAGCTTTCGAAATGTGGTGCTACAGAAGAATGCTGAAGATAAGGTGGGTAGATCACGTAACTAATGAGGAGGTTTTGAATAGGATTGGGGAGAAGAGAAGTTTGTGGCACAACTTGACTAGAAGATGGGATCGGTTGGTAGGACATGTTTTGAGGCATCAAGGGATCACAAATTTAGCATTGGAGGGCAGCGTGGAGGGTAAAAATCGTAGAGGGAGACCAAGAGATGAATACACTAAGCAGATTCAGAAGGATGTAGGTTGCAGTAGGTACTGGGAGATGAAGAAGCTTGCACAGGATAGAGTAGCATGGAGAGCTGCATCAAACCAGTCTCAGGACTGAAGACCACAACAACATATTAGATAATGGGCAAGTGTCCGAAGATAATTTTGATGAACTTATATCGTACATAAACTACGAAATGTTTAAAATAGTGGCCACTACGGAACTTTTAGCTGTGTGAACAGTTATTTCCACACCTGTTAATGTTTTATACATTCTCTTACTTCCGTTTGCGTAGTTGACCAGTACATTTGTACTTTTTTCATATTATGTGTATCAGTAACCGTTATCATCAGAGATGTTCTTAGAAAGTGTGGTGCAGCTCTGAAATATACGTAGAGAATGCTTTTTTTTATTGTTTTTTGATCATGCTATAGTGGATTAACTCATGGGTGAAAATGAAACAGCACTGTGCAAATTGTTGACATGAGCCTGATTTGGTAGTAGAAGGATATATTGTTGGCCTTTCTTACAAGTAGAAATGATTCGTGCCATACCCGCCAATGAAGCTATTAATTCTGTATGTTGTGTACATTGTTGGCAGTTGTTCCCTGCAGTTTCAGCGTTTGAAACAGTAACAACCTCAGACCCATAGTGTTCTTTCCCTAGTATTTTATTTATAGGCGTTCTTTCCTATTGTTGATATTATTTCGGCCATTGTTTATCATTCCAAACAGATGGTTGCTACACTAGTGTTTACCTGTTTAAACATTAGCTGGGAATACACATCAACTGTATGGCTAACTGCCGTTAAACAAGCAATGTGTAGATAATAGACTGGAAAAAACAGCTTATTGTGTGTAGGCGTGTCCTTCCCAGAGCTGAAATGACCGGTGCGTGAGTAACCGGGGGAACTGTGAAAGAGGTAGCACTCAACCCGAGTTCTTAGTACCGCACTAATGGTGCGTCGCCTTCCACAATGCCCGACACTTCCTGTCCTTAGACGACCAAGAATGCAGGAACTCCCCAGTGGTCATTGGAAACAGTTATCTGTCTTTTGGTTGACTCAAAGGGGCCGGGCCGTTTCCAGCGGACGTCAGGGAATTCCAAATGCCCTGCACGTCAACTTGTTATTCCACTGCGGTTTTCCTTTGTTTCTAGGTCGACGATGGGTTTGTCCAACCTCGTCAAAAGTCTATCGAGCCTTGCTGTTATCTGATGTGAAATGGGAAAGTATCAGATAAGAAACTAATCGTGGAAATACACCTGATGATCAATTCATATCGCAGCAGTTTTGGTTTTCTGTAGCGACAAGGGCACTGAGTGGGATGTTAATTGTCTGTGCTGGGACCCACTCAAGTTGCGTGGATGCGGAAGCGTCCGTGGCACGTAACTCGAGTTACTATCTAGGCGGAGAGGCACAGAAGGTTTTTTTACGAGGGCCGCAGAGCTCGGCATTGCGTGGATAACCTAGTTGCTGCGCTGTTTCCCCCCAGCCAGGTTTTCCCGGCGAGCTCTCGCAAGCGGTCGTGTCGCCACGATGGTGCCTGGGCTCTTTCCACGGCCTGTGAGCTCGCTACAGCCTGACTCGCAAGTTGCGTTCCCAATATGCTCGCATGCCCTGGCCAGTGTTTCTGGGCAGTTGCATCATGTTTTGCTTGGCTTCCCGTTTTTGTGATTGCAAAATGTGCTCTCTAACATGTAGCAGATTTTATTGTAAAAAGTACCGTATTGCTTCCAGTTTATAACACGCTGCAAATTGTTAAACAAGACAGCGTTTGCTTGTGTCTTTCCACAATATAGAATTTTCGTTAGCGTGTTTGAAATTATAATCAGTCGACCCATCGTAAGTATTCCAAATGTCACATAATACCATACTTTTGATAATTTTCTTTTTCAAACATTTTAGCATTCTTCGGCCTTCGCTTGACATGTTGTAAATAGTTACGGTCTTGAGTCTGAAGAGTGGTTTGATGCATCGTTGCTCGCTAATCTTTCTCGTGCAAGTCTCTTCATCTGGCTTCTCATAACTTACACACATTTGAAACTGATTATTGCATTCATGCCTATTAATAGGTCTTACTCCATTACGGAATTGACGATTCCCTGATGCCTCCGGATCCTGTGTCAATCGAACCCTTCTTTTATTCAAGTTACCGCCTGTAAGTCGCTGACTACGACCCACTACTGTGCGCTCGTTTCTTTGTTGTATGTTTGTCAAGCGGTGAAGGCTATAGCCAATGAGACGTAAAATTTCCGCTGCACCACATAATAGGTGTGACTGGGATGTTTTATTTAGTGCGGAGGAGCAGCAATTCACTGTCAATTCTTCCCAGCGAAATGATTTACTTAGTTATCGGTATTTAAAGGTAATAATACCAGCAGCAACTTCACGCTTGTTGGTTTGCTGAGTAATGTAACGCAGAATGCGGCAGTGGTATTGGTCGCCTCTGTCGGGAACTGGAGCCGGCGTATTTCTGTCGCCCAGTTTGCATTGCGCTCCGCGACCTGGATATGAAGGCTGCGGAACAGGTTTCTGTCGCCGATACCGGCATGTTAGCTGGCTGTTACGACGATGAGCCATTTTCGCCGTGCCACGAGTGCGGGAGAAGGCGGTCGGCTGGTAATTGACTGCGAAAGTGGTCTGACCCAGGGCTGCGCCGGTTGGTCCCGTTGCAGTGCGGGAATCCCCCGCCGCGTCCGAGGTTGCCGGCCACCCATCGGGTGCCCCCGGGCCGACGTGACGTGACGCAAAGTCAGCCAGGCCTCGCTGAAGCGAGGTCCTCGTCGCTTGCTTTTTACGTTCCGCCGGGCGGCGCCATCCAGCGCCTGTTGGGGGGGATTCACTCAGCAATTTCTCGTCTTAAATGGTTCAAATGGCTCTGAGCACTATGGGACTTAACAGCTATGGTCATCAGTCCCCTAGAACTTAGAACTACTTAAACCTAACTAACCTAAGGACATCACACAACACCCAGTCATCACGAGGCAGAGAAAATCCCTGACCCCGCCGGGAATCGAACCCGGGCGCGGGAAGCGAAAACGCTACCGCACTACCACGAGCTGCGGACTTCTCGTCTTAGATTCGCGTGTCAAATCTCCTTGCCGAGCAGTACGGCTTTGGTGTAGCCTTTGACTTACTGCTGGCAAATGAACAACTGAGCGCTTCCCTCAGAAGAGATAATTAGTAGTAATTTGTCTGTATTCCTGCATGGCATCCAGTGCGCTTGACACCACGGCCGTTATAAGAGCAGTATCGATTTGTTTACTTATTCACGCGAAAGGTAGGCATAGCCTCGGTATCTGTCCATTGTAACGCGTTCCAATAGTTTCCTGTTAAACTAGTGAAGTCTCCTACGTGGATTATCTGAACAAATTCTACTATTTACCTTCCTGGAAGTAATCTTTTGGTCTTTCGTCTGCAAGACATGCTTGGATTTCAATGTATTTTAGCTGACTTATAATCCAAGTTTTGGTCGCGTGATGAGCAATAGATGAGGGATCTTGACAGGCAGTGAAAGTTGTTCAGTCAAAATTAAGACTGGCGTTTAACTGTGCCCATTTGATATCTGGTGCAGAGCTATCGTTTGATTGACCATGTGACATACAAGAACACGGGGTTCTTTTCGTTCACTCATCACTAGCTTCCAATATTTCTGTTGCCTGATATGAGTTTTATCACCTCTTCCTCAAGTTAAGCGCAACTGTGTTACATGATTCTTCGTCTCAGTAAAACTACACACTGTCGGCTGGTCCCGGCGGAGGTTCGAGTCCTCCCTCGGGCATGGTTCTGTGTGTTTGTCCTTATGATAATTTAGGTTAAGTAGTGTGTAATCTTAGGGACTGATGGCCTTAGCAGTTCAGGCCCATAACATTTCACATAGATTTTTGAAAACTGCACACGCTCGTCTTCTTTCCTTCGATAGTCATATGGAAGTCGTAACACCCTAGTAATTAGAACCTGCAATAACGCCATCATTGCACAACATATTAATGGATACTAAACACCTTTCCTGCAAGCCGCGCGAGAACGACCATACGATAGTTTGTTGGGAGGAGGGGCAAGACCTGGGCATGGTGAGTAATATTGACTTTTCAGTCACTTTCTTGAAGATAACTTGACTGCACTAAATTTTTTTATTCCTTTCCCTAAGAGCTACGAGGGGGGGGGGTCGGTTGGCCCCTCTTGCCTGCTGTATGGGCGCCCTTGATTAGCCACTTCCCCCCACAAAATTGTCAGCTACATGCTTCAAAACCGTATTCGTAGCTCCGCATTGGCGGAAAGTCTCCAAAACATTTGAGGATAGTGGCTTTCAACAGTTCTACTACGGATGAGAGAAGGTACTCTTGGGCACGATTCTTTCCTTTCTTGCCCCGCTGCCAGGACTCATAAATTTATAAGGAATGCCTAATTCCAGCAGAGTTTTTACGTAATGCAGAGCTTTACCAGGCAGGGATGGAAATGCAGGGGAAACGGCTGAGCGAAGCATCTCTGTCGATACAGAAAGCTGAAATTGGAAGCGCCCAACACTGTGGACGTACGGCGGAACGTATGCAGTGTGTCGGCAGTGGCGCGGCGTTGCTCGCCCACGTGGCAGGGCGGCAATGACGCAAGCGTCGGGAATGCGCGTGTTTACAATACAATGGGCCGCGCCGCGCTGCTCGAAGTATCGACCGGTGGCCTGAGACGGGCTGGCTGGGGAGGCTAGACGTCTCCAGCCTGCGGCGTGTGCGCATCCGGCTGCGGGCGTTCACCCCCTCTGCGCCACACCCTGCCTCCTCCATATTGTCCAGCCTCGCTTGTTTCCTTAGACTACGGCGTACCCATCATCCGAGCAGTCACAACGTGGTTTCGTATGCACGTGTGAATTTCCTATATCCTGTATGATCCTACCTCTTAAATTTCTTCAGACTAATGCTGAATTGGTACTTCTGTCTTGGGAGAGGAGAAGGGGCGGCACGGGAGAGAAGAATTTGATTTCTAACGTTCGGGCTCTCGCCGGTTGCATAACCTGAGCGACTCAGTTCGTTAACACACAGATTGCGTGCAGTTGTTACGTGGGGGTGCAGCGGAGAATATTTGCAAAAGACTTGAAAGAAGGCCTGTTACCGATCTGCTAGTTCTGCGGTTAACACTAGCAATACCAAGGCATTATCCGTAACGCGTGTTACCCCGGCGGGGCGGGGGGTACTTCGTGCACACCCCAAAAAGTTTTAAAAATTCGCTAATTGTTGTTGAATTATATCAACATCAAAATTTTTAGAAATGTGCTGATGTGAAAGTAGAGTCCAGAACCTGAAAATGCATTTCAGCTCTCACATAGAAGTATCAGTGCACTCTCAATAACATATACAAATGGTTCAAATGGTTCTGAGCACATAGGACTTAACATCGGTGGTCATCAGTCCCCTAGAACTTAGAACTACTTAAACCTAACCAACCTAAGGACATCACACACATCCATGCCCGAGGCAGGATTCGAACCTGCGACCGTAGCGGTCGCCCGGTTCCAGACTGAAGCGCCTAGAACCGACTCGGCCACAACGGCCAGCAATAACATATACTCCGACTTTATGGTCACCACAAAAATTTAAAAAATTGAAGTTTCGTTTATTGTTGTTGACTTTCGCTCTCAAAATACTTTAAAGAGATACTGATGTGTAAGGAAGAACCTCAACCTGGAAATATTGAGTATGACATTCATTGGATGAAGTGACATCTGCTGCTGAGACATCAAGTATTGAATTAAATATAACGGAAAAATTAAAAACGCATATGGAATCTGCTAGAAGAATTAATTAAAAACAATGTTTTTTCAAAACCTTAATATATAAAGTAGCTGACCAGAATACAGTTTCGAAAGGTGGGTATAGAACCCCCCCCCCCTCCGCCCCGGTTATACGCGGTTCAGTGTAACTCATGCTTAATGTGTTCCACTAAACCGCTGGTTCACTGTAACTCGTGCTGAATGTGTTGCACTGGCCTCAAGTATCTATTATTTTCTGATGTCAGATAATGTTCGTACGTTTAAACGCATATAGAAGACTGTCACATTTCTAAATGTTCTCGTGGACGTTTTGTGAGTTCCAAATTTTTAATTCTGTGAGAATGTCACCGTATTATCCTGTTTATAAGTATACATGCGTGCTATATTTGTACTGAGCATTGTCTGCTAAGTTTATGGCAGAATTGTGCTATTGATGCTGATAATTCGAGTTTTGCTCTAGCTAATAGCTAATTCTGTTTTCCATGTCATCAAGTTGTTAAGGCGTTTTTATAGACAATTCAGAAAATCTGTACACCGTGAATTAAATAGAAAACTAGGCAGCGAATTTGAAGGTAATTTGTTTTATTCGTGGCATCTGCTTCATTTCACAAACGCTTCACACAAACGAGAGCGGATTACGACTGTACAGTTGCCTATAACGGTTCAGGGTAACAACAGTTTACAGAAATATCCCATAGCAGTAACCCAACAGCTCCTTTTACGATTAGTGTCCGTTGTGAGTTTTGTTTCTCCGTGTGGCGGGTGTACTTATGCCATAGAATGTCGAAAAGAGACACTAGATAAGGTTATTGTATCCCAGCAAAGCACGTTACTGCGTGGATATTTACAATGCAGTTGCACAGATGTGGCTAACACATCCATGCTGCACTAGCGGAAAACTAGCAATCGTCAGCTTCTCCCTCTTCCATGCACGGCTATGGTAGTCTGTCAAACGCTTCATTAACCTGGTGTAGGTTTAACTGGCCTTTTGGTACCTGCTGCCAACTCAAATAAACAAGCTTTAACGAACCGGTAAGAGAGAGTACAGTTTGTGGCTACCAGATACATTTCGAGCGCTACATCGGTTATTCGCTGACGGCTGCTGTTGTGCTAACGAGCGTGTAGGGAGTGAAGCTACCACAGTAGACAGATCTCTTTGGTGTTGTGCGAGGCAGCCTGCTGCCGGTTGGTGTATCGGAGCGATACACGTGCACTGAGATCGCGGTGGCCGCAATTCGCTGGCGGGCGCTCGACTTGCGAACCGCACTGTGGCGTGCAGGTGAGAGCGGGGCAGTCGGCGCCCTCCCCTCCTCCCCCACCCCGCCGCTGAGCCATCGAGGTCTCGGGAATCCCCAGGCCTCTCGCTGCACATCTGCCGCTTCCAGCAGCTGTAAAAGGTCCCTACCCTGCGCCTGCTGTAATAGATATTTCTCTCCCTGTGTGTGTGTGTGTGTGTGTGTGTGTGTGTGTGTGTGTGTGTAGTCATTTCCTGTCCGCAGGTAAGTGCTCAGTAGAAGACGTGATGCAATTACCATAGAAAGCGCTGCTCTATGCATTCTCCTCTAACGGCTATCTTGCTCTCGTGTAGTGAAGTGAGAAAGATATTGTGACTGGGTGGGTTATTCTTCAGACTTAAGTAAATAAACCTGCAAGTCTTCGTGTACAGCTGTCGGTATTAATAAAGTAATCAGGTTTTGGACATCATTAATATAAACAACCAACACTTAGATCCTCTCTCTGAGGTCGGCTTTTGTTCCGATTTGAGCACCATTTTAACGACAAGCAAGTTTGTAACACAAAGCTCGATCAAGAGGTCGGCAGCTATGTATTGTGCGTGTTTTTTTTTTTTTCGCCGCATCTCACTGGCTGCCGTCATCGCGACGGGCAAATTGTTGATACTATATTGTATGCAGGCCGTAGCTGCGACTTCGAGACGAAAAGGAACAGTTCGCGAACTCCGAAATGTTTCATAGTGACACTCCAGAATGTAGTTTCTGTATAGGTACAAATATTGCTTTACTACTGCACATGCATGGTTATTCGAAAGTATTTCATGCAATGGCAAGGCAATATGAGGAGAGAAAACAATCTCAACATGTGTGAGAGTCACGGTGAAGTGCGTGCACAAGGGAGTATAGATACGCGAGGATGGAGGAATTGTGCTCAGGTACTGGATGTGGCCAAGGTGATCGCTCGCGACAGGCGCGAAATCTGGGTTGCAGTCCTGGCCTGGCATAGATTTTCATTTGTTCCGAAATACTCCACAGTTGATACTGTACAATAATGGCAGTTTGAGAGTTCATTCTTGAAAGTGCAAGTTGTAAAAGTAAATGGAATATTGCGATTCTAGTTGTTATTTTAACATCACGATATGGGCAACCACAAATTTGCATAAGTTTATAGTAGAAAGCATTTTCTATTAAAAAAAAATTCGAATCCTCCAGAAAGCTGTACAGAATAGTGGCGCCATCTTATAGCATTGTCAAGTCGGTACGGAGGTATTTCTTGTATTTTTTAGTTTCGTTGGAAACGTTGTTAGCCTGTAAGATGTTTTATTTCAAAGCACTGGTTGATTACGTTGCATGTGTCTTTTTGCAGAGCATTATGTGAGCTGCAACTCTACTTATTCAGGAGACTGCTGTCTTGTAGGTCGCGGGTCGTTTTCCGCGTTTGAACGCCAGCGGCTGCCGATTGTGATTCTGGTCGCCAGAAGGAAGTGCGCTACCAAGGTCTGAGCGGGTTTTCCGACCACCCACTCGCGGCGCCAGCGATTTCCTGCGCCGAAGTAGGCCTGCTAGAGCCGGCTTGCAGCCCACCCGAGACCTTTCATAGACTCCCGTCAGGAGGCTGTAGACGCAGTACTGTGCCACCACTGTCGACATATTTTTGAGGCAGTTGGTATGGCAAGAGTTAATACGTGACAGCATTCGGAGTGCAAATGCTAAATAGGTAAGGGAGGTTGGGAAGTTGATAACAATCACTTTGGGAATATGATTACGTTTGATGACTATATTTATGTCGTCTCTGATTGTTGGAAGGAAGGAGTGAAAAGGAAGAACTAAATATATGTCTGAAAAAGCACTCCGTCTTCAGGCCGCAAGTGGCCCATCGGGACCATCCGACCGCCGTGTCATCCTCAGTGGAGGATGCGGATAGCAGGGGCGTGTGGTCAGCACACCGCTCTCCCGGTCGTTACGATGGTTTTCTTTGACCGGAGCCGCTACTATTCGGTCGAGTAGCTCCTCAATTGGCATCACGAGGCACGAGCGAGATAATTGTTGTACATTATCACGAACAGTCCCATGGAAGATACGGCTGATGATTGTCGTCCATAGTGGAGCGAAGCTACTGTGAGGATTCTTTCGTTTAGGAGCTGTAAGGGTGTTCACCCTACTTTTAGTTATGGTAGAGATCTGGTAAGTTTGTTGTTGCTTTTTTCAGCATTCTACGCACCACTTAGGCTATACCGCTTGCTTTCCAAATGTGGTCTGTGCTAACAAACTATTTCCAATGTCGGCAAGTAGCTTGCGCCAAAAAGTTGTCGCTGCTACAAAATTCCGCTATTCCTAGTGCGCATATGCCCCTCGAGTCTGACAGCGGACATGGCGGGGCGTGCCTCTTGGGCTTGATTTTTTTTGTGAGCGGGCTAGTGGAGGAGAAGGGAGAGGAAGTAAGCAACGGCGCGAAAGTTATGCGTCCGCTGGGAATCCCTGGCAGCCGAATAGAGAACGGGAAAGCTACGCAGCGGAGCTAGCGGCACGTCTGGTAGAAAGCCGACCGGGTCACGGAGCTGGTAGTTGGCAGCCCTGGACTGGTAATTACCGGAAGACGGGACGAGTAACGTTGTTACGGCACTAGCGAGAGCAGTTAGTGCTGCATCTAATGTAAGAGCCGAGTTGGACCGAATATGATCTTCATTGGTAGTTAACAGTGAAAGACGTGGGTACGGGAGTTGTGAATGCTGATATGAAGGAGAGCTGGCAAGAGGGTGTAATCAATGTGTGTTTTTTTTAACATTCTATTGTCTAAGTTCCCGGTTCTTTTCGCTATTGTTGGTGCTAAAACAGCCCGCGGCTGTTTATTAACTAAGATTATAACGCTCAGCGGCCATGCGTTGAAGGTTTCTAATATACAGCCGCAAACACGAGAGTTTACCGATTCCCTTTTGTACTATTTTCCTCAGTAATTAGCAACTCATTTTTGTGCAACTCTGAGGGCAAATAGTCGTAAGTCGATGAAACCTGAAAGCATCCTTTCAAGTGCTAGTCTATATGACTGTGCGTAGTACGTGTTCCGTTATTTGATGAAAATACCATTTTGTACAGGCACTACCGGCATGGCCACGGCATTTTGCTGTATATATCTTATAGTTGACACTCGCAAATAATGCGATGGTTATAGCCTTATGAAGAAGGGCATTAAGTGCCCGAAACCGGTTAAAATGTTCAAATGTGGCTGAAATCTTATGGGACTTTACTGCTAAGGTCATCAGTCCCCAACCTTACACACTACTTAACCTAAATTATCCTAAGGACAAACACACACATCCATGCCGGAGGGAGGACTCGAACCTCCGCCGGGACCAGCCGCACAGTCCATGACTGCAGCGCCTTAAACCGCTCGGCTAATCCCGCGGCAAAACGGGTTAAAAAAATAAATTTCTTTTATGCATCTGGATGCTGATTATTTCGATAGAGATGTAAGCTATGTTAGAGAGCAGCATAGAGGCTACTGCGATAGGCAGGAGAAGTTCGTGGCCGTTCGTAGCAGTGTCTGGCATCGCCGTCTCCCGCGCGGTTTCGTATCCGTGTCCGATGAACTATACAGGCTCTGGGAGAGAGGCCGATTGCTGGATTCTGCTGGAGGGAAGCCCCTGAATGTAGCGTGACCTCCGCCAGAGCTCCGGGTCCGCCAGGTGCGTGGGTGGAAGAGAGCCGCCAATGCGGCGCGGAGCCATTCACTGTTCTGCTCTGCAGTGTGGCCTGGCGGAACTCATCGTGGCGTGTAATTATTACCGGCAGGCTTCCGCAACACACCGGCCGCAGTTCATTAATTAGCCAGCGTTCCGTGCCTACGGCACTCCCAAGGGCAGTTCCACAGAACTGTTCCGCCCAAGTCCGGTCGCCACTTCCGGACGCGGCGGATGTTGACGATCGGTGGGATTTCACAGTTCCCGGCACTGTTTGTCTCGCCGAGTTCTGGGTACAGCGTCATTCATGCTCACGAGCGCATGTGAACGGCGCAGCGCCTGGCTTACGTCATTACGGCCTCATCTCACATTCATGCACCAATCCCCCGCCCCCCCCCCTCCTCTCCCCGTACACTGTCTAGTGCTAAGTGTGGACTACTAGTAGTACTGTGGAATGCTACGGCGCATGAGTGTACTGTGCAAGATTTCATTCAGTTTTCGGTGGCGATTGGTTGGTTATCACGGTATTTGTTTTCTTCACAGATGCAGGACTGGAATTAAACGTAAGATTGCCTGCTCGTACTGGACAAATAAATCCACTAGAAATTTTGACCACATATTTCAGTTTTAATTCAACATACGCGCCATTTAATAAGATAAATTCCTTCTTGTATACAAGGAACGGGCCGGTGTGTTTTGACCTGTGGAATTCAATTCCATTTTGGACTGTACTGCAGGTCATGACTGACAGGAAACACACACGCATACACGCAACGATGTATAAGTAAAAGAGAAATAGCGTCTGAGCAGATTGCTTGTTCTATCCCAAAGAATAGAGAGTTCGGTCTCCCGTACTGAAAATCAACTTCGACTTAAAATGTGGCATAAGGGAACTGTAGTTCATAGTAATTACACACGCAGGTGTGTGTACAAGATAAAGTGGCACCTTTACGTAATTTTACACAGGCCAATTTGACGGATATTTTGATATCCACGTACAGGACATAACAAATTCCCCCGACATTGATGTTTGCTATATGGTCATACTTTGTGATTTAACGGTGTCATATTCACTTCGACCAATACTTTTTGTATGAAATTGTAGCCCCCTCTTCCCAACTCGCCCCTCCCAGTATTGTCGTCGGTCTGGATGTTAATTTTTCCAGGAGCACGGTTACTAAACCAGCTTTACTGCTTGTCGTGTGACACTGCAGGAAGAAGTGAATAGATGGAAGATGAAGGGAAAAAAAATTATCAGAAAGGAATTTGTGAATTCCAGCAACATTACTATGCTTTTTTGTATTTCAAATCCGTTAGTTTATTTTGCTGTGTGGTGCAGGCTGTTCTATGTAAACAAGCTACTCAGTGACGAACTCAGACTTAGTCTGCCGAAGTAATGTAAAGAATACGAGGTGTGGCTAGAAAAAAAACCGGACTAGTACTGGTGAAACAATAAAACGAATGCAATAAGGCTGAAAGTCGCGTGGCCTGTCACGTGACTCTCGCTCCGCCTACTGCTAGAGTTTCATCTGCCTCCTGCACTCAGTCTGCCCGTGGCGTCTGTTTTAAGTAGTTGACGTTTTGTCTGTGCGTCGGAAAATGTTGAGTGTACAGAAAGAACAGCGTGTTAACATCAAATTTTGTTTCAAACTAGGAAAATCTGCAAGTGAAACGTTTGTAATGTTACAAGTGTACGGCGATGATTGTTTATCGCGAACGCAAGTGTTTGAGTGGTTTAAACGATTTAAAGATGGCCGCGAAGACACCAGTGATGACACTCGCACTGGCAGACCATTGTCAGCAAAAACTGATGCAAACATTGAAAAAATCGGTAAACTTGTTCGACAAGATCGCCTTTTAACAATCAGAGCAGTGTCTGAGTTAACAGGAGTTGACAAGGAAAGTGTCGAACAAGTTTACCGATTTTTTCAATGTTTGCATCAGTTTTTGCTGACAATGGTCTGCCAGTGCGAGTGTCATCACTGGTGTCTTCGCGGCCATCTTTAAATCGTTTAAACCACTCAAACACTTGTGTTCGCGATAAACAATCATCGCCGTACACTTGTTGTAACATTACAAACGTTTCACTTGCAGATTTTCCTAGTTTGAAACAAAATTTGATGTTAACACGCTGTTCTTTCTGTACACTCAACATTTTCCGACGCACAGACAAAACGTCAACTACTTAAAACAGACGCCACGGGCAGACTGAGTGCAGGAGGCAGATGAAACTCGAGCAGTAGGCGGAGCGAGAGTCACGGGACAGGCCACGCGACTTTCAGCCTTATTGCATTCGTTTTATTGTTTCACCAGTACTAGCCCGGTTTTTTTTCTAGCCACACCTCGTACAATACTCTGCCGGGTGAACCCGTTGGTATGTATAGACAAAGGTAAAAAGAAGCTCGTACTGTTATCTTTAATATATTTGTTCCTTTGTTGAGAGTAGATGTTAAGTGACTACGAATAACCTTGGTATGCTGGTCCAGTCGACCATTCCTTTTGGTGTTCGTCCGCAGCTCGTGGTCGTGCGGTAGCGTTCTCGCTTCCCGCGCCCGGGTTCGATTCCCGGCGGGGTCCGGGATTTTCTCTGCCTCGTGATGACTGGGTGTTGTGTAATGTCCTTAGGTTAGTTAGGTTTAAGTAGTTCTAAGTTCTAGGGGACTGATGACCATTGACGTTATGTCCCATAGTGCTCAGAGCCATTTGGTGTTCGTTGTTAGTCGCGTAACTCGTCATTTCAAGCCACCTGCAGAGTATAATTTGGGACAATTTCAACTCAGAATGCCTTTTGTACATCACTTGGGAGAAGATTGAAGAGCGGTTACTTGTATGCAATACCCATCTGTTGACCGGCAAGTGGATTGCAAAGTTCCGGCCGTTGAGTGCAGGCAAGCCTTGGGGAATATTGCAAGTGCTTGATAGCAGTTTGTTTGCTGCCGCTGACGGCCGGTGGGAAAACCTGTGACGGCTGTTGTTTCGTCGCTCCCTTCCCCGCAGAAATGGGAAACATGTACCCTGCAGCGGGCTTCGGACTTCCCACAGGCAGCTGAATGGCGCGCTCTGACGCACCTGCACCGTTAAAACAATCTGCAGCTGGTGTCCACGTGTGCTGGCCGGACCTTGAACAGCGCATCTGCGTTCCCGAACTATGGCGGACATGAGCGCTAGGGCGTAGTGTTGCTAATCTATACCGTGCATCCACTGCACAGGGATGGCGGTTATTTCTGACCAACCGTTTTTCATTCACATCTGTTGTATTCATCTCGAGTACTTGACAGTTTAAAACCGTTCTAAATAACTGTTTTCTGAAATTGCTGATATTTCAAGCAATGAAAGTAGACACGGAACAAAGATTTAATAGTTCTCCTGCAGAATTTTACTTTGTAAGTTCCAAGAGATATAGAACAAAAATATCAAATAAAATAGGTAAATAAAAAAACACCAGTGTTCTCCTCTGAGTCTAATTTTTTAAATCTCTGCTCGGCGGTAGTGTTGTAATCGAATATATCACTATTATGGAAAATCGAATATTCAATGCTAAAGGCTGAAAACCATTTCCAAGGGGTACAAGCAGACAAAAGCATATTCTACACACACACACACACACACACACACACACACACACACACACACACATCGCAGATAAGCTAAGTTATATTTTTCTTGCAAGCTATGAATGAATTCTTTGTTATTGTTGCCATAACTCCCTTTGTTTTGTATTATTTCATAGAAATGACAGACGTTTAATAAGCTTTCGGGTAAAATTTGCAGCTTTTTCTCTTTATTACTTCGATGTTTATTAGTCAGATATGTATCTTCGATTTTTAATGGGAATGTGAATAAAGTTGATTTTTTGTTGACAAAACCAAAAATGCTCTTTCTAAAAGTTAAACAATTTAGATAGTAGACAGAATATGATATTTACCAGGAACATTAACGTGACAATAGCTAAATTTTCAGTAATGCATTAATCCGTAGGCCAGTATTTATTGTCCAGTCTGTTTATAAATACTCTATAATGTCCCGGTTCGTAAGTAGACTCCTTTCATCAATATCATTCCAGAAGCCTCAGAACCTCCAACCAAACTTTGTTTTTAAAAAGAGTTTTATGAAAAGCAAAAATTCTGGTATCACCGCAGAGGTAAATTGATATATCGATATTATACCCTGTTTTCAATAAAAAATAAAAATACCTCTTATAATGGAGATAAAACAGTTACCGAAAAATACCGTTATTCAGAACTAAAACATCGGAATCAGTTTTAACCTATGTTTTTCCCATCCTTAGTAAATGGTGGAAGTGCGACGTACCCTTTTGCATGTTGAATACTATCGATTGGTAATCAAATAGCCGTCCCGATGCAATTCGATGATCTGCGTAACCATTAATAGCGCCACCCGATGTGGACACGCCCGAAGCAGTGTCCCTAAGCTATTGTTTTCTGAAAGTGATAGCTTACAGAGAATGTGCTGTTAACATGTGTATCTACCGATAGATTGAAGTAACTATGGCGTTTAGCCATATAACGCTCATTGTTTGTGTCTAAACATACAGCAGGGAAACGGGTTGGCACTAAAATGTATTAGCGAAACAGAGATTCTTCTCCAGTGGCAAGTACAGATTGTCCGATTTGACATCAGTTTCTCACCGACACTCTTATTCACATTTTCTGGTTGTATGTACGAAAGTTTTAACTAAGAGCTCATATCATTACGCCGTTCATATCGTATGGCCTAAAATAAAAGCACGTGTGTGGATTTTAAGGTCTGCACGTTTCTCGACATCTTAATAGTGTACACGTGTTACGACCGCTTGTGGTCTTTGCGCTTTCAAGACAGCTATACGAGGGGAGCCGAGGATACAATGCGGCGTAGCCAGTTTTCTGTCTTGCTCACGTACCCACATGCTTCTGCTCCCGCTTCGTAGCAGTTGGCAACGCTTGCGCATGTTCCACGTGGAGTTCTGTTTCCGACTCTCACTTGTCCAATTGAGTCTGATAAACCGCAGTCTTGAGACTGTGAATAAACTCACTGCTTCAGTGGAATCCTTTATGTATGATAAGGGTGTCCTCGTTTCCCGTCACTCACACTACCCGTGTAATACGTGCGACAGACGGACCCACCAGATTGGTATTATCGGGTATAGTGTGCGTGGTTTGTGCATGCGCAAATTCTCATCGCCTCCATACGTCAAAAAATCCTTGTACACCCAACAGAGTGCTTCAAATATGTGGAGCATGGATGATAACGATTTTCCATTGTGTTGCGAAAGATGAGTGGCAAATCTAGTGTGCGGTGTAATGACTGGTTTATGGAACGGAAAACTCATTTCACATTAAGTTACGCTTCGGTTGAATATATATCCAAATGATTTGATATAATTAATTCAGGTAGATGGAGGATTGTTCGAAACTGCCACTCGTACCACTGTAACATCGCGTAAAAGACTCGACTTCACATACCTCATATCTTACTACCTGCAGTAGATATCCTAATTTCTTCCCCTTCTGTATTTGGTACTAGGAAAATTTGTTTTTAATCAATGTCTGTAAATTGTATTGAATTCCGTTAAAAATATTATGTACGCAACAACTCTTTTTGCCTTACAGTGACACGGTTGAGATTTAATCTCACGAACGAAAACTGACTGTCATATACTCGAATTAAGTTTTCTACCAATCAGTAATTGATTGCTTCATGTCTCTTGCCATACTCCGCTACGGAGATCACGCCAAAGCCGACGTTTGCTTGTCCACACCAGCACCTCATCTGTACGCACGCACAATCAAATGCCAAATGCCTTTGCTTGCAGAAACTTGGGTTAGTGAAAATCGATCTGTTCTGAAGCAGATTGAACAGGGTGTGAAGCGTATTTCTACAAAGCGCATGTCAACATTAAGGTTTTGTGTGGCTACCTTTGCCAGAACAGGAACTGTGCTGTGATAGAAAAACGGGAGGACGACGGTTCAATCCCGCGTCCGGCCATCCTGATTTAGGTTTTCCGTGATTTCCCTAAATCATTCCAGGCAAATGCCGGGATGGTTCCTCTGAAAGGGTACGGCCGACTTCCTTCCCTAATCCGATGAGGCCGATGACCGCGCTGTCTGGTCTCCTTCCCCAAACAACCAACCAATAGAAAAACGGCGTATTTTCCTCATTTGTTATGTTTTACGTTAGTATTACGTGTAGGCGGCACATATTACTGCGCTATAGCGTGTAGGAGTAAGTCTGACCATCGGAAAGTTTCGCGCTGTGCATCCGATCGACAAAGATAGCATCACTTCTGATGAGAGAGGCGTGTTGTAGAAGTAAATGGTCGGTTGGCAGAGGCGAGGGTCCCAGAATACCTGGTTGCCTGACTCAGCTGCTGCTACCCGTTGTGCCTTGGCATGGTTGGGCGCGGGTTATTTCGGGTGCGTGCTTTTGTCGGTTCGTCCTGTTCTGGAATGCTGCCCTCGTCACGTCGCTCCGATTCGGTTATGGCGCGTGCCGCATGGCTCACCACGTCTGTCATTACCGGGAGAATTTTAAATTTTCTTGTCTTGAACCTCTACTGAGTAAGGAACTCAACTTCTGCTGCCCCTGAACTGCCAATAGTTACGGTGATGCCCATTAGTATCTTCTCCCGAGTACCCCATTCGTTTGTTCTTATCCTCAGCTGACGGAAGCCACTATAATAAGTTCATTATTCAGTTTCCATTGTTGTTTCTTACCATTTGATACTTGGTTACAAAGCTCTGTTCATTTAATGAAATATGAGATAACGTAAAACTTGGTCAGGTAACTGTTATCGAAGAGTAGCCTTCTAGCTACTGCATTGTCATATTGTTGTAGTTCAGTGACACTTTCTCTATAGTTAGCTTGGAAGTAAATAACCAATTAAGTGGGACATACACTGTCCTAAATTCAGTCAGGGTCCAAGACTCCAAAGTAACGAGGTTTTTTTCTCCTTTGTTGCAGGTCAGATGTGTATACACATGGCAGCACTGAGTGGCAATGTGGAAGTCATAAAGCATCTGGTTGTCTGGTGTGGTGCAGACATCAATGCCAAAGTAAGTGATCGATATACTTGCGTGAATTCTGTAGAAGTTAATTGACAGTATCGCGTAACTAAACTAAACATATTCCTTGAGACTCGTGAGGAAAACGGCAACTATTGCTGTTTTAGGAAATCAGAGTTCTTATGTTATTATAAGGACTAGACAGTTCTGCATTCACACGTAATTCCATCTTTTGGATGGTATTTCTAATTTCGCCCCACCCACAAAACAAATCATGCTTGGTTGTGAATTACTAGAGAGAATTCCTGCGTTAGTGTTGATTGCACATCAACACTAACTTTTCGCCATTGGAGCAAGTTTCGAATCGGTGATCACTCCACTTACACTCCTGCAATAGTTTTATGTGCTCCATGATTGTTTCTTGTAATTACTATTCAACACTTTCTTCTATTGTTCATATGACATATTGATTACTGTGGCCAATTTCTCTCCTGGTATGGTGCGATAAGACGTACGTGTTTAGACTGTCATGGCCTATGCATCAGAAATGTTTGTGGTTCAAATGTCTTCTCCCCCAGCAAGCTTTTGGGCTGATAGTGTTCAAATTTCTATTCCTGTTAAAGACAGAGGCAAATATTCTCTCCTTAGTAACACTTTATAAAACATTGAACACAGTGTAAGTTACACAATTCCATATTTAACTTTACAACATTTTTGAGGTTGTACTTACGTCACATTGTTTGTATTCTTAATTCTCAAAGTGCTTGGCTTCAGTTTCAAGCAGCTTTCTAGGAGTAAACTGTTTAAACGTCCTGGAAAATAAGGGGGATGACTATATATAGTCAGCTTTACAGGTGTGATATTGCGCTATTGTGTTAGTTGTTCCAGTTCTGTGGGCACTATAATGTTAAATTTACAATTTTTACCTGGTGGTATTTGTACTAGTGACTGAAGAAATGAGACAATTTACACCACAGTGTAATTTGACACCCAAAAATGTAGAATTAAGCAGTGAATTCTGGTATGTTTTGTAGGACGGGAAGAGTGGTCGCACAGCACTACACCTGTGCATCGAGCTGGGCCTGGCGCATGTGGCGCGTTTCCTGGTGGAGGAGCTGGCAACGGGTCTGCAGCTGGAGGCAGCTACGTATGCTGGCTACACCGCTTACCAACTGGCAGCTGCCGTAGACTCGGCGCTCGCGAGGCAGCTGAGAGAGCACGGCGCGCAGCCCAGGCCGCTACCGGATGACGAACAGAGTAACGAAGAAGATAGTGACGACAGTGACGCTGAGGTGAGCAGACGCGCTGGTGCTGCCGCCTGATCTGGCACGTGAACTGTGACCTTTCCTTTGCTCCGTCTCGGGTCCCTCTGTGCACAGTCGTGAGGCTCCCGTGCAAAGTTTGAAGGGTTTTAGTATCCCTTCAGGGTTTATGGGTAGGCTGATGTAGTGAGACTGTCACGTGTGGACAGAAATAACTCATTACATCGGTAGCCCTTATAGATCTCCCAAGAGTTGTCTTTCTTGCTTTTGGTCACAAGTATTTTGGCGTGTATCTAAGTCTCAGACATGGCTTAAAATACTGAGAGGTCCTATGTTCCTTAAACAAATTTTGCTGGAACAAAGGAGATGCTGAAACTACTACAAATTATGCATTTGTGGTGAATGTTATAGTAGCTACTCCTGCTTGCATCCTTTCAAGTTGTACCTGATGATGAAAGAGTACAAATTTGATTAACACCACAGGTACAAGCAATATAATGAAAGAGTTTGAAAGACAGGACTCTTGAGTTGTCATCTGTGATAGCAATTACTGCTGCACATCCTGAGAATGTTACCATTCTCATATTTATTTACCATATATTATGGTGTGTAATATATATGCATGAAGGTCGAAGTAATCTGTGCCCACGTTTTGGCTCAGTATTTCTTGTGCAAATCTGCCATTCCTATTTATTTGACTGTCCTGTATGTAGTGTGTTTGTTCAGTGTAAATGGGTCCTTTGTCCGTTAGTGCTGCTTTTAGGCTGTTAGGAGGAGGAGGGGGTGTTTTGAGATCTGAGGAACTGATTGTGTTCTTTTTTTTTTCTGACCAGCAGATGTACCAGGTTGGGCGCGACATTGGTTTTAGCAGTCTGAGAATGAACGGGCAGCCTGTCGACATCACTGCCTAGAGAGGCACGAAAAGACTGCGGGCTACATGTGGCTTAGTGAGCCACCAGCTCGGTTGTGACTGAGAAGGTACGCAACTGGGGAAGTTGACTCCTGTGCCATACTCAAATTGTCTTGTGGTGGATGGACTGGTTCAGTGTTTTGGCAGCCATTCTCTGGTAATCACTATTTGAGAATAACTATGTACTTTGGGATCAGAGGACTACAGAGATTGTATAAATTATTGGTCCAATAAAGTGGAAAGAAAAGTGGAAAAGATGGTCGGATTGTTACCTATGTCATTCTAGTTTGTTCTAGAATGCTTATCCGGATCCTGGCAGCTTAATGTGCACTAATGAGAAAGTAGTATTGTGTTCTCTTCCACATTAAATGAACTGCTCTATCCGTCACCTACCCTTTGAATCCCATTCTAGTCTTGGGATGAAAGATCTGGTTACAAATTTCTATTTGGCTCATTATTAGGAAAAGGTTTCACTGCCAATAAATTTGTTTGTTTGCAGTTATGAAAGTTGTAATTTTAAATTAATTGTAAGGGCCTTAAGACATATTTGTAATGTGATTCAGTGACTTTTCCTGAGATATTGTTCAACAGCAAACTGTTCGCAGGGATATTCTGCTTGTTAAGAACTGTACCTGCATATTTTAAACTAATATACATACTGTACATTTTTCACGCATTTCAAAGTGACATTGTCCATTACAATTCGGTGCTCATTGTTATTTATTACTCATCTAATGCCTATACTTATGTGTCTTTTTCTGAGATGCACAATCATTGTTGCAAAGTTCATTGTATATTGTTCAGGAAGCAGGCAGATTTTTGCAGGCAAAATGAAAGTTCAAAACTTGAAGTTGTCACTGCCTTATATTGTTAACTTTTTGGAAATAACTTATGACTGTATTACTGTTAAAGTTTGTGATATCTGCCTGTTGAAAGTAATTGTTGTTTTTTTTTTTAGTAAGTTGTTGAACTGTTAATCTATATTTACACGTTGTATGAAGCCACATTTTTGTGGTTTCTTTATGAACTTGTATTTGCCAGTCAGTATAACATATTTTTGTGTATCATCTTGTAAATACTGGTATGTAAGTGCAACTATTTTAAGATGAAGCTAGAGGCATTGAATAAAATGCTGTTAATTATAATGAGTGTTGTTTTTCCCATTCCTAAACTGTCATTGTCATAGAGGCAAAATCTATTTGTATGTAACTTACAGTATCTTCTGTTATCTTGACACATTACCAAGGTGAATGATATTGACTGATCATTGTGAAGGTTACATATTTTTGCGTTTGCAAAACATAGATGAAGATAGTGTCGTGTCAAGTACCGTGCCAATATTTCTTGGTTTAATACGTGAATGTTTATTAAAAATGGTTTCAGGCAGTACATGCTTGCATGACATGATATCATAGTTAGCACTCTCTCTTTCTGCTTCCTTAGAAAGTGGAAAAAAAAAGATCCCAATCGTTGCAAAACGAAAGTGACATTTTACAGATGGAAATAAATTTTTGTCAATAGTAATTATTGTGTCATACTGTCATTGGCACTATGTAATGTGTGGTGTGATAGTTGAGATATTAGTAATCAGCGGATAATTCCGTGCTAGTTACTCTTCTACATAGAAAATGTCTGCAATTCAACTCTTAGACTGCAAAAAAAAAAAAAAAATGCATTTATGAGATTAGTTTTTCATGTACAGTTTTACTTCTTGGAAGTAGATATGCCGACATTATGTTGCTGCTAAGGCTTCAGCTTGTGGTTCAAAATACTGGAGGAGATAATGTTTCAGAAAAATTTTGCAAGAGTTTGGAAAAAGAATGGGAAAAAGTATATGTGGAGTACCAACCTGGAAGTCAGAAATTTGGCAAAACAATCAGTATGAGGAACACAAATAAAACTGCTGTGCTGTAACATGCATGTAGACATTCCTGAACACGTCTGTACAACTAAAAGGAGCAGGGGGATTAAGGATAAATGGTTACAAAATGGAATCAACAAGTATTGTAAGAAATTTGAAAGAATGTTCGCTTTCTCAAAAATTTGTTATATACTCCCACTGTAAAGTTGTACATCAAACATGACAAATTCGTCCGCAGAGACTGCTACACATGTGGAGGTAAGTCACAAGATTCACGAAGTAGTTCGACGGGAAATATGCGTGAAGAAGCTGACAGTTTGGCATATTTTATTGTTGTGCATTGCATTTGTAATAACAGGAAACAGTTCCAATAGCAAACATAAACCTTAACAGTAGTGAAACAGAACACAATGAATGGTGGCTCTTCTTACGTTAAGTAATCACAGATTGTTCTTGATTTTATGACACTGCACCCTAAGGAAACACTCTTGCTCTCTAGTCCTCTGAT
Organism: Schistocerca nitens; assembly: GCF_023898315.1. NCBI lineage: Eukaryota > Metazoa > Arthropoda > Insecta > Orthoptera > Acrididae > Schistocerca > Schistocerca nitens. Next base: position 280,436,957 of record NC_064620.1, read on the forward strand.
ATACATCTAATTGTTCACTCGGTCAGATAAGGAAAATGGCGAATAAATTCCAGCGTAGGTGCTGTGTATACAGATGTTTTTGTATCTCTCTTATTTTTTTCTTTGTTTGAGAAATCATTAGCCATACATAACATCAAAGTAATTGGTCATAGATTGAAACTGACTGCAACAAAAATTTGACTGTTGCTTTTTGTGGGCAATATTTTTTCCGGCTGGTCTAGGGACATATCAGAATCAGCATCAAAGATTTTAATCTTTTTTTTTCCTGCAGCCTCAAATGTTTTGGTCGAAACATCTAGGTTCCTTTTTTCCCTTTCTACCATGCAGTCCAGCAGTGCCTGTGGAGTTGCAGTTCTTTTCATTCCTGTTACATGATCCTGGCATATGTGGCATGAATGATGTATTATTTGGAAGGTACATTGCATATCTTCCATTTAACTTCCTATCCAGTGTAGTCCAAAGTAACACCTGTAAAACATCAATGTCATTTGCTGGCTGTGTTGAAAATCTCTCAGCTGTGCCCCACACATTGTGGAATTTTTGGGCTTTCTGCTTGTGTTGGTGTCAGGCAGGTATATAATGTAGCTACTCAGGTGTGAAAATTTGTTGACCTATTCTGTTCTTTGCGTTTCTCACTTGTAATTGGGTCACTCGTTTGAGTGCCGTACGGTTTTCGTGTAGAAAGATTTGTATTATAATACTGCTGTGCTACTTTCATCCACGTGTGTAGCATTATTCACCTGAATTAGAACAATTAAACAGGTCATCTGCAGGAAGAATCTTATGCACATTGTCATATATTTCTTATGCCACTTACATGTGTTGACAACATGAAAAACAGATTGTAGACAAAATTGCCCGAGGCCAAGTAGTATATCTGCATGTGTACAATGTGCACGCTTTCTGATAACCGTTAACTCGCGAGGCACGGTCTCTCACTGCGGGAGAATTTTCGAACTCCTTCTTGAAGGTAAATTCGGGTGGAGGACTTGTGTACTTAACTTATCCTCCTTAAATCACCAATTCTATAATGTTTTATTGTTGCATTACCACCTTCTTTATTAGGTTAATGATGTGTTGTTGACACATGTTGGGGTCGGCTTGACCGTGCCACATGAACTTACGTACATGTTTTCTTAGTGTAGCACAAAACGTGTCTGCAGGAATGTCAAAGTTTTAACAATCTTGTGTTTGATGAAGTTGGTAGTCGGTGAACAGAGGAACATGTAAATGATAGAGATCAAGAAATTGACGAAAAAGACGACAATTTGTATGGTGAGTGATCACAATTCTGCTGACAAACTGGAGTATCATCAGAGGAAGAACTTCAGGACAATGTTGTTGGGCACCTTATTGTTTCACCAATAAGGTACTTAGTGTTAGTTAACAGCAAATGTATCCTGAGTGGTGACAAATGGAAATGTAGATCCCAGTAGTGAATGTCAGTTTTGCAGACTTCTTTTTGTCCTACAGATTGCAGTCTTTATGTGCAAGTTTCATCTCTGGAATTTAGTTTCATGGTAAAATTTATGTGCTACACAGATACCATAAGTGTTTAGAAAGTAAAATTCAGTTTTCTAACAGTTTATGTGTAATATTTAAAAAAATGCATGGAAGTTATTATTATTATTTTGACAAAGCGCAATAAAATCGCTGAGGAGTATTTAAACACCACTGGAGTAAATGTTTATACCTTACAGGAAAATTTTCAAATAATTATCTCCTTAATCTCGTTTTAAATCTTGTAGTATATGGTACGTACATTACAAAATGTCACCCCACGGGGTAAGGGTTAAGAGCATTGGCTCCATAGGTCTCCTTATTCACTAGAAGTTGGAGCAGTTCATATTGCAGATATTTTGTGGCCTGTCAGTGCCAACTTGAGCACCCAAACAATACTGGGTTCTAGTGCTGTAAAAGCATACTCTTGCATTACATGTTTCATATAAGAAGATTCTCGATATGGTGGCTGATTGGAATAGCAGAACAGATCCAAATAGAATTGTATATACTTTCCAGTCACCGTTAGGGGCGTCCGCCCCCGGTAGCTGAGTGGTCAGCGTGACAGAATGTCTATCGCAAGGGCCTGGGTTCGATTCCCGGCGGGGTCGGAGATTTTGTCCGCTCAGGGACTGGGTGTTGTGTTGTCTTAATCATCATCATTTCATCCCCATCGACGCGCAAGTCGCCGAAGTGGCGTCAACTCGAAAGGCTTGCACCCGGCAAACGGTCTACCCGACGGGAGGCTCTAGTCTAGACACACGACCTTTTTTTTCTTTTTTAACGCTAGGGGCGATTCTAAAAAATCAACGTCCCATTTATTGCCCCGCTTCCGCCCTTTTCAGTTTTCGCTACTAATTGTGAACCGCACTCTACACTTATCTTAAAGCTGTGCGCTGACCTCACCTTGGCGCTCCAAGCAGCGGCTTGTTTCGTTTGGGCGTTACGTCCTGGTCACTGCCAGCCATTTTAGCCAATAACTCTGTTTAGTGCAGCTATATCTACGAAAAAGTAGAGGTGACATCTGGAGTTAACTCTCACTGGGACGCAATGCCCGCCTGCATTTGAAAGGTGTTGCCAGCAACTGGAAATTGGACGTGTTTACATTTCTATGGATTTAACCTCGCCAAGAGCCTTCTCAGTGTGTGTCCCATAGTACATTGCGGAAACGGCGTTTGTTTACACTTAAGTGCTCCTCACCCTAGGCATTCTTTGTGCAGTATAGAGTCTGTTTCTTCTGATACCCCTACCTTGCAAAACTTGTCTGTCAGTACCCGTCTTCTGACAGAATCATGGTTCGAGTCACAGTCCGGCAGGTATTTATACCTCGTCGGGAATTGCACCGCAACGTCCAGTCGCCTACTTTCGAGGTGGGAACGGGGAAGGTAGGTTGCACTACGCACAAGACAAAAAAGTCGTCGTAGCTGTGGCTGGAGTCGTTTCGGCTGGAGTGGTTAGGCGAGGCTTTCCAAAGGGAAATTCCGCGCGGTTCCGGCCGCTTGTGCAACGGCTGCGGCCAGTGGCTGGGCCCGGGAATCCCCAGGTTCAAAAGAGCCAGCTAGCGCCGCAGCACGCCGGGAAACCCAGCACCGACTGCTGTCTGCCTGGCCTTTCTCAGGCCGTCAGAGCGCTGGAAGAAACTCCAGCAAAGACCTTTTAAAGTTACACGGGGTCGTAGCATTGGCATAGAGCGGGCCTCCTATTTAACACCGAACGTCCATAGCATGTTTAGAAAATAGCGATATTGAGAGTTTCAACATCTGTATTTCAACACTGACACCAGATTCTGACAAACAGCCGCGATACCGGATCACCTAGGACACTCAATGCTACGAAACTAGTTTCCGTCTTACATTAACATCCCTAGCGGCATGGAAGCTATTCGGCACTTCACGTCATATGTGCCATAACGTCACAATCTAAAGTAACAGTCGCGACCATAGAGTAAATATCTCTGGAGTGAGCATTGCGTTCTGCGCATGTTGTCAACATTAAACCAGGATTGTCACGTGATCTCGGGACTTCGCTGTGCCTGTGTGCTTTCTGCAGCGTTTGAAGTTTATAATACCAAGAGTTTTTGTTGTGTTTCACCGTTTGTTGATAGTGTAATAGCGATGGTGAATTACGTTGTTGCTACGGATGCAAAGAAAAATATGTGAAAGGAGGGATAGTAACTTTTCATGGGTACATTCCATATAGCTCTAATTATAGTTTTCATTTTAGTAAGAGACACCGTATACATTTAAAAATTTCGAGACGCATTATAATTAAGACTTGATTCTGTAGACCTATTTTTCTACGATTTTATGACTATATAATAGATATTACGGCTCGTACAAAAGCTTATAAACAACCGCTTCCTCTCGTAAATTTACTAGTGGAACAGGAAAAGGAGAGGTTAGTTGTTTCAGTAAATACTATCCTCCATGCATTTATCAGTGACTTGTCAATTATGTATATAGATTACTCCGTCTACTATTTATTTAATGAACTGGGAGCAAGTTCTTAAAATGCGTTAAATAAATACCTCAAAGTGCCACCAGCAAGAAAAATTGTGCTTTAGGTCGCAAAAACGAGAAAATAAATACGCAGAAATACAAGAAAAAAGGACGAATTAGCAGGGATATAATCGCTAATGTGTGGTAAATTCGGTGTTTTTCGGACACTTGCGAAAGTACTAACGTACTGTAAAGTCGTTTTGCAGGACTATCACTGCAAAAATGTACTTCAGGCTCTGTAATACTATAAAGTGCGGTATCCTACCAAAAATCGAGTGCATCTGAACTATGACACCTATCGCAAAGAAGCTGAATGTAATATCACTTGCCCTTAAAAGTTACGTAGCTGGTTTATTCCCGGTATCAAATGAATACTGTTAAAATGTCTGTTCAACATATATAAATAATCCACGACACGTACGAAAAGAATCCGTCTGTACTAGGGATGTAGTGACATTCTAAATATACAGGGCGCTATACGAACAAACACCTACGTCCCGAGATCACGTGACCAGGCCGGCAATGTATGTTGACAACACAAAATCTGTTCTGCGCATGTGAGTGCTCACTCCAGAGATATTTATTCTATGGTCGCGACACTCCAGTCTCTTGTTTTGTTACCCACTGCGACTGCAGCGCGCCAAGCGGCCAGGATGTGACACTGTTGAGTTCGGCGAGATCTTGCGAAAGCGAATCCTAATTATGGTCTACAGATTGGTAGAGTAATAAATTCCAGCAATAACAAGAACGAGACACCACATTTTTTTTAGGTTGCCAAACGATCACAACAGTTTATTTACGACTATCTTCTAATCTACAGATATTTACTGAACTATGTCGTATTCTTTAGAACAAATAATCCTAGTAAACAGCAGAAGAAACTATCTTTTTCAGAAAGGCGTCGTGTAGCTGCTCAAAAACGGGGAGTTTTCTTCTCCATACTTCATGTCAAATCGGTGAATGTTGAGTATCGCAAACGTGTATGGAATGCAATACTTACATTCCAGAGTACCTACATTATTTAATATAACATGTAAGTTACGGTACCAAGACTGTAGATGAAGGAAAAACCACATAGGTGTGGTAATAAAAGAAGAAAAGCAACAAAACTGTTTCCCAACAGAGGAGAAACCAATTCCACATTGAGCCTGATTCTGCAACACATTCTCTTTTGAATCAAAAGATATTACATCTACAAAAATATTTTGTATTAAGAAGTGGAGTGAAGTGAAAGCCTGGAAACAGTAGGTTCCCTACAAAGTTGTTACGTGTCAAGTACCTGTCATAATAAGAACAAACAACATAAGCAATATATTCTTCATGCATGAAATATATGTTTATATTCTCTTACAATGAGAGGAGTAAGCTGTAGTTATACACATAATTCAAAGTATTTCTTCATTATGGAGTTGTAGGTATTGTCACAGAATTAGGGAGATTCGGCTATTTTTACATGTATTTCATGATCATTCATGTCTCTTGATAGTTTGCTAATGTTGAAATGCGAAAGTGTAACAACTATTTCGCTAATTAACCAGAAAAATAATTAAAAACAATTTAATTGTACTTTGCTTTTCACCGCTTGGGGCGCTAGTGTCGCACCAACTGTCAGGCAGTAATCGTTTTCACAGCAGTGAGTGTCGCGAATGTATATGGTATGTAGTCTTTAACACACACGGCCATTACATCGAAAGTGCAAGAAATAGAGAACGACAGCAGCGCTCCAGCCAGCGTGACGGTGAACTTTGAATAATAGAATTTCAATTATTTTTTATAGTAAAGCGTATTCATTTGTGAAACACAATATTGCAATTTCGACCGTTTGGCTGTTACCAATGGAATTTATGTTCCGATTACGACCTTTTGTGCGTGTGGCTCCCTTAGAATTACAACGCAAATATGTTGCCCGTATTCAGTTTAATTTGCTGTCATCCGTGATGTTGGGTGAGGTGAATAATTCCATATTTACTTTTGTTTCATACGAAATAGAAACTGGTTTCATTATATGGTGTTCTGTGGACCAATGCTGGATTTAAATGCACTGTAAGAGTATTGCTCGTATTCTACGTTATGTTTGTTAGCATCCATTTTTCTTACTCTTGCAATTAATGGAGGGCTCTGAAATTTTCATTAACTTCTGTTAAAATGTACTGTTTGTAGTAGGCCTACCTGGTAACAACGCGTGAAAACTTCTGCGTAACTATTGTTGCATTTTTAGAATTCGCAAGAAAAAATGCTGTAATCACCAAGACTACGAAATGAGCCTACTCAACTACATCCATATTTTAAATAAACTAACCCATGAAATGATTAAAATAATAATTATATCACTATCAAACGTAATGAATATTAATTTTATTAAATTAAGACACCCAATACCAATAATGCTTTTCATTATCCTACAAACTTTTTTAGTTGGATTAATAACAGGAACAATAATGGAAAGATATTGATTATCGTATATTTTATTTTTAACGTTTCTTGGTGGTATATTAGTTCTATTTATTTATATTACAAGAATTGCATCAAACGAAATATTTCAACCTAAATCAATACACTGTGATACGCATGGTACTCAGTGGCAAGAAGTAACACCATTGAAAACAGAATTACATAGGGCCTATTCATTCTGTGGCAAGATAAATTCAAGTTGAATACAAATAGCGTCATAAAATGCTAACTTGGAGTTCTCCATTAAATCTGAGAAAGTACGGAAAACGGGGCACACGAAAATAACGTAGAATACGAGCAAATACTTACAATGCGTTTGAATCGAGCAGTTCATACTCAGATTCATAAGCATCAACAGATCAACAGAAGCCCGCAAAACGCACTGTTACGGAAGCAGTTTCGGTTTTAAATGAACAAAAACAGGTTTGGAATCATATACCCCACTCAATATGAAGGATGCGATAAGTACGCCTCCATAATACAAGTAACACATTTACAATGCAGGGTAATTTCCAAGAATGATTGCCTTTCGAAGTTGGAGCGTTCCAAAAGATACATATCGAAGTTGCGATAGTAAATCGATTATGGAAGTCTAGTGGCGCGTGTTACGAGTATGTATGAAGGTGTCGCTACAGAACGACAAAAGGAAAGCGTTGAGAAGCACTCGCAAATGGAAAGGAGACGACTTACCTTGGTCGTCGGTGTTATCATCTTGCGACAGTCCGCGTGTGATGTATAAGCTGCAGGGATAAGTCCTTTTTTCCCATACCCAGGGTAGACTCTGCCAATATCGCGTAGGAATATCGGCAGAGTGTCGCATGCGTCGACTTTCCCCTGCAAACGCAGGTTGTGAAAGTATAGGTACTGGAAGAAATACAGTTCGTCCCTCTGTCCTGGACGTCCTTCTCTTTTTATGGTTGACCTGACAGACTTCCAGAGGCGTTCTATGTTCTGGGTATGGACAATGGCGTCATCTGAAGAGACAAACTCGACAGAGTGGTTCACAAATTCGTGATGGAAGCCTTCAGCTTTGAGACTGTGGTATGACTGAAACCCGTCGGTGACGACTTTTGTTCCTGGCAGTATGAAATGGTTTATAAGACCCTCTACAGTGAGCTTGTCTCCCGACTATACCCAGACAACGAAACACTTGCGTGACTCCCTTTCTCTCCCACCAAAAACCCAAATATGATGTACTTCACTTTTAGAGGGTCGTCCTCTCTGATTCTTTCGTCCAGCAATGTGAGACTCGTCTACCTCCACTATTTTATTCGGTCCACCAATTGGCACACTGTCATTTTTGTCACTATGACGTAGCACACTTCTCGGCAAAACTCGAAATAATCACAGACGGTATTCGCCGATAGCTCAGTTTCTGATGCTATGGCTTGCAGAGTATAATCACGAATCCAGCACGACACAAGAATTACACTCGTCTGAATCGATAATTTAGAGGACTCGAACCACGTATTTTTCTTGATGCTGATTCGCTTTCCACAAGTCCGCAGTGAAATTGCAGCACCACTGTCAATACAGTCTCTCCTGTCGTCGTCCGGCAGAAGTCGATATTTCCGGGAAAAAGTCAAACATTTGTCTACGCTGCATATGCCTGGAATTAGAGTTTTCCATGTGAGGCAATCCGCAGAAGAAGCAGCACACATTTCACTCGCTATGAAGAGAAACTGTCACAAACAATTATGACGGGAACGTAATGTACTCAAAGTGAAGAAACAACGCAAAACTGATACAAATGACGATCACAAGTAATTTATCATAACGCGTGCCACAAGACTTCCATAATCGATTTACTATCTCGCAACTTCGATATGTATCGTTTGGAGGGCTCCAAATTCGATAGGCAGTCATTCTTGGAAATTACCCAGTTCAGAGTGCAATACACACGAGAAGTCGTAATCAGATGCACATTGTGACGAAACCAACTTCTGTTTACTATGAACGGAAAACGAACGTGGAAGACTAAAAATCAGCCAATAAGAAAGCGAGATGATGGATTGATGAACTTACAGCGCTCCTAGTGGCATGGCAGCGAACCAAGGACGTATTACTAGAAGTTCCTATATGAGTGATCTCTGATAGTATAGAGATCACTGGTTTATCTCCTGTGTTGCGACATTATCTGCTGGGGAAGTCGTTGCCGTTTGGACAGCTGGAGCAACACTAGCGCTCCAAACGGTGAGAAAGCAATTACATGCGTCGTAAGAATGTTTGTTTTACATCTCATTTCAACTTTATTTACGAAATATGTATTTTATTTTCTTGCATCCAAGAGTTTGTGTAATATCTGTAGTGGTCTGACAAGGCAGCCAGTCCACAGTGACGGGTAGCCGAGGGGGCACACGTACACACACGCCGACTGGCGCGAAGTCTGGAACAGGATTCGTAATGAATGTGATAAAGAAAAGAACGTAGCTGCTAGAACACTTAACTTTTATATCGTCCTTTGGTATACAGCATTCTTGATGATACAAGTGAGACTATCTTGAGATACATGCAATGGTACAAATGGCGCCTTGCTAGGTCGTAGCCATTAACTTAGCTGAAGGCTATTCTAACTGTCTCTCGGCAAATGAGAGAAAGGCTTCGTCAGTGTAGTCGCTAGCAACGTCGTCGTACAACTGGGGCGAGTGCTAGTACGTCTCTCGAGACCTGCCTTGTGGTGGCGCTCGGTCTGCGATCCTGACAGTGGCGACACGCGGGTCCGACATGTACTAATGGACCGCGAACGATTTAAGCTACCACCTAGCAAGTGTGGTGTCTGGCGGTGACACCACAATATCAGAATACAAACGTGATCTGAAATACGCGCAAACACGACAGAATCCACTAGCATGCTGCAACGTATTCGTGAAAAAAATGCATGTGACGTTGGAGAAAATTACAGCCTACCACATCCATACCGAAGCAATATAAACACCCAGATTGGCACATAAGAAGTACGTACATGTACCTCCTTCTGATACATTTTCCGTTGCTGTCTGTTGCGGTAGCTTATTTGGTATGTCAAATGACGTGGGTACTACATTCCATACGAGTTTATTTTCTGCATTCATAAACTGGTTTGTTTCGAGGTGTAGAGAGCACAACTTCACATTATTATATAAGTAAACACAGTCTTTCTTCGCGATGTCTTCTCTTCTGCTATTCATTAGCCATTTTCCATTCCTAAAGAGAAACATTAATCATTAATAAAGGCATGTAGGTGGCAGGTTAATCCTGACGATACAGCTCATTAATATGATATTACATACCTCTCTCGCTCCTTACGGAAGAAAAAAAAGACAAATGTGGTACCTTCCTGTTGCTGCTGCAACTTATTGTGCTAAGGGCAGTTGTTAAAACGATTCTACAAGCCAATATAAACAATTGCGATCCTCGTTCACAAGATCACGCCGAACCCACAGGGTAACTTGCTGGTCACCTGGCACGCTGCTATCATAGTGAGTGAAAAAAGCGAGAGGAAGTGTCGCGACTGTTAAGATTGTTTATTGTTAATCCCTCTACTTAATTTACAAAATATTTATATATTTGCATTCCAAACGTTTGTACATTTCCAAGATACCGTCAACCGAGGCAACTTTGCACACATTTTCTGTGTTTTCTTGATTTTATAAAGTGTAATTAGTTATATAATTGCTATTAACAAGTCTGTATATCATCAGATTTCTTGAGGGCAATTACAACCTATAAATGAATGCAAATCATGTTTATAAGATGTCTTAAACAAATCTGTGTGTAATTACCCTCGCCAAAGGGTCCCTAAATACTTAACAAGTTTTTCGACAGTATTTGCCTCGCAATGGCTACATTTGAACACGCCTGGAAATTTTAAGTGAAAGTAAAACAGAAATCTGAAGTGGCGTGACACTTTTCATAGCTTTATTGACTTGTTGGAACACATTGTAAGAATAAATGGAGTATGGCGAGTCATTTCAATATTAAGTTTTTTTCTTCAACTTGAGGAAACACTATTAGTCTTTCAGGGTTTTTCCCATGAAGTTTCTTCACTTTTTTGCATGGTTTTCATTGGCATATGGAACTTAACATTAGATGCGAACTGCCCACAAAGACAGGATGTAGTCTGCATACATGCGAGGACCAGGTTTCCTAACGTCTCTTCTTGGCGTTATCTGTATTTGAATGTGAAGCAACAAACGCGCTAGCGTAAGTGTCCTTGTATATGGAAGTGACATAGGAAAATATGCTTAGGCTGTTTTGTTGTCTACAGATCAGAAATACGCTGAACGTTCAGTATGCAGTAATGCTAGCTTTTGTTTGCATGTAACAGCCTCTGTAAAGTTATCTCCACCCGTATGTTAGTGTACTCCAGTTGTTTTTGCTTGCTAGTAACACGCCTCAACAGAAGTAGACTTTCGCCTGCAGTTCCCACCCCTCGAGGCTGCAGTTCCCACCCCTCGAGGCCTTATTGAAATGCATTTCATACAAACAAGAATACAAACTAGAACATAATTAAGACATAACAATGAAAGTTTCTAAGCAATATAAAATACACAAAGATACTCGTTCAGTTAACTGCATTTATCACCCAGCAGTATGATGAACGAACAACATAGTCATGATTTCCCATCCAGTAAAGTTCACTTTCTCGTCTAGGCAGCCAATGTACTCGGAATTTCCAAAATTTGCCACGTGCAGCGCCCAATAGAACTTGATGGGAAGCCGTTGAATAACACGGGTTGTGTAAAGTAACCATTGTTGACAGCAGCTTATTAAGCTTAAAATAAATTTAGCCATAGCCAGAACTCATGAATGAAATGATGTAAGCTACCATGTCGTCACGAACGAATACTCTAAACATATCTGTAATTTATCCCTGTAAAAGAAAGAGAAGAAAAACACAGTGCTTCATCTACAATGATTCGTTTCTGTTGTTAATTGTTATTAAGACTGGCTACGATTTTGTGACGAAGTCACGAGATTTGCTTATTGTTTCATTTCACTCGATTTGTTTAATATAATTTCTTTTTCCTTAAACGACGACTGTGGCGAAAAATTCCGACGTTCGTGATTCTGACGTGACAGTTGCTGAATCGGTTCAGATTCGAGGAGCAGTTTTATTGTATTTGCCGTTTTAATTTCATATTTCATATTTATTTGCCTGTAGACAACTGTTGTGTCGTATAGGCATCCTCAGAAGGTTATACAAATGTGTATGTGGCAGTTTCCTTTTCAGTTATTTTTTTTGGGGGGGGGAGGGAGGGGGATGTCTTCGGTCTTCTGACTGGTTTGATCAAATTATCTTTAAACGATCATTAATATTATCACTAATTCATAAGAACATGACATTAATTACATTAAATATCAATATTACATTTTTTTTCGAATACTAGTATTAACGGTTCAAGGCGCTTCAGTCCAGAACTGCGCTGCAGCTACGGTCGCAGGTTCGAATCCTGCCTCGGGCATGGATGTGCGTGATGTCCTTAGGTTAGTTATTTTTAAGTAGTTCTAAGTCTAGTGGACTGATGACCTCAGATGTTAAGCCACTTGAGTCATTAGCAGGGAAGGTTGTGCTAACTATCTTTTGGGACGAAAAAGGCGTCATTTTGGAGCATTACATGCCTAGTGGGACCACTGTCACCAGTGCACCATACACAGATCTCCTAAAAAATAATCTGCAGCCTGCAATCAAATCAAAGCGACGTGGAATGCTGTCAGTAGGTGTCCTTTTGCAACATGACAATGCAAGGCCCCACACTATCCGTACAACAGTTGCAACAATCACAGACCTGCATTTTGAGTGTCTTTCTCTTCCACCATACTCACCAGATCTTGTCCCATGTGATTTCCATTTGTTTGGACCACGCAAAGATGCAATGGGAGGAAAGAAGTTCCGTTCTGATGAAGAGGTACACCACGCGGTGCATGAGTGGTTGCGCGGACTACCAAACGAATTTTTTTCTAAAGGAATTTATGCACTTTGTAAGTGCTGGAGGACTTGCATTGAGCGTGGGGGAGATTATGTTGAAAAGTTATACAGCTTTGTACCACTTCTGCACAATAAATAATATTTAACAAATATTTAACGTTTTCATCTGACTCGCCCTCGTAATAAATACCTTGTGCCCACAAAATTCACTTCTTTTGATATAAATTAACATTTAATGCCCATTATAGTTTATTATTGTCCTTTAAGTCTAGAATTTGCATCACATAAGAATTTGTTTATGTTGCTATAGATTTTCATATTGGTTGGGCAAATAACTTACGTTGGTTGCGGTGCTATAAAACCCGTTCCTCACTACCTGATATTTTGGGCATTGTAATAAGATACGATTTTCTTATCTCCCTGTGCGGTACCTTCACAGTCGCAGACAGGTGATGGTTTATGTGTAATCAGTATAAGTACTCTGAAAATACGTCTTTTCGGAATCTCTGAAGTCATTCATCTCGCCGTGAGTCGAATGCTCTTTTGGGAATGAGTCGCATAGGAAAGCGTTGTGTGTAGTAGTGTTCCACTGCTTGCAGCCTGCTTTGACAATTCATCTGCTTTTTCATTGCCGGGGATTCATCCTTATAAATGGGATTTTCCTCCGTCTTCTTAGCCATTCATATTATAAAAAACGAATTAGGAATAGGCATTTATTGGTGATTTTTGACTTCTATAATAGTTACCGCTTGTAGTACACTTTTAGATTCTGATAACATTGCAGCAGAGTACTTCTTGTTCATTCAACATTGTATCGCATTGAGATCTCAACGGTCTCAACAAGACAAATAGGGGTATTTCTTGATAACCTAAATTTTTGCGCTTTCTGCTGTTGGGATCTGAATATAGCCCAACCTGTGATGTTTTCTTCTGCTGTCTAAATGGTTCAAATGGCTGTGAGCACTATGAGACTTAACATCTGAGGTCATCAGTCCCCTAGAACTTAGAACTACTTAAACCTAACTAACCTAAGGACATCACACACGTCCATGCCCGAGGCAGGATTCGAACCTGTGACCGTAGCGGTCGCGCGGTTCCAGACTGAAGCGCCTAGAACCGCTTGGCCACACCTACGGCTCTTCTGCTGTCCTTGAACTGTCTATGTTTATGTGGATTAGCCAGTTTATTTCATTCTGCTGTCCAATGGTGTGGTTTTGTCGAAAAATTGTTTTTCTGACTATAGCTTGAAATGAAAAGGTGTACTAGGTGAAATAGTCATGTCGATAGACAGATCACTGTATGTTTGAGGCGACATCTCAGGATATACCTGATAAACCATTAAATGTCGAAATGAAATCTTAAGGCTTTCTGCCACCATTGCCTGGGGCGTGCAGAACAGTTGTTGAATTTGATTTATTGGATACTGTGAACATTTTAGCTTCTCCACTATTCTGTACATGACCATCTAAGTTAAACTGCATTCATCTGACAGGTACTAGACAGTTGTATCCCTCAGTGTCTCTAAATTGTGACAAATCCACCGGCTTCTTACTGTTAACAAAATGTAATTTACATAAAGCAGGGCAATCAAGCTTCTTTTCCATGACAATCACACTTTGATAACAATTAAATTTCTTGTCTCACTGCACTGTAGGCTGTAACTTCAAATGCTGTACTGGAAAGGCAACACCAGTACTCTGGCACTGATCATAAGTGAAATGCTGGAGACAGGTCAGGGCAGGAATGCTTTAAGGCACCAATTAAACAGCCTGCAGTTGCTATTACAGCACCTCACGGCATCCTGTTTCTGACACGAGTTGTAAGTGGACTGGTGGAGATAGATTGGGGGAGGGAAGCGTTACAGCGCCAATTAAACAACCTGTAATTACAGCGCCCCACCATAGCTCAGTGCAGGAAACGACAGCCTGGCAGCAGTATTCAGTAGCCTCATGTGTGTTACTGCCTTGCAGTGCTGACAGAGTGCGGCATTGGCTGGGCAGTGGCCCATGACACTACTGCTCCCATCAGCGGTGGTTTCAGCTCCAGCGATGACGTGCGTTGTGGCATGGCTCACACACCCAGCTCTGTTCAGAAGGCGGCAGACTGATGACAAAATGGCAGTGACCCACTGCCCCCGAATTAATGGCTGGGAAGCTGCTTTCTAGGGACGGTTCTGATCCGTTGTGGTGGCGGTTCCAGGTTCTGCAGTCTCAGGGTAGACTACCCTGATTCAGAGTCGAACTGTGCTGCACGCGTAGCATTTCAAACTGCGGTCTAGTGATAGACCTGTGGTACTAACAGAAGTGACTTCAGTATAAGGTATTTACATGCTTCCGAGCTGCACCTGTTTGGGCTTCCCTTGCGGCATATGTACAAAACATTCCGACAGCCAGCGGTGTAGAAAGGTTTATAGCATTTATTTCTTGGGTATTGATGTTTCAGCTGTTTCCACACCCTTCCAGCCCAGCTTTCATCGCAACACGGCGAAGGCAGTGATATATTTCGTAAATAACTACATTTGCCTGTGGCTAGTGCTGCTGCAATTCACTTCCAACCTCGCACATTTATGACCAAATATGATCGTTGCGCTACATATTCATCTGTTCTAGCGACATTGGACTTCAGTCTAAATGATAGAAAGTCATAGAACACACTATTGCATGACCATAAAGTTTTGAAAAAAGACAATAATAATGGACAATTAAATGCAAATATGACAATAATCATAATTAAGATGTATACAACATAGTCATAAAGTGAATTTTAGAAAGCGAAGAACCATGCACAGAAAGCGGGAGGTGACAGCTGTCTATCAGCAGGAACAATCCCATCATTCATCTGGAACTACTAAAAATAGTAACACCCAATCGGAGAAACGCAAGGGCAGTTATGGGATACAAAGATAGTTTGCCCATGCACTAGGTTCAGAATACCACCAAATTCTATTCAAAGGTCTAAACATTATCACGTTAAGAATGTTTAGAAAGTCAATGTTAATCCATGAAGATGAGCACAATGGCAACAAAGTAGAAGAAGGATGTAGAATGACATAGTGTTTTGAGAATAATGTTGCGAACTAGATTATTACTGTGCAAGTATGCACTGATGTCAGCTGTTTGCGACACTGAAACTTTTGTGCTGGACTGGGACTTGAACCCGGATTCCCCATTAAACGTGAATGGTCGCCTTAACAATGCATTCCTGTTTGGTGGACATTGTATTGCGAAGATACAGGCAGTGCATAAACACAGACATTGTAACCATCTTGATATATTCATTCCTCAGTGGCCTAAAGTGTCGGTATAATATTTGTCTCTCTGTGCGGAAATCATGAATTGTGAGAACAAAAAGGTTGTGATTACATGACATGTGGAAGTTTGGATCAGTCCTGGAAGTATGCTCGGATAGCTGAAGTAGTTAAACTGACTGCTTGTGATAAGTTGGAAATCTGGGTTCAAGTTCCGCTCCAGCACAAACAGTTGAGGTCAATTCTTAGTCGCATAATGCGAATCTGTTTCGTGATGTTTATTAAAGCTGTGACAGTGGCTGTGTCTGTTCTTTCAGTCATGGATGCTTGTCTGAAGGACATTATATTGTGAAGATACGGACACTGTACAAACACAGATGTAGTCACTGCAGAGGCTCACTTGTGTCGGGCTGGAAACCCCTACTAATTCGTCAGGATCAAGACCGAGGACATTTGTGGCGTCGTTATGTGCAATAAAATAATATTCAAAATTGTTTCATTTGTTACTGAAAATACAAATCATTGCTGCTTCTTCTGCGTCGACTGGCAGCTACATAATATGGTCAAGAATCCACTGAATCCAATAGTGGACTCATGGCTACCGAGGATGCTGCATGCGCTTGGAGTGAAAGTCGATGACATCCTGATGCTCCGGGTTTTCAATCCACTGGCGAGTAGGCACGCCTTGTCGTTAGCTCTGCTTGGAGGTGACTGTGACCATGATGTGTGTGTTTTGATTCATATACCATTTTGGGGAGTACTCAGTCCCTCCAAGATCACTGTCGGCATTGTCCCCTTAGGTGGACTGTGGTCTTGGATGCTGGGTAGTCGTGCTGAATGCTGAACCTAGTCCGCCAGTATAGTCGGATTTCAGGCCAGTGTGACACTGGAGTTTGGGAATCTTCTACCTGGACCAGAGTTGCGTCGTTAAACTCTCAGACAACTCGTCAGGCCCTGCTCTACAACATCATTCGTCTCGAGTCGTCAGTGGTCTTGAGTTCCGCTACATTTGCTTAACGAATTTGTTACTGGGGCTTTACTGCGTAGTCAAACTCCTGATCGACGTTGTTGCATCCTCCTAGTGTCTCTTATGTAATATTAAAGAAGTAGCGGAGGTGGCTCAGTCGGCACTGTTGTAAACATATTCTGTTGAGTTGCTCGCAGTCACTGTTAAGAGTGTCAAGCTGGCTATCTTCCTGACCTAGTAACAGTACCGAAAGGTGAACGCTTCTCAGCTGTCGGCTGGTGATACTTGCACAGGATTGAGTAAAACTGGCTGTTCGAACTTAGAAGAAATTGTACTCTCAAGTTTCCTTACTAATGTTTTGCAATGACTGAGAATAACATTTTCTCAACGTATCAGTCTCAGCGCCGATGGGTTATCATCTTATCTTCCATTAAAATAAGTCATGTTTCTGTAACACATCGTTCAGTGCAACAGGTTTCGATATTTCTTCTCACCAGGAAACTGTGACACCAATAACAGAAACAAAATTATGGAAGCCAATGTTTATTATCGACCCGAGAGCAGTAATCATACGACACAGACTACTGTAGCACTTATTGTTGCCTGTTGTTATTTACTTCTCACCCACGATGTACAAAAGTAACGTGGTTTCAATGTTTACAGATGTGAAGCAACGCCTCTACAAAGCATATTCAAATTTTCGTTGTACAGAATATGTCGTGACAAGTGAAAGTTTATACCACAAGCGTTAACTTAGTTTCACATCTATTAGAGCTTAAAAGGTTTCAGAACGTAAGTTACATTATGAAATGCATAGCATCGCTTTTGAACAAATCAACGAACATATTACAATTTTTAAAATGGGTCAATTGGCAACGGGCATATATATTAAAGTATGGATATGCATTTAATACTGGGGCCATTCATGTCCTAACAAATAAGAAAATAAAAGAAGCTGCTTCGAAAACACTTTTTTCCGTATATCTAACTTTACAGATCTGAATACCATAACCACTGCGTCGTCGTGATGAAGAAGATGGCGACGGAAGGCAGACCAAAGTTTTATCAAAGGAATCATCATGGCATTCCCCCTGAAATAGTTCAGGGAAACCACGGAAAACATATTCCTGGATGGCAGAACGGGGAATTTAGTCTCGCTCGTCCAGTGTGTGAACTGTCTGCACCTTCTGGTGGTATCTGAATCAAGGAATCAATAGAGTGGAAGGACGTTTCGAGCCATGTGTTCTATGTATACAAATTCTCTCTGAGAATTTAAACTTTCTCTCAAACTTATCTCGAGCCGAGGCAAGATGACGATTGAGCCTTTGCCTCAGGAAATGAGCGTAATTCGAGAACTGTGGTGTTTTGCTGTAATTGCAAATAACAGTTATTTACATATTCTGCATTTGGGCATAACCGGGGTAGTTCTGCCATTGTAGAAGTTTCCTGGTAAATTATCTCATTAACCATTTTTTTCAGTTTTACATCATCCTACAAGATCAATGCTTATGCGTACAGCATCTTTACGAGACAAATACTGTCATACTTCACAGAAATATCTGTAGCTATAGTGATGCTGGGAGAAATCATGCTAAAGGAGTCGTGGTGCTGGTTGATGCACACACTGAAACGACGAACGCACGGTCACCTTGGGTTCACAGGCACCAATCTTGGTAAGTAATTAAATATATTTGCAGCAGTACCATTAATTCTGGATACTTCGTTCAGATTAATTGAGTGTTTAATTCAGGTGTTTATCTTAGTTCAAATGCCCTTTATAATTTACTGCAAACTTCCACGAAAAATGTTCTAATATGCACCGTTTGAACGTTTGAATTACAATGTAAAAATTTAATTAAAAAACACTAAATGCTCACAACCGAACAATTTTAGAAAGTTACAAAATATTTTGTACAAAATTTGTTGCGATGTTTCTCATTTGGGCGATGTCCTTTTGATTTAACCACTGCCTCGATTCTGCGTTGCGCTGAGCCTAGCAGCTGCTGGAGATCTGGTTTGATCACTCTGGACTGTGGACTGGTGATAACTTCTGGCAGCTCCTTCTTGTTGCTAGGATTTCGTCGTGAAAGCATAACTTTCACTCTTGAACAGAAGTTCTTAATTGGGTTGAGGTCGGGACTGGTGCCAGGCTACGTCAGCTTACTAATGCGATGGTCAGCGAACCATTTCTTACTGGTTCCATCGCTATGATGTGGGGCACTATCCTGCTAAAATATGGACAGACCGTTGTTACTTTGAAACAAATCAGGCAATAATGTCCGCATGGGAGACGACGGAGGAAATGAAATTCCATCGCTCCAAAAGATGCTCTCCTAGTCTCTTCACTTAAAATGACTAGCGTAGTCTTCATGTCTCTCTTCCTTGTGCGCTAAAGCTCATTGCATACTTTTCTACATCTGCATTTTCTTCAGATGAGGGTTGTTTCTTGAAGTTCTCGCTCGCAAACCGTGATCCCAAAGTGTTGGCTGACCATTGAATCAGAAACTTTAACCCCTGAAGTCTTCGAGGCGACTTTACATCTTCTGCAGTGCACCGCCGATCTTGCAGAGAAAGACAGCAGATTCTACGACAGTCTTCATCAGTGAATATTAGCTTTCTGCCAGTGCCTGGAGCAGTTTTGGTTGACCTAGTTTCTTCATACCGCTTGCATACTTTGCACACATCCAACTTTGTAGCGCCTCCACCGAGGACCCATCCTAGAGCATTTCTCCACACAAGCGACATTTAGTTTGGAGCCTCCCCCGTTTCCTTGGACTCTTCGTTAAGAACTTAAAAAATAAAAATAAACCTGATCTATTGAGCATGGAAATGGGTTGTTGTCTATACTAATTATGGTACTCTTGTAAGTAGGCTGTTTATGTTTTCTTATTGGTAACGCCACGTAGCGCTCTATATGAAAAATCACTGGCTGTGCTGTGTGCAGTCTGTGGGTAGTTTGCATTGTTGTCTGCCATTGTAGTGTTGGGCAGCGGCAGCTGGATGTGAACAGCGTGTAGCGTTGCGCAGTTGGAGGTGAGCCGCCAGCAGTGGTGGATGTGGGGAGAGAGATGGCGGAGTTTTGTAATTTGTCATGAACTGCTATATATATTATGACTATTAAGGTAAATACAGTGTTTGTTCTCTATTAATATCTTTCGTTTGCTAACTATCCCTATCAGTAGTTAGTGCCTTCCATAGTTTGAATCTTTTATTTAGCTGGCAGTAGTGGCGCCCGCTGTATTGCAGTAGTTCGAGTAACCAAGATTTTTGTGAGGTAAGCGATTTGTGAAACGCATAGGTTAATGTTAGTCAGGGCCTTTCTTTCGTAGGGATTTTTTGAAAGTCAGATTGCGTTGCGCTAAAAATATTGTGTGTCAGTTAAAGCACAGTCTTGTATAATTGTTCAAAAAGGGGACGTTTCATATGTCGACCCTTAGCCGAGGATACCTCACTGGAATCTTCTGATTTTTTTTGTAGTTTGTGTAATTAGTGTAGCTATTGTTTATTGCTAGCGCGTAATTGTAGAGAGAATTTCCTTTGTAGTTGTAGTTTTTCATTGTTGTACACAGTTGTGGCATGCATTTAGATTTGCACCAAGTATTTCGCAGCTGCGCTTGCAATTAACTAGATACTATTTTCAGTGTTATGTTAATGTGTTCTCTTATTTTTGCTCTTCAAATTGTGCTTTTCTGTGTTATCGTGTGAAATATTGTGACAATAATGGCGTGTGAAAAACGTAACACTAGGCTCCAAAGTAAACTGAGAAATAATAGTGACGACGAGCGTAGCTTGCCAGCACCACTGTGTAATGAATTAACAGACGTTCAAAGTAGTAATTTGGTAACTGTGCATAGGGAAATGGAGCGGGCGTCAAATAATGGCGTAGATAATGAAACATGTAGTGAACAGGGAAGCATTATCGATCGATCGGTCGGCAATAGCTCGCCTCAGGAATCCGAAATGACAGGACACAATTTTGCAAATACTGTAGATTCAGGTTTTGCGTCCTCACCGTTTTTTCAAATGAGTCAAGACACATTTTCTGCTTGTCAAAATGTGAATGTTTCCGGTGCAAATTCACTGCCGAAAAGCACTGAGGAACATGTTCCAGACACCAGTGCATTGTTATTACAATTGATACAACAAATGGGACAAACACAACAAAAGCTTCAAAAGTTAGACACAATGGAACAAAATCTTCGAAAGTTAGACACAGTGGAACAAAATCTTAAAAAGTTAGACACAATGGAACAAAATCTTCAAAAGTTAGACACAATGGAACAACACCAGAGACAAACACAGCAACAGTTAGACGCAAAGGAGCAAAATATTCAAAAGTTAGACACCACGCTTGAACAAACACGTGAAGATTTAACTACTGAGTTACATAACATCGAATCGAAATGTCAAAAAGTCTGTAATGACGTAAAAACACAAATTTGTGAGCATTTCCAACCTATTTTTTCGCGTCATGAAAATGCATTACAGAATCACGAAGCAGCCATAAAAGAACTGCAAACTGTTGTTCATGAAAATCATGAGACCTTGCAAGCCAAATTTGACTCAGTTGAATCCACCGATTCGGTTACGCAACTTGCAAAAACTCAGGAAAACTTAAAGGACACAGTAGATACTCTGAAACTTGGTTCAGAAAAACACATTGAGGAAATAAGTACACTATCGGAGAAAGTAGCCGAACTTTCGGATCAGTTCACTAATTTATCTACGAAGGCAGATGATAATCTGAATGACACAAACCCGGTAGTCTTTAATGACACAGAAGAGTGCAAACAAATTAGGAAATTCAAACAAAATCAGAATCAAATTAATACGCAACACCAAAGAGAAATCCGCGAAGTACAAGATCAGCTGACGCAGGTAATACAAGAATTACGTATTTCAGAGGACACTCGCGCTCCAATACGGGAAGAGGGACATAGAAATACGGAACAGCCACAAAATAATAACACAGGACACTTCGGAAATTATGAAAGAAATTGGCAAGGTGCACCGAATTTTGAAATGGAACCGCCGAAACGACGTAACAATGACCGATATGCGACTCGCCGACATGATGACTTTGACTATAAGCTGTTCATTACTAAACGTAAATTCAAAACATTTAAGAATTCTGGCAATGACATTCATCCACAAGCATGGCTCCATCAATTCTCTCATTGTTTTCCTCCCAACTGGTAGTTAGAACACAGATTACAATTTATGTGTGGCTATTTAGAGAATGAACCAGCTGTAAGAATGCGATCGGTCATTCACGATTGCCACAGTGAAGGAGAGTTTTACCATGCCTTCCTCTCAGCATATTGGTCTCAAGCCACACAAGACCGTTTAAAACATAGCATCATAATGATGAAACGTTTCGAACAATCTGAATTTTCCAGTCTTGTGAAATATTTTGAAGACATGTTGCACAAGAATCAGTACCTGTCAAACCCATACAGCCCCTCAGAACTCATCCGCATTTGCTTAATCAAATTACCTGAACATTTACGACATATTATTTTGGCAGGACGTTGCAAAGACGACATTGAAGCTTTTCAGGGACTGTTACAAGAACTGGAAATTGACACTGACAATCGCGGAACGCGAAAACAGGAGCACAATTACAGGTCACATCTGTCACAATTCCGCGATGACAGAAATAATACACGACAAGGCTATTCTTACAACGTAAATCGTGACCAAAACAGACAGCACCCGTATGACAACCACTGGCAGAGTAATAGGTGCAGAGAAAGATCGCACTTCCATAGTAATGAATATGACAGAGACAATCATAGAAACAGACAATTTGGCAACCAGAACTACTATTATCACGGGAGACAGAATAACTTTAGACGCAACGGTCCAGCGCGCAGTTACGATTCAGGGAGAAATTCTCCACCTCGTGACCGACAAGAAAGAAACTATGGAATCTACCGACATGACGACAGACGATATGATCGTAACGACAGACCTGAAATGCATCAGAACTGGCGGGATTTAAACAGGGCAGGGCCATCTCGGCAAGGTGAATTTGTAGAAGTTAGGTCTCCTAATCCCAATAACGACGCGCCCCAACAAAGGGACAGACAATGACCCGCACCGCAGGCAGCCACATGCGCCAGCTGGCTCAGAGAAAAATAACATAGATGCTAACCTTGAGAAAAATTCCAGTATTCTTTACCGACATATACCACACGATGATTCCGTTGAAGCTGGAGCTCTGCATAGTAGTAAGAGTAAAGGTTTACACCACATTTCACATGTAAAACCGTTTGTTGAAAAATAATCTGCTTTTTAACTTTGTCTTTGCCATATAACTTTTCACTTTACATTACTAGTATGCTTTGTCAGACTTAGAATCTGTTAATATGCAACAATGTTTGAAGTTAAATATCCAATCAAGAACCAAGAGAACTTATTTAAACAGAAATTACGAATGCATTGTTATTGTGAAGAGACGTCACAGTGTCATTGTGTGTGTACATTCTTGCGTGTTAGTTGCACGATTACGTAACGACTATAAGGCTTACATACTTAGAACATTTACCAGTACTGCTAAAGAGATTTTAATGCAACATTTTGGTTTACTTGAAAATACATTCTGGATTTCAAGTACTTTCTGTGAGATACCAGATGACACAGTGGTTAGTTTATGTGACAGCTACACGATTTTATCACGACGCCACTAATGAGTGACAATATACAATGTTGCTTTTGCAGTGTTTCTGTTTTATTTCTGCACAGTTTTTCTGTATTATTCTGGAAAGTAAAACATGTTTTAGTAGTAACCTTTGTGGTATAGCTACAATGAGACAGCCTTTTCCGTAGCACAACAATACGTTACAGTACAGTACTTTCTTCATCACAACAATAAGCGTAATAACTACGATATCTATACACAAAGCATCTCACTTTTGTTTATCATGAGGTAAGTACATTGACTTCTGCAGAACTTAGCTTTGGGAGGACGATAACTACGACACTTCCACAGAGATTATCTTACAGCAAGACGCACATTTAGCGCTACAGGACACGCATTTGAGAGATTAATTTTGTACTTAAGCCATTTATTTTTCAAGATTTTTGAATTACAAAGAAAGTTTTCCATGATACATTTCATTCCATTGCTGTAATCTGTAACACCTGAGGGTATAATTACATTAATCCTCAGGGGGGTACACGCTTACTTTGTGTACCATGTGTTTGGCAAGCACAAGGAGCCCTAGCTAATATGGTATTTGCTTATACAACTTTACACATTGGTACCATATTTCTCTAACACACAAATTACACAGCTATCTGATCATGTAACTGAGAGACAAACATTTTTTTTACTACATCAGTGACAGATGTTTACGTAATTACACTGTTGGATAACTTCACACTTATGAAATTGTATTTTGTCTGTACTTTGTGAAATGCTCATATTTTTTCGGAACCATTGTGATACTATGAGAGCTTTGAATGATGTAGTTGGTATGGGATCATGATTTTTAAAGTACGTTTGAGGTAGATGACACTATTGAAAGGAGCAGAGAATTTTTTTTAGGTTTTGAAATTATTGCAGAAAGCTACGACGTTTTTGAGATTTGACTGAGGTGTTATGATGTTATTTTTACGACGACTATGTGTATTATGCTGCTGAGGTAAGTTTATGATCAATAAGCTGATGCTATATGAGGAATTTGATTATGCTACGTATTTGTTATGATGAAATATTGAAGAAGTGTCGACGAATAAGGTAAGGAATAATGAGTAGTGGTTAGGGACTCTGGTTTGTGAAAAAGGTTGTTGGAAACCAAGAATCGTACTTTAAGAGTTATGAAATGTATGTAAATGCGTGAATGTATTACAATGCCGACGAAAATTTTTTGGACACTGTTATATCAATAGGATTTTGTTTCTACAGATTTGTAACCCAAATTCTTGACCTGTGAAATATTTTTATATGAGACTGTCACTGTAGCGGAAACTGCCGTCGTAAATATTTCAGCAAGAAAGGTAAGTGACCTTGGCGTAATGCGTTTTGGGCGCCCAGCTGAGAGGTAGATGTCTGACAAAAGAAAGCCGTTAGGAGGAGAGAAAAAAAAGGGAGGCCATTATCCTCGCTATTGACATTCCTTTGTAGAAAGCACTGCAAATACGACACGCTCATTACTTGGAAAGATACTTACATCTGCACACCTGATTATGACAAGCGTCTTGCTCGAGAATTGAGAGAATTTTTACTGCCTTATGAAATGCCATATGGCTAATGAATGATGTTTCATCCCGTCCTTTGTACATATTTGCTCATTTTCTTTAATATCTAGTTTCTAGCTGCACTGCAGCATTGGTTAAAATAAAATTTAATATATGTACTAATATAGTTATTTTATGCCTACAGATCCAGTCAATAAGAAATTTATGATCTGCTTCCAAGAAAACGAGGGCACATAAATAGACATTTCCCTTCACAGGAACTGCATAAATAATTTCTTTACGATTTGGTCACTTGTCTGCTAGTGTAAGTTCTCGTGATGCATCACTCTAGTGTTAAGATGTGACATAGGTATTAGACATGGCCATTTTTAGTGTAAGATTTTTCTGCTTGAACTTTGTCATGTTTAGATATAATTTATTACCTTTGCTTCTGCTATTTGCCAGGCATAGTGTTACTGAATTTGACTTTGTATTATTCTGTTAAGCCAGTTTTACTAATGATTTATTTTTATTGTTTGCTGCACATTGCCTTATATTAGTTGTAATATTGCAATTGCTTTGCTAATTTCTATAATGCTGCACACTTTGCAAATCTGCATTTTTTTTCATTCCTTTTTGTGTTAATTCTTTTGTGCTGCTGCATTGCCTCGTCCCTTAGTTTAGTATCTGAGCTCAGTAGATTTAAGTTAGCTTAAGAGGGGGTAGACTATATAAGAAACTGACTATGGACAATAGGGAAAAAATGCATTGAGAAGTTATATGAAAAAGATTTGGGCCAAAATGAGTATTGTACACTGAGAAATAATTATTTTGAAAGAAATATGAATAGAATACAGAAAGCAGGTATAGATAGGACTTTTTGGGAATAATGATGAATGAAGGGAGATCTCCGAGAAGTAAAGAAAGTTTTGTTTGCAAAATACTGCAGTAAAAGAAACCCTGTCCTTTCCTTGTGTTATCCCACTATGTGTTTGTGTTCCCTTGTGTATTTGTCTTTTTCCTGTCTTTATGTGTTTAGCTAATAAGATTTATGTTGTAGAATTTTTCAAATACTATGTTGTTATTTTCTTCATAAAGGTGTTTAGACATTATTTATTCTGTTTTGTTTTAATGCTCATGTGTGAAGTCGATGTTTCAATAATTATTCTGATCTTTTATGTGTGTACTTATGTCATAATTCCTGTAACACTGATGTATATGTTATTTCGATTCTTTTGTAAAGCCCATATTACTACAAATGTTATCTGACTATTATGTTCTTTAATGATGTATTTTGTACCTTTGTAATTGTATTTTCATGTTGTAAATTTATAATTGTATAGACACCAGTTCTTCAAATTAAGTTACATTTCACTGCACACGTTTCTGTTGGTCACAGTATATGGACAATATGTGAGAAGTAGGGACTGTTAGTGTTTGAACGTGTGTTAATAATTCAGCAAGGGACTGGATAACAGCATTGATGGTTCTAAGGACAATTAAAAAAACTTTGTGAGTGCACAAGTGGTGGTTTATGGACTTGCTATATTGTCCGCAAGACTCTTCGATGGTGATTGTGCACCTGCAGATTTGCAAGAGATGGCTGCTGGCCGTCTCTACAAGGACTACAGTGGGTCTGCACCTTTGATGACCCACCAATACCATTATTTCTACAAGGACTACAGTGGGTCTGCGTCTTTGCTGACTCACCAGTACCATTATTTCTACAAGGACTGCAGTTGGTCTGCGCCTCTGGTGTCCCACCAATACCGTAATCTCGACTACAGTTGGTCTGCTCTGTGATGACCTACCTACCAATATTCTTCAAAACTTCGACAGACTCCGCGGTGGGTTTGCTCTGTTGTGGACCATTACCTATCTGCATGTCAAGAGTCAGCACTGTCTTTCCGTTGGAATGGCAACACTACTTCTTCAAGACTGCATGGAAATCCACAACTTTTGTGAGCTTTTTCTTTTACTGCTCAGACATTTAGAAAAACACTGCAATTTTACTGTGATGAACGATCAGGACTGTCTTTATGGATTGTGAGAAAATTTTAGCTTTTGACCAACATTGTATCAATAAGTGTGTGTATTTTCTATCTTTGTTATTGTAATTACGGAAAATTTTATCAAATCATTATTGGCCACTGCCCAAAACAATTTGTAAAATTTTTTGTGGGTAGCATGGGGGCTATGTAAGTAGGCTGTTTATGTTTTCTTATTGGTAACGCCACGTAGCGCTCTATATGAAAAATCACTGGCTGTGCTGTGTGCAGTCTGTGGGTAGTTTGCATTGTTGTCTGCCATTGTAGTGTTGGGCAGCGGCAGCTGGATGTGAACAGCGCGTAGCGTTGCGCAGTTGGAGGTGAGCCGCCAGCAGTGGTGGATGTGGGGAGAGAGATGGCGGAGTTTTGTAATTTGTCATGAACTGCTATATATATTATGACTATTAAGGTAAATACAGTGTTTGTTCTCTATTAATATCTTTCGTTTGCTAACTATCTCTATCAGTAGTTAGTGCCATCCATAGTTTGAATCTTTTATTTAGCTGGCAGTAGTGGCGCCCGCTGTATTGCAGTAGTTCGAGTAACCAAGATTTTTGTGAGGTAAGCGATTTGTGAAACGCATAGGTTAATGTTAGTTAGGGCCATTCTTTCGTAGGGATTTTTTGAAAGTCAGATTGCGTTGCGCTAAAAATATTGTGTGTCAGTTAAAGCACAGTCTTGTATAATTGTTCAAAAAGGGGACGTTTCACTCTCGGTGCATGAATTTTATACCAGGGGCGTCTCTGGCACTCCTCTCACCTTGGCGCGCCAGAAAGCAGCTTCTGTCGCTTGGACCTTAAAGTGGTCCTGCCTCCACACAACCGTTTTGCGTTTAAAGCGTAAGTATAACCTTCACAGAGTGTTATTGCCCTACTCCATTTACTTGGTGAGCAGTCAGCACGTTTAGGTATAGGAGCCATTATTTTCAGTATGGTCTTCCATCTGAACTCAGTTCACTTTTAAGTAATCTTACACTTCAACGACTACTATGATTAAACAACGATCAGAATGCTTTTAAACACTGGATAAAACAATAATAATCCACATTCATTGTTTGATTTGTAGGAACAGAACAAATGATGAACTTGCTTTGTAGCTGCACAAACATGTAAGATAGTGAAGTTTTTAATTCGTTGCGAGTTAAGTCTATTTGTTTTTTAATAAATATATAACATATATCATTTTCTAAAACTGATAAATATTAGTACATATATTGCAAACAAAAAATAGGAACATAAACCAATGATTTCAAATACCTTAACTTCCTTAGTACCCTTTGATGCAAGATGAATGAACATTTCAATGACACGCACAAAATTAATTGCTCTATTATATACAACAACGGATTTAACCGAAACTGCCACTTGTATGCTCGAATATTTTGTCCCTGAGGACGATCAAACTCGAGATACGAAACTAATATCTCAAACGCTTTTGGACGGACAGAAATAGAGGAAATAATAACGAACTCGTCTGAAAACAAAATTTTTGGTGAAAATGGTGCTACTATAGCCCGATCCACGAATGAAGGCTGTTCGCGCATGTCGAGGCGCGGACGGGAATGGCTCTGTTGACGATTCCAAGCGTCAGTCGCGGTATGCGCATGCGCGTGCTTTCGGCGTGAAGGGAGCGTATATCATGCAAATTATGTATCTCGCTTGTTTATGTAGAATTTATCACTTGTCACCACCATCAGCGATGACAGCTCGCAACAAATGAAATAGATCACATTTAATGCTCGCATTCGCCCCGGCATTCAGAACTGAGGCCAAAGAACACTACTGACGCTAATTTGCTAACGGAGTATGCGTGACGAAATTGCGCAAACCAAACCTAAACTCGACCGCCGTCGTTCGTGACTCCAACTATAATAAGGTCCTTCGTCGATTTTAGAGCGTTTTCCCCAAATATCTTACTAGTTGAGAAAGAATGGCCGCTTTCCAAAATTGTGGAAAGTACTCAAAATAGTACCCATTCTCAAACCTGGTAAGGAAAACAGCGTGGAAGAGTCCAAATTTCGTCCCGTCAGTCTTCTGTATACGGATGGAAACGTATTGGAAAAGCAATTAATTAACTGAATTATGCACCATGTCTTCTCTAAGGATCTCCCAAGCAACAATCTTAAAAACTTTGTGTTCTGCCTTACGGCAGGTTTTGTCACGGAGGAGCCTTGTCAGAGAAGTCCACCGCGTGAGCGTCTTGGGAAGTGATTCCAGTGGTGGTTTCCCGTTGCCTTCCATTGATGATAATGAAATGATAATGAGAACAACACAACACCCATTCCCTGAGCGGAGAAAATCGCCAACCCAGCCGGGAATCGAACCCGGGCCCCTTAGTGCGACAAGTCGCCCCGCTGACCACGCAGCTATTGGGGTGGATAAGCAACAATCAGTATGGATATATTCTACAGATAGTGACAGTCGATGTTGGCTGTTAAGAACTTCGTAGAAGAAAGCATGTCACAAGGATAGTATGTAATAATGGTCCGTCTTCATATTCAGGGTGCTTTTGATGCAGCTTGGTGGCCTAGCATCCTTAAAGTGCTACCAGAATTTGAGTGTCGTAAGATCTTATATAACCTAGCGAAAGACTATTTTAGTGATAGGACAGCAGTGTTGTCGTTTAACAGCATCAAACTAGAAAAGAAGGGGACAAGAGAGTACCCACATGGGTCTTGCTGTGGCCCAGGTGTTTGGAACATGCGGTATCATTTCCTGCTTAATTTCGATTACACAGCAAACACAGAAACGGTATCGTCTGCATATGTCTTAATTTTGTTAACCAAAGCAGGTACTGTCGCTATTGCTGAGGAGCTCTGCAATAGAGAAATAGAAAAATATCACAGCTTGCCCCAGAACAACAAAATCCGTTTTAATGAGGAAAAATCGGAAGTACTGCTAATAACAAGGAGAAGGCGTAAAGACAAAGCAACAGTTAGTATCGTTCAAGTTCAACGATTAAAATATTTGGGTATAATTATTGATTCTAAATTTATGTTTAATGAACATATACAATGCATGACTGGAAAATGCTCGAAACTTATTCAGTCTTTATCAAAATCAGCAAGACTCAACTGGGGTCTTGGTTCAGGAGCAACGAAAATAGTTTACAACGACGCTATACAACCAGTTTTGGCATATGTAGCTCGTGTTTGGATTCACGCACTAAAAAGAAAATATAATTTTGTATGAAGATTCAAAGAATCCAGCGCTTGATCAACATAAATATTGCTAAGGTTTACAGAACGACGTCCACTGAAGTGTTCTGGATTCTAACAGGCCTTACTCCAATAATTATTAAACTACAGTAAATAGCTAAAGAATATAAGCAATTGAACAAGTAGCCCTTTCTATAGGAACTCATTTAGATCACAGGCAGTGGCCCCATCCATCAAGTATAGTAACTTTAGAAGAAAATTACAAACTCAAGGAATATCCTATACAGATTTGTACCGATGGGAGTTATTCAGAGAATGGAATAGGTTCAGAAGCGGTAATAATCATTAATGGCACATCTAGATATTAGTTAAAGTACACACTATAGAATGTTGCAACCTTAACGAAGCACTGCAATTAGCAATCTTGCGAGCTTTAGAGAAACTAGAGAACTTACGAGAAAAAATATTAAAATGGTAGCTATAAGATGCATGGACAGTAAAATTATACTGGATTCAGTAAAATAATTCCAGGAATCAAAAATATTTGATAGAAGACGTCAGAAACAAAATTCGGGAATTGAAGCAGAGGAAATGGTATATTAACTTCGAATGGACGAAAGCACATGTAGGAACTCCTGGGAATGAACTTACAGATAAGCTTACCAAGCAAACAGCTCGAGAAAATGCAACAGAAAGGTACAACAGAATCTCTTGGTCTGTGATCAGGAGAAAGTGAAGACACATTGCCAAAGAAAATGGGAAAGAGAATGGGCTGAAATTACAAAACGGGTGATCTCAAAAGATTTTTTTCCAACCGTTCAATATTACATACAGTTACTGCAAGTAATCTAATCTTACAACAATGTTACCTGGCATGGAAAATGTGTTACTACCATCCGTTCAGGCTAGCTCCTAGTGCTGCTTGTACTTGCGGAGAGGGTGATAAAACAGCAGATCATCTGTTATGAATGTGTCACGAACTCAATGAAGAGAGAGATGTCACAAGAAAGAGTGTTATGGGAAAGAGAGGCAGCTGTAGATAAACCAGTTTTAGCAAAGCTATACATGAACAAATTTCCCAATTTTTGAAATTTAATAACGTTTCCCAGCATATCAGAGTTTACTTTACATAAGTTTAAAAAATCATGTTCTACCTGAAAACCCTATATCAATCGTACAGAAGTTCACTGTTGTGAATGTAATTATTAGTATACTTCTATCATGTTCTACCTGGAAACCTTGTATCAAGCATACAGAAGTTTTCTACTGTGAATACTTTTCATCCATACATTTGTAACTCATTATAATTAGAAATCTTCTTTATAGATCTTGGTATCTGTATATGTAGTACTAGAAATACTGCACTGGAGTATGTTGAATAAATGAAATGCAAGTTAAAAATACCAAAGAAGATGTGTGACTTAAAATGGAGTGTTACTGTTGAGGTTGTAAGTACTTCTCATTGTTGTACTTGTTTTATAAAGTACTAAACCTACAATGGTAATGGCGACTACAATTTTGCTTTTGAGTTAGGATGTCTTATACAAAGTGAAAATGAGTGTAAATTATCATCTTAAAAATATAAGCTGCATTGGAATTGGACCTATCTGTCCTAAATATATTTTTTTAAAAAAGCAATGTAATTGAAACAAAAGTATTGTAACATTTGTCACACTGAGAATTTTTAACCAGGACATTTTCTTTGTTCTACATAAATCATTTATCCAAATCTGTGTGGAAGTTTGATAATTGAAAATATTTTTCATAAAGCAATGGTTTATGGCCAATAGAAGTAAATGTAATTTTCTCCATTGCTCATTAACTATTAGTTTTAAATAATTTTAATCCTTCTGGGCTAGTAATTAATGATGGCCTTTGAAAAATTATCTTATTATAATGTGGATACGACTGATAGTTGTCTGTGATCTGTATCTATGTACCAACACCACACAACATTGTAAGATACGTTAATGAACTTCAAACCCAAAAAACTACTGTCTAGAAAGCATGAAAAATTTATTTACATGTTGGGTACTGTGTCTTCCCTTTATGCACTTTTAAATTATTAGATAGAAATGATAAAAAATTAAGATTTTGTTTAGTCAGTGTTATGTCAGCTGCAATTTCGTATATGAATCCTGTCTTGAATTGTAGGGACAAATAAGTAACTGGCTGTCACATGATTCTGAAATAGTTCCTGGTAGTAAATTAATGTCCTGTTACAGCACAGGACAGTAAAGAGCAGAGAGCTGAAAAAATGCATTAATGATCATTCACATTGCCACAGGCAAACTCAAATCATGCCAGAGACAGAAATGAAAGCAGGAAGTGAACCAATAAGTAACAAGTGGGTCAGTCTTCGACACATTACAACACTGTCTGCTGAGCGAAGATACACATTCTGCAGAAAGGAGACTACGATAGAACACCAAAGAAAGTGACAAACATATTTGTTGCAATGAACGCTGTTGTTGTTGTGGAGATCTTCAGTCCTGAGACTGGTTTGATGCATCTCTCCATGCTTCTCCATCCTGTGCAAGCTTCTTCATCTCCCAGTACCTACTGCAGCCTACATCCTTCCGAATCTGCTTACTATATTCATCTCTTGGTCTCTCTCTACGATTTTTACCCTCCACGCTGCCCTTCAATACTAAATTGGTGATCCCTCGATGTCTCAGAACATCTCCTACCAACCGATCCCTTCTTCTAGTCAAGTTGTGCCACAAGCTCCTCTTCTCCCCAATTCTATTCAATACCTCCGCATTAGTTATGTGATCTACCCATCTAATCTTCAGCATTCTTCTGTAGCACCACATTTCAAAAGCTTCTATTCTCTTCTTGTCTAAGCTATTTATCGTCCACGCATCACTTCCATACATGTCTACACTCCATACAAATACTTTCAGAAACGACTTCCTGACATTTAAATCTATACTCGATGTTAACAAATTTTTCTTCTTCAGAAACGCTTTCCTTGCCATTGCCAGTCTATATTTTGTATCCTCTCTACTTCGACCATCATCAGTTGCTTTGCTCCCCAAATAGCAAAACTCCTTTACTACTTACATGTCTGATTTCCTAATCTAATTCCCTCAGCATCACCTGACTTAATTCGACTACGTTCCATTATCCTTGTTTTGCTTTTGTTGACGTTCATGTTATATCCTCCTTTCAAGACACTGTCCATTCCGTTCAAGTGCTCTTCGAAGTCCTTTGCTGTCTCTGACAGAATTACAATGTCATCGGCGAACCTCAAAATTTTTATTTCTTCTCCCTGGATTTTAATACCTACTCCAATCTTTTCTTTTGTTTCCTTTATTGCTTGCTCTATATACAGATTGAATAACACCGGGGATAGGCTACAACCCTTTCTCACTCCCTTCCCAACCACTGCTTCCCTTTCAAACCCCTTTACTCCTGTAACTGCCATCTGCTTTGTGTACAAATTGTAAATAGCCTTTCGCTCTCTGTATTTTACCGCCGCCACCTTTAGAATTTGGAAGAGAGTATTCCAGTCAACATTGTCAAAAGATTTATCTAAGTCTACAAATGCTAGAAACGTAGGTTTGCCTTTCATTAATCTTTCTTCCAAGATAAGTCGTAGGGTCAGGATTGCCTCACGTGTTCCAACATTTCTACGGAATCCAAACTGATCTTCCCTGAGGTCGGCTTCTATCAGTTTTTCCATTCGACTGTAAAGAATTCGTGTTAGTATTTTGCAGCTGTGACTTATTAAACTGATAGTTCGGTAATTTTCACATCTGTCAATACCTGCTTTCTTTGGGATTGGGATTATTATATTCTTGTTGAAGTCTGAGGGTATTTCGCCTGTCTCATACATGTTGCTCACCAGATGGTAGAGTTTTGTCAGGACTGGCTCTCCCCAAGCGGTCAGTAGTTCTAATGGAATGTTGTCTACTCCCGGGGCCTTGTTTCGACTCAGGTCTTTCAGTGCCCTGTCAAACTCTTCACGCAGTATCATATCTCCCATTTCATCTTCATCTACATCCTCTTCCATTTCCATAATATTTTCCTCAAGTACATCGCCCTTGTATAGACCCTCTATATACTCCTTCCTCGTTTCTGCTTTCCCTTCTTCGCTTAGAACTGGGTTTCCATCTGAGCTCTTGATATTCATGCAAGTGGTTCTCCTTTCTCCAAAGGTCTCTTTAATTTTCCTGTAGGCAGTATCTATCTTACCCCTAGTGAGATAAGCTTCTACATCCTTACATTTGTCCTCTAGCCATCCCTGCTTAGCCATTTTGCACTTCCTGTCGATCTCATTTTTGAGACTTTTGTATCCCTTTTTGCCTGCTTCATTTACTGCGTTTTTATGATTTCTCCTTTCATCAATTAAATTCAATATTTCTTCTGTTACCCAAGGATTTCTACTAGCCCTCGTCTTTTTACCTACTTCATCCTCTGCTGCCTTCACTACTTCAACCCTCAGAGCTACCCATTCGTCTTCTATTGTATTTCTTACCCCAATTCCTGTCAATTGTTCCCTTATGCTCTCCCTGAAACTCTGTACAACCTCTGGTTTAGTCAGTTTATCCAGGTACCATCTCCTAAATTCCCACCTTTTTGCAGTTTCTTCAGTTTTAATCTACAGTTCATAACCAATAAATTGTGGTCAGAGTCCACATATGCCCCTGGAAATGTCTTACAATTTAAAACCTGGTTCCTAAATCTCTGTCTTACCATTATATAATCTACAGTATTTCATTCCTAATAGTATCTCCAGAGTTCTTCCATGTACACAACCTTCTTTCATGATTCTTGAACCAAGTGTTAGCTATGATTAAGTTATGCTCTGAGCAAAATTCTACCAGGCGGCTTCCTATCTCATTTCTTAGCCCCAATCCATGAACACTATCTCTTTCATAAGAATACATAGCAAGGATTTGACACAGCAGTTAAAAACCTGTTTAGTGAATGTAACAGAATAAAGAGGACACGTGTGGTAGTTACGAACTGAGCCTTTGGCCTAGTCTTATACTAGCTCCCCTTAAATACTGCATCTATCGAGGTCTTGTAATGAGTTGATTATTGGGACCGATGGCATTCACAGTAATAGCACTCGATTCCATTATTATGATACTGTAAAGATTCAGTGTCCTAGATGCTTCTGCACAGTCTACGAACTAGCTGAAGATGTACCCAAGATGATGTCCTTCCCTTGATCAACTGCATACTGCTCGCCACCTACCATCTACTGATGGAGGAATTGACTGTTTTCCAACAACACCACATTGCAGAGTACTGCCAGATGGAACATTTACACAGAAGCCAGCAACAGGGCCTCTTGGGGTGTATGTTCCTGTTCAACATTCAGGCACCTTCGGGTGTTGCAACCTACCAGAGGTAGGCAGCAGATTGACTGACCACATGACTACTGACAGCAGGTACCTAGTGGATGGGTCATTAATGGTCGTCATAGGATTCGAACTGGGACTGGGTATACTCCAGCATCCTGTGTGAGAACCACTTCACCCTGAGCAATGGCCGTGCTTGCTTGCCAGCAAGTCTGCTGTGGTGCGAGGATCACTAATATCTTCCCTGGGCATGCAACTACTGAGATGGCTCAACGGACATCAGCTAGAATCCAATAAGCAGCTGCTTGTGCAACACCTGAGACTGGTGTGGAGGAACAAAGACTTATGAACACTGAGAGTAAAGGGCTGAACTCTAAAAATGTTTTATTAGTGTCACTGATGCTTCGCAGGTTCGCAACAGTTATCCTGACCTCAATCAGAGGTGTCTGTGCTCAGCCCTCTGTAGTCCTAATAGCTACATTTTTCTTTGGATTACGTAATATATGCTGCCAGTGTCACTTAAATATCAACAAATTCTTGCATCATGTTATACCATTGGTTTTTTGATGTGGCTCTCAGATTCCAGTGACAAATCTTAAGAAACAATTTAAAAGAGGTAACCTTCAGTGTCACAAGATCTGGTTGAGTGTAATAGAAACAGGTCTGTAGGAATTTTTTAATATATTTATGTATATACTATACAAGATAAATCATACCGCTGAAAAACTCTATTTTTTCACTTTACTGTACACTTAACTGATTATATGGTACTTGTAAAATAAGTGAACTTGATTATAAAATAAGAATGAGAAAAATATTCACAATGACAAAAAAATTCAAGGCATAAACCTTTATGAACTGTTCGTGCAAGTGTGAATTGTAATATTTCACTTACTGATAATGTTGTAAGTCAAACAGTTTGTGGCCAAACATCATTAGAGTACGGCTAAATATTTTTCTTGATTTATATCTTTGCAATTTCTTGAAACGATGTTTCTACATTTTGTAACATTAAAATATGAAACTGATATTCAATCTTTACAAAGATAACAGAAGTAAACTACATGCAAGGTTATATTCTCAGTTTTAATGATTCTTTAGTTTCTGGCATAAATACAATCTTTCAATATCATGTGTAAATATGAATAAATTGGTTTACTATTAAGGTAATTGTTTCTGCTGAGTGAGAAAGTAAAACAATGACTATTACTATGACATTTGTGTATAGTGATGTGGAATGTTTTTGAAACTGGCATTGTAAAGCTATGACTATTTGCCTGTAATGAACAGAGTCTGTAAATTTAATATATGATAGTAATTACTAAAAACAATGCTTAGTATACTTCATTATTATTATTAAAGAGAGGGAATGAAGTGTTCAGTGTGAACAGGAATTCCTATCATTTGTGTTAAGTTCATAATTTTTTTAGTGCAAAATGATAACTAAGTAAACTACTTCTGTCGAAGATTTATAACAAAAATCCTATTAGAATCAGATTGAACTATATTTAGGAAAAGTCAGGTTCAAGTTACCACAATCAGCCAGATTTATGTTTTCCCTATGACTTGTTTGACAGACTACAACAAAATTCCTTCTCCATCCTTGTCAAATCTGTGTCTCTGATGTACTTGTCGTTGATAGAATATTATAGTCTGACCTTTGATTATTTTTGATGAAGTAATTTTTACATTTTCTGGTTATCAGTGTTTGTGATTGGAGGACAGTGTACTGAATACTGAAAATTCACATTT
Organism: Schistocerca nitens; assembly: GCF_023898315.1. NCBI lineage: Eukaryota > Metazoa > Arthropoda > Insecta > Orthoptera > Acrididae > Schistocerca > Schistocerca nitens. The sequence continues at coordinate 280,473,984 of NC_064620.1, forward strand.
GAACTTACCAGTGAACATGCTGTCAGTGTGAAAGACCTGATAGCATTAATACTTACAGCTCCCATTTGCAAATAGCCAAAACTCATGAATGGATGACCATACGAAAAATGCAGTTGTTTAAAAGTGTCATGGCTTATGTGAAGGGTGTTTGGTAAACCTCATTTTGAAATATGCATATTTGATACTGAAATGTGCATTCATCAGGAAATTATATTGCTGGTACAAACTGTGTAATGACTGCTGAAAGCAGAATCACTTCTATATAGATTTCTTGTGAAGTTGACATTTTTCTGATAAAAACATTGTACTACTTCACTCTTGGCTTCTGCACTATCTCTAACGACGTACAATGAAAAAATTGTTGCGATGTGTAATGTAGAAGATTTCATATCTAAATAAATGATAGAAACAAAAAGAGTATGATAATACAAAGCTGATAGCAATGTACCATTGAAAAGATACAGGCAGTCGCAGTATTAAAATGAAAATATCATTAACCAATGGAAAATCCAGGATGGAATGTAACAATGTTATGAGAAGGAAAGTAGCCATTCACCATATAACGGAGATGCTGAGTCACAGATAGGCACAACAAAAAAAGACTCTCACAATTAAAGCTTTCGGCCCTTTGCCTTCATCAACAATAGACACACACACACACAAACACACACACACACACACACACACACACACACACACACACGGAAACGCAACTCACACACACGACTACAGTCTCAGGCAACTGAAACCAGACTGAAGGCCGAAAGCTTTAATTGCGAGAGTCTTTCTTTTGTTGTGCCTATTTGCGACTCAATATCTGTGCTATATGGTGAGTACCTTCTTTCCTTCTCATAATATTGCAAATATCATTAAGTACTTCATATCTATTGTTGTACAAAACAAGCTTTAAGAAAAGCTCTGTTGTCATCTGTTAGACAGTAAGTTTTGGAGCTCTGATTTAAAAACCATCTTTGTGACATGATAATTAAAATAATGGCATAAGTAAATTAAAAACTAAAAATATAAATATTCAAAATATAACAACTAATACCTACGAATTACTACGCAATGAAAGAAACAATTTACAGTTTTACAGAAGACAAGACAACTTAGCCCCAAGACGTCTCCACCTGCAGTCGATAAAGTGTTGAGTGTAACAATGATGTTTGTTTATGCAAGTTCAAAATGGTTCAAATGGCTCTGAGCACTAAGCGACTTAACTTCTGAGGTCATCAGTCGCCTAGAACTTAGAACTAAGTAAACCTAACTAACCTAAGGACACCACACACATCCATGCCCGAGGCAGGATTCGAACCTGCGACCGTAGCGGTCACGCGGTTCCAGACTGAAGCGCCTTTAACCGCACGGCCACACCGGCCGGCCGTTTATGCATGTTACAGCCAGCCAGTCACACAGACTACTATGGTTCAAATGGCTCTGAGCACTATGGGACGCAACTGCTGTGGTCATCAGTCCCCTAGAACTTAGAACTACTTAAACCTAACTAACCTAAGGACAGCCGGCCAGAGTGGCCAAGCGGTTAAAGGTGCTACAGTCTGGAACCGCGCGACTGATACGGTCGCAGGTTCGAATCCTGCCTCGGGCATGGATGTGTGTGATGTCCTTAGGTTAGTTAGGTTTAAGTAGTTCTAAGTTCTAGGGGACTGATGACCTTAGAAGTTAAGTCCCATAGTGCTCAGAGCCATTTGAACCATTTGAACCTAAGGACATCACACACATCCATGCCCGAGGCAGGATTCGAACCTGCGACCGTAGCAGTCGCACGGTTCCGGACCGCGCGCCTAGAACCACATACAGACTACTATCCTGGACAACTATCCAGCGAATGTCAGCCCACATAACAAACAATTCACTGTTATCAGTTGCTGAATTAGGAGACTATCAGGCATAATATATGTAGCAAAGAATGTTACAGTAATTGTAGAATTAAACATTCTGAAGAAAACCGTTCTGCTCATTCAAAACCTTTTTTTTGGCACACTGTATTTGAAGGTCATCCAGCACATATAGATACCATTACTTGTAAGCGTTGTGCAAGATTTCCATATTGGTGTCAATTTCTGAGACTGTATGGTCGTTTGTTAACCTATGTACCTACTGCGATATTATTTTGTGTATAGGTGTATTTTAAACATTCGACTGCTCTGCCCAGTGTATTGTTTACTGCAGCCATTTTGCACGATCCAATTGATACCTGAGCATAAATACCAACTGCTACCCACAAGCAGAATCCAGCAGACGATGTTGAGCAATTGTCTCAAAGAAATGTTGTCACGTTGTAACCAGAATCAAGTCCAAATCCGAAAGCAGGGTCCTCGCTGAAATACAACAAGTAGCACTCAAAACACATTTATCACAAATATCAGTGCACAGCGAGACTTGAACTCACTTTCTGGAGACTTCAGAAGCTTATAGAAACATAGAATTTTCCCGAATATACAAACATTACAAACATAAGATATTTCAAGAACTTTCCAGAAATGATAAGTATTAAATAACAAAGAATTGCTGGGGGTTAAATTTGAACTAGCTACAGCAGCATGGCAGCCAATGAAGATAATCAGTACACTACATAGTATGCATCACGGCCCATACCATTGCTTTCTCTCCGGGAGAAACAGCCACCCACCCTTTCAAAAGTTCTCACTGGAGGCGACTACAGTACCTTGGATCTAGACACCACCAGTGTCCTCTGGTTGGCTTCACTGGTAGATTCTTGTATTTTGGTGAAGTTGTTACATTCTGTTCATTGTGGGTTGGCACATTGGACTCGTATTTGGGAAGATGTTTTCTGTGATTTCACTAAATCGGCGATGGTCCCTTTGAAAGGACACGGCCGATTTTCTTCCCCATTCTTTACACACTCCGAGCTTGTGCTCCATCTCTAATGACCTCGATGTCGATAGGACGTTAAACCGAGTCTTCCTTGCTTTTTTCTTCACAGTGATGACTGATTAGTATCGTAGATAGCCCCTCCTATGTAATTTTCACAGTCATCGATTGGGCCTTTAGTTTCTTTGGACCTTCCATCGTCAGTCTACAGCTCTGGACTGTGGTAGGGCTTCATATGGACATGGACGATGTTCCTGTGCTCTTGATGGGAGGTCATAATCCTTGCCTTCATATGTGAAGCCTGACAAGGTTTGAAGGATACAATGGACACAAAAGTGTCACTTTCGTTACCTTTCCAATGGTTTCGCTTTTCGCAAAGACATAAAAATCTGTAGCAAGTTTATATCTACTATGCATCTCACTGGCTGGTGCCAGGGGTTGTAGTGCTTTTGGCATTCCTCCTGGGCATCCAGCGTCTGTATCTGAGCCACCTGCCTTGTTTCTTTGGTACAGGTGGTTAGATGTTTCGTGCAGTCAGTCATCCTGAGTATTGTTCAGTAGAATGGGAGAAGTGTATTCATTGTCGTTTCGGCCTTGTGACTGTCAAGGAGAAAAAATGGTATGAAGCCTGTAGTATCTTGCTTCATTGTGCTGTATGCGAATGAAACTAGAACCTGTCGTTCATACCTCACCTGTCTCTCTTTTTTTGGGCATTTTTGTAACGTACAGTTACACACGTACCACCGTCCCAGACATGCACCTGCACAGGACAAATGATTTTTACCATCTGTTGTTGCTCCATATAGCCTGTAAAGTGGTGGGGCCCAAATGTCCCTCAATCCTGTGCCCAACAGTGTAGAGTACAGCGCACTAGCCCTTCCTCTCTAAGAACGTCCGGGCAATGTGGTATCACATAGTCAAGAGGAAATTAGCCGCGAAACAGCGACTGCACAACATCGGTTTGTCGGATTCCCCTCTCTGTCAGCAACTCGACGGTGCTGACTACTGCTGACCTGCACCTCTTCAAACAGTGTATGGCGATTCGTGTAGCAGATGACTGCCTGCTGCACCCTAGTGCCACTGGATGCAGTCCAACTGCAAGTGTTTCTATACTTGGAGGACCCATATTTTCCCACCGCCAAATATCATGCGATTACTTGGGTCAAGGGATGGGGGATCAGTTATCTATTCTGTGAAGGAGCAAAATCCTGCCTCGACTTCTGGACCTATTTACAAACAGCCCAAGTTGCACTCGAACACACGCCACGTTACCGATTCTTATTTGTCAAGTATCTTTCATGGTTCTTTGTCAAAGCTCCACTTAGCTCAGGAGTGCGGTGAGCTGAAGCTACCTACTCCGCTTCCGACGGTGTTTGGGTTTCAACGGCCTATGATCGATTGCCCCCCCCCCCCCCCCCTCGCCACCGATCTCCACGGATGGGAGAACGTAGCGTGTTCTGTTCTTTTCTTTCTATGTGGTGACGTCTGATCCATATACACTACTGGCAATTAAAATTGCTACACCACGAAGATGTCATGCTACAGACGCGAAATTTAACCGACAGGAAGAAGATGCTGTGATATGCAAATGATTAGCTTTGCAGAGCATTCACACAAGGTTGGCGTCAGTGGTGACACCTACAACGTGCTGTCATGAGGAAAGTTTCGAACCGATTCCTCATACACAAACAGCAGTTGACCAGCGTTGCCTGGTGAAACGTCATTGTGATGCCTCGTGTAAGAATGAGAAATGCGTACCATCTCGTTTCCGACTTTGATAAAGGTCAGATTGTAGCCTATCGAGATTGCGGTTTATCGTACCGCGACATTGCTGCTCGCGTTGGTCGAGATCCAATTACTGTTAGCAGAATATTGAATCGGTGGGTTCAGGAGGGTAATACAGAACGCTGTGCTGGATCCCAACGGCCTCGTATCACTAGCAGTCGAAATGACAGGCATCTTACCCGCATGGCAGTAACGGATCGTGCAGCCACGTTTCGGTCCCTGAGTCAACAGATGGGGACGTTTGCAAGTCAACAACCATCTGCACGAACAGTTGGACGACGTTTGCAGCAGCATGGAGTATCAGCACGGAAACCATGGGTGCGGTTACCCTTGACGCTACATCACAGACAGGAGCGCCTGCGACGGTGTACTCAACGACGAACCTGGGTGCACGAATGGCAAAACGTCATTTTTTCGCATGAATCCAGGCTCTGTTTACAGCATCATGATGGTAGCATCCGTGTTTGGCGTCATCGCGGTGAACGCACATTGGAAGCGTGTATTCGTCACCGCCATACTGGCGTATCACCCGGCGTGATGGTATGGGGTGCCATTACTTACACGTCTCGGTCACCTCTTGTTCGCGTTGACGGCACTTTGAACAGTGGACGTTACATTTCAGATGTGTTACGACCCGTGGCTCTACCCTTCATTAGATCCCTGCGAAACCCTACATTTCAGCAGGATAAAGCACAACCGCATGTTGCAGGTCTTGTACGGGCCTTTCTGGATACAGAAAATGTTCGACTGATGGCGTGGCCAGCACATCCTCCAGATCTCTCACCAACTGAAGACGTTTGGTCAATGGTGGCCGAGCAACTGGCTCGTCACAATACGCCAGACACTACTCTTGATGAACTGTGGTATCGTGTTGAAGCCGCATGGGCAGCTGTACCTGTAAACACCATCCAAGCTCTGTTTCACTCAATGCCCAGGCGCATCAAGGCCGTTATTATGGCCAGAGGTGGTTCTTCTGGGTACCGATTTCTCAGGATCTATGCAACCAAATTGGGTGAAAATGTAATCACATGTCAGTTCTAGTATAATATACTTGTCCAATGAATACCCGTTTATCATCTGCATTTCTTCTGGGTGTAGCAATTTTAATGGCCAGTAGCGTACATTGTGTCTCTATGTATTTTGTATTATACTGGTAATAACTCGTAGTTGCTAAGGCTTTTCTCAATTTGCCTGTTTTATGTTCGAGATATTTTATGCTTCGCACGCTTGCGTTTCCCATATTAGTTACAGTAGTGTGGCTTCGCCCTCTTTTTATAATATTTGAATGTAAATTTTAGTGCCCTGGCTTTGTAGCTAGTTCTAAGTAAATTGTTTAATGTACTGTACCAATGCGAATGTTTGCCCATTTGTAGGATTGCTTCCTGCCACAGTCTGTTTACAATTTACGTTTGCTCTATTGAATTTTTGAGACAGCTAGTCTCTAGCGCTTGCGCTTGCTCTCGCGCATTCGCTTGGTGACGGCTGGCCGAGCCTCGCCGCGGAACTGCTCGCGACGCCTAGTTTCCTTGTTGCTTACGTGTGACACTTTATTCCTGGCCGGCGTAGTTCCGTCTACGTTTGCCTTAATGTTTTTAGTTTTTGACAGACATAATCTTATGACTATGTGTCTTTATTCTGTTTTAATTTTATTCTGTGACATGGCCAACGTTTGGCCCTCAAAATAAGTTAGTTTTTGTAAGTACCACGATTTTCTTTATTCATTAGATTGATGATTTATTTCAATATCTAACATATGCCCGCATGGGTTAATTTATAGGTTCTGAATAAGATACCATTATTGGTATCGAAACCTAGGTAAACTAATAAAATTTTACCTTGCAACTGAAGGCTGATTATCCTAATTTCTAATGAAAGTCCCTTTAGCAAGAGTAAATACAAATCCACAGAGGATAATGTTTGCACATTATTATGCCTAATTAGGCTGGCGACCGTTTATTGTTTCATTTACGTAAATTTTCACTAGTTTCATTATTTTCTAAATTATAGTCTTTGTACTTTCTAGTAATTGCCACATTACGAAGTTCACGTTCGACACCCTCTATCTGTTAGGTTCATGCACGGCCAAACTTTTCTATATTCCTCCCAGAGGGTAACGCTTACTGTATGTTAAGGTCATATTTGGCATTCAGCATTCCGCAGTTGCGTTATACTTGGCTTTCCTATGACAGGACTAGAAGTTGTGTTATTGGGAAACAGGTATTGCGCATTGCGCCATTAGTGTTACAAGCCCTCATTCCAAAAGATGCACTACAGCGTGTCCACACTGTTGCCCTGCCAAAGGCAGACACGACTCATGACCCGTTCTCACATCTTGGAGGGTAGGAGACGAGGAACTGGTGGAATTAGAGCTGTGAGAACGAGTGATGAACCGTACTCGGATAGCTAGGTCGGTAGAAAAACTCGTGCGCCGAAGGTAAAGGTCCTGCTTTCGAGACTCGGTCACATACTTTTAATCTGCCATGAAATTTCATTGCTAAAGCAGTATGTCAGACTTCCGGGTAATACAATACTAGATCTTTAATGGACGAATTGTTAATATTCAGGAAAACATTTGTAATACTCCCACATCACTTATCTTAGAAAACTGAAGGACAGTGTAAACTCAAAAAACTACACCAGTTAACCAATCTCAACTATATTTTCTTTTTTTTTTAATTTATAAAATTGTATTTAATGATCGCAATAGTTTCCTTGAACAGTATATTGGCGTATACATTCTTCGTATCTAGTGGTGGCAGTAATATCTGGAGGTACTTCAAATTCTTTAATTATGTCGACTAATTCAGGAATGTTCTTAACTGAAAATGTTTCGGGAAAGGTATATTGCACTATTAGCTTTTGTGTAACTGTGTTGCGTTGGTAAGTAGCACAAATAACGTATCGACAAGGGGTGAAGAATCTTATTTTGTAACTTAATTTGTATTCATAATTTAGGAATAGAAGTTTTCATGGCTTTTAAATACTTATGTTATACAATCTGAGAACAGAAACACAGAGACATTTATTATCGTTTTTAAGTTTTTGTCGGTTCCTTAGTCATTTATTTAATATTATTTTCTATAAAAAAAGTTCCGGTTTACCTACACTGTTTATAATGGATCAAACTCGCTGATGGTGTCAAAAATGTTGTGTACATTTCTTCGTGTCATCAAAAGCAAGTTATTCTGAGTAATTTTCGCTAGTAGTGTGGTCGTCTACAACGGAAATTAGTAACAGGTCTGATGAACACTAAATGTCCCATCTACTGTAATGGGAGGAACAAGAAACTTCCCAGCAGGTTAGAACAGTGTACCGGACGGCAACTGAAGCCTGGGACCTAAACGTTCGTCGGCAAAGTTCTTGTAGGCTGAGCTAGCCGGACACGACTCACGTCCCCCTCCCCCATCAATGCTTCAGTTCTGCTAGTACGTCCTACTTTCCAAACAAAGAAGCTCTCCCTTGCATACCTAGATAGATGGGTACACCCAGAAGAAAGGACGTCGCGGAAAATAATGTTTCAGTCCAATAAGTGGTACTGATTATTTATAACAACCGTTCTTAATAGAATGATGCAACAATTCTCAGAGCAACATGAGTGCTACTTAGGACTCCTCATCAGAAAACAAACCTAACTATTCACAATGAGAGCACACATGTGTACTTCCTTAACACCTTTCCTCTCCATAGTGACATGTGCTTCACCAACACCTTGCAACTACACTTAAAATCAACCAAGCTGAAATGTGTGCGCTACACATATTGTTTGTAAGTTACTTGTTTTCTGGCCTCCTTACTTCTGAACTGGCGACTTCAGGTTGTTAATGCTTTGTGTCTGACCACTGCCACTAATAACAACACAACAACAACAATAACAATAATAACGTCCGCTCCTGGTAGCTGAGTAGTTAGCGTGACGAAATGTCAATCCAAAGGGCCCGGGTTCGATTCCCGGCTGGGTCGGAGATTTTCTCCGTTCAGGGACTGGGTGTTGTGTTGTCCCAATCACCATCATTTCATCCCCATCGAGGCGCAAGTCGCCGAAGTGGCGTCAAATCGAAAGACCTGCACCAGGCGTACGGTCTACCCGACGGGAGGCCCTCGTCACACGACATTTCGTTTCAACAATAATAACAACAATTACAACGCTACGGTATAGGCCATACAGCAGTGTAGCAACGATTATATAGTTACTGTTGTGTTGTGCTGTCAGTTATGCTGTCTGTTATGAGTAAGGGATTTTTCGACCCTTACAGGTATGATCTACAACTCAGAGAAGGCATTTTCATGAGGTATCTAAGCATATGTGACTTTTTTTAATGTATCTGTTTCACTGGCAAAGATGTGTGGTTAAAATACAATATACACTGCCTGAAAAAAAAATTATATATCCTCTTAGAGATTTCCAGTTCACTGAAGATTTGTTGTCGAACAGTACATGAAATAATTAAGTTTACAGACACCACAAGCGGTTCTGAGGTACCAGGTATCGACCCATACTGAAACACTCGTGCTAGCATGTGGTGCAGCCTCCACAGGTGGCAATGCAGGTGCTGACTCTGGCATCCAGTCCATCGTACAGATGGCGAATACTATCCTGGGGTACATTATTCCACGCCTGCTCGACCTGTTTATATAGTTCTGTAAGAGTTGTTGACTGCGGAGATCGTGCTGGCCATGAAAGACACTGCACGTCTTGCAGATCACGTTGAGCTCCACAGGCAGCGTGTGGCCGAGCATTATCCTGATGGAACACACCACCTTCTTGTTGAAAAAAAAAAAAAAAGAGATCTAACAACATTTTGCGTGTACCGATCGCTGGTTAGGATCCTGTCTAAAAAACCAAAGGTGAATGAGAATTGTAGCTTATCACACCCTTGACCATGGGGCGCTTAGTGGGGCTAAGGGTCTTGGATGAATGCATTCTGTGAGACAGCTCTCACTAGGTCTACATCTAAGTGCAAACGACAACCATTTTCGTGCTGGCAGAATCCGCTTTCATCGCTGAAGACCGCCATTCCATCTTCCAAGTGATCCTCTGACGTCACCAGTCGAGCTGTGCTGTGCCATGAGTGGAAGACGGTGTTGAGGTGTGCACGCCAGTCCCACAGCTAGTATCCGGTCTGCAATAGTTTGTGTCGACAGGTTCAGCCTCACTAGCTCTCTTATCTGTGGTGTAGTAGCTGTACGATCTGCCACTGCTGCCCTTACAACACGACGATCCTGGTTGGTGTTCGTGCCTTGGACGTCCAGAACCTCGTTTATGGGTGAGAGAATGTTCACCCGACACTGATACCAGCATTGATGCACAACTGACGCAGCACGTCCAGCTTGTGTGGCAATTCTCCGCAAGAACCATCCTGCCAATCGGAAGGCCACAATTTGACCCCTTTCAAATTCGCTCAGTTGGCTGTAGGAAGACAGAGTGCGTCTCCGTGGCATAGTTGCCTGTTTGCTTCACACCTTTGCCCCACACTGAGCCTTCTGGCTGTGAGCTCTCTCTACTGAAGGGTGCACCAGATGGGCCTCTAGTAGCTATTCCACCACGCTATCCGTTGGCGGAAGACGTTGAAACATCAGTGCATCTACAAGGTGTCCACAAAATCCAGGTATATAGGAAATTGTAATAAATTCTAATAAATATTCTATATTCTATAAATAAATAATACTAAAACTAACTCCGTCTACAGGCCGCAAGCGACCCATCGGGACCATCCGACCGCCGTATCATCCTCAGGTGAGGATGCGGATAGGAGGGGCATGGGGTCAGCACACCGCTCTCCCGGTCGTTATGACGGTTTTCATTGACCGGAGCCGCTACTATTCGGTCGAGTAGCTCCTCAATTGGCATCACGAGGCTGAGTGCACCCCGAAAAATGGCAACAGCACGTGGCGGCGGGATGGTGACCCATCCAAGCGCCGGCCACGCCCGACAGCGCTTAACTTCGGTGATCTCACGGGAACCGGTGTATCCACTGTGGCAAGGCCGTTGCCCTATAAATAAATAATAACAAAATAAATTATAATAAATCTAATAATTTTTGTTTGTTACAGACTGAATGAGGGCTCTCTCTAAAGAAGAATGAGTGGAGTTGGTACTCTTAAGTGTCTTGGTTCCTCACTGGATTGGGAGGTCACATGGAGTGGTCCTCTCTTTCGCCAGACCTTACACCCCTTGTTTTCTTTTTCTGGAGTTTGCTGAAAGAGAAAGGTTACTCAAAGAAGATTACAAATTTAAACCACCCGACACAAGGCATTACGCAGTGTGCTAAGATCGACAGAAATTGGAACCTATTCCACCGAGTTCACCTCAACCTTGCAAACCGCATGAGATTATGCATTGAAAAGTTGAAAATATTATTAACATTAAAGTGACTACAATATTGTTTATTACGATTTATTAGATTCGCTATGTACCCATACTTTATGGACACCTTGCACTATCCTCCAGGTGGCACATGCCGTCATCGGATCAAAATCGACGTCGTCTTTCCTGGTATACTGATTTTTTTTCCCGGAATTGTACGCGCGTAGTTGGAGGACTTAGTGAGGAGGATGTTACTGACGCATTTGTTTCACACGCTGTAACCTCCACCAAATTATGTCACACGTTAAAGCTAGTTTCTGGGACAGAAGCAATTATTAGTAAAATGTAAGTAACATATGTACTCACCTTTACAATCTTACGAAACAGTGATAATATTAATGATATTTTAGAAATAATTTAGTATGGTTTCAGAAACACAATCACATCCATTTGTTTTTACTCCTCAGAAAATTCATTTAATTCCTTAGGGGCGCAGTTACCCCCAGCTTGGGAAACCACTGGACCACAATTTTTTGGCAGAATGAGATACCGGTAGCGCACACAACTTTCATCAGACAGAAATTTTGAAAACAGTTTACATTGCCGTAAAGTGAAATACTCTGTGGCAGTATCGTTTCAGGCACAAAGACCGCGATCCGCTGTTGTAACAGCTTGTTTCGGTCAGTACTGTGCGGTGTGTTATCTACAGAGGAAGCGTGAGTGGGCAGCTGCAACACAGTGTGAAGCCATTGCCTAGCAATTGAGCGAGATGTGGATTTCCCGTTACGAGATGTGTCATCCCTAATTTTCCTCGGTTGAGTTCTAGACATCTACCTTGTAGTAGTAGCAGCAGTAGTAGTAGCTTTATTCTCTTTTTACAAGGATATATACATTTCAAAGTATTTACAAGTTTAGACCAATTTAAAATAAGCTAATTCGTATACACATATATTTACAGACCTCTAGTTTGACATAATCATGAGATTTACTCCTGGTATACAATACTTTTTTTACAAATAACTTATTAAATAATGTAATGCCACACCATTCACTCATATCTCACTATCAGTCACTGCACACACCATACACACATTGTTTTATAACACTTTACTCACCTCCCCCAGCCACACTGGTGATCTCTGGCCCATTTTCTGTACCGCAACTTCCCATTTCAGACAAGGAGATGCTCTCTCATGTGTTCCGTTCAATGTCATCTTAGAGAAAGTAATAAAAGAGTGTAGGCAACACGAGTGGGCTGGAGTAGAGGTGGACGGTAACTTCAATTGTCTCGCATATGCAGATGACATAGCGCTACTAAGTGAATCAAAGCACGAGTTGAAAGAAATGTACCAGAAAATGGCAACTGTGCACAGAAGCTAGGGCTCAAAGTGAATCGAGACAAATCAGATTTCATGCAATTAGGAAGAAGACAAGAGCAGGAAGAATTTCTTGAGATAGATGGCAAGAGGTTCAAGAGAGTACACCAGTTCAAATACTTGAGATCTTGGTTTACCACTGACAGCAACATAAAAGTGGACATCAAGGAAAGAATAGAAGTGGGAATGAAACGCTCGGCTCTAAATCGATCTCAGTGAACACTAAGATGAAAATATACAACACAGTGATATGCCCAGCAGTAACGTACGGTTCAGAAACATGGAGCATGACTAAGCGAGAAAGGGAAAAACTATTAATATTTGAAAGAAGAGTAATGAGGAAGATATGGGGACCACTTTTAGATAACAGAGAATGGAGGAGGAGGAAAAACGAGGAAATCTACCTTCTGGTGCGACAACCAACTATCCTACAGAAGGTAAAGAGCAAAAGGATACAATGGTTGGGCCATGTAGCTCGTATACGAGATGGAAGACAGGCGAAGGTGGCACTAGCGGGAAACAAAACACCAAACACCCCATTGGACGACCAAGGCAGCACTGGATGGACGACCTGGCGAAGGACCTAGCAGTCCTAGGAACTGAAGACACCTGGAGGAACCGGGCACAAAACAGGAAGGAATGGAGGCAGTTTGTGGAAGCAGCGCGTAGTCTGCAGGGCCTGTGATCGCTGTGTATCTATCTATGTATCTGTCGGCTGAAAGGGAAGAGAGAGGGGGCGCAAAGTCGAACTTGTTCTGGGCGCGTTGCTGCAGTGACGCCTCAGCTCCAATGCTTCCGTCGGTATACAGAGTGATTACAGTACGTCTTTAGCAGTGCAAAGGGCGTGTGGAGACCAGGCAGCAGGTTATAACGACCCTAGCGCTTGAACACTGGCGCTACGCGCGAAGAGAGTCCTGCCTCACGTGGAAGGCACGCGCGATTTCCTTGTATCGGCAGCCGCCACATGGAGAGGTCGCCAGCTCCAAGGCCCCTGGAATAGCCACCGCCACACGCGGCACACAGCTGCGCTCTCGCAGAGGTCGCAGCCGCTACTTGTGAATTGACCGGACGCGACTGATAATGCTGCGCCTATTTATACACGCATCGCGCGATTAACACGTCACTGCATCGCGCCTGCTGCTATATCATGGCCTCCTTCAGCATTTCACGGTACTGCTGCACATTCTTCGTTCATATCTTCCATTTAGCAAAGACTGTGAGAATACAAAAGTACTGGTTATAAATTGTGGCTCAAATTAGATCTATGACTATATGACTTTTATTTTTATACACACAATAACCAGTGTAATAGCTCTACAGTAGTGGTTCCCTACCTGGGGCTAATTACCCATTCAGGGGTAAAATGAAATATTTGTAGGGGTAGAAAAGTAAGGGTTCAGTTGTCTTTCGGTCACGAAACTAAATTGTTTTTAAAAGGTTATTAATGATATCACTACTTCATAACATTCTAATACTGATTACCTAATTTACCAAAAGCTATAGTTTTGTTGAAATACTAGCATTAACGTGTGATACAACGTGTTGGAGGTTACAGATTGTCAAACGAATGTATGAACACCATTTCCCTGACACAGACCACTCACTAAACATGTACTTTGCACTTTGTAGCAGGCATCTGTGACACTAAATTTGAATAACATGCCTCATGGATGCTGAAATATCTGATGAAAATACCTTATCCGAGTAGAAGGCAGTTCCTGCAATATGTCAGAAACTGCTACACTATTTACTTTGCGATATTAAACGATCTAATTGACAGGATGATACAACAGTAGCAATGTAACGGCTACTGCACTGCTGTAGGGCTCACACATTATTATTATTATACATATTGTTCCTAACAGTTAATGCAGGAGATGAATGCACTATAGCGGATTTCACATTTTATGACTAGTCGGAGGCTTTCCAAGCGTCTAAGACTGCTTGATGTCTCGGTGTATAATACGTGCAGATTCCAGTAAAACAGCTTTTTGTAGCTGGTAGTTGCTAGGATCTTCTAGTATTGTGCCCAGTGTTATTCTTATTGTTATTATTATCATTTTAAAATATGCTGGTCCCTTTTGTGATTTCAAATCATTACGTTTATTGAATGAATGTTGAGACTGGTGGAAAATCCCAGACTCTTAGAAAATATCTGAAGTGATATCAGTTTTTAAAAATTCAAAGAAACAATTGAGGAAATCATGGAGGACTTAGTCGCCTGAACTCAGCCCATAAAATAGTTGCAAAAATAATTAATAATCGTTTAAGAACCATAACTGAGACTCATCTATTGGAAGAATAATGTGGATTCCGGAAAGGCCGTTAGTGCAGTGATAACATATTTACCACAAAACGAAGTTTGGAGAAACGACGAGAATTCAGCTTAGAAGCACTTTTAACTTTTGTTGATTTAGGAAAATCATTTGACAGTGTAAATGGAAACTATGAGACATATTGGTCAAAGCTGGAGCTCCTGGACATCTTATTGATGCTATAAAAAGCTTATACATGGACACAAAAATAATAATAAAAGTTGGTTATGCTAAACTGAAGCAGTCACTACCAATAAGTGATTCAAACGAGGCTGTAGCTGTCACCGACCTTATTTAATGTATGTACTAATGATCTGATCAAAAACTAGAGACGAGAAGCAAAGAAGCAGGAAGGTCCAGAAGGAAGCGGCAGTGAAAAGTGTAGAAGGAACAAAATAAGTGTCTAACTCCTGAAGTGCTTAAGTAGACGAAGATTATTATTATTATTATTATTAATGGCAGTTGTAAGACTGTAACCATTGGCAGCCTGAAGTCTTCCAGTTTCTGCCAGTTCACAAGTAAGGAGTGCAGCAATTATTTGATTTACAAGCAGTAGTCGTAAGGACCTTCCCATTTCTACCAGTTCACAAGTAAGGCGTGCACCAATTATATGAATTACAAGCAGTGGTTCGAGGGACAGTGCACACACTTTAATTTGGTTGATTTCAAATGGGGTGCAGGATGTGAGCAAAGCAATTGTCGGTAGGGAGAGGAGTGGTGCAGAGGAATCGTGTTTTCGAACGATGGTTTACCCTCAGTCTGGATAATTAGTTTTCTTTTCTCAGAAGGAATTGCAGGTTGTTCTCCTGATGCACTAAGAACTGCTCCATCATTCTAATAAAAAAGGTTCTTGGAAACAAGTAGTGCTAACTGCGTGACTAACTCATTAGTTCGTAGTTTAATAAAACATCTAAAAATAAATATGACTTACCTTTGTTCATTTTAAAAACAGAAGTGTTGGAAGAAAATTCCCGGCCATGGTGGCCGAGCGGTTCTAGGCGCTTCAGTCCGGAACCACGCAGCTGCTACGGTCGCAGGTTCGAATCCTGCCTCGGGCATGGATGTGTGTGATGTCCTTAGGTTAGTTAGGTTTAATTAGTTCTAAGTTCTACGGGACTGATGACCTCAGATGTTAAGTCCCATAGTGCTCAGAGCCATTTGAACCATTTTTTTTTTTTTGGAAGAAAATTCTTTTTCATTCTAAAGATTAGTTAGGCGGTAATGTTGATGATAATGGAGGGAAAGGGGGTGGGGTACTAGCTGATATCTGATTTCACTTAGGTGTAATGGTCTCAGAAAGGTTCAATACCACTGTGTGACACGAAGAGAGAACAATAGATTGTACATTATAAATGGTAATGGACTTCTAAAATGTAGCATTTAACATGAAATAAAATGATAAATTCCACCGGTTATAAGCTCTTACAAATAGTGTACTGGTAGTATTTGAAATGTACTTGGGAAGTGTGCAGTCTGTGCCAATGCATTGTCTTCCTAGAAGAAAGGTCTATCCAGAAGCGTAACAGGGGTCAGTGCAGGGTCCGCTATTGCTCTTGTATATGGGTGTCATCTCACTGCTGCTTTTCTCTGTAAATGTCATTTCTGTGATTCGCTGTTTCGCCGGAAAGGGGAAGAGATGTGGTGGCATGGAGTTCATGATCACCAGTCTTTACGTCAATGTCCTGGGTTAAATTCCAAACCTCTTTGCAGTGCGTCTTGAAGTGAGGGAATGTGACACTGATGATGATAATCTGTCCGTCACACGAGAATATTTCTCTCGTCGCCCCTCTTGGTGCTATTCGAGAGCAGTAGACTGTATGCCAGTAGTGGGTTTCACCCTTTCCTTTTCCTTCATAATGAAACAAACTCAACCTACACTGTACACGCGCTCATCACAGTCATCCACACGGCAACAGATACACACTTGATATGTCATAACAGGTCGTAGGACGGCAATGGTGAACCTCCTGCACTAGAATCTCGCCTAAAAGACGACGTAGGATTCCTGTAACTGCTCGTTTTGCGTTCATTTCCTGAGTATGGAGTCACTTTGACTTTTAGCAGTCACTGAGCAGCTGTATGGGTGATAACGATCTGTTTACTGATCGTACATAAAATGGAAACTTCTTAGGATTTTTCGTCAGATCTTAGTTTCAAATTCACTGAATACTTCAGCATTTCTCTCCTTACACTCGTTTTGACTATGCTTAAATCTGGAAACAAAGACGTTTTGCTTTAGTAGAAACGTTTAAAACACGACTATGTACGTTTTTAACAATTAAAAGAGGTAATCTAATTGTTAGCTTCCTTATATTCAGGGCGCAACAACAGCAGTGTACGCGCGCAACGGCTTCTGACCAATCATCGCACTTGTGTTTGTTTACATCATGTTTATTCTTATGATGAACGGAGTATAGTTTCAGTCAAAAGAACGAATGAATAATTCAACCGATATATGTAAATTCAACCGATATATGTAACTACAACCGAATGAGCCGATTGTTTTCCAACAACCGAATGAATCGATTGTTTTCATTCGGTTGTTCCCATCTTTAGCGTCAAGCTGCACCAACAGCAGTCTTCGCTCCTTTCAGTGGCGGACGCAAGCCGAGCCTGAGTTCCAGGCGCGGCCGATCTGCAGTGGAACTCAGTCCATTGCTGCTGCCGATGGGGCTTGTCGCAGTGTCGCTTCACGGGCCGTCGTTCGGTCCATCAGCAATGCAGCGTGCCTACATATGCGTCTATGCCTGTGTTGAAGCCAGCAACCTGTTAGCCATTGCTGGCCTGAGCTGCTGGAGTGGGGCGGATCTGCCGCACATCCCTCATGACTTGATGTGTATTTGATACACTTCTGACGTCGGCAGCGTGGGGTCAATCTGTGGTATTACGAACACTGAATAAATTCTCAAATGCCAAGATCGCTAAAATCATATAGGGGATTGGTTTCAGCATAGCACCACTTACTCTATTGATGGGGGAGGTAAATATAGCTCCGAAGATGGCAACAGAATTGCCGAAACTGGTGATCTATATGAATAAATGATTTTAGCGATCTTGACAATTTCGAATTCACTGAATGTTCACATATCTTTCAAGTTTAATAAATCGTTTCTCTCGACCGCCAGTCGAGTCTCACTGGGCCCCATTGGCGCAACTCTCCTCCACTCACGCTACCAAGTACTGTCTGCACTCTGTAGAGTGGTGTCAGGAGGAGTATCTTCGAGCCCGTCACCACACCATTTGGTGACAGCAAATCGCATGGCATTGCCTATAATCGCCGTCCATGTATGAAGAAGATGGCTCAATTATTGTAGAGGTGCGGTTTAGTCAACACATGATAGGGTGACTGCAGTCTTTCTACTTTTTTTTTTTTGTTCAACTGTGGGTATCAGGCAAGTCAGTGGGTTTAAGTGATTCAGGATACGTAGTATTAACTAGGAGCACCCACGTAGGAGAGAGTAAAATTGCGGAGAGAAGCAATAGTGTTACAAATTTAAAGTTTAAAGATTAAAACAGTCTTGATCGCAACTTTTTATTTTTATTGGAGTGACCGGTTTCGATTCTATTTCTGAACCATCTTCAGACTCCAGAACGGTGGGAGGACTCCGTGGAGCATGCTGCGCCGACCCTCGAGGCTGGAATCATTAAATTTTAATTTTAATAGATCGCTAATAATGTTTTCAAAAATTTAATAGTGTTACAGTTACAGGTTCCTGTAATTTCATGGCCGGCCGTTGTGGCCGAGCGGTTCTAGGCACTTCAGTTTGGAACCGCGTGACCGCTACCGTCGCAGGTTCGAATCCTGCCTCGGGCATGGATGTGTGTGATGTCCTTAGGTTAGTTAGGTTTAAGTAGTTCTAAGTTCTGGGGGACTGATGAGCTCAGATGTTAAGTCCCATAGTGCTCAGAGCCATTTGAACAATTTTTTTTTTTGTAATTTCATTTTGCGTTATGCAGAGCAAGGAATACGAGGTGCGACAATAAAGTAATGAGACTGATTTTCTTTGCAAGATGTGGCGACCCTACAGGCCTGTGCAGGCACAATATCTTTGACCTTGGTCTATAAGCTGCTTCTAGTCCAAGTGGCACATCGATGCAACTGCCCAGTAGTGAGTTGTGCTGTAATAAGTTAACATGTGTTTGTGTCTCTCGTCATGGAAATGGAACCGCATAATATTGCGCAACGATATGCCGTTTCTTTTTGCGTTAAATTGGGTGAAAACGCGACGACAACTTACGGTAAGCTTCAGAAGGCTATTGGAGAGGAGGTTATGTTAAGAGCTCAAGTTTTTCGTTGGCATAAAATGTTTAGTGAAGGCAGAACGAATGTTGAAGATAAAGACCGCAGTGGACGACCATCAACCTCACAGACGGATGTCAACTTGGCCAGGGTGCATGAACTCGTACGATCTGATCGAAGATTATCTGTGAAAATGGTTGCAGAAGAACTGAACATCAGTTGAGAAACGGTTCGTCTAATAATAACTGAAGATCTTGGTATGAGAAAGATTTGTCCAAAAATGGTCCCCAAAAATCTCACATTACAACAGAGAGAAATACGGAAAAATTTGGCAGCCGATATGTTAGAGCAAACGGAAATTAACCCAAAATTGTTGAGCTGTGTTATCACTGGTGATGAAAGTTGGTTTTTTCAGTACGATCCAGAGATAAAACGCCAAAGTTCGCAATAGTGCTCAAACGGATCACCCAGACCAAAAAAAGATTACATGTCAAAGTCAAAAGTGTAATGCATGCTTGTGTGCTTCTTTGATTCAAAGGGAATTGTTCATGAAAAGTGGGTGCCTCCTGGACAAACAGTTAACCAATATTACTGCAAAGAAATTTTAAAAAGACTTCCTAAAAGAGTTCTTTGTGTTCGTGCTGATAATTGGACTCTGCATTACGATAATGCGCCATCCCATACTGCTCTGTCAGTACAGCAATTTTTAACCTCAAAACAAATTTCAGTACCACCACAGCCACCTTACTCACCAGATATCACTCCGTGCGACTTTTTTCTATTTCCAAGAGTCAAAACGGCGGTCAAGGGACACCATTTTCAAACAATACAAGATGTCCAAAAAGCTGTGACGAGGGTCTTGGAGGACATTACAGAAGATGAGTTCCAGTAATGTTACCATCAATGGCAGAAGCGCTGGAAAAAGCGTGTGCAATTAGAAGGGTAGTACTTTGAAGGAGACAACACTAAACTTGACTAAAACGGTGAGCAACATTTTTTTTCACATCAGTCTCACTACTTTATTGTCGCACATTGTATGGTTTTAGTATTTAAGTTGTAATGTAGTGAGAATTGTAAGGATAGTAGCATGTTTAAGAGTTTTTTCCTTCATTTGTGTTTATGTAATTGGTAAGCGGTAATCGTGTCGTGGTCAATACCACAGGGAGCAGTGTTTTCAAATCGTAAGGGGGTGCTACAGAGCAGGTATTGAGAATTGTTAGAGGCGAAGTAGATGAGGGACAGGCAGACAATGCAAAGCTGGTTAAGAGATGGAAAGCGATTCAGACTGAGGAGAAGGAAATAGTTTATCGCAAATCTCTAGTGTAGACAAAAGCTGTGGTGGGAGCATGATAACTGTCTGATAGAAAAGTGTCCTTGGGATATATTGATTATTAGGAGAATGAGAAGAAGGGAAAGAGAGGAAACTGAAAGGGAGAGGATCAGGCTTTTTTTTTTGTGGATACTTTACCTGCTCCTGCTCGATGTCAAACTACCGTTAATGTAGTTATATCTGTCGATCCTGTGAAGAGCAGGGAAGATCATTACAGACAGTAGACGGTCGTTTGAGTGGAAAGATAAATCTTATTGTAGATAGTGTCGTAATACAAGTTCCTGAGAATTTAAACAAGGCACGGGATAATGACGTTCTTGAAGTTAAGCTGAGTAGTGTGGAAATACCAACTCCAATGTCCCGTGGAATTGTGGAGTCTCCTGGAGTGAGTGTGGGTTTCAGGCCTACCCAACTGGTAAAGTTCGGGTGGCAACATGGATGATTATTTAAGTCAGTGGTACATGTCCCATTAGGTGACAACGGGTGTTGTGTTGAGGCCGAGGAGCGTCGGCCAGATGCACTGGGAAGTGCATGTGCTGGTGATTTGTGCGTCATGCCGAGTGAAACTGCAGACGATGTTGTTGTTTTAGATACTACAGAGAATGAACAGGAAGTTGTTGATAGTTGTGTTGCCTATGTTATGGCAGAAATTCCTCAAAAGCAGGAAGAAATGAGAAAAGGAAGAGGAGACAGAGTGGTAGAATGGATGATTAAGTAGACAGGGCTCAATCTGTTGAAGAGTGTACGGCAAAAGCTCAGAACATAGCGCGCGCGCACGTGCTGGGCCACAGTCTTGGAGGCAAGCAGCTACAACATGAGCCTGAAAGTAAAAATTCTAACTGAACATCATGCGAAAGTTGACCTTCAGCTACAGAAACCTGTTGCCAATGTAGCGTTGTCGCGAGGTACTTCTAGCGTACAGGAAAAACCAGTTAAACCGTGTCCAAATATACAGGCTGGTGCAGTTAAAAGTAGCCCGCTTCCCATTTGAATGCGAATGCAATATTCGAATTCTGAGTAAACTGTTACAACAATGGACAGTTTTATGCAATAATCGATTGTTAGTAATCTTCTGTTAGCATCTCAGTTTATTTAATCAGTGTAGTTAGAAGTTTGTCTTTGTGGTCTGCAAAATAACTTCCTCGATAGAAGAAAGAATTGAACTTGTGGAAGAATATGCGAAAACATGTACGATTAAGGAGGATAGAGGACTACGAGCAAAGAGAGTATACAGAGTCTTTGTAAAAATAGGCGCACCCACGGTCTGTGCAAAGTGTAAAACGAAAAAAAATTCCTTCATTACGCGAACCACAAGCTACTGCAGACATTCGCCAAAGAAGTCTACGTGTAAATAGGCCCAAAAGTCACTTGTAAACTGGAGGAGTTGCCAACAGACATTGAAAAGTCTTAATCTGAAGACACATCGCGCGACCGTCCTAAACGTATAGATTACTGCACGTGACTTTCAAAAAACATCAACAATGGTTTGTTAGGCCCTTTTCAGTTAGATCACGAGTGAAGAAACATCTTTCCGATCATGTGAATTCACAGATCGGGAGAACTGGGCAACTGAGAACCGCAACATTGTTTCAGGAACCATGATTAAAACAAAAAAAATCAGCGTCTGGTGCGGTGTAACAGGAACGCGCATCATTGGACCGATATTTTTTGACACTACCCCCATTACGGTTGCATATATGGAAGTTTTTAATGCGTTTTGTGCTCCACTTACTGATTATGAAAGACAGTCCTGCTTCTTCCAGCTAGATGAAGCGACATGCCAGATGTCTTAGATATCCCTAGAACGAGTCCATGATGTCTTCACTGAGAAATGAATTGTCAGCAAACAGTTATGGCCACCACGTTCGCCGGATCTAACATGTGATATTTTCCTGTGGGGACGCTTGAAGAGCAAGGTCTATGAAACAAATCCACACACAATACAGGAACTGATCAGCCATGCAGTTGCCGCCATCGACATCTGACCTTTACACCGAGTATATCTGAATATGCTCAGAGGTGCACAGCTGTGTACTGATGTCTCAAGGGGTCACTTTCAACATCTTCTATAAAAGTATTTTCACTGTGTTTTTCATTGTATATAAATGGTAAGTCAATTTCGGCTCTTTGTTTTGAAACGTCCCCTTTTTGAACAATTTTACAGGACTGTGCTTAAACTGACACACAATATTTTGTTTGCGCAACGCAATCTGACTTTCAGATTGCACCACCACGGCCCCAGGGGCACACTAAACGACAACTGGGCTCTGCCAGCTGCAGGCACAGGTTCAAGACCGGGCCAGGGAAGTTGCCTCCTGCAGTGAGTCTCCTTCTGGGACTCGGTATCAAAGCAGTACCGACTTGCCAGCTGCGCCTGAAGTCGCCAGACTCCTGCCTGGGATTAGCAGGTCGTGTCCCGTGCACGGAGGTCTTCGCTCATCTCCGCAGTGGATACGAGCCCAGCCTGTATCGCCGGGTGTGGCTGTTCCGCAGCAGAACGCAGACACAGCAGAGGAAGGAGGGAGCCATTGATGTCGGGGCCTTGAGCCACTGTCAGGCCACAGGCTGTTGGCTGAGCCTAACATCAACAACAAGGGCGCCTAGGCGAGCATCTCATCACCAGGGCGGATTCCAGCCACCTGCTAGCTGCCGCCAGCCTAAGACGCCAGAGTAGGATGTGTCCGCCTCGCATCGCTAACAATGTGATGTGTATTTGAAGTTTAATTACAAAATACAAAGTAAAAAAATTGAGCCGTGCTGCGGTTCGCGTTGGTGATGTTTGTAGAACAAACGTTGTATTTACCTTAATAGTCATCATATATATATATATATATATATATATATAGCAGTTCATGACAAATTTCAAAACTCCGCCATCTCTCTCCCCACATCCACCACTGCTGGCGGCTCACCTCCAACTGCGCAACGCTACGCGCTGTTCACAGCCAGCTACCTAACACTACAATGGCGAGTATTACAACAATGCAAAGCAGCCACAGACTGCACACAGCACACCCAGTGATTTTCATACAGACGTGGCGTTACCAATAAAAAAACCTAAACAGCCTACTTACATAGCCCCCATGCTACCCACAAAAAATTTTACAAATTTTTTTGGGCAGTGGCCAATACAGATTTGAAAAAATTTTTCATAATCGTAATTACAATAACAAAGAAATCAAATGCACAGACTTATTGATACAATGTTGGTCAAAAGCTAAAATTTTCTCACAGTCCATAAAGACAGTCCTGATCATTTATCACATTGCAGTGTTTTTCTCAAAGTCTGAGCAGTAAAAGAAAATGCACACGGAAGTAGTGGATTTCCACGCAATCTTGAAGAAGTAGCGTTGTCCTTCCAACGGAAAGACAGTGCTGACTCTTGACATGCAGACAGGTAATGGGCCACAACAGAGCAAACCCACAGCGGAGTCAGTCGAAGTTTTAAAGAGTATTGGTGGGTAGGTCATCACAGAGCAGACCCACTGTAGTCCTGGTAGAGATTACGGTATTGGTGGGCCTCCAAAGATGCAGACCCACTGTAGTCCTTGTAGAGATGGCCAGCAGCCATCTGTTGTGACTATGCAGGTGCACAATCACCATCGAAGAGTCTTGCGGATAATAGAGCAAGTCCATAACCACCACTTGTGCACTCACAAATTTTTTGAATTGTCCTGAGAACCAGCAATGCTGTTAACCAGTCCCTTGCTGAATTATTAACACACGTGCAAACACTAACAGTCCCTACTTCTCACATATTGTCCATATACTATGACCAATAGAAACGTGTGCAGTGAAATGTAACTTACAAGTTACTTAATTTGATGACCTGGTGTCAATTACAATTTTATAACAGAAGAATACAATTACAAAGGTACAAAATACATCATTAAAGAACATAACAATACAGATAACATTTGTAGTACAGGTTTTACAATAGAATAGAAATAAACATATACATCAGTGTTACAAGAATAATGACATAAGTACATACATAAAGATCAGAATAAATTTTGAAACATCAACTTCACACATGAGCATTAAAACAAAACAGAATAAATAATGTCTAAGCATCTTTACAAAGTAAATAACATATTATCAATGCAAATTATATTTGAGGATAACAGTATTCCTCATCATAGTGAAGGTAACTTAGTATTAGAAGAGAAAAAGGTTCTATGAAACAGTACACAGAGACAGGAAGAAAACATACACAAGGGTGCACAAACACATAGGGGGATAACACAGGGGGAAAGGACAGGGTTTGTTTTCAATATAACACTTGGTACTGCAGTATTTTGCGAACAAAACCTTTTTGTTCTTGGAGATCTCCCTTCATTCATCATTATTCCCAAAAAGTCCTATTTATACCTCCTTTTTGTATTCCAACTATATTTCTTTCAAAATAATTATGGCTCATTGTACAATACTCATTTAGGCCCAAATCGTTTTCATATAACTTTCAAAGCATTCTTTCCCTATTCTCCATAGTTAGGTTCTTATATAGTCTACCCCCTCTTAAGCTAACTTAAATCTACTGAGCTCAGATGCTAAACTAAGGGATGAGGCAATGCAGCAGCACAAAAGAATTAACACAAACATCAATGGCAAAAAAAAATGGAAAATTGCAAAGCAAGCTACAGGAAATCTAAATTACCAAGCAATGCAACGTTACAACTAATATGAGCCAATGTGCAGCAACAAGAAAAATAAATCAGTAGTAAAACTAGCTTAACAGAGTAATACAAAGTTAAATTCAGTAACACTATGCCTGGCAATCAGCAGAAGCAAAGGTAATAAATTATATCTAAACATGACATAGCTCAAGCAGAAAAAAAATATTACACTAAAAATGGCCATGTCTAATACCTATGTCACATCTTAACACTAGAGTGATGCACCACGAGAACTTACACTGGCAGATAAGTTACCAAATCGTAAAGAAATTATTTATGCAATTCCTGTGAAGGGAAATGTCTATTTGTGCTCCCTCATTTTTTTTGAAATATATCACAAAAATATTATTTACTGGATCTGTAGACAGAAAATATTTATATTAGCACATCTATAAAATTTTATTTGAACCAGTGCTGCAGTGCAGCTAAAAACTAGATATCAAATGAAATAAGCAACTATGTACGAAGTAAAGCATAAAAATATCATTCAGTAGTCATGAGGCATTTCATAAGTTAGTAGAAAAATCTCTCAACTAGAGAGACAGTAGTCATAATCAGGTGTATAGACATAAAAATATTTCTCGTCATTTCATTAGGCATCTCAGTAAATATCATAAATTAAGAGCTCCACAGTGTAATCATATGTTTTCAAGTTCGACCGTGTCGTTTTTGCGATGCTCTCTACAAAGGAACGTCAATAGCGAGGATAATGGCCTCCCTTTTTTTTTCTACCTGTGCCGCTGAAAAGGGCTCGCAATAATGGCTTTTTCTCGAGGCGTCTGACACACCTGGCCGCTCACAGTGAATTACTTCACGGTCACTTACCTTTCTTAACGAAATATTTACGACAGCAGTTTTCGCTACAGCGACAGTCTCATATAATAATTTCATAGGTCAAGAATTTGCGTTACAAATCTGTAGAAACAAAATCGTATGAATATAACAGTGTCCAAAAAATTTTCGCCGGCATTGTGATACATTCACGCATTTACACACATTTCATAACTCTTAAAGTACGATTCTCGGTTTACAACATCCTTTTTCACCAGTCAGAGTCCCTATCTTCTATTCATTATTCATATACATATAAACACGTAATCACATTCCTTATATAGCATCATCTTATTGATCATAAACATACCGCAACAGCATAATACACATCGTCGTCGTAAAAATAACATCATAACACCTCAGTCAAATCTCAAAATCGTCGTAGCTTCCTCCAATAATTTCAAAACCTAAAAAAATTCTCTGCTCATGTCAAAAGTGTCATCTGCCTCAAATGTACTTTAAAATCATGATCCCATACCAAATACATCATTCAAAGCTCTCATAGTACCACAATGGCTCCGAAAAAATATGAACAGTTCACAAAGTACTGACAAAATGCAATTTCATAAGTGTGAAGTTATTCAACTGTGTAATTACGTAAACATTGTCACTAATGTAGTAAAAAAATGTTTGTTTTTTTGTTAAATAATCAGATAGCTGTGTAATTTATGTGTTAGTGAAATATGGTACCGATGTGTAAAGTTGTATAAGCAAATACCATAATAGCTAGGGCTCCTTGTGTTTGCCACACACATGGTACACAAAGTAAGTGTGTACCCCCCTGAGGATCAATGCAATTACACCCTCAGGTGTCACAGGCTACAGCAATGGAATGAAATATATCACAGAAAACCCCCGTATCATTGTACTTCAAACATCCCAAAAAAAAAAAAATGTCCCAAGTGCGAAATTAATCACTCAAATACGTGCCCTGTAGCGCCAAATGTGCGTCTTGTTGCAACACAATATCTGTGGAAGTGTCGTAGCCATCGTCCTCCGAAAGCCAAGTTCTGCAGAAGTCAATGTACTTACCTCATGATAAACAAAAGTGAAATGCTTTGCGTATAGATATCTTAGTTATTACTCTTATTACCGTGATGAAGAAAGTACTGTGCTGTAACGTATTATTGTGCTACAGAAAAGGCTGTCTCCTTGTAGCTATACCACAAAAGTTACTACTAAAACATGTGTTACTTTCCAGAAGAATTCAGAAAAATTGTGCAGATATAAAACAGATACACCGCAAAAGCAACAATGTAAATTGTGTCACACATTAGTAGCATCGTGATAAAATCGTGTAGCTGTCACATAAACTAACCACTGTGTCATCTGGTATCTCACAGAAAGTACTTTAAATCCAGAATGTGTTTTCAAGTAAACCAAAATGTTGCATTAAAATCTCATTAACAGTACCGGTAAATGTTCTAAGTATGTGAGCCTTATAGTCGTTACGTAATCGTGCAACACACAAGCAAGAATGCACACACACAATAACACTGTGTCGTCTGTTCACAATAACAATGCATTCGTAATTTCTGTTTCAATAAGTTCTCTTGGTTCTTGACTGGATATTTAACTTCAAACATTGTTGCATGTTAACAGTTTCTTAAGTCTTACAAAGCATACTGGAAATGTGAAGTGAGAACTTTTATGGCAAAGACTAAGTTAAAAAGCAGATTATCTTGCAATAAACTGTTTTACATGTGAAATGTGGTGTAAACCTTTACTCTTCCTAGTGCACAAAGTTTCAGCTTCAAAGCAATTATCATGTTGTATACATCGGTAAAGAATACTGGAATTTTTCTCAAGGTTAGCGGCTATGTTATTTTTCCTTGAGCCAGCGGGCGCACGTGGCTGCCTCCGGTGCGAGTCATTGTCTGTTTCTTTGTTGGCTCGCGTCGTTACTGGGATTAGGAGACCTAACTTCTACAAATTCGCCTTGCCGAGAGGGCCCTGCCCTGTTTAAATCCCGCCAGTTCTGATGCAATTCAGGTCTGTCGTTACGAATATATCGTCTGTCGTCATGTCGGTAGGTTCCGTAGTTTCTTCCTTGTCCGTCACGTGGTGGAGAATTTCTCCCTGAATCGTAGCTGTGCGCCAAACTGTTGCGTCTGAAGTTATTCTGTCTCCCTTGATAATAATTGTTTTGGTTCCCATATTGTCTGTTTCCATGGTAATCTCTATCATATTCACTACTATGGAAGTGCGATCTTTCTCTGTACCTATTATTCTGCCAACGGTTGTCATATGGGTGGTGTCTTTTTTGGTCACGATTTGTGTTGTGAGAATAGCCTTGTCGCGTCCAGTTATTATTTCTTTCATTGTGGAATTGCGACAGATGTGACCTGTAATTGTTGTGCTCCTGTTCTCGCGTTCCACGATATCCAGTGTCGATTTCCAGTTCTTGTAACAGTCCCTGAAAAGCTTCAATGTCGTCTTTGCAACGTCCTGCTAAAATAATATGCCGTAAATGTTCAGATAATTTGATTAAGCAAATGCGGATGAGTTCTGAGGGGCTGTATGTGTTTGAAAGATACTGATTCTTATGCAACATGTCTTCAAAATATTTCATAAGACTGGAAAATTCAGATTGTTCGAAACGTTTCATCATTATGATGCTATGTTTTACTCGGTCTTGTGTGGCTTGAGACCAATATGCTGAGAGGAAGGCATGATAAAATTCTCCTTCACTGTGACAATCGTGAATGACCGATCGCATTCTTACAGCTGGTTCATTCTCCAAGTAGCCACACATAAATTCTAATCTGTGCTGCAATGACCAGTTGGGAGGAAAACAATGAGAGAATTGATGGAGCCACGCTTGTGGATGAATGTCGTTGCCAGAATTCTTAAACGTTTTGAATTTACGTGTAGTAATGAACAGCTTATAGTCAAAATCATCGTGTCGGCGAGTCGCATGTCGGTCATTGTTACGTCGTGTCGGCGGTTCAATCTCAAAATTCGGTGTACATTGCCAATTTCTTTCATAATTTCCGAAATGCGCTGTGTTATTATTTTGTGGCTGTTCCGTATTTCTATGTCCTTCTTCCCGTATTGGGGCGCGAGTGTCCTCTGAAATACGTAATTCTTGTACTACTTGTGCCAACTGATCTTGCACTTCCCGGATTTCTCTTTTGTACTGTGTATTGATTTGATTTTGATTTTGTTTGAATTTTCTAATTTCTTCATACTCTTCAGTGTCAGTGAAGGCTACAGGTGTTGTGTCATTCAGATCATCATCTACCTTTGTAGGTAAGTTAGTGAACTGATCTGATAGTTCGGCTACTTTATCCGATAGTGTAGTTATTTCCTCAGTGTGTTTTTCTGAACCAAGTTTCAGAGTATCTACTGTGTCCTTTAATTTTTCCTGAGTTTTTGCAAGTTGCGTAACCGAATCGGTAGATGCAGCTGAGTCAATTTTAGCCGACAAGATCTCATGATTTTCATGAACGATGGTTTGCTGTTCTTTTATGGCTGCTTCGTGATTCTGTAATGCATTTTCATGCCGCGAAAAAATAGGTTGAAAATGCTCACAAATTTGTGTTTTTACGTCATTGCAGACTTTTTGACATTTCGATTCAATGTTATGTAACTCAGTAGTTAAATCTTCACGTGTTTGTTCAAGCGTGGTGTCTAACTTTTGAAGATTTTGTTCCTTTGCGTCTAACTGTTGCTGTGTTTGTCTCTGGTGTTGTTCCATTGTGTCTAACTTTTGAAGATTTTGTTCCATTGTGTCTAACTTTTTAAGATTTTGTTCCACTGTGTCTAACTTTCGAAGATTTTGTTCCATTGTGTCTAACTTTTGAAGCTTTTGTTGTGTTTGTCCCATTTGTTGTATCAATTGTAATAACAATGCACTGGTGTCTGGAACATGTTCCTCAGTGCTTTTCGGCAGTGAATTTGCACCGGAAACATTCACATTTTGACAAGCAGAAAATGTGTCTTGACTCATTTGAAAAAACGGTGAGGACGCAAAACCTGAATCTACAGTATTTGCAAAATTGTGTCCTGTCATTTCGGATTCCTGAGGCGAGCTATTGCCGACCGATCGATCGATAATGCTTCCCTGTTCACTACATGTTTCATTATCTACGCCATTATTTGACGCCCGCTCCATTTCCCTATGCACAGTTACCAAATTACTACTTTGAACGTCTGTTAATTCATTACACAGTGGTGCTGGCAAGCTACGCTCGTCGTCACTATTATTTCTCAGTTTACTTTGGAGCCTAGTGTTACGTTTTTCACACGCCATTATTGTCACAATATTTCACACGACAACACAGAAAAACACAATTTGAAGAGCAAAAATAAGAGAACACATTAACATAACACTGAAAATAATATCTAGTTAATTGCAGCTGCGAAATACTTGGTGCAAATCTACATGCATGCCACAACTGTTTTACTGTACGACAATGAAAGACTGCAACTACAAAGGAAATTCTCTCTATAATTACGCGCTAGCAATAAACAATAGCTACACTAATTACACAAACTACAAGAAAAAATCAGAAGATTCCAGTGAGGTATCCTAGGCTAAGGGTCGACATATGAAACGTCCCCTTTTTGAACAATTTTACAGGACTGTGCTTAAACTGACACACAATATTTTGTTAGCGCAACGCAATCTGACTTTCAATAATCTCTACAAGAGAATGGCCCTGACTAACATTAACCTGTACTTTTCACAAATCACTTACCTCACAAAAATCTTGGTTACTCCCACTACCGCAATACAGCTAGCGCCAATACTGCCAGCTAAATAAAAGATTCAAACTATGGAAGGCACTAACTACTGATAGGGATAGTTAGCAAATGAAAGATATTAATAGAGAACAAACGTTGTATTTACCTTAATAGTCATATATATATATATATATATATATATATATATATATATATATATGTTCATGACAAATTTCAAAACTCCGCCATCTCTCTCCACACATCCACCACTGCTGGTGGCTCACCTCCAACTGCGCAACGCTACGCGCTGTTCATAGCCAGCTGCCTAACACTACAATGGCGAGTATTACAACAATGCAAAGCAGCCACAGACTGCACACAGCACACCCAGTGATTTTCATACAGAGGTGGTGTTACCAAAAAAAAAACCTAAACAGCCTACTTACAGTTTCTGTAATTTCACTACATTTCCGTTATACTTACATGGGCTACTTTATATGTGCCACCCTCTCTTAAGGCGTAATTGGTGTGATACTGTGTCAGCAGGCATCAGGAAGTTGTTTTTTGGGAGAAAGAGTACCAGAAAATCGAGGATTTCTAGGAGAAATCAGTCTGTAATGAGAGCTGTAGCGGGAAGAATAAGCTGGACTACCTGCTGAAGTGTTGTGAATGGTAGTGCGTATGTGGTTTTCTCGTGATAGTAGTCCTATAGTCCTGGAAATATGTTCGGTCGGGAAGCATAACGGGGACGGTTCTTGCGAGGACAACGTTCTGAAAGTTAAAAAACAACTGGATAAGAGACAAGATGCCAGGGATAAGAGTTTAATGGAGTCAGACCATGTATTGTTGAATCTGATATGTCGGTTTCATTTTTAGTTTGTAGGTGTGGAATGGAGAGTCAGAGGTTTTTGTGTATAAGCATGGAAAGAGGCCTAGCATTGAAACCTGTTTCGTAGTATGTGTGATAATGAGCAGCGCAAGGAACCCTTGTGAGGTGTTGTGAGATTAAGCAGTACGAGTAGAGAGTCCAGTCATTGTGTGTGAGGAATATTGTAGTATAAATATCAGAGAAAATTGAACTTGTTAGAACTTAAGGAAGACTGGAAGCTTGGAGAATGCCAATACTGCCTCGGGCATGAATGTATGTGATGTCCTTAGGTTAGTTATGTTTAAGTAGTTCTGGGGGACTGCTGATGGTTCAAATGGCTCTGAGCACTATGGGACTTAACATCTATGGTCATCAGTCCCCTAGAACTTAGAACTACTTAAACCTAACTAACCTAAGGACACAACACCCAGCCATCACGAGGCAGAGAAAATCCCTGACCCCGCCGGGAATCGAACCCGGGAACCCGGGCGTGGGAAGCGAGAACGCTACCGCACGACCACGAGCTGCGGGCGGGGGACTGCTGACCTCAGATGTTAAGTCCCATAGTGCATAGAGCCATTTGAACCATTTTTCAGTTCTGAAGGTTTTGCAAGGGAGCAGCCGTAAAATTTAACGTAGTAAATGTATAGTGTTTAAGACAGTCAGACTAGTATAATCTTGGGAGTGTGACACATATGTGTGACGCGTATAGATCAATGACGGAAGTAGTCACAGTGATTAACTGGTTCTGAGCAAGGGCCGGGTCTTACCCTTGGAATGGGGCAACATAGTGCCACTACCCAGATTTAAGTGAAACTGGAAGGAATTTGTAAGAAAGCCGCTTTGAAGGATTACGTTAGCTACTGCTGGCTGGTAAGCGGAGTGTGGTGACGTATGGGTCACAATAACACATATGCAAGATGGGCCAGCCGTGCTCTGCAAAACCTGGAACGCACGCAGTAAATAGCGAGTGGACGGGACAATGTTACCACACCAGTAGAAGACCCATGTTGTGAGCTGGTAATAGTGCCAAAAATGGACTCTGTAGACAAAGAGCTGTAAATTTTGAAGCATGTTCGCTGGGAGTCCAGCACCACCACCACGGCCCCAGGGGCACACTAAACGACAACTGGGCTCTGCCAGCTGCAGGCACAGGTTCAAGACCGGGCCAGGGAAGTTGCCTCCTGCAGTGAGTCTCATTCTGGGACTCGGTATCAAAGCGGTACCGACTTGCCACCTGCGCCTGAAGTCGCCAGACTCCTGCCTGGGATTAGCAGGTCGTGTCCCGTGCACGGAGGCCTTCGCTCATCTCCGCAGTGGATACGAGCCGAGCCTGTATCGCCGGGTGTGGCTGTTCCGCAGACACAGCAGAGGAAGGAGGGAACCATTGATGTCGGGGCCTTGAGCCACTGTCAGGCCACAGGCTGTTGGCTGAGCCTAACATCAACAACAAGGGCGCCTGGGCGAGCATCTCTTCACCAGGGCGGAATCCAGCCACCTGCTAGCTGCCGCCAGCCTAAGACGCCAGAGTAGGATGTGTCCGCCTCGCATCGCTAACAATGTGATGTGTATTTGAAGTTTAATTACAAAATACAAAGTAAAAAAATTGAGCCGTGCTGCGGTTCGCGTTAGTGATGTTTGTAGGTTTCTGCCCTCTGTTGGAGGCCAGACCGTATCCTTTAGTTGGCATGGTTGCTCTTGTTTGTCTTCTTTTCGTTTTGACTGGCGCCACTCGTTTCGCAAGCGTTCCCCGTCCTCTGGTGCCAGCAGTCGCGGTTATCGATATGTAGTAACTGTTGCCCTATGTTTGGGGCGACGTCGTTGTTTCTCCGTGTCGTGTGAGTGTTGCAGTTCGGTTGGGCACTCAGGAGGAGTGAGGTCCGCGTAGTGCCGGAACACGCCGGGACCGCTGGCCGCGCGCATGGACTGCTGGATGGAAGGGCTGTGGTCACGAGGGTGCACGACCTCGTCATAAACCGGATCCTGCACGCTTTAAGATGAGTGCATTTCAATTCAAGTAGGGAGAGACCTCCACCATTGTGACATCTCGCGATTCTCCAGTGACTTGCGTTCGTGTTGGTGGTCGTAGTGTCGAAGAGGCGAGGAGCAGCGAGTGGAGTGCTTGGGGAAGGCGGATCTCATTACCTTTCCTCGACTTCTTATTACTATTTACTGCTTTCAGCTTGTTACAATTTGTTAAGTTCAACCAGCGGTATTTTTCCTGCCTGGTGGCCGCTAACGCCCCAGTTACCTGCGGAGATGGAGGAGGAGGAGATTTAGTGTTTATCGTCCCGTCGACAACGAGGTCATTAGAGACGGAGCGCAAGCTCGGGTTAGAGAAGGATGGGGAAGGAAATCGGCCGTGCCCTTTCAAAGGATCCATCCCGGCATTTGCCTGAAGCGATTTAGGGAAATCACGGAAAACCTAAATCAGGATGGCCGGAGACGGGATTGAACCGTCGTCCTCCCGAATGCGAGTCCAGTGTGCTAACCACTGCGCCACCTCGCTCGGTCAGTTACCTGCCTTTGAGGTTGGTGTATGTAACGGCAGTGTAATTCGCCTCGCCTTGCCGCTGCTGTCCGGTAAGGCATGTAGTTTTGACAGCTTTCTTGATTGTAGGCCGGTTGGTGATTTTTCCTACTCTCGTGGTAAAGATTGCTTTCTCTTTCCGGGCGCTCTAAACATTGTATTCTGGGGGCGTAGTGCAGACCGACGGTTCCGGCTTAGGCGTATTGTTCCATCGTTGTATTTGGTTTGTTGGACGTCAGGTAGCTTCAGCAAGTTATCATTAGTCATTCGTTGGACTGCCACTGGTCTGAGTTACCATCTTGTGAAGTGAATGCAACTCTTGGTTGCCTATCTCATCGCTCGCGAAAGTGTTTGTTGCCCGACCTTCTCAGAGGTCGATTCCTGGGGCACCGTCTCGATTAGTTACGTGTTTTTCTAAAATTAACTTTTTCTATTGTATTTGCTGTATTACAGAAAGTCTCAAATTTTTTAAAATATTATTGCCGTTCCTGGCGTGTAAGGCCTTCAGCCGTGATTGTGGTCACTTGCCTTATTATTCTAATTTGTATTGGTGTTTTAGCAGTAAGCCTTAAAACCTTATTTACCGCCATTCCTGGCGTCTCATATCTTCTGCTGTGTTTGTGGACACTTTTTGTTGTTGTGGTCTTCAGTCCTGAGACTGGTTTGATGCAGCTCTCCATGCTACTCTATCCTGTGCAAGCTTCTTCATCTCCCAGTAACTACTGCAACCTACATCCTTCTGAATCTGCTTGGTGTATTCATCTCTTGGTCTCCCTCTATGATTTTTACCCTCCACGCTGCCCTCCAATACTAAATTGGTGATCCATTGATGCCGCAGAACATGTCCTATCAACCGATCCCTTCTTCTAGTCAAGTTGTGCCACAAACTTCTCTTCTCCCCAATCCTATTCAATACTTCCTAATTAGTTATGTGATCTACCCATCTAATCTTCAGCATTCTTCTGTAGCACCACATTTCAAAAGCTTCTATTCTCTTCTTGTCTAAACTATTTATCGTCCATGTTTCACTTCCATACATGGCTACACTCCATACAAATACTTTCAGAAACTGCTTCCTGACACTTATATCTATACTCGATGTTAACAAATTTCTCTTCTTCAGAAACGATTTCCTTGCCATTGCCA
Organism: Schistocerca nitens; assembly: GCF_023898315.1. NCBI lineage: Eukaryota > Metazoa > Arthropoda > Insecta > Orthoptera > Acrididae > Schistocerca > Schistocerca nitens. Next base: position 280,508,927 of record NC_064620.1, read on the forward strand.
GTCTACATTTTATACCCTCTCTACTTCGACCATCATCAGTTATTTTGCTCCTCAAATAGCAAAACTCCTTTACTACTTTAAGTGTCTCATTTCCTAATCTAATACCCTCAGCATTACCCGACTTAATTCGACTACATTCCATTATCCTCGTTTTTCTTTTGTTGATGTTCATCTTATATCCTCCTTTCAAGACACTGTCCATTCCGTTCAACTGCTCTTCCAAGTCATTTGCTGTCTCTGACAGAATTACAATGTCATCGGTGAATCTCAAAGTTTTTATTTCTTCTCCATGGATCTTAATACCTACTCCGAATTTTTCTTTTGTTTCCTTCATTGCTTGCTCAATATACAGATTGAATAACATCGGGGAGAGACTACAACCCTGTCTCACTCCCTTCCCAACCACTGCTTCCCTTTCATGCCCCTCAACTCTTATAACTGCCATTTGGTTTCTATACAAATTGTAAATAGCCTTTCGCTCCCTGTATTTTACCCCTGCCACCTTCAGAATTTGAAAGAGAAACTGCAGTGAGTTTTTAAACATTCTTAATTTATTGCCATTCTTGGAGTGTAAGGCCTTCAGCCGTGATCACAGTGGCTTGTTTTTTTTTTTAAATATTATCTGTATCTGTATTTTATGGTGATTTAGTAAATTGTAACACACTCGAAATACTATTATTTACACAGTGTTTATTTCTTCGTTAATAACGTGTGGTATTTTTTATTTATTGTTGATTCTGGAATTACTATTTTAAAAATAAATGTGTGTAACTGAAAAAGGCAACCAACAGTAACTGATTACGGCCCCGTTCATAGTCCTAATCGAATTCTAACCTCCCTTTTAAACCAGGTTTCAAAAATGTTAACGGAAAGTCAAGAATACAGACATACAAGTCACTTAGGAATGAAATAAACAGGAAGTCCAGGGAAGATAAGCCGAAATGATAGTCGGAAGGACTGACTTATCATACACCGTCGGTGATATTAAAAGCAAGAGTGGTTAGATTCTGAGTGCAATGGGAATTCCAATGTTAAATGCATAGGAGAGAGCGAATAGATGGAAAGAGTACACTGAGGACACCTTTGAGGGGGAAGACTTGTCTGATGACATGTGAGAAGAAGAAACAGGAGACGATGTAGAAGAGATAGAATCAGAATTTAAAAGAGCTCTAGAAGACTTAAAATCAAATACGACAGAAAGGATAGATAAAATCATTGTGGGAAGTGGCAACCAAACGTCTGTTCACGTTGCTGTGTGGAATGTATGAGTCTGTTTTCGGTAAAACACCGCCCACTCCATTCCGAAGACTGCAAGAGCCAACAAGTGCGAAAATTGTCGCACAGTCAACCTAAAAGCTCATGTGTCGAAGATACTGACACGAATGATACGCAGAAGAATGAGAATGTGTTAGACGACGATTAGTTTGGCTTTAGGAAAGGTAAAGGTGTCAGAGAGGCAGTTCTGATATTGCAGTTCATTACTGAAGCAAGACTAAAGAAAAATCAAGATACGTCCATAGGATCTGTCGACCTGGAAAAAGCGTTCGACAATGTCAAATGATGCAAGATGTTACAAATTCTGAGAAAAATAAGTTATGGGGAAGGACTGGTAAGATACAATATGTAGAAGAACCGAGAGGGAACAATGACTGAAAGTCCAAGAACAAGTGCTCGGATTAAAAAGAGTGTAAGGCAGGGATGTAGCTTCTCGCCCCTACTGCTCAACCGATTCATCGAAGAAGCAATGACGAAAATAAGAAAAAAGTTCAAGAGTTGATTTAAAATTCAAGGTGAAAGGATACCAATGATAAGGTACGCGGATGACATTGCTGTTCTAAGCGAAAGTGAACTAGAATAACAGGATCTGCTGAATGAAATGAGCAGAGCAATGAGTACAGAATGTGGACTGCATTCCTGGCCAAGAGAGGTCTACTAGTATCGAAGAAGCCTTAATTTGAAGAGAAATTTCTGAGAATGTGCTTTTGGAGCACAGCACTGCATGGTAGTGAAACATGGAAAACCGGAAAAGAATCAAAGTATTTCAGATGTGGTGCTACAGAAGAATGTTGACACCGTAAGGAATAATGTTCTTCGGAGAATCGGCGAGGAAAGGAATATATGGATAACACTGAGAATGAGAAAGGGCAGGATGGTAGGACACCTGTTAAGACATTACTTCCATGATACTAGAGGGCGCTGTACTTCGTAAAAACTGTAGAGGAAGAAAGGGATTGGAATACATCCAGCAAGAGCTATTCCGTGATGAAGAGGTTGGCACGGGAGAGGAATTAGTGGCAAATTATTCAGACTATATTTATACAATATTTGAGAATGAGGTATGTAGCGATTTCCAACAAAAATCATGCAAAATATCAATGTTTTCGAAAAGTTTTCTCGCTGACAGTTCAAAAAAATTATTAATTGGAAAAATCTTATCGCTTACGGGTTTTTCACTCATACCGTAAAACGTCGTCCGGCACAACGTTTTAATTTAATACTTATTTGCTACTAACTCTTCCTGCAATACATTTTGCACACAGCATCCACATATACCACTAATTTATCTGCAAAATTATATTATTGTATGATAATACCTTTGCGTTAAGGATATTGTTAGTTTTCACAGACACCCTTAGTTGTTCCTTAATCTTTGTTAGTTCACTTATTTGCACTAAAAGCGTTTCGTAATTTATCCATCATATAAATTACAAAATAAATGCTGTGATATTTGCCCGAGATTATACTCGTATTGTTAAATTGCGTTTTAATGACTTTTGCTATGATCAAGCATAAAAGAAATGTTTTGACACTATGGACTATTTGCCAAAAAGGTGGTGTGTGAAACTTTCCCGGATAACTGCGGTTATTAACACGCTGCTATCTTGACTCGGGGAGGCAATGCTGACCCAGTTCGAATCCGCCTCGCGAATTAACGCTGGGGGCTGCTAACCCGACTAGCCTCGGTGTTGTTTTTAGGCGGTTTCCAACTTACCACTAGATGAGTAGATGGCTGGTACCCACGTTCTAGCTTTGTTACAAGCTACGCAAATTTTTAGAATACGGTCTAGCACTTGCACATAAAATTATTTCTACACTCCTGGAAATGGAAAAAAGAACACATTGACACCGGTGTGTCAGACCCACCATACTTGCTCCGGACACTGCGAGAGGGCTGTACAAGCAATGATCACACGCACGGCACAGCGGACACACCAGGAACCACGGTGTTGGCCGTCGAATGGCACTAGCTGCGCAGCATTTGTGCACCGCCGCCGTCAGTGTCAGCCAGTTTGCCGTGGCATACGGAGCTCCATCGCAGTCTTTAACACTGGTAGCATGCCGCGACAGCGTGGACGTGAACCGTATGTGCAGTTGACGGACTTTGAGCGAGGGCGTATAGTGGGCATGCGGGAGGCCGGGTGGACGTACCGCCGAATTGCTCAACACGTGGGGCGTGAGGTCTCCACAGTACATCGATGTTGTCGCCAGTGGTCGGCGGAAGGTGCACGTGCCCGTCGACCTGGGACCGGACCGCAGCGACGCACGGATGCACGCCAAGACCGTAGGATCCTACGCAGTGCCGTAGGGGACCGCACCGCCACTTCCCAGCAAAGTAGGGACACTGTTGCTCCTGGGGTATCGGCGAGGACCATTCGCAACCGTCTCCATGAAGCTGGGCTACGGTCCCGCACACCGTTAGGCCGTCTTACGCTCACGCCCCAACATCGTGCAGCCCGCCTCCAGTGGTGTCGCGACAGGCGTGAATGGAGGGACGAATGGAGACGTGTCGTCTTCAGCGATGAGAGTCGCTTCTGCCTTGGTGCCAATGATGGTCGTATGCGTGTTTGGCGCCGTGCAGGTGAGCGCCACAATCAGGACTGCATACGACCGAGGCACACAGGGCCAACACCCGGCATCATGGTGTGGGGAGCGATCTCCTACACTGGCCGTACACCACTGGTGATCGTCGAGGGGACACTGAATAGTGCACGGTACATCCAAACCGTCATCGAACCCATCGTTCTACCATTCCTAGACCGGCAAGGGAACTTGCTGTTCCAACAGGACAATGCACGTCCGCATGTATCCCGTGCCACCCAACGTATTCTAGAAGGTGTAAGTCAACTACCCAGGCCAGCAAGATCTCCGGATCTGTCCCCCATTGAGCATGTTTGGGACTGGATGAAGCGTCGTCTCACGCGGTCTGCACGTCCAGCACGAACGCTGGTCCAACTGAGGCGCCAGGTGGAAATGGCATGGCAAGCCGTTCCACAGGACTACATCCAGCATCTCTACGATCGTCTCCATGGGAGAATAGCAGCCTGCATTGCTGCGAAAGGTGGATATACACTGTACTAGTGCCGACATTGTGCATGCTCTGTTGCCTGTGTCTATGTGCCTGTGGTTCTGTCAGTGTGATCATGTGATGTATCTGACCCCAGGAATGTGTCAATAAAGTTTCCCCTTCCTGGGACAATGAATTCACGGTGTTCTTATTTCAATTTCCAGGAGTGTAGATGCAGAAGTTGGGGTACACGGATTCTATCCTGGGGGTAAACAAGAGACCGATGACCTCGGATGTTTAGTTTCTTCAGACCCTATATCAGCAGCAGAAGCAGCTATTACATGAACTTATAAAGGGGTTATGATTTTTTTGGTTTATCAATTTTGTTCTGTGGGTGAATAATCCGAAACTAATAAAATCGTAATTAAGACTGGTTGGTTGGTTGATTCGGAGGAGGGTACGAAACAGCGAGATCAGGGAAGGATGGGGAAGGAAGTCGGCCATGCTCTGTCAAAGCAAACGACCCGGCATTTGCCTGAAGCGATTTAGGGAAATCGTGGAAAACCTAAATCAGAATGGCTGGACGTGGATTAGAACCGTCTTCCTCCCAAATGCGAGTCCACTGTGGTAACCTCTGCGCGACATCGCTCGGTCGTAAGTTACAGTTTTGCGTTTTCAACCGGAAAGAAATTGGAAATTTGTGGTAAGTTCTATGGGAACAAACTGCTGAGGTCATCGGTCCCTAAGCTAACACACTTCTTCATCCATCTTAACGAACTTACGCTAAGGACAGCATACACACCCATGCCCAAGGGAGGACTCGACCCTCTGAGGGGGGAAGGGGGGGGGGAGCCGCGCCTACTGTGACTAGGCGCCCTAGCCCGCGCGGCTACCTCGCGCGGCCAACCATAAAGATTTTATTTTACATGCTTAACGTCAGTTACTTAAGACTTCAATTCATTTGTAATATAATCAGACTTCTGAAGCTGTTTTATAAGCGGGAGTTTCTTTCTTTGAAGATTGGTGTGGTTACTCGTCTTGACACAATAGAACCGTTATTTTCCATACAGATTCCCTGTTCTTTCCTGGTCCGACCTTTTGCTCCGTCTAGTGACGCCGTCGTGGATTGGACTTTAAACTTTCATGCTCCTTTCTATTTGAAACATCAGAGAAATAAGAGCTCATTCGGAGGCTTAGTGACTGACGATCTTCCACACACCATTCGTATACGTAATAAGAGATGTGAGAAGCGATAGTCAAGCCACAAGTACTCTCTGGCTTATATATAGATGTAGATGTACTACTTGTCTTAACTGATTCTTCAGACACTGCTTAGTAGGGCAAATCTGTACGTTGTTCTGCAAAGCACCTACTTTTTGAATTTTTCATTTATGAATATTAGCATATGAGAATAAAATTATTCTTCTAAGTATACTATGAAGAAAGATCTGACAGTCCCGGCTTATCACGCTGAAATGAGAAGTTACGTAAAATTTCTGGACCAGTTACTACAAAACTAACACTCTCGATGGCGTAATACCGTAGGTCCTAGTGCCTAGAAGAATCTTACAGAGCAAACTGTACTCTTATCTCATTGTTTACGTTCCATGACCTTCGTTAACTGCGTCACGTATTCGCGACTTCTTCGGCATACCGCCGTGTGCAGTCTGTTTCAAGGCCGCATATGAAGCAGCTTTCAGCGATACGGCTTTACGGCCTGTGGTAACAACAGGGGAGGTGTACAGAGCAATCAGGTTGAGATTAGCGAGTGTGAACTCATGTGCTGACTGATTACTGTGGCCGACCGGTTCTAGGCGCTTCACTCTGGAAACACGTGACCGCTAGGTCGCAGGTTCGAATCCTGCATCGGGCATCGATGTGTGTGATGTCCTTAGGTTAGTTAGGTTTAAGTAGTTCTAAGTATAGGGGACTGATGACCTCAGATGTTAAGTCCCATAGTACTCAGAGCCACTGAACCATTTTTTTGACTGATTACTGAATGTATTCGGCTTACTGATTCTGATCTGTTTGCGGGTGTCCATTTCGACTACTGGGTACATACGTCGCTCATTATTACCTCTGATTCAGGGATTCGTTCACTCAGCCAGGTCCGAAACTTCTTATACTATCCAGTACCCACATATCGTCGGATTCATATCCCAGCGCCAGTGGCTCTAAAGGTTACTTTTGTAGTGAAGATAAGCGGTACTTTGCTGTACACGATCCCGAATGTGATTCTTGGAAGGAAGGTCGTTTCTGTCTGTAGTACTAAGAGTTTTAAATGTTTGACTTCAGCGATCATGTGACTGACAAGTGGTAGTAATATGTACCTTTGACGAGAGTAAGGTTGAAAGGTCTCTGTTGGATTCCTTTCATGTTTAATTTCTCAAATTTGTTGTCTTTTAAGGAATAAATTCCTCTTCTAAATTTACTGTGGCGTTTCTGACTATCTGGGAGGAGACTGAGTAGTGGAACGTGTTACTTTTACACGTAAACAAGAACGATCTCTCACACTACTACACTTTAAAGCACAGTTTATATGTAATTCTTATATGTAATTCATGTCACACAGTCTCATACGGAACCTACATCCGCTTTCTTTTATATACTGTGTATGATAAGATACTGTCATCCCCCTTCCCTTCTGTGTGAGAGGATGAATGATCAAATGTGTTTGTAGCTGCATGCTTGAGGGTAGCAGACAAGGCTGTCTGCTAGAGTACAGTAGGACCAACGTTGAAACAGGTAGCTACGGTTCCTAAAAGCAGAGAGGTTTCCATTCTTAGTATGGTCCGGTCCGTCCCCTGTCATGTTGGTATAGGAAGCTGCCCCTCTGGCGCCTTCCGTTGGTTTTTGTGAGCGACTCTCGGGAGCACGCTGGGAGTTCAGTGGGAGTCTGGCAGTTGGAGGGTTGCAGCCGAGCAGTAGGCAGTTGGAGTCCAGTGGTAGCGCAGGGCAGTCCAGCAGTAGCAGTCTGGCGGTAGCGAGCGTCTGAAGTGGTAAGATCTCCGGCTAAGCGCGTGTCTGTTAAGTCCATAGGACAATGGATTTGTTAAGTTCAGCTTAACTGAGAATTTAATCATTTTATTTCGGGTTAGCTTTAAAATAGCTAAGGTTATCTTTAATTGCAGTGGAGTGTAATTCTCGTGTCCAGTTCAGATTAATTTGCGGTAGTTGCTTTGTTACTACTTGGTGAGTAAAGTGGAACCACGTGTTGGTCAGTAACTCTAAGTAAGATCAATCTTAAAGGCAAATGCTTGTGTGATTATAACGTATCGTCTTGAAAAGATTTTGAATATACCAACTTTTCTTTATGTTCAACCCACGTGGCGTGTACTTTGTGAGACCAGTACCACGTGCTTATATAACTGTTTGACCCATCAGGTTAGTAGTAAGACGTTAGTAACCAGTTCGAGGTTTTTCTTTTGTAATTTGCTTTTCGATCGAATGTATTTTTATTATCTAAATTATTGTGGAGTTATACGCTTTCTGTAAACCAAGTTGACCACGTGGAGCATGTGGTGTAATCACCAAAGTAGCCATCAGCTATTCTTCTTGGGAAGATTTCACAAAGATTTAATGTGAATTTAGTATACCAGTGTGTGGTAATTACATGACGGACAGGATTGTGCTTCGAACGGAAATTCTTTGGGTAAAAATTTGAATCTGTTTGTAGTGATTAACTTTCTCTTGCATGCGTTTCAATGTTCTTTGTGTGTTGTTTTACGAATGCAGTGTTGTATCCAGTCTCCCAATCTTGACTCCATATTTTATGTGTTCCGTAATATTCCAATCTCACAGTCTCACAATCGTAAATAAGGCACCAGCTCAGTTATAACTCACGTATAATATGCTGAATTTTCAATGAACAATCTTTAAAATAAATTTGCAAATATAAACTGATTTCTTTCTTTTTATTTAAATTCTCCTTTTATATAGATATATTACCGGTTGTTGTATGACTGTAAAAGATTATAATCAATGTTAGTCTGATTGGTAAGGTGGTAAACCTAGACTAGTTACCCAGTCGTGAAACAGTGGCCCAGTAAATGCTCGGTTAACCTCCCAAGACAGCTCACAGTTTTAAACCGCTTTCATGGTCTAATTAGCACCCGATTTCAGCATACCAAATTCAAGTCACAATCTTACGCTATTCAGCAAAGCAAATTAGAGTTACAATCTTTCACATGGCGACCCTGTTCTGTGATTCCGCTAGACTCTGGAATCTCTGAGACGTTAGATTGCAAGCGTTGTATAATCTTAATTTTTTTTCCCTACAGCGCTCAAACAACTTTTGCGTTGCTTCTGAGCAGACGTTCAAAAGATTCACGGCGTTGTTGAGCGGCGTTGTGTTGTTTGTCTTGTTTTGTTTTCTATATTTGTTTGTTCTATATATGTGTGTGTTTTTTTTTTCTCTCGCTTGTAAATTCCACTGTTTCGAACAAAGATAAAAATTTGTTTTGCGTATGAAAAAGTGCATACTAGGTTGGGTATCTTTCGTGTGACTGTCGTAATTTTTGGGGGACACATTTATTGTGATTAGTGTGTTGCGTACTGGGTGTGAATTGCACTAATGCTGACACGTAACCAAGCTAAAAGTAAGCGGTCCGACAACTTAAGCAACATGGACCAAGGGGATAATTTGATTTCCAATATTAACGCGTCGGGCGGTTCCGAAAATGCAATGGGGAATACTTCAGACGAAATGCAAAACAGCACGAACGGCCTCACATCAGAGCCACAAATTAATGTGCCTCCAACTAACCAAATTGATTTGGCAGAACTCGTGAAAGCCTTATTACAACAAAATAAAGAATCGTTCCGAGAACAAAAAGAAGCATCAGAAAAATCGTTCCGAGAACAAAAAGAAGCATCAGAAAAATCGTTCCGAGAACAAAAAGAATTATCAGAAAAATTGTTCCGAGAACAAAAAGAATCCGAAAAATCGATCCGCGAGCTAGGCGAACAAATGACGCAGAAATCTGAAAAATCGATCCGCGAGCTAGGCGAACAAATAGACGAAAAATTAATCCAGCAGACAAATAAAGTTGACAAGTCGATGCAGAGAGTGTCCGATGATATCTCACAAAGAATAAACAATCTGGCAAGTGAAATAAAAAGTGACATTATGAAAGAATTAGGCCGTACATTTGAACAAATCGATGACCGTCTGCAAGTCCTAGAACAGAGCAAGCGCAGTGGCGAGGCCGAATCTAAAGAAAGCGAAGAACGGCTACTTAGGAATTTCCAAGAGCTGAGAGAACAATGCCAAAGAGATCGTCAGCAGGAACTCTCGAGGGTCCAAGAGGCTGAAACGCATTGTCCCACGGCCGTTAGCAACACAATAGCGGACAACAGTTTAGCGAGCCACGCGTTGGAACTGCAGGTCGAACAATTGAAGCAGACTGGGGCGGAGGACAAGAGACAAATAGATGAGAAGATCGCGGCATTAGCGGACATTGTAGGCACGATGAAGCTGACGGAAAGCGAGAACAATATCACACAGGTAGCGGCCGCAGAGACCGAAGAAGTGAGTTCGCTTCTTAAATTCCAGAAGGGACAGTTTGAAGTGAACAGACAGCACAAAGCTGTAACAGGCGATTTACAAGAACGCGTGGCGCATCTGGAAAACCGCATGGCGTGTGATTCCAAACTCGCCAATAGCAATAAAAATAGCCGTACGAACAGTGCAGAGAGGGACTCCGGCCACGAGGGAGATTTTGACGACAGGGAAGAATGTAATTTAAGGGGCAGACATGAGACAAATAGAAACATTCAAGGGCCTCGCCAGGAGGAAATGCGGGGATTTGATTTCAAACATTTCCTTACGGTAAGAAAATTTGAGATATTCCGAAATTCTCAAAAAGGCATACATCCACGAGCATGGCTCGAGCAATTTGAGTTCTGTCTTCCTCCCGACTGGGCAAGTTCACATAAGATAGAGTATATGTGTGGCTATTTGGAAGGCGAACCGGCGAGTCGCATGAGGTCGGCAGCGCGTCACTGCAACTCCACTCGGGAGTTTCGACAAGCCTTTCTCTCCGCCTATTGGTCGGAAGCGGCACAAGATAGGGTCAAACATGGCATAATTATGCTGCCAAATTTGAACCAGTCTGGTTTCGGCAGCCCTGCACGCCTATTCGACCACATGCTGCAGGCAAATCAATTTTTATACGACCCATACGGACCTGCGGAACTAATTAGGATATGCATCACCAAATTGCCGATGCACTTGCGACACGTCATTCTTGCGGGACGATGCAAAGAGGACGTGGAAACGTTTAAAACGCTTCTCCAAGAGATGGAATACAATACAGCAGAATGTCCGCCTAATCAGACACAAAGTTATTACGGGGCACAGCAGCGCGATCGCAGTCGTGGCCGTCGTATTAATCAACGGCGTGACTGGTCGTCGCGACGCGAACGGAACAGTAATCGGGACAGGCCGTATAGAAACTGGGGTGACAGTCGCGAACACAGGTGGAACAACAGAAATGATAGAGGACGTAGACAAGATCGTGAACGCAACAGGTACGGCAACCAGAGTCGTTATTACGATGAACACGGTGGAAATAGGATTGTAGGCGGAGCACCACATGATGTCGAAATTCGGCCGGCCAACCCTAGACATAATCCAACAAATGGGAATGAACGAAACCGGCAATGACAAATGATCAGCCCAGAAGGCGCCAATCGGAACAAATGAGCGACATGGCAAATGAGTACATAGGATTTATAGAGAGGAGAAAGAATTGATTAGTTTAAATTTGTGGCGTATGAATTTTGAATAATATGTTAGTAAAAATAATGATAAAGATATTTCTATGTGATTGATTGAAGTGATGTTTTAATTCGTTTTCTTTCCTTGTGCAATTAGGATTTAGTTTGACTCAAACGTAAAGATAAAAGGTTTCCTTGTGAACGAGTGAAATGCTTTTTTTTGTGTGAGTAAATTGAAAAGGAGTCGCTCCTGAGAGAAGCACGATCGTTGCTGAATTAGTGCAAGAACTCAGGGGAATATCCGATCTGTGGATATTATGGGTCTGGCAAACCCAGGTCCCCAGCTGTTAGTAGCCTTGTTTCCGATTTTCTGCTTTCAGTGCTACTATCTATCTATTACTATTCTATATCTGTCGGTATAAATGAGGATCTCTTACTATAGTATGCGTGCTGTATGAATATTTTAAGATAGGAGAACTCTGAGAAAGGAATGAGTAAGTTTGGAATCTTGAAAACAGGATGCAATAATACGATTGTTTAACCATTGGCTTCCCAATATGCGATGATATGTGAATATTGATGATATATGTCTTTTTGTTCTTTATAGCTGAGTACGAAAAGTGCTGTCTGTGGATTTCGTAAGTATATTGATTCCCTTTAAGGTGAAAGAAGAATTGTGGTTTGTGTAATTTACGTGGCTCTGAAATATTATTGTGGTACTCAAATACGAGCAGTTTTTCAGCAAATGGAGAATGGAACGGAAATATGGATCCTTTTTTTTTTTTTGTAGTCTTGATTGATGTTGAGCCAAAGCCTGAAAAATTATTCTGCGTTAATATTTGTCCTAGAAAAGCGACGTTTATGTGTTTTGCTGATGCTGTGAGCATTACAGCCTACTGTTTTCGCTGGTGCGGGATGCACTGCAGCCTATATGATTTGTACTGAGGAAGTTTCCCTCTTGAAGGTAGAGGATGATTAAATAATTTTGATTATGGGAACGAAGGAAAGCTTGGTCTACGGTAATAAGGATGAAGCAAAACATTTGTCATTTAAACCACAGGATGATTCGGATCTTTTGTGTCTGTTGTAAGTTCAAATATGTAAAGATGAAACTGTTTTACAGAATAGAGGTGACCACAATTTTGCCATTCATGAGAAATGAATCCAGAATAACCACCACAGGCGAAATAACTGATTTGAAGGCGAAAGGTAACGTAAAGAAGGAACGAAATCGAAGCAAAATGGGTAAGAAAATGTAATATAACCTGTATAATTGAAATATTTTACCTTCTCAGAGCCATCTGTGTGATTAATTCTTGTAATAACGTAATTTTAGATGAAATTTTCTTACTGTGTTATGTGTGAATATAGGAGTATGATAAATGTATAATTGCGAGTCTCTTTTCAGGTGTGTGAACTGGTATAAATGTTTTTGCGTGTAAATAACCATTGTTCTTTTTACTGTGTATGTTTAAGGAAAGTTCTCCATTTATCATGTGACAAGACGTATGCTGCGAGCGTCAAGAAGAGGGCGAATTAGAACATTTCTGTAGTGGTGTAAACACTTTGTTGAAGTAGCATTGAAGTGGCTTGTGGGATTAATTAGTAGTGGATAGAAGTAGAATTTTGAGTAATGCATGTTTATGGGTAGTTAGTTTGTAGAATAGACAACAGGTGTGCATGTGTGTGTGTAAATAACATGTGAACCCCATGCTCTCCTAACCTATACTTGCGCAAGGCATAACCCTATTCATTTTAGTGAATTAATAAGTGGCATTTGATTTATTAAAACACAAGTGAACCACATTAGTGATGTGGATTTAAATATTGTATTGTCAGTTCATTTAATTTTTATTTTTACATTGTAAAGTCATTTCACTTTTATTTTTTATATTGTCAAGTCATTTAACTTTTAATTTTATATTGTCGATTCATCTAACTTTGTTCTTAAAAATTGTGAAAGACAATACTAAGTGATATTATGTATGACATTGTGTAATCACATAAGGATGATGAAAAATTTCTGTGAATGCAGATGAGAACGTGAAAGCGAACCGGCAAAACTCTTAAGAGACAGCGGGAGCAGCCAGGTAGTTGTAAACTGGCGGGTTTCCCAGCGGGACACGCTGTCAGCCAGGCCACTTCGGGAGCGCGGCCGACAACAAAAGGACGCGGGAAACACTTTCCCTTGCACCTGTAGCTAATGGGCGGCCACCCCGCGCGACCCTTCCTGAAGGGAATGACCTGAGATGGGCGAGCGGTCCACCGCGCGGAAATCCATCTCCTGGCAACGCACGCGACCGTGACGAGACGGCCGCGGTGTAACAACACAAGGGGCGTGGAACCTTTTGACAGGTACTGTCCAAAGAAACTTGCAGACGTCAACGACGCCTATCGACATTTCCTGATGGATGCCCACTGTCAAGCGACAGTAATTCATGGTTCGATGTTCTCTGGTCGCTAAGGGTGACACAAAAGAAGAGCCATTGAAGTGTCATCCTTGCCCAGGAATATCAACCTGGCGTGTCAATCGAGGATACCGCACGAATTTGACAATACAAACATGGAACAAAATCGAGATGTACGTGACACGGGAGAGACTTCATGAGAGGGCAGAGACGGCGGGATTGCACGCAACAGATGGACAAAAATCCCTACTGACAGCTGCGGCGACGAACCCCCTCCCCCACCCCTTATATTGTGCCACGGAACAGTGGAACTAGTGAGTGTATCAGTGAACAGTGATTATACGGTTCTTAGTTCAATGCATATACGTGTGTTTCTGTCACAGAAACTTTCACTCGTGTGTTTTGCAGGGACTCGATTTATTGGTGTGTATTAAACTCTGACTCTTGTATTTTGCAGGTGTTCTATATTTTTTTAAACTTTGACTATTGTATTTTGCAGGTGTTTTATTTATTGGTGTTTTGTTTTAGATGTTGACTATTGTACTGTTTTATTGATCAATGTTTGTTCTTGTGTTAGGTATTAGATTTGTGATATTTTGTTTCATAAATTCATTACTGTGGCACTGCTTCCTTTATCAGTCAGATTGCTATTCATTCTCATTGGGCTGTGATCGATTAGCCTTTGCATGGGGCATATTTATTGTGAGGAACCCCTTAAGGGTAACAATCACACAATTATTGTAGTTTCAGTATAATGACACAGTGCTCATTGTTTGCTAACTAACTGAAATATTGTAGAGTGATTAAATTAGTGCCACATAGTTAGGTTAATTCTACAGATTATTAGTTTTATAAGATATAGAATTTTTTTTGCGATAACCACTTTGTAAAACATGTTTTTTCTCTTATATTTTTTTGCTTTTGCGAATTGTGCATTGTAAAGTTCTGCTTTATAAGACTGATGTTATTTCATGTTCTTTTTTTTAATTGCTGTGGCACCTTTGCTATTTTCATAAATTTTGCTTGTTAATAAACAGTCATAAATTTGCCTGTGATCAGTTGGCTCTTGCAAGGAGCAAATACTGGTGAACTCCATAAGGGTAACAACCAGAAATTGTTTTCATATCAATGACACAGGAACCATTGTTTTTACTTGCTGACCGATTTAGGTCTACACGACCTTTTAAATAGGTGTCACAGATTGTGTGTTTTTTTTTTCTCTCTTTGAAATTGGTAGATTGTAAAGATGTTTGAAATTATTGTGTTTTAGCAAGTAGCTGGTGACCTTTTGCCTTTTTCTTTACACTTTTGGTTTAAGTAGGGTGTGAGAAGTCTGCTTGGGAATGTCCTAGCATGGCCAGAAAATTCCCTGCACAGTCTTTTCCCGGAGCGTTGGGGTTATGAAAGGTCTCTGTTGGATTCCTTTCATGTTTAATTTCTCAAATTTGTTGTCTTTTAAGGAATAAATTCCTCTTCTAAATTTACTGTGGCGTTTCTGACTATCTGGGAGGAGACTGAGTAGTGGAATGTGTTACTTTTACACGTAAACAAGAACGATCTCTCACACTACTACACTTTAAAGCACAGTTTATATGTAATTCTTATATGTAATTCATGTCACACAGTCTCATACGGAACCTACATCCGCTTTCTTTTATATACTGTGTATGATAAGATACTGTCATCCCCCTTCCCTTCTGTGTGAGAGGATGAATGATCAAATGTGTTTGTAGCTGCATGCTTGAGGGTAGCAGACAAGGCTGTCTGCTAGAGTACAGTAGGACCAACGTTGAAACAGGTAGCTACGGTTCCTAAAAGCAGAGAGGTTTCCATTCTTAGTATGGTCCGGTCCGTCCCCTGTCATGTTGGTATAGGAAGCTGCCCCTCTGGCGCCTTCCGTTGGTTTTTGTGAGCGACTCTCGGGAGCACGCTGGGAGTTCAGTGGGAGTCTGGCAGTTGGAGGGTTGCAGCCGAGCAGTAGGCAGTTGGAGTCCAGTGGTAGCGCAGGGCAGTCCAGCAGTAGCAGTCTGGCGGTAGCGAGCGTCTGAAGTGGTAAGATCTCCGGCTAAGCGCGTGTCTGTTAAGTCCATAGGACAATGGATTTGTTAAGTTCAGCTTAACTGAGAATTTAATCATTTTATTTCGGGTTAGCTTTAAAATAGCTAAGGTTATCTTTAATTGCAGCGGAGTGTAATTCTCGTGTCCAGTTCAGATTAATTTGCGGTAGTTGCTTTGTTACTACTTGGTGAGTAAAGTGGAACCACGTGTTGGTCAGTAACTCTAAGTAAGATCAATCTTAAAGGCAAATGCTTGTGTGATTATAACGTATCGTCTTGAAAAGATTTTGAATATACCAACTTTTCTTTATGTTCAACCCACGTGGCGTGTACTTTGTGAGACCAGTACCACGTGCTTATATAACTGTTTGACCCATCAGGTTAGTAGTAAGACGTTAGTAACCAGTTCGAGGTTTTTCTTTTGTAATTTGCTTTTCGATCGAATGTATTTTTATTATCTAAATTATTGTGGAGTTATACGCTTTCTGTAAACCAAGTTGACCACGTGGAGCATGTGGTGTAATCACCAAAGTAGCCATCAGCTATTCTTCTTGGGAAGATTTCACAAAGATTTAATGTGAATTTAGTATACCAGTGTGTGGTAATTACATGACGGACAGGATTGTGCTTCGAACGGAAATTCTTTGGGTAAAAATTTGAATCTGTTTGTAGTGATTAACTTTCTCTTGCATGCGTTTCAATGTTCTTTGTGTGTTGTTTTACGAATGCAGTGTTGTATCCAGTCTCCCAATCTTGACTCCATATTTTATGTGTTCCGTAATATTCCAATCTCACAGTCTCACAATCGTAAATAAGGCACCAGCTCAGTTATAACTCACGTATAATATGCTGAATTTTCAATGAACAATCTTTAAAATAAATTTGCAAATATAAACTGATTTCTTTCTTTTTATTTAAATTCTCCTTTTATATAGATATATTACCGGTTGTTGTATGACTGTAAAAGATTATAATCAATGTTAGTCTGATTGGTAAGGTGGTAAACCTAGACTAGTTACCCAGTCGTGAAACAGTGGCCCAGTAAATGCTCGGTTAACCTCCCAAGACAGCTCACAGTTTTAAACCGCTTTCATGGTCTAATTAGCACCCGATTTCAGCATACCAAATTCAAGTCACAATCTTACGCTATTCAGCAAAGCAAATTAGAGTTACAATCTTTCAAGGTACGCACAGTTTTTTGTTGCAATAGTTGTCAACTGTTGCTTCTAAACCACTTGAAAATACAGGATGTTCCAGAGGATGGATTCAGGGATATGAGAGGAACGATGATTCGAAGCAGAAGAATCCAGTAAACATGGACTCTAAAATACATACCTTTAAAACTCTGATCACTTCTTCATCTTCAATAGTGTGACTGTTGTGTCGGCTACTGCGAGAGTCAGCACCGACATAAACAAGGAACGAGAGAAATTGCGATGGCCAGTGGCAGGAATCCAAAACGATCTGTATATACACTTGCAAATCTTTCCATCTTTTGATTTGCAGCTCCTTGTATTGGTCGTGTTTGCAGTTAAAATTTTTGGGATATGAGGTTCGCCATCACAACATCTCAGCATGATGCGGAGAATGGAAATGCTTGCCACACGAAAACGTAAGTAAATACGAAAATAGGTGCGAAAGCATCGCCGAAAACTAAATTACACTCTAGTTGATAGGTTATCTCTCAGCAAAAAAAACTTTCTCATCAACATCGTTTGGTTGCAGATGACAAGCTACCTGTATTAATTAAGACAAAAGTGGTCCAGAAAATTCATGCTCACCAAATGTAAAGGTATTTACAAAAAGAAACGATGTGTTGTTTGAACTAAAAATCCACATGATTTTATAATCTGTAACAATAATGTTCACATTGCAGAATAAATAAAAACGAAAACCCACTGATGATGGCACAGTGGTGCCGAAACATGTTTGGGTACTGACAATAAAAAACGGTGTTTTGCTAACTGGCGGACCTCAAATGGTTCAAATGGTTCAAATGGCTCTGAGCACTATGGGACTTAACATCTATGGTCATCAGTCCCCTAGAACTTAGAACTACTTAAACCTAACTAACCTAAGGACAGCACACAACACCCAGCCATCACGAGGCAGAGAAAATCCCTGACCCCGCCGGGAATCGAACCCGGGAACCCGGGCGTGGGAAGCGAGAACGCTACCGCACGACCACGAGATGCGGGCGCGGACCTCAAATCCCAAAAATTTTGCAGATCTTTCATTCTAAAAAAAGGAAAGAAACATAAGTTCTCGGTATGAGATGACTTGATGCGCTTCCTGTGCCTCGTATATGCAAGTACTTCACACCTATTACTACTAGCAGAACGCAGGCTAAGTATCGTCTTCCTATTACTCAGTACTCATGTTCTCGAAGTTTGCAACCGAACTGGGTCCGACAAGCGATGGGCGCGTGGCTAAATCAACGTTGACAGGGGGCGCTGAACTCTCTCCTCCTGTAGGTGTGGCTCTGCCAGCTCTTTCCACTGGCACGTGCGTCAGCGCCTTCTTGATGCCTTTTCGCGGCTCTGCGCTGGTCAATGCTTTAGGGCTGCACAATGAAACATATACACTACTGGCCATTAAAATTGCTAAACCACGAAAATGACGTGCTACAGACGCGAAATTTAACCGACAGGAAGAAGATGCTGTGATATGTAAATGATTAGCTTTGCAGAGCATTCACACAAGGTTGGCGCCGGTGGCGACACCTACAACGTGCTGACATGAGGAAAGTTTCCAACCGATTTCTCATACACAAACAGCAGTTGACCGGCGTTGCCTGGTGAAACGTTGTTGTGATGCCTCGTGTAAGGAGGAGAAATGCGTACCATCACGTTTCCGACTTTGATGAAGGCCGGATTGTAGCCTATCGCGATTGCGGTTTATCGTATCGCGACATTGCTCCTCGCGTTGGTCGAGATCCAATGACTGCTAGCAGAATATGGAATCGGTGAGTTCAGGAGGGTAATACGGAACGCCGTGCTGGATCCCAACGGTCTCGTATCACTAGCAGTCGAGATGACAGGCATCTTATCCGCATGGCTGTAACGGATCGTGCAGCCACGTCTCGATTCTTGAGTCAACAGATGGGGACGTTTGCAAGTCAACAACCATCTGCACGAACAGTTCGACGACGTTTGCAGCAGCGCCGACTGTCAGCTCGAGACCATTGGTGCGGTTACCCTTGACGCTGCATCTCAGACAGGAGCGCCTGCGATGGTGTACTCAACGACGAATCTAGGTGCACGAGTGGCAAAACGTCATTTTTTCGCATGAATCCAGGTTCTGTTTACAGCATCATGATGACGCATCCGTGTTTGGCGACATCGCGGTGAATGCACATTGGAAGCGTGTATTCGTCATCGCCATACTGGCGTATCACCTAGCGTGATGGTATGGGGTGCCATTGGTTACACGTCTCGGTCACCTCTTGTTCGCATTGGCGGCGCTTTGAACAGTGGACGTTACATTTCAGATGTTTTACGACCCGTGGCTCTACCCTTCTTTCGATCCCTGCGAAACCCTACATTTCAGCAGGATAATGCACGACCGCATGTTGCAGGTCCTGTACGGGCCTTCCTGGATACAGAAAATGTTCGACTGCTGCCCTGGCCAGCACATTCTCCGGATCTCTCACCAATTGAAAACGTCTGGTGAATGGTGGCCGAGCAACTGGCTCGTCACAATACGCCAGTCACTACTCTGGATGAACTGTGGTATCGTGTCGAATCTGCATGGGCAGCTGTATCTGCACACGCCATCCAAGCTCTGTTTGACTCACTGCCCAGGCGTATCAAGGCCGTTATTACGGCCTGAGGTGGTTGTTCTGGGTACTGATTTCTCAGGATCTATGCACCCAAATTGCGTGAAAATATAATCACATGTCAGTTCTAGTTTATGTATTTGTCCAACGAATACCGGTTTATCATCTGCATTTCTTCTTGGTGTAGCAATTTTAATTGCCAGTAGTGTATCTTTTGCTGCACCCTCTTTGCTTTTCATATTTTGGGAGGAGGTAATATGGAACAAAACAAGAAATAATTGTCTAGTAAACAAGGGCTCTAAAACGAACGCCTTAAGAGCTATGAGCATTTGTCCAGTTGAACAGATATTTCTCACAGAAGAGAAGATGAGGAAGTGCTCATAGTTCTGAAGGTATGCATTTTAGAGCTCATGTTTACTAGAATTTTTTGTTTCGAATAATCGCTCCTGTCATAACCATGATAATTTACCATTCTTTCCGCGACAATCTGTATTACTTACTGCTCTCTTTTTAAAAACAAGATCTTTCATCTGCATAATGGAATATTACTCGACAGTTTTTAAATGTTTCGCTCATTGGTGTTCCGGTGACTAATCGTGTTTCGAACAACAACTGCCTGCCTGTGGATTAAAGCGTTGCTTTGAGCCAATAATATGAGTCGACCACAATATTATTGCACATCGGAGTGAGGGCGCTTCGGTCGGCTTATCGTGAGTCAGCGCATAATCGGAGTTGATAGCATATGCACAACTTACCTGAAATCGTTGACGCCACTGTGTTTATTTACGGTAGCATCACCCCAATTTTTGGTTAAGGAGAGACGCTAGATTCACCTCAGTAACATTTCTACATGGCGTCATTATGACGCGTACTGGTGCCAACGAAATATACGGACCGTACGACGAACTTGTGACGTCACACCAGTCGGCTTGTCCGGCACACTTCGCGAACGCTCAGCTTCGTGCAGGCCCCACGGGACATTAATATTTAATTGAAAAGGTACGCACTGTAGATCTTAATTTTGTCGTGTACTACCGAGAACTCACACGCATTTAAACGCGCAGTTAAACTCGTCTGAAACACTCGCTCCTCGCAACTCGCTCCCCGCCATGAGCACTCGTGCTGTGATGTACGCGCCACGGCCTGTCTTTCTCGTGGGCCTTGGACGCGTACATGCGCAGCTCCCACCATCGAGGACGTCTATCGACCTTCGTGGTCGTATCGGGTATAAGAGCGGTGATAGTCCCATGGTATGGTTATCCACATTGTGTATAGAGAGAGATATCACCGCGGTGAGCATAAAGTCTCACGATTTCATTTGGGAGTTGACACCATCAATATGTTGATACACGTTGAGTACGTAGGGAACGTTTTTGTAATAACAGTTTACCGATCTGAAAAAATTTGACTCTTTGATGTTTCAAATATCCTTTGATGTTTTCAATGCCTAATTATTTCCAAGCATTCAAGTAGTGTGTGGATAAGTTACATTCTCTTCTAAAATGGTGTACCAATATCCAGTTGCTGTGTGTACCTCATTAATATAAAAAAATTGAAACGGAATTAATTGGTTGCGTACCAGTGGTAGGGGAAAAATCATCTCTCATCTTATTCGGTTTGGCCTGTTTATTGACTTCCTTCATCTTATTCGGTTTGGCCTGTTTATTGACTTCCTTAATCTTATTAGGTTTGGCCTGTTTATTGACTTCTTTTACTGATCTGTTTATTCATTTGAGAACCATATACATAACTTAATTTTTCCTAGTTACATATAAAAAATTATATATGCTTCGCTCACCAGAATGATAAATGTAGTAGTGCTATAACAGTCTACAAAAACCGTAAAAAGATAGTAAGTACGGAGTATTGCGATGGCCATGATAGCCATTCTTGCTCATGAATTAAAGCAGCAACTGATATCTTCCACTGGTACATTCAATGCAATTTCAGAAACTACTTACGTTTTCTTCACTTGAAAGTGAGAACTTTTCAACTTTATACTCGTTATTTACCTATCGTAATTATATATTACTGAAAGAACTGAACAGTAAGTTTTCCCAATGGTAAAAGTGTGTGATTTGTGTGAAGTATGTTCTAATTTGCAGGAAAAATTAGAATTCACTGTGAGAAAAATGAACTTCTTCTCTTGCTCGTTTGAAAATTACTGAAACAAGGAGGAAAAACCAGCTGCAGGTACATTCCTGTACCAGTACCAGAATACATTACGTCCGTACACGTGTAAGATGTTCTTGTTTGGAAATAAGTCTCCTGAAACCACTAGCTTTAGATTTTATAGGCAGCTGAGACTAAATTACGTTTTAATTCGTTTTCAGATCTGTCTTTTCTATGCTTTTCATTTTGATTGGTACTTTGTTTCAGCAGATGACCAACGTATTTCAAACATTTACTGGCATTTGCGGGTTTCATGCTTAATTTGTAAATTATTGACAGTTAAAACTCACTCCTGGGAGAAAGCACTCTTATATGAACATAATATCAAATGTTACAGAAAGTACTTGTCTTAAGTTAATAAGGTACCAGAATATTTTAAACAACTGAAGGGGGCGAAAAGTGTTAGAAGTGGCAATAGTCGAAGCGACGCGGCAGAATGATGCCATTTCATAATGGAACACACTAACGACTACACGACGATTGCCTCTAGCATTTTGTAACTCGGTTTTAAATGTAAACTGCTTGAAGGCTTCAGCTGTCGTTATCTTTTCACCTTATATTTAACTAAAACAAATGGTACCAATAGCGACCCGTTTTCTAGAACTCTTCAGTATCTGAAGCAGCCTATATTCATAGAACATACGTAGAGGTGAGAGTGAAGAAGAATTACGAGCTCTGTTGAATAGAATGAACAGTCTAATGGGTGCAGAATATGGGCTGAGAGTGAATGAAAGAAAAACGAAAGTAATGAGAAGAAGTAGAAATGAGAACAGCGAGAACCGTACCATCAAAATCGGGGATCGTGAAGTACATGAAGTTAAGGAACTGTTCTTCCCAGGCAGCAAAATAATCCTGACGAACGGAGCCAGAAGGACATACAAGGTGTCCATACAACTTTGCTTGCGCCGTTTGCCGATAGGTGGTGACAGCGGTAAGTAGCGATCGAAAGAAACAGACGTCAGGCTAATCCCGCGCGGCGGAACAGAAGAGAAAAGAAGCGTTTGAGATGTGGTGCCACAGATGAATCTTGTAAATTGGAAGGACTGATAAGGCAAGGAAAGATGAGGTCCTTCGCACAATTGCCGAGGAAACGAATACATGGAAAATACCGACTAGAAGAGGAGACGAGATGGTATGAGAGCTGTTAAGATATTGGGGAATATCTTCCATGGATCTAGAGAGAGCCTTAAAAACTGTAGATGAAGACAGAGATTGGGACACATACAACAAATAATTGAGGACGTAAGTTGTAAGTGCTACTCTGAGATGAAGAGGTTGTCACAGGAGAGGAATTCGTACCGGGCCGCATCAAACCAGTCAGAAGACTGATGACTCCAAAAGTGTAGATGTTTAAAACCTATCTCATATATATATATATATATATATATATATATATATATATATATTGAAACGTCCCCTTAGAAAAATTATACCTGACTGTGCTTAAACCTGACACACAATATTTTTAGCGCAACGCAATCTGACTTTCAAAAATCCCTACAAAAGAATGGCCCTGACTAACATTAACCTATACCTTTCACAAATCACTTACCTCACCAAAAATCTTCGTTACTCGAACTACTGCAAAACAGCGAGCGCCACTACTGCCAGCTAAATAAAAGATTCAAACTACGGAAGGCACTAACTACTGATAGGCATAGTTAGGAAATGAAAGATTTTAGTAGAGAACAAACAATGTATTTACCTTAATAGTCATAATTGACATCCAGTCTTACAAATTTCAAAACTCCGCCATCTCTCTCCCCACATCCACCACTGCTGGCGGCTCACCTCCAACTGCGCAACGCTACGCGCTGTTCACATCCAGCTGCCGCTGCCAAACACTACAATGGCAGACAACAATGGAAACTAGCCACAGACTGCACACAGCACACCCAGTGATTTTCATACAGAGCGCTATGTAACGTTGCCAATAAGAAAACATAAACAGCCTACTTACATAGCCCCCATGCTCCCCACAAAAAATTTTACAAATTGTTTTGGGCAGTGGCCAATAATGATTTGATAAAATTTTTCATAATTACAATAACAAAGAAATCAAAGGCACACACTTATTGATACAATGTTGGTCATAAGCTAAAATTTTCTCACAGCCCATAAAGATAGTCCTGATCATTCATCACAGTAACATTGCAGTGTTTTTCTCAAAGTCTGAGCAGTAAAAGAAAATGCACACGGAAGTAGTGGATTTCCATGCAGTCTTGAAGAAGTAGTGTTGTCCTTCCAACAGAAAGACAGTGCTGACTCTTGACATGCTGACAGATAATGGGCCACAACAGAGGAAACCCACAGCAGAGTCATTCGACGTTTTGAAGAATATTGGTAGGTAGGTCATCACAGAGTAGACCCACTGTAGTCCTGGTAGAGAGTATGGTATTGGTGGGCTACCAGAGGTGCAGACCCACTGTAGTCCTGGTAGAGATTGTGGTATTGGTGGGCCACCAGAGGTGCAGACCCACTGCAGTCCTTGTAGAAATAATGGTACTGGTGAATCAGCAAAGGTGTAGACCCACTGTAGTCCTTGTAGAGATGGCCAGCAGCCATCTGCTGCGACTGTGCAGGTGCACAATCACCATCGAAGAGTCTTGCGGACAATATAGCAAGTCCATAACCACCACTTGTGCACTCACAAAATTTTTGGAATTGTCCTTAGAATCAGCAATGCTGTTATCCAGTCCCTTGCTGAATTATTAACACACGTGCAAACACTAACAGTCCCTACTTCTCACATATTGTCCATATACTATGACCAATAGAAACGTGTGCAGTGAAATGTAACTTACAAGTTACTTAATTTGATGACCTGGTGTCAATTACAATTTTATAACATAAGAATACAATTACAAAGGCACAAATTACATCATTAAAGGACATAACAATACAGAGAACATTTGTAGTACAGCGTTTACAAAAGAATCGAAATAACATATACGTCAGTGTTACAGGAATTATGACATGAGTACATACATAAAAGATCAGAATAACTTTCGAAACATCAACTTCACACATGAGCATTAAAACAAAACAGAATAAATGATGTCTAAACACCTTTATGAAGAAAATAACATAGTATTTGAAAAATTCTACAACATAAATCTTATTAGCTAAACACATAAAGACAGGAAAAACGCAAATACACAAGGGAACACAAACACATAGTGGGATAACACAAGGAAAGGACAGGGTTTCTTTTACTGCAGTATTTTGCAAACAAAACTTTCTTTACTTCTCGGAGATCTCCCTTCATTCGTCATTATTCCCAAAAAGTCCTATCTATACCTGCTTTCTATATTCTATTCCTATTTCTTTCAAAATAATTATTTCTCATTGTACAATATTCATTTTGACCCAAATCTTTTTCATATAACTTCTCAATGCATTTTTTCCCTATTGTCCATAGTCAGTTTCTTATATAGTGTACCCTCTCTTAAGCTAACTTAAATCTACTGAGCTCAGATGCTAAACTAAGGGACGAGGCAATGCAGCAGCACAAAACAATTAACGCAAACAGCAATGAAAAAAATTCAGATTTGCGAAGCAAGCAGCATTATAGAAATTAGCAAAGCAATTGCAATATTACAACTAATATAAGGCAATGTGCAGCAAATAATAAAAATAAATCATTAGTAAAACTGGCTTAACAGAATAATACAAAGTCAAATTCAGTAACACTATGCCTGGCAAACAGCAGCAGCAAATGAAATAACTTATACCTAAACATGACAAAGTTCAAGCAGAAAAAATATTACACTAAAAATGCCCATGTCTAATACCTATGTCACATCTTAACACTAGAGTGATGCATCACAATTTATTCTACAAATGAAATTACCAAGTACTTGAAAAGAAAACTATGATTGCAGTTCCTGTGAAGGTAAATGTCTTTTTGTGCTCCCTCATTTTTTTGAAAAAAATTATTATTTACTCGATCTGTAGACAGAAAATATTTATATTAGTACATCTATAAAATTTTATTTTAACCAATGCTGCAGTGCAGCTAGAAACTAGATATTAAACAAAATAGGTGAAGCAAGGCGTGAAACGTCATTCACTAGCATATGGCATTTCATAATGCAGTAAACAATCTTTCAACTAGCAAGACAATAGACATAAAATGTTTCTCATCATTTCATTTCAGTAAATATCATAAATTAAGAACTCAACAGTGTAATCATGTTTTCAAGTTTGAGGGTGTCGTATTTACGATGCTTTCTACAAAGGAATGCCAATAGCGAGGATAATGGCCTCTTTTTTTTTTTTTTCTCCACCTAATGGCCTTCTTTTGTCAGACGACTCTCTCTCAGATGGGCGCCCAAAACGCATTATGTCAAGGTCCCTTATCTTTCTTAACGAAATATTTACGTCAGCAGTTTCCGCTATAGTAACAGTCTCATTTAAAAATTTCACAGGTCGAGAATTTGCGTTACAAATGTGTAGAAACAAAATCCTGTAAATGTAACAGTGTCCAAAAAATTTTCGTTGGCATTGTAATACATTCACACATTTACATGCATTTCATAACTCTTAAAGTACGATTCTTGGTTTCCAACAACCTTTTTCACAAACCAGGGTCCCTAACCACTACTCATTATTCCTTACCTTATTACACATATATATTCGTCGACACGTCAATCTTGCAACGACACTTCAATATTTCATCATAATAAATACATAGCATAATCAAATTCCTCATATACGAGGGCAGTTCAGAAAGTAACCTCCGATTGGTCACAGTGCGGGTTGTGGGGGGAGTAGCGACGCCATCTGTGCGTTCACGCACTCAACAGGTCAGTCGGCATCAAGCTGTGGTCGAGTGAACGTCGTACCTGCGCTAGTTTAGTTTTTGTGGCAGTTTGAAATGTGTGCTGCAATAGAAAACCCCGCCAAATGTGAAGTGCGTGCTGTCATAAGGTTTTTTACAGCTAAAGGATATTCTGCAGCGGCTATTCATCGTGAGCTTTGTGCCGTGTACAGACCAAGAGTTATGAGTGAAGGAGTTGTCCGTGAATGGGTACGTTTATTTAAAAGTGGACGAGAAAACGTTCATGATGAAGAGAGGAGTGGTAGACCATCATTGGTGAATGACGAACTCGTTCAGACGGTTGATGCAAAAGTTCGTGAAAATCGACGTTTCTCAATGTCGGAGTTGTCTACAGGTTTTCCACAGATTTCTAAGACTCTCTTGTATGAGATAGTGACAGCAAGATTGGGTTACCGTAAGTTCTGTGCACGATGGGTGCCCAAAATTCTTACCGACCACCACAAAACTCAAAGAATGGCCTCTGCGTTAGACTTTCTGTCATGTTATAAGGACGAATGAGAACCATCGTTAAACAGAATCGTGACCGGTGACAAAACCTGGATTAAGTACGTGAACCCTGAGACAAAAGAACAATCAAAGATGTGGGCACATTCAAATTCGCCTACCAAACCAAGAAAAGCCTCGCAAGATTTTTCTGCCAGAAAACTGATGGCAACGGTGTTTTGGGATGCCAGAGGGGTGTTGTTGGTTGAATTCATGGAATGTGGTATGACCATTAATCAAGACGTGTACTGTGAAACAATAAAAAAGTTACGACGGGCTATACAGAACAAGCACCGTGGTATGCTGACTTCCGGTATCGTTTTTTTGCACGATAACGCCCGTCCTCACTCTGCTCGCAGAACAACGGCCCTTCTTGAGTCCTTCAAGTGGGACATTATCAACCATCCACCTTACAGCCCAGACGTGGCGCCAAGTGATTATCACCTCTTCATGCATTTGAAGAAATGGCTCGGGTCACAGCGGTTTGATGACGACGAAGAGCTCAAAGATGCGGTCACAGGCTGGCTCCAGGCACAAGCGGGTGATTTTTATGCAGAAGGAATTTCAAAGCTTGTGAAGAGCTACGATAAGTGCCTCAATCGCTATGGAGACTATGTAGAAAAATAGTGCAAAGATGTAGTTGTAAGATGTATATATTAAAATATTTTTATTTAACTTGGTGTATTTTTTTAAATCAACCGGAGGTTACTTTCTGAACGGCCCTCGTAGCATCAGCTTATTGATCATAAACATACCACAAAAGCATAATACACATCGTCGTCATAATAATATCATAACATCTCAGTCAATTCTCAAAATCGTCGTAGCTTCCTCCAATAATTTTAAAACCTAAGAAAAATTCTCTGCTCATGTCAAAAGTTTCATCCACCTCAAACGTACTTTAAAAATCATGATCTCATACCAAATACATCATTCAAAGCTCTCATAGTATCACAATGGTTCTGAAAATTATGAATGGTTCACACAGTACACACAAAATAAAATTTCATAAGTGTGAAGTTATCCAGCTGTGTAATTGCGTAAACATCTGTCACGGACGTAGAAAAAAAAATGTTTGTCTCTCTCAGTTAAATGATCAGATAGCTGTGTAATTTATGTGGTGGAGAAATATGGTACCGATGTGTAATGTATAAGCAAATACCATATTAGCTAGGGCTCCTTGTGTTTGCCAGACACATGGTACACAAAGAAGGCGTGTACCCCCCTGAGGATTCATGTAATTATACCCTCAGGTGTTACAGATTACAGCAATGGAATGAAATGTATCACGGACAACCTTTGTATCGTTGTACTTCAAATATCTTTAAAAATAAATGTTTTAAGTACAAAATTAATCACTCAAATACGTGTACTGTAGCGCTAAACTGTGCGTCTTGTCGCAACATAATCTCTGTGGAAGTGTCGTAGTTATCGTCCTCTGAAAGCTAAGTTCTGCAGAAGTCAATGTACTTACTCATGATAAACAAAAGTGAAATGCTTTGCGTATAGATATCGTAGTTATTATGCTTATTGGCGTGATGAAGAAAGTACTGTACAGTAACGTATTGTTGTGCCACGAAAAAGGCTGTGTCATTGCTGCTATACCACAAAAGTTACTACTAAAACATGTTTTACTTTCCAGAATAATGCAGAAAACTGTGCAGATATAAAACAGATACACCGCAAAAGCAACATTATAAATTGTCACTCATTAGTAGCGTCGTGATAAAATCGTGTAGCTGTCACATAAACTAACCACTGTGTCGTCTGTTCACAATAACAATGCATTCGTAATTTCTGTTTAAATAAGTTCTCTTGGTTCTCGACTGGATATTTAACTTCAAACATTGTTGCATGTTAACAGTTTCTTAAGTCTGACAAAGCATACTAGTAACGTGAAGTGAAAAGTTTTATGGCAAACACTAAGTTAAAAAACAGATTATCTTTCAATAAACGGTTTTACGTGTGAAATGTGGTGCAATCCTTTACTCTTCACAGTACTCAGAGTTTCAACTTGAACGTAATTATCATTCGGTATACGTCGGTAAAGAATACTGGAATTTTTCTCAAGGGTAGCTATGTTATTTTTCTCCCAGCCAGCCGGCGAACGTGGCTGCCTGCGGTGCAAGTCATTGTCTGTCCCTTTGTTGGCGCCCGTCGTTATTGGGATTAGGAGGCCTAACTTCTACAAATTCACCTTGACGAGAAGGCCCTGCCCTGTTTAAAGCTCGCCAGTTCTGTTGGAATTCAGGTCTGTCGTTTTGTCGGTAGTTTACATAGTTTCTTGTTTGTCGGTCATGTGGTGGAGAATTTCTCCCGGAATCGTAACTGCGCGCTGAACTGTTGCGTCCGCAGTTATTCTGTCTCCCTTGATAATAATTGTTTTTGTTCCCATATTTTCTGTTTCTATGGTAATCTCTGTCATATTCATTACTACGGAAATGCGATCTTTCTCTGTAACTATTATTACTCTGCCAGTGGTTGTCATATGGGTGGTGTCTGTTTCGGTCACGATTTGAGTTGTAAGAATAGACTTGTTGTGTCCAGTTATTGTTTCTGTCGTCACGGAATTGTGACAGATGTGACCTGTAATTATTGTGCTCCTGTTTTTGCGTTCCGCGATTGTCAGTGTCAATTTCCAGTTCTTGTAACAGTTCCTGAAAAGCTTCAATGTCGTCTTTGCAACGTCCTGCTAAAATAATATGTCGTAAATGTTCAGGAAATTTGATTAAGCAAATGCGGATGAGTTCTGAGGGGCTGTATAGATTTGAAAGATACTGATTCTTATGCAACATGTCTTCAAAATATTTGACAAGACTGGAAAATTCAGATTGTTCAAAGTGTTTCATCATCATGATGCTATGCTTTACTCGGTCTTGCGTAGCTTGAGACCAATATGCTGAGAGGAAGGCATGGTAAAATTCTCCTTCACTGTGACAATCGTGAATGACCGATCGCATTCTTACAGCTGGTTCATTCTCTAAATAGCCACACATAAATTCTAATCTGTGTTCTAACGACCAGCTGGGAGGAAAACAATGAGAGAATTGATGGAGCCATGCTTGTGGATCAATGTCATTGCCAGAATTCTTAAACGTTTTGAATTTACGTGTAGTAATGAACAGCTTATAGTCAAAATCATCGTGTCGGCGAGTAGCATATCGGTCATTGTTACGTCGTGTCGGCGGTTCCATCTCAAAATTCGGTGCACATTGCCAATTTCTTTCATAATTTCCGAAATGCGCTGTGTTATTATTTTGTGGCTTTTCCGTATTTCTATGTCCCTCTTCCTGTACTGGAGCGCGAGTGTCCTCTGAAATACGTAATTCTTGTATTACCTGTGTCAGCTGATCTTGTACTTCCCGGATTTCTCTTTTGTACTGTGTATTGATTTGATTTTGATTTTGTTTGAATTTTCTAATTTGTTCATACTCTTCAGTGTCAGTGAAGGCTACAGGTGTTGTGTCATTCAGATCATCATCTACCTTTATAGATAAGTTAGTGAACTGATCTGAAAGTTCGGCTACTTTAACCGATAATGAAATTATTTCCTCTGTGTGTTTTTCTGAACCAAGTTTCAGAGTGTCCATTTGTGTTGAAATCGTATCTACTGTGTCCTTTAAGTTTTCTTGAGTTTTTGAAAGTTGCGTAACCGAATCGGTAGATGCAACTAAGTCAATTTTAGCTTGCAAGGTGTCGTGCAAGGTGCAGTTCTTTTATGGCTGCTTCGTGATTCTGTAAAGCATTTTCATGACGCGAAAAGATAGGTTGGAAATGCTCACAAATTTGTGTTTTTACGTCATTACAGACTTTTTGACATTTCGATTCGATTTTATGTAACTCAGTAGTTAAATCTTCATGTGTTTGTTCAAGTGTGGTGTCTAACTTTTGAAGATTTTGTTCCATTGTGTCTAACTTTTTAAGATTTTGTTCCACTGTGTCTAACTTTTTAAGATTTTGTTCCACTGTGTCTAACTTTTTAAGATTTTGTTCCATTGTGTCTAACTTTTGTAGCTTTTGCTGTGTTTGACTCTGATTTTGTTCCATTGTGTCTAACTGTTGCTGTGTTTGTCTCTGATTTTGTTTCATTTGTTGCATTAATTGCAATAATAATGTATTAGTGTCTGGAATCTGTTCCTCTATGCTTTTCGGCAGTGCATTTGCACCGGCAACATTCACATTTTGACAAGCAGAAAATGTGTCTTGACTTATTTGAGAAAACGGTGAGGACCCAAAACCTGAATCTACAGTATTTGCGAGATTGTTTCCTGTCATTTCGGATTCCTGAGGCGAGCTGTTGCCGACCGATCGATCGATAATGCTTCCCTGTTCACTAATTGTTTCACTGTGTACACCATTATTTGCAACCCGCTCCATTTCCCTATGCGCAATTACCAAATTACTAATTTTAACATTAGTTAATTCATTACTCTGCGGCGCTAACACACTGCTTTCGTCTTCACTGTCATTTCTCAGTTTACGTTGGAGCCTAGTATTACGTTTTTCACACGCCATAATTGTCACAATATTTCACACGATAACACAGAAAAGCACAATTTGAAGAGCAAAATAAAATAACATAGGAATGGAAATAATGTCTACTTAATTGCAAGCGCCGCTGCGAAATACTTGGTGCAAATCTACATGCATGCCACAACTGTTTTACTGTACAACAATGAAAAACTACAACTACAATGGAAATTCTCTCTATAATTACGCTCTGGCAATAAACAAAAGCTTCACTAATTACACAAACTACAAGAAATAACTCAGAAGATTCCAGTGAGGTATCCTCGGCTAAGGGTCGACATATGAAACGTCCCCTTAGAAAAATTATACCTGACTGTGCTTAAACCTGACACACAATATTTTTAGCGCAACGCAATCTGACTTTCAAAAATCCCTACAAAAGAATGGCCCTGACTAACATTAACCTATACCTTTCACATATCACTTACCTCACCAAAAATCTTCGTTACTCGAACTACTGCAAAACAGCGAGCGCCACTACTGCCAGCTAAATAAAAGATTCAAACTACGGAAGGCACTAACTACTGATAGGCATAGTTAGGAAATGAAAGATTTTAGTAGAGAACAAACAATGTATTTACCTTAATAGTCATAATTGACATCCAGTCTTACAAATTTCAAAACTCCGCCATCTCTCTCCCCACATCCACCACTGCAGGCGGCTCACCTCCAACTGCGCAACGCTACGCGCTGTTCACATCCAGCTGCCGCTGCCCAACACTACAATGGCAGACAACAATGGAAACTAGCCACAGACTGCACACAGCACACCCAGTGATTTTCATACAGAGCGCTACGTAACGTTGCCAATAAGAAAACATAAACAGCCTACTTACAATATATATATATATATTAAGCTTGCAAATTTATCCTGATATATATATATACCGGGTTATCAAAAAGTCAGGATAAATTTGCAAGCTTAATAAACCACGGAATAATGTAGATGGAGAGGTAGAAATTGACACAAATGCTTGGAATGACATGGGGTTTTATTAGAACAAAAAAAAAAAAACAAAGTTCACAAAATGTCCGACAGATGGCGCTGGACAGCAAAACGTCAGTGACTGCGTATAACAATCGTGTATAAAGGAGCTGTAATGAGAGAGACAATCAGATGCACCAGCAGTCGCAGCATATTGACGTTACCTGAAAAGGCGCTTTTAGTGAAGCTGCATTATCAGAATGGGGATGTCCTAGTTCAGCGTTACGATCCTATCGCCATAGGAAGGGGATTCGAACGGGTAAAGGTCCGTTGACAAATGCAGCTGTGGCGAGAATGATTTCGAAGTTCGATGCCACGGGTTGTTTAGACGATAGTGCAGTCGGACGTCGCACCGGCATTCCATACATTACTGTTTGGTTGGCACTTAGGCGTACCCTCCGATGCTATCCGTACAAAATCCATCGGCATCATGAACTGTTTGTTACCTGGCGATTTAGTGAAGCGAAGGGCATTTGCGGTGTGGGCGTTTCAAATGATGGCGGAAGATGACTACTGGTTGAGTAACGTGTTGTGGACCGACGAAACTCATTTCACGTTCCGAGGGTCTGTCAACGCCCACAGCTGCAGAATTTGGGCTACCGAAAATCCTTGAACTGTCGTTGAAACTCCATTGCACGATGAGAAAGTCACGGTATGGGTTGGATTTACCACATCTACCGTTATCGGACCTTTTTTCTTCGAGGAAATGAGTGATTCATGTTTTGTAAGTGCCACCGTGACGGATGAGAGGTACGCCGATGTGTTACAGAACCGCATCATCCCCAGTCTGGCTGATAAACACCTGCTGGAACGTACGATGTTTATGCAGGATGGCGCTCCACCCCATATTGCTAGACGCGTGAAAGATTGTCTTGCGCGCGTCGTTTGGTGATGATCGTGTGCTCAGCCGCCACTTTCGTCACGCTTGGCCTCCCAGGTCCGCAGACATGTCCGTACGATTATTGGCTTTGGAGTTACCTGAAGTCGCAAGTATATCGTGATCGACCGACGTCTCTAGGGATGCTGAAAGACAACGTCCGACGCCAATGGCTCACCATAACTCCGGACATGCTTTACAGTGCTGTTCACAACATTATTCCTCGACTACAGCTATTGTTGAGGAATGACGGTGGTCATATTGAGCATTTCCTGTAAAAAACATCATCTTTGCTTTGTCTTACTTTGTTATGCCAATTATTGCTATTCTGATCAGATGAAGCGCCATCTGTCGGACATTTTTTGAGCGTTTGTATTTTTTTGGTTCTAATAAAACCCCATGTCATTCCAAGCATGTGTGTCAATTTGTACCTTTCTATCTACATTATTCCGTGATTTATTCAGTTTTCAAATTTATATTGACTTTTTGATCATCCGGTATATAGATATAGTTTCTCTCGCTTCTCAGGAGTCGATGTGACAACGAAAGTCGATAGACGTCGCCACCGATCGGGATTGGGCGTGTATACATTGTAGTGATGTCGCAGAGAAGCGTTTACCGAGGTGAATCCAGCGTCTCCCGATTGTTCGGTCATGTGGTGGCGTGGCGCTCGTCGCGCCCCTATGAGCGGTCCGCGGCCAGGACCGGGGATTCCCGGCGGAGAACGTCGCTCTCCCGCCGCGGTCCTCCCCGGCTGTTCCCGCGCCTCCCAGAATAGCCGGCTGCCTGAGTCGGCACGCCGCGCCGCATTCCCCGGCTAAAAGCGGACCCACTCCTCTAATCCGGGTCTTCCGTGGGTTTCCCGCCTCCTGGCCGCCGGCTGAAGGCTGACCGACCAATTGTATCTCGCTACCAGCACTCTCAAACCACGCACCCGCGGTAATAATACACCCTGAACTTTCTTTATCACGGGAAACGAAAACTTAAAGAAAATGGGGTCCCTGCACCGCCACACTTGCATGGTGACCATTATAAAAGGTTCTACTGTCACCTCTGCCAAAGGGTTACTACAGGGGTTGCGCAAAAACATGGAAACATCGCGAGCTATGCAAGCTTGAACACACACTGAGATGACAACAGTCATGGGATGCCTCCTAATGTCGTGTCGGACCTCCTTTTTCCCGGTATAGTGCAGCAACTCGACGTGACATGGACCCAATGGACCCAACAAGTCGTCCCAAAAAAAAAAAAAAAAGGGTGTGTGATATCTTATGGGACTTAACTGCTAAGGACATCAGTCCCTAAGCTTACATACTATTTAACCAAAATTATCCTAAGGACAAACACACACACTCATGCCCGAGGGAGGACTCGAACCTCCGCAGGAACCAGCCGCACAGTCCGTGCCTGCAGCGCCTCAGACCGCTCGGCTAATCCCGTGTGGCTGTTGGAACTCCCCTGCAGAAAATTGGAGCCATGTTGTCTCTACATCCATCCATAATTGCGAAAGTGTTGCTGGTGCAGGATTTTGTCCACAGACTGAACCTCTCGATGTGTCCCATAAATGTTCGATGGGATTCATGCTGGCCGATTTGTGTGAGCAAATCATTCCATCGAAATGTCCAGAATTTTCTTCAAACCAATCGTGAACAACTGTGGCCAGGTGATATGGCAGATTGTCATCCATAAAAATTCCGTCGTTGTTCTGGAACATGAAGTCCATGATCGGCTCAGCTGGACCAGAGGAGTCAGTCCATACCCTGTAAATACAGCCTGCGACATTATGGAGCCAGCAACTTTCACAGTGTCTTGTTGAAAACTGGGGTCCACTGTTCCAACGGCGTCTGTGCCACACTCAAACCCTGCTATTAGTTTTTACCAACTGAAATCGACATTCATCTGACCAGGTCACGCTTTTCAGTCGTCTAGGATCCTACTCATTCATGACGAATCACGTGAATACAAATGACAGCTCCGCCAATGCACTGCCCTTTTATACTTTGTGTACGCAGTACACCTGCCACCTGTGTATATGCATATCGCTATCCCGTGACTTCCCTCACCTCAGCGTATATCGCCACCAGCTCTCCATAACCACCCACTCCGCCGGCCGCCGTAGCCGAGCGGTTCTAGGCGCTTCAGTCTGGAACCGCGCGACCGCTACAGACGCAGGTTCGAATCCTGCCACGGACATGGATGTGTGTGATGTCCTTAGGTTAGTTAGGTTTAAGTAGTTCTAAGTTCTAGGGGACTGATGACCTCAGAAGTTAGGTTCCATAGTGCTCAGAGCCATTTGAACCATTTGAACCACCCACTCTCGATAACATTGCAATCTAAACTCGATTTACCACACGATACGAAATCGTATAGAAGATGGAATCCCTCCACGGTCACACTTGCATGGTGAACATTACAGACGGTCCTGCTGTCACCTCTACGAAAGGGTTAGTACAGGGGTTGGACGGAAATATGGAAACACCGCCAGAAATGCATGCTTGATCGTCAACGAAGATGCTAGTCAAACTTGCACGTTTGCGCTGTTGTATTTGATCATGAACGTCACCCATTGCAGTGTCCTCAGTACACTGGAAGGATCAGCCGTGGTCAGGACAGTGACATTTGTAGTTGTGAGTGCATTGTCGACCCTACGACATTTCGAACGTGGGCCAACTGTTGGTGCTCGTATGGTGCGTAGTCGAAGGTAGTCGAAGTGTTCGGTGTTTCACCAGGCACTGTACTGAAGATTCATACCGCATGTAGGGGACGTGGTAAAACATCATTCGCTAAGTTACGCAGCGGACGAGAATGTGTGTTGAGTAATTGTAATAGACACTGATTGAAGAGGGCTGTGACGAAAAATAAGGGGATGACAGCTGTAAAAGTCACTGCAGGACTGAATGTCGCACTCGCGAATACTTTCAGCATCAAAACAACAGTAAGCTCCATTACCAGGGAATTGCAAGGCGAGCTGGAATGCCAGAATCACTCGTCAGTGGTGCAAATGCCCTTAGTAGGAAAAGTTGGATCCGAAGCCTGAACACCTGAACTATGGAACAATCGAAGAAAGTAATTTTGTCGTTTGAGTCTTGTTTCATATGTTTCGACTTCTGGCCGAGTTTACATCCCGAGAGTAAAACATAGCGGAGGTTCGAGGATGATTTGAACGCCATATCATGGTATACCTGGAGGTACTCTCCAAGATCGCATTATTGCCAAGGATTGTGAGACCATTTTGGCTGATCTGGTCCATTCCACGGCGCAATATTTGTTCTCCAATGGTGACGCTGTCTTAGAAGACGATAGGACACCTCGTGACACAGTTCGCATTATCTAAGACTAGTTGTGTGAGCACAGGGATGAACTGTCGCATCACCCCTAGACACCACACTCACCAGATCTCAGTATTATTGAATTCTTGGGGTCTGCTTCCTAGCTATCCACCTCCTTCATTGCCGGACCGTTGGCCGAGAGGTTCTAGGCGCTTCAGTCTGGAACCAAGCGCCTGCTACGGTCGCAGGTTCGAATCCTGCCTCGGGCATGGATGTGTGTGATGTCCTTAGGTTAGTTAGGTTTAAGTAGTTCTAAGTTCTAGGAGGCTGATGACCTCAGATGTTAAGTCCCACAGTGCTTAGAGCCACCTCCATCATTGCTACCTGAACTTGACGCCTGTTTGCTGCAATATTGGTGTAAAAATCATTCAGGAACTGGATATCGATTCCGAGACGACGGAAAACTTTGAATGTCAACGGTTTCCCTAGACCGTATTACGCATGGTAATCAGTTGTATTGTTGTGTTCCCATAGTTTTATTCAATCCCTGTGTTTCTATCGAGAAGTCACCATTTTCTTTCACTGGGCCTGGATTTTACTCAAAAACTAGAAAGGGAATGATATCGGCATGTAACTGAAAATAACTGATATTAATTGTGTTTTTCAAGTAGATACAAACCATAATTATAAACAGAAGGGCTGACATTACATCAAAACCCACAATTTTGGAAATCACTAGGCTGACTGATAACAGTTCTGACTATATTTCACATCTTGGGATGTGTTTGGGAGGGAGGGGGGCAGGCAGTGTGTGAGAACAATGGAAAAATAATCGAAAACTACATATATTTGTT
Organism: Schistocerca nitens; assembly: GCF_023898315.1. Taxonomy (NCBI): domain Eukaryota; kingdom Metazoa; phylum Arthropoda; class Insecta; order Orthoptera; family Acrididae; genus Schistocerca; species Schistocerca nitens. The sequence goes on from NC_064620.1 coordinate 280,546,188, forward strand.
TTCATCTGTAGTATCCGAGTTTGGTAGGGTGATTGTGGCAGTCCTTGTGATTGTCGACCTGCGGGAGAAGATGTGAAAGATGTTGTGGGAAAGCAGATGACATGGAAAGCATAACTGTGCAGCACTTTGAAACAAACTTTTGCAGATAACTGGGAAAAAATGCAGGGAGGAAGAGATGTCTGGGAACCCTAGGCGTTGGGATGAGAATGGGAAGGTGTTGATACTGAAAAATAATTGGTTAACTGGAGCAAGATATTCTTATTTTCAAGTTAGAATATCTTTGCAAAAGGTTTTAGTTCTGCTTCGTATGTGCGATAGTTTTGACACCCGCATTACGCTGAAACCAACAGCAACACCTAAACATTGCAGATGAAGATCTTAGTCCAGTTAAAGCAGCATACAGGGAGGAATCAGAGCGTCTCCAGGATCTTGGAGTTAAGAGACCAGTAAACATGAGCAACTGGACTGCACCTAATTAGTGGGACAAAGTTTAATATGGAACATTGGTTAAACAATTTAGACACTGTATTACACTTTGTCTAAATTCTTTAAACAATATTCCACACACTGCAGTCGATTTCCCGCTACATGGCCAATCAACTGAGTCTGAGCAGGAGGAAGGGGAGGGCTTGGGCCTTCCCAGAGGGGAAAAGGTTAATTAATTGACCAATCACATTCATATCAGAAGTGTGCTTGTATCAATGAGTGGACTTCCCTGAGGGTTGGGGGAGGGGGAAGGAAAGGGATAGGGTTGGGTGGTGCTTTCTTGGAAAATCACTTAACTGAACAATCGGTTGAGGACCTGTCAATCAAAATTATGGATTGTACCCATAGGGTCATAATCCTCTTAGCAGAACAATATGTTGAGGATCTGTCAGTCAAACGAGAGCAATAGGTTTTTCCCTGAATATAAACCTGCCCCTGATGTAGGCAACCCAAAACGAGTGCTGAAATGACCTTTGTCCCACTACTCACCCATAGTATGCATGAAAAAAGTCGAGTGCAGCACTGCGGCTTTATGTAGGTTTTAAGACTACTGTCAAATAGCAGTCCATAGCAGCAGTTTCTTCTATTCTTTGGACAGCGGAACTGCCAGCAAAATAGCTATTGGGGAACGCTTTTCTAAGATATATATAACAGAGTCCTATTTGCCATTACCACTAGCTGTTGTACCACGATGTCTCCACATATTTTTAAAAAAAGATGTTTGCAACAGATCACAACAAACACTGCGTGCTTTGCGAATTGCTCAAACGAAATCAAAGCATTATTACTGGATCATCTAAAGGAGAGCACCTATAAACTTGCCTGCGATGTTCAGCCAACTGCAGTATTCCAAGCTGAAATGCGACCTGGAAAAATATAAGTTTTTTGAAGAAGAAGTTGAGTATTAGGTTGTGCTGCTAAGGAAGTAGGAATCGAACCCACTGAAAAGCGTCCAGCAGCATCCAAAGCGCTGATGCGCCTGCAGTATCTGACAGAGCTAAAGGCAAAGTAAAGTAGTAGGCCACGTTTATTCATAAAGATGCCGAGATCTCCCATCCCTTAAATGTGCCTATGGTCGTAGGCACTTGGAAATACTTTTCAAAGACTAAAGAAAACATTCCTCGCCTGTTACAGAACTGGAAATATGCAAACAGTAGCTGCGGTATACACTGATGAGCCAAACATTATGACCACCTGCTTAACACTTGTGGGGACATGTTTGCAACGCGATACAGCAGCGATTCTGTGTAGCATGGATTCGACAAGTCCTTGGTAGGTTTCTGGAGGTTTGCGCCCCCAGATGCCTACTCACAAAGCATGCAGTTCCCTTAAATTACGGGCCAGTGAATGGTGTCCACTGAACTGGCATCCGATAGCGTCCCGAAAGTATTCTATCAGGTACAGATGAAGCGAATTTGGTGCCAAGACGTCAACGTGAGTTCACTATAATAATAATATAATGACAGTAGCATGAGTCTGAAGTGTGACAAGGACAGTTATCCTTCAGGAAGATGTCGTTGTCGTTGGGGAGTTTATCAAGCATGAAGCCATGTGGGTGGTCTGCAATAATGTTCATGTAGCCCACAGCAGTAACAGTGCCTTTGATAGCTACCACATGTCCCATGGAAGCGTACGTGACTGTCCCCAAAACAATAACATGTCCCCACCTGCCTGGGTCCGTCGTGAGGTAAATGTTTCGAGCAGCAGTCGTTCGTCTAGATGACGTACCCCAGGATCGACCACAGCCCGCCAAACTTCACGAATGCACAATGTGCCGCACGTGTGTGGGCCGAGGCTCGGCCTGTCTCGGCTTTGCTCGGTCCTCCTCGGTAGTACTCGGTACAGCGTGACGTTCCATTTAGCACTGCAGTGTGGCACATTTTGGTCGCCATGATATTCGTCTGTTCGTCAGAATAGCTGTGTCAGCACTGTATCCCCTTCGCTATTTGTTCATGGCATAAGGGATGCTGGCAGGCCCAATAGTGTTTGCACAAAAAGAGGCAGTCTAGTGATCTGTCGTCACAAACCTTTAAAGCGAATGGGAACGACAGAATGAGATTGCTCAGTATCCATTATGCAGTCGCATAATCCAAGGGCTCAGCAAATTTGCTATGGAATAAAGTGCAACACCAAGCCAGAAGAATTTTAAGATTTAGTTGATAAGAAGAACAAAAAATTAGAACAATCATCAGATGGGATTCATTGTCCTGTATATCAAGAAACACTTTGTGCAAATTTTGCAGTCATGAAGCAAGTGACGGAATTGGTGCTACAAATAGTAATTATCTGAAGTGGTACGCGTTATTATACTCTGAATTGCAGCAGTTTTCGATGCAGCTGAAAGGAGAGTGTATAGACTTCATACATTATTGTATAATGAGTAATTAAGGCAAGGTGCGTGCATGGTACGATTTTTATTATTTAAAACCCTCTATTGTTGAATTTATGAAGGAAAATGGAAAGCAGGAACGAAAATGAGAATATCCGGAATTTCCTGGGACTGGTTTGAAACACAGCTCGTGTCTTCTCGGTGTTTTCAGGCGTTTGCACCCTCTTTGGGGGACCGACACTGCCAACACTGTCATCACGAACAGTACTTGTTCTCTCAAACCTGTGCGTCAAATTCCTGATTGTTAGCACACTAGGACCGATTGTCTTCAGCTTGAACTCGGCCGCAAACTTCCCTTGAGCCGCAGCTGGGCTGTTATTGGTCGCATACCAGGTCTTCGCAAGCGCTATATGCTCGGGCACTCTGCACCGTGACATTTTCACGTGGAAATGGCCGACAACAAGAAGACGGTCTGCCGTGCGGTTTGAACGTCCTAGCGTAAACCGTTCAGAAGTTGTGACGATCTTACGTCATATAGTTCAATAACAGTCACCCTATACATTACCCGGCTTTCCCTATAGCTTTTTTCTGAGAATTGCGAACATCTTGCACCATTTTACATTGTCGAACTCTTTTTCTATGTCGACGAATCCTATGAGCGTGTCTTTAGTTTTCTTCAGCCTTCCTTCCATTGTCAAGCGCAACGTGAGAACTGCCTCTCTTATGCCTTTACGTTTCCTAAAGCCAAACTGATCGTCTTCGCTAGTATTCTGAAGATTGTTTGCTTCTATTTGGTTCCAAAGGTGGTGTTCTTGGAGTAGAATGACTTTACGTTTAAATAGCAATCGATCTTCTTTCTGTGGCAAAAACAGAGGATAACTTCCACAAGTTAATCGGTGGTAGCTCGTTTTTCCTCACTTAGACGAACTTCAATCACCTCAATGGACAAGAAAAACATTTACATGAAAGAAAACATTTTGCAAGGACAGAAACAAAGTGATGCTGAATGTGTGATGCACTCTGGGTTCGCTCCAGAAGATCTGACTGCGCTCCAGAAGATCTGACTGTTACTTAGCAACTTTACGGGGGCATACGTTGCCTCTCTCAAGTCATCAAAATGTAGGCGCCCAATATGGACTCGAAACTGCTAGATTTTACTGCATGAACTTTCCTCTGTTCACTGCCCATTACTGGGTAAAATTACGTAGCCACAGATACATTTTCCAGGCTGGAATCGCAACTGTTTTCATTCGACCTTCCACTTGTCAATTTACGTTTGTCTTCTTTGCTATAAATGAAATTGGCCAACAGTTTACGAATTCTGACTTAATGATAGACTATTCCCCTCAGCAGCACAACATATTTTGTGATGTATGTGGTGCTACAGAAGAATGCTGAAGATTAGATGGGTAGATCACATAACTAATGAGGAGGTATTGAATAGAATTGGAGAGAAGAGAAATTTGTGGCACAACTTGACTAGAAGAAGGGATCGGTTGGTAGGGCATATTCTGACGCATCAAGCGATCACCAATTTAGTATTGGAAGGCAGCGCACAGGGTAAAAATCGTAGACGGAGACCAAGAGATGAATACACTAAACAGATTCAGAAGGATGTAGGTTGCAGTAGGTACTGCAGATGACGAAGCTTGCACGGGACAGAGTAGCATGGAGAGCTGCATCAAATCAGTCTCTGGACTGAAGACCACAACAACAACAGGGTCCAGAACTATAAGCACAACTATTAGGCAGTTCGTGCGAGTCTGTTATTGAATGTGAGTTTTTTGAAGAGTTTTTTTAATCATAGCGTAAGTATACAGGGTGTGCAGAATACTGTGAGCAATCCTATCAGTAGGGGTCCCGAAATTCGTTTGCTAGGTTACAGGGTAGTCAAGCTACTGTGTCACTTTTGGCAACTGTTATTAGTTACACTTCTCTCGAACAGTTAACCCCCCTCCTCACATAATACTGGAAGTGCTCACCACCTACCGGAATGCAGCCTTCAGCACGCCGTCAGGGCGCGTTCTACGCACATTACGGTACCGCACAATTGAACGAGTGTGAACTGTGTCCTCGGTACTTGGACAATCTGCGTGAAAAGATATGCTTCATCATCGACCAGTTGACGTGAAATCGACAGAAAGAAGTTCGCTGTGTTTGTCATATGACCGTAAAAATCAAGATATTGGACGGCCTCCGCGTACCCACTTCGCTGGACGGAGAGACAAACAGTAAGTTACTCCAGGGCTGGGGAACCGAAAAGTGCAGAGGGTAATGGTACGTGAAGCATATCCTCCAACGAACTGCTAGTTGGATGTAATCCGAATAATAGGGCTTTACGCTCAAATGATTTAAGGATCAACTTCGCGAAATGAAGTCGTCCAGACCTGCGAAGAAAACCGGTGACATTTGTAAAGCATTAAATTAAGACTCATTAACGGTTTCAGCTTGGCAGGCATCATCAGATGCAAAGAGTGCAGTAGAACGTAGTCAGTACATTACTAAAGAAAGTACTGACTATGCACCTACGGTCGCTGTTGCACTCTTTGGATTTGATGGAGACTGGAAATCCGAAACCGGTCATGAATTTAAAAACTAGTTTGTGATGAAGACTTTGATGTCCATAATTTATTTCAAGAGCGAAAGAAACACACACACACACACACACACACACACATACACACACACACACACAGATTCATTATCTCATAACTCGAAAACGAAACATTTACATACCCATTCTCAGATGAGCTTTTATTGTTGTATTTACCCATGGAATCCGATGTATAAATATTTCCCACTATATAAGAACGTAGGCTTCCGCGGCCGGTATCATAGTGATTAAAATTCTTCTGGGTATTATGCCGCGTCATTGCTAAAAACCAACAATAATAATAAACTAGTTTATTGTATTATATTATATTATAAACTAGTTTATTATTGTTGTTAGTTTTATCAATGACGCGGCATGATACCCAGAAGAATTTTAATCAGTATTTCCCACTATATTCGACACATCCTGTGTAGATGATATTGCGTGTCCCGAAAGGTTAGAGTGAAAATTTGTTGTGGATCGGTAAGTAATGGTAGTACTGGGTTGAATACGTGCTCTATATTTCACGATATGTATTGAACACATTATTTCCTAAACGCACAATAAATGTCAGACGGCACAGGCAATTAAAGTATTAAAATGTATCAGTATGTAACACTGTGGGTGATTTCAACGAACTTACGCCTTGCCTTCAGCAATGATTATACTAATGACAGAACTGCCTCGAAAATTCTTCGAAAGGACATACGCTACAACTAATGGCGGTACCGAGATGCGATGTTCATAACTGGATCCTAAACTTATTGAGAAGAGGAACCAATACCTGGAAATAATTGATTAACCGTTGTGGTCAGAGACTTACGAGAAACTGAGTCGTGCAAGCCACAGAGAGTCGGCCTCGGCTGTAGACAAAGGACTGTTGACATAGCAGAGTCCGTTGATAAGGTACTGAATCATCAGTGTGTACCCACAAACTTTACTGATGCAGTTCACATTTCGAGGACTTCAGTTGCGAGAGAACTGCAGTAGCAGCAATAACACGAACATCACAGAGGCAGAAAGCAATAGCGCCAAATGATGTTGTCCTGAGTTCTGTCACTAGGTTATTTAGCGCTGTTATGGTACATGCACTGGGACTGGCGTTCATCAGTTTGTACAGCTTCTGTGGGCTCAAGTTTTGCTATGACGTGTCAGTTGTTTATGTCAATAAAAAAAAACAACAAATATTCATTTGAGACCTTTGGTTCCTTATCAAATTGTACTCAATTTAAGATCGACCACTATCTACATAATTTAAACTTAATTGGATAATATTCAATTTCATCAATTTCTTTTCTCTTAATGTAATTGTTTTGTCAAAGATTGTTATAGAACTGCTAAAAACCACTTGTTCAGAAGGTTCTTCAGATAGAGAACCAAGAGCTTCATTTTTACTGTTTAATACAAATCACTGCTGAAATTAATTTACAGGCGAAATCCCACAGGCTTTCAGCGTTAGTGTGGCGGTGTGCCAAACGACCCGTTCATTACGTAAGGATCGCCGCATTCCACGTCGGACTGACTGCGTAATGCCTCTCCTGCTGTCAGAGACGAAATTAACCGTAGAGACTCCTCGGCAATAACTTAGGGAACTTGTCAAGTGCTGGCTGGGGGTAAAAGCAGTTAAATAACGAGTCACTGATCTCACACACGGTGGCTATTGTCTCAGACTTCAGTTTAGCCGCAGAGATACTCCGAGGTGTCCACAAATAAGGTACTCAAACTATAAGAAGATATTCTATTGGGCGTCGAAAGAACGGGTTAACTATGTCCACAGAGGAAAGGTTTGTTATAAAATCCGATAAAGCACTTTAAGACCATGTGTAGCTCCTGTCTCATTCTGAGGATAACTGAAGATATGGATATGATGCCGTACAGTACGTTGCGTGATAAGCGTTAAACTTCGCGATTGAAAAACATGGGCTGTACTGTACAATCTAGGGTGTATCCCCCGCCCCGCAGAAAGGAAATCTTACAAACCAAAGTCACATCTGCCCACCAAACAGAAACAGATAATTTCAGTACCAGTAGAAGAAAGCCATAACAAATCATTTGTAGCAGGGCTATATGGAACCCTTTTGAGTTGACTCCGAATTTTACCCTATCCCTTCTATCATCATCGTCATCATATAAAACAAACGCAACACGTTATTACACAGCTATGCAATACCCTCACCTATACTTTGCAAACTCACATTGAAAACTCAAGGAGCCAACGTGCGCGGAAGAAGAACGCAGTAGCCCCCCGTGTGTGAGATCAGTGAAAGGTTTGCTGTGCTCACCCCGTGATATATTCCGGCCAGCAATGCTATACGACATTTACATTTCCACGTCCAACGTTAAGTGTTGCATGTAAATAAATTTAATGTATCTCAAGTCAAAAATCACGATGTGATAGTGTCACCTAGCATCTTCAACCTTCATACTCTTTGTACTTACATCCAACGTTTGTTTACTGTGGAAAAAAAACCACGCATCACGAAGGAATTCTTCGAACGGGACGGAAATCGGAAGATTTTGATGTACAGGTATTCATAAACACGATTACAAGTTCAGGAAAATTGGATGGTTTACTCAACAGAAGGCGCTTCAAAAATTGACAAGTTAGCAACCCTTTGGTCCACCTCTTGTCCATATGTAAACAATTATTCGGCTTAGCATTGATTGAGAGAGTTCTTGGATGTCTTCCTGAGGGATGTAGTGTCAAATTCTGAGCACTTGGTGTGTTATGTCATCAAGATCCCGAGCTCATTTGGGGAGACATCTGACGACCTTGCTGCCCAAGGTATGATTTGGCAAGCACGGAGACACTGGAATGTAAGCACAGGATGGCTTGTCGTGAAGGGCAATAGAGCGGGCTGCGGATGACAACAAAAAGGATCGTGCTATGAAGTGAAATGCCACCGTACCCCATTACTCTTGACTGTTGGCGAGCGACAGTCAGGTTGATATCCCACCGCTGTCCGGGGCGTCTCCAGATAGTTCTGCCTGGAATTTCATTTAATGCAATAAAACTGTCTTCAGTGATGAGTCTCGCTTCAAACTGAACCCTGATGGCCAGTGAAGACGTATCTGGAGAGGCTGCGGACCTGACTGTCTCCCACAACATGGCCCTACAGCCAGGAGTGAAGGTCTGAGCTGCCATTTGTTTTCATAGCAGGACCCCTTTACTTGTTATCCGCAGCACCCTTACAGCACAGCGGTACGTCGACGGTGTTCTAGGTCCCGTTGTGTTGCCCTTCATGGCAAGCCATCCTCGGCTTACGCTTCAGAAAGATAATTCCCGCCCTCACACGGTGAAAGTTTCTGCTGCTTCTGATCCTACTTGCCAACCGCGACATTGGTCGACAAGGTCGCCCAACCTCTTTCCGGTGAGAACATGTGGAGCAACATGCGCAGGGCCTCAAACGAGCTTGGAATTTTCGATGATCTGACGCGCCAATTGGGACAGAATTGGGCACGACATCCCTCTTGAGGACATCCGAAAATCTGTCAATGCCAAGCCAAGTAACTGCTTACAAAGGGCAAGATGTGGAGTAACGCGTTACTGCCTTGCTCAATTTGTGAAGCTCTCTCTCCTGAATAAATCATCCATTTTTTTCTGAAACTGTAATCGTTTGTCTGTACATGTGCATCACATCTACTGATCTCCGTCCCATTCGGATAATTCCTTCGTGGTGCGTCAGTTTTTTGTCGTAGAGTGTAGTGCGGGTGCGTGCGTGTTTGTGTTTGTATGTGTGTGTGTGTGTGTGTGTGTGTGAGACAGAGAGAGAGAGCTGACTTAAACATATACCGAGCGAGGTGGCGCAGTGGCTAGCACACTGGACTCGCATTCGGGAGGACGACGGTTCAATCCCGCGTCCGGCCATCCTGATTTAGGTTTTCCGTGATTTCCCTAAATAGCTCCAGACAAATGCCGGGATGGTTCCTTTGAAAGGGCACGGCTGACTTCCTTCCCCGTCCCTAATCCGATGAGACCGATGACTTCGCTGTCTGGTCTCCTTCCCCAAATAACCCAACCCAACTTAAACATACATTAACGGAATGAATTTCTCATGGATGCCATGAGACAGTGCGATATAACTGTCGTAAAACATAGATGCCTTTTCGTTTCCTAAACATCTCGGTAACGTATGCCTAAATTTCTATTAATTCCGCCGTGACCATGACCCTAGCGTCTACACTGATCAGCTAGAACTTTATGACCACCCACCCAATAGCCTGTATGTCCACCTATGGCACGGGTAACATCTGCGGCGCGTCGTGGCATGGAAGCAGTGAGGCCTCGGTAGGTGGCTAGAGGGAACTGGTACCATATCTGTTCACACGGTGTAAGACGTGTATATTTCTATTGTCTATTGTCAAACCACAATTTATGAAAGACGTTTATATTTTATTAATAGGATTAAGTAGGAATAATTAATATTTGTCATGTTGGAAATAATTGTGGTAGCAGGGCATGTCAGCACCAAAGTATTGTTGGCGGGAGAGACCGCACATTGATATAATTTTAAAAAGGGCGGGAGAGGCCGCGTTTGGATACATTTGAAGAAAAGACCGGGAAAGACCGCGCATTGATACATTTTGTAATGGTAGCAGGGATTGTTTGCACTAGAATGCATTGTTGGCGGGAGAGGCCACATTTTAGCGTTCGTAAGAAGTCAGTAGTAAGCGAGATGTGAAGCGAGTCGGTAGCAGGTCTGAAGCGAGAGGTTGAGAGGAGCGGTGTGCCAGCTATGATTTACAAGAGGTTATAAACGGATGTACAGAGACATTAGCTAACTATTATCATAAGAGGAACTAATATTATTGAATTATTTTTTTTTTGAGAAACTCGAGACTACTGAAGGTATGTTTGCGCAATGCTAGTTGTAAGATTATTGTAAAAAGTAAGTCCCATTTGAACGTTTGTAAAATCATTTCATTACCAACAGTAAATATTTGAAGAATCGTTTTCAGAATGTAACTAATTTTTGCCAGCAATATTGCATTACTGATTATAATCCATCCCTAAAACCATCAACATAAAACTTTGCAAAATTTTATTGTTGTCAAGAAAAAGTGTAACTATGAATTACGTAACTTCAGTCAAATTAATTAAAGAATACCGTCAGCTTTGCTATTAAAGAATAACGTCAGCTTTGGTAATAAATACAGCCACTTATTATGACAGCCCACCAGCAGCTAATAGAATAAGTATATTCATGTCGCAGTTCGATGTAGCAGTCAGATGGCGATCTAGTTAACAGTAAAAAAGGTAAGGAACAGTTTTGGGTTGTTGCAGGTAATGACTGAGGGCCACGACGACGACACATTCTATGTTTCGTTGAAATAATCAGCAAATCACTTTTAATAAGCAGCATTTAAATTTTTATGCGAAGATTGCACTTATTATTACTGAGAAAGAGAATTATTTTCAAAGGGAAGATTTCATTTGTTAAGCAAGAGAGAGAAATCCTAAGGGAAGGTTTCATAGGTTGTTGTAGAAGGGAAGGTTGCGTAACAAGAGATAGAGAGGAGACGGGAAGGTTTCAACGTCACCTAATTCCTGTGAATTCCGGGGAGCGGGGCGATGAGCTCTGACACCACGTTCAATCAAATCGCAGATGTGTTCGATCGTGTCCAGATCTGGTGAGTTTGGGTGGTCAGCATATGAACTCGCCACTGGTTCCCTCCAACCACTCCATCACAGTCCTGGCCTTGTAACATGGCCCATTGTCTTGTTGAAAAGTGCCACAGCCGTCGGGAAACATGATCGTCATGAGGGGTATACATGGTCTGCAACTAGTGTAAGATACTCCTTAGCCGCCTTGGTGCCTTGCACGAGCTCCACTGGACCCATGGATGTCCACCTGAATGTTCCCCAGAGAACAAAGGAGCCGCCGCCAGCTTGTCTCCGACCCGCAGTTGAGGTGTCAAGGAACTGCTCTCCTGGGAGAAGACAGTTTCGCGCCCTCCCATCGGCATGATGAAGACGGTATCGGGATTCATCAGATCATGCAACGCCCTGCCACTGCGGCAGTGACGATGGTCACATGCCCATTTCAGTCGTAGCTGCCGATGTCGCGGTGTTAACGGTGACATATGCACGGGCCGTCGGCTGCGGAGGCCCATCGTTAGGAGTAATCGGTGCACGTGTGTTCAGACACACCTGTACTCTGCTCAGCATCAGAGTCTGATGTTAGTTCCGGTCACTTCGCCCCCTGTTTTACCAGCCTTCCTAGTTTACGACGTCCGACATCTGTAACGAGGGGTGTCCAACCAACCCCTACGACGTCTGGACGTGGTTTCACTTTGGTTTCGCCACATCTTGAATACTCTCGCCACAGCACCTTGAACACGCGACAAGTCGCGTAGTTTCCGAAATGCTCGTTCCGAGCGCACAGGCCATGACAATCTGCCCTTGGCCAAACTCAGATCGTGCACCTTCTCCAATCTACACACGGACAGCGTGCTCACTGATAATATATGCACTTTGCGTTTGTCTCACTAGCAGTCATTCCTCGCCAGGTGACGCTGCTATCCCTTGACTAGATTGTATCAATAATAGGATGGTCATAATGTTCTGGGTGATCAATGTAGCTGCGCATGCAAAGCTGCCAGGAAATAATATTCCTGTAACAGCTCTATCTTATTAGCACGCTGCAATGACCCAAAAACTAGTTAATGGGGAAACAAACGTATCGAATTCCGAAAATTACTGGTTGCGTGTTGTGCTTAGATTGATCACTGTGGTTTTACTTGGTAGTTTGCTTTTCAAAAGTATCTTATTTACTCCTAACAATGTGAGGTAATTTGTCTCTATAAATTAAAGAGTTACTAGTAGATAAGACTTTCAAATTTATTACAAGTACCAATGGATGAGAAATACTCATCTACTGCTGGCGACAACGTGCGACCTATTTAGCAAAGTGGCGTCAGCTGTCGAAGCTGATACGCAGGTGTGGCGAAGTCTGCTCAGACACCCGTCACAGGTGTGCGACACTTTTTCTCTAAGGTCTCCAGATAGAGGCTAAGTGCAGGTATTGTGACAGAACGGAATCACGGATGCTGTCTACGTCAGCCCTCCCTTCGCGGTCCCAAACCGCACCATCGTGGCCACGCTATGTCTCCGTCCGCTTGCGGCCAGTTGCTTCATCCACTCCCTGTGCCAGCTCCCGACTGCGGGGCGCAATAACGCTACTTCCACATATAACTTTTAAAATCGAATTAACTTTCTTATCCTTGGCATTGCCCCTCACAAAATTACCCCTTCCCATTTGTTTAACTGCTGGCATACTACAGAAACACAACAATTATCATCGCAAAGAAAATGATAACTGAGCATCACCATCTTGTCCATTTACGGCTTAGATATTTCTGTCTGTTCTGAAATCAAGCAGTTTAAAGCTGATCCCACCATCTTCTTAGCGGTCGTCCTACCATTCTTCCACCCTTGCGTCTGTAGTCACTAGACATTCATGCGCATTCATTTCATGTCAAAGAACTGCTCCCCTCGAAGACGACGGTTTCGCGCCTTCCCATCGGCATGATGAAGAATGTGGTATCGATAGCTAGGATGCCACGACGTAGGTGCAAGTTCTTAAGTTGGCACTACGACAGACACCGACACCGACGACAGCGCCCTCTAGCCGGTGCTGTGAAGCTCTACGAGCTCCGCTCCAGATTCAGCCCATTTTGATCAAGAGCAGACGGCCGGGACACTTCGCTTCATATAGAGACTCTGCACTTCTTACGACGGGTCTAAGACTTCGCACCTACGTGCTCAGTTATGTAACCATTTATTAACTTGGTTTTTGCCTACAGTAAACATCTACAATTTTACACGCAGTACCGAAGTGTTTTACCTCTCCTGTTCATACTCGCTTTCGTCATTCGTCCAACTTCTCAGTTTTCAGGAGCAGACCCACGCACCGGATTCCAGCCGTGATACAAAGAAGAAGGTATCGGGATTCATGAGACCATGCAACACCCTGCCACTGCTACTATTCCTAGAACATGGAGCTCCTCTCTTGTCTCAAAGTTGCTCTTATGATAGTCTGATTTGTATCCCACCAAAGGTCTTAGAAATCTTATTTCTGGAGCTTCAGTTCTCTGTCAAGTTTTGTCATTAAGGTCCACGAGTCGGATCAGTAGAGCAATAAAGGTGTACACATAGTATTATAGAATTTAAGTGTTTCCTCTTTCCTGGTTCTGTTCAGGAGCGTCCTCATTATCGTACCTAAGTGTGTAAGTACCTCTGTAGTTTCCTTTCAGGATCATTATGATAAGTTTATGAGATACCACAGTCCAGATAGCTGAATTTGTGGACTTCATCTAGTAATTGTTCTCGATTAAGATTTTAGCCCTAAGACGTTATTTTTTTTTTAAAAAGTCATAACTTTAGTTTTCTTTGGGGATATGGTTAAATGGCTCTGAGCACTATGCGACTTAACTTCTGTGGTCATCAGTCACCTAGAACTAGGAACTAATTAAACATAACTAACCTAAGGACATCACACACATCCATGCCCGAGGCAGGATTCGAACCTGCGACCGGAGCGGTCGCTCGGCTCCAGACTGTAGCGCCTATAACCGCACGGCCACTCCGGCCGGCCGATATGGTTAAATTATAATGTTTTTCCATTGTATGTAAAGACCACTCAGTTCATTTCAGATTGTATTCCATGTCTATCAACATGCCTGGTTGTCTGCAAAAATTAATGAGTTCAATAGAGTACGCCTCCGTGAGCAGAAGTCTTTCATTTTCTTTTGCCATCTAGTGATAATATCACTTGCATGTGTGCGTAATAGCGTGGACGATATAGGTCCCTTGTCTGAATCCAGTGCGATTCTTCTCTTTCCGCTACGAACAGTTGATCGTAAACGTATCTTGATATTGTTATCAACGTGGTAGTTGAAATTTGAAAAAGGCAATGTCGGTGACGCAAAATGATTACATTGTAAAGTGGCGTTTGGAGATAACTTGCTTGCAACATATCACGTACGAGCGTTCAGGGATTTTGCTTTCACTGTACTGCGTCATTCAATCCGAAGTTTAATTCCATGAGAGATTTTTTACATACATATTTTTTCATCGAAATTGTGGTAGGATTTTGATGCCCTCTTGCTACAAAATATCACAGATAGTCCGCTGTATTTATCTGAATCTAATTGTCCCTATAAAGACTCGAAAATTGGCAACATTTTAAAGGCGTTTGTGCATTGATCTGAATATCGGAGCTTTCGCCTTGACGTCACTGATGGTTCGATACTTAGGGGAGAGACATAATACGGTCAAGTACGACTGTAAACTCGGTGGCTTCTTGATGAAGAGGTGTTGCTCATAAAGCACAGCAAGAAACTGGGTATAGTACTTCCAACGGAACCCGCTAAGATGTCCGAGGTTGCTGGTGCGGCTACGTTCAGTGTCTAAGTAGCCTGCTTTTTTTTTATTTTTTAAAGAAGGAAGTCAAGAGAACTACGGGCTGTGCGAAAGTAATGCCTTCCGTTGTTTGTCCTCCTTCGTTAAGTGGGAAATGAAGTAGTCGTGAATGTGGCACACATTCGCTAACCATCTTTCTCAGCTCACTCCACTAACAGCGTCCTACACCGACAGACGGCAATGCAGAAAATTAGTGGCATTGACATACATACAAGACAGAGTTCTGTGACTGAATTTGTTACAGCAGAAGGTGAAACACCCAGCTGCATTAATCAAAGGCTGAAGAAGAAGGAGATGCTACAGTGGATGTCAGTACCATTAGAGGTTGGGTTTGTCGCTGCAGAGAAGCTGAATGGCGAATGCGGTTGGCTGATGCAACACCGGCACGGAACGGCCGGCCTGTGGCTGAAGTGAAGTCACACAACGTGTCGACAAGATCATCCGTGACAACAGCCGGGTACCGACAGATGAATTGTGTCGTCAGCTATCCATCGGTAGAGGCAGTGTGTTGGCCATTACTGAAAAACTGGGCTATCCAAAGATTTGTGCACATTGGTTTCCAGAAGTGTTGGCCGACAAGAATAAAGAGATCAGGAAAGCAGGCGCACCCAGCCTGTTGCACTACCTCTGGGCATCACTTTGAAGGTGCAAAACACTTTGTAGAAAACTGTACGCCAGTGGGTGAGGAAGCAGGACCTTGAGTTTTACCTCACAGGTATACATGCACTTGTATCAAGGCGAAGAAAAACCATGGGCAGAGATGATGATTACATTGAAAAGTGACAAATTAAACGTGGATGTTGTAGCCATTTTCCTAGTGTATTGCATTTACTTTTCTTGTAAAACAAAAAGTAAAAAAAGAGGCACTACCTTCTGACTGACCCTTATGTCTTTGATACCCGTGATCCGTAATCCTTGATATTGTATGCATAAAACCACCTCAACAGAATACGTAGACACTCGACTCGTTATCGACGTAAGCGATGCTGAGGTCCCCGTCCAGCCAGTGCGGTCTGCGGTTTCATGTTTTAAACAACGTCATTTTAATTTCATCTAGGCCACTACACTTTTCTTCTCCAAATAGATTACTGCTCCGCCCGTGACGCGTTTCATGTCGGCGAGCCACTCCTTCCTCCCTGCAATCTCTTCTCTGCACGACATGCACCCCTGACACTCGGGGCTTACCTCCAGATGGCCCGCCAGGAACAAAAACTGTTCCGCCAGGTCCTGGGGGCCTTATGTAACGGCGGAATCTTGAGAAACACGTGCCGGAAACTCCGTCCCACTTGCACAACTGTTTCTGTTTCTGCATGGCACAGCACACCTTGCGCTTTCACGTGCCACCAACGCTATCCGTACGACCATGAACGTCTGCTGCAACTATCACACAGATCTCTTGTCATTCAGATACCATTTAAAAAGTCTCGGTTATAATCTGAAACACTCCGCAATTCGTAACGGCAATCCATTGTCTCTCACGAATAGCCGGCCGGTGTGGCCGGGCGGTTCTAGGCGCTACAGTCCGGAACCGCGCGACCGCTACGGTCGCAGGTTCGAATCCTGCCTCGGGCATGGATGTGTGTGATGTGCTTAGGTTAGTTAGGTTTAAGTAGCTGTAAGTTCTAGGGGACGGATGACCTCAGAAGTTAAGTCCCATCATTTAAGCTACTTATGTAAGAGACATAAATGCATAAATATATCAGTTTAACTAAAATAAAGGCATGTTGCTACCACAGGCGTGGTTATATCTGATAGTGTGTCCATATTCAGAGATTATTTACAACAGACTTTCCGCGCCACATAATGTGTGCTGTTGTGTTGCTGGTACATAAATTACAGAAGCCTGCCTCGCTGAACCCACTTATTGTCATTTGAGAGGAGAGGCTATGTGCTGCCATAGAATTTCACTCTCTCCCTTATTTCTTCATTGTTCAACACTAAGGTGGCAACATCAAACTATGCTATACTCTAACCACAAAAAAGCTTGCATCACGGTATGAGTCAGACAATTTCGTTCATTCATTCAGCGTTACGGACGAAAAGGCGCATCTTCATCATAAAAGTTTAATTTAGCCCCTTCCTAATTCAACGAGATCTATCAGATTGTCCAACGCTGAAAAACGGAGAAAGTAAAATTTAAAACTAGGCGTCTATTTAAAAGTTGGGAAACTTGGAAGAGCATTTTGGTGGGTTCTTTGCACTTTAGGTTTGAATTTGAGAGATGTGCAAGCTGCATGACCTACTGCATAACACGCCACTGCACTGGGGAAAGCTGTCGCATTATGGCCTAGCCATGTGGGTCAATACCCTGGCGTTACCGCAACATTAATGGCAACGACGTCGTAGTGCAATTAGCTTTACAGGGGAAAGCCCGCGCTGATCTCTAGCTCCACTGAACACGGCCCTGAGTGTAAAAGTAGCCTAGCACTCATTGTGAGCACTTCCAAGACTCCAGGAGCCCTTGAACGGTCGAGAAGGAACTATTAAAGCACATGCCTATGGCAGTAATACACTGGGAAGTTGGGAGGAGGCTTTCATAAAGCAGATACATTGGTGTGGAAAACTTACGGACGAAAGTAAATTTCGCGTGATGTTACATTGCCGAGGAACAGAGCTCGAAAAACTTGGAACACACATAGAAAGACCTGTCAGAGTATGGTACAGAACGTAACTGAAAGAAATAAACGGTGAGATGAACGAAAAAGGCATTCCAGCACTGTTTGGTAGTGAAACATGGAAAACAGGAACAGAAGAGAATCGAAGCATTTGAGATGTGGTGCTACGGATGAGTGTTGAAAATTAGGTGGAGTGATAAGGTAAGGAATGAGGAGGTTCTACGCAGAATCGGAGAGGAAAAGAATATGTGGAAAACACTGACGAAGAGAACGGACAGGATGATAGGACATCTGTTAAGACATCAGGGAATGACTTCCATGGTAGTAGAGGGAGCTGTAGAGGGCAAAAACTGTAGCGGAAGACAGAGATTGGAATACATCCATCAAAGCTGTCGCATTATGGCCTAGCCATGTGGGTCAATACCCCAGCGTTACCGCAACATTAATGGCAACGACGTCGTAGTGTAATTAGCTTCACAGGGGAAAGCCCGCGCTGATCTCTAGCTGCACTGAACAACAATCAATTGATGACGTAGGTTGCAAGTGCTACTCTGAGATGAAAAGCTTAGCAGAGGAGAGGAATTCGTGGCGGGCCGCATCAAACCAATCAGAAGACTGATGAAAAAAAAAAAAAAAGAAATTGAAGTCAATACGATTTATTATGATCACCTGGACATTACAAAGTATATGCGTGGTTCTTAATAGGGGTCAGGGGTGTGGAGACATGAGCGTTTATTGGTGGTCCAGATATTATGGCCTGGGGAGGCATGTTGTTGCGTGGGCGTACTGACCTCCAAATCTTCTAACACGGTGCACTCACAGGGGAACGTTCTTGTCACACTGTACTCCTCCCGATGCGCATCTTTTCAGGTGTATTTCGTCCTGACTGCTTTTTTTATGCGTGTCCGTATCGATAGCGCAGGCAGAGGAACCCTTGGAACGAGAGGATATATTTCAGCACGTCCACATCCGTCAACGATCATCTAGCAGCTGTCAACCGCACTGGTAGAATGCCGCATCGCAAGAACTCCTTACCAACAGTGTGGCCAGCATGGAATTACGTCGCAGTGCATGCATTGCTGTCCACAGTGATCACACACTGTATTAAGAATAATGTCCCGCAGTCTGTATCGTCCACAGGACGATAACAAATCGCGGTGGATTCAGCGCCAATATTGGCTTTGAATAAAGGTATCATTTCTGCTCGTCTCATTGCGCATTTTTCAGTTATCTTCTGTACTATAACATAATGTTTCCTTCCGCGTATGGTGCAAGTTTCATTGAGCTACGTTACTTGACAATGACACAACATGCGAAGTTACTTTCGTCCCGAAGTTTTGCACACCAGTGTAGCTAACTGCTACACTGTCAGGCTAACCGGTTACTTTCTTACTGTACTTGTATATTAGGCAGTGCATAGTGCATAGAGAAAACCCTCATGGCTGTCGCCTTCAGTTGGTTTTATGCACGCCCCTTTCCCAGCTCATTGTCATCACTACAGGTGGAACGTCATTATGGCTGCCACCAAGCGACCTAACGACCTGGAAAACTTTGGTACTGAAACTTGTTTCAACAATTTTGATTGTTTTCACATGTCTCTGCCTTCCCATCTCTACGAAATGTCGTTGATCAGCTAATGACTATGAATGTGACGCTGAATCAGGCATTTTCGATTATATTTCTATGTCACTACATTCCCCTTCCTGCGTTCAGGAGAGCAATTTTTCTAACATGTGTACCAAGGTTGATTGAAATTGCTCTGCATATCCCACAATTACTGTTTTGAGGTTGAAAAACAAACCAACTGCAGTTTTGTTCTACTAATATTTGTTTATTCCAAATATATCTTATTATGCCATCATTAGAAAACAATTCACTAGCGTCCGCTAAAGACACTAGTGAACAGGAAAGCAAACATTAGAAGCAAATATCAACACACAGACTCTTTGGTCATGGCATTAGGCGAGAAATGTCTAGTCGAGCGTTCATTAATCATCTTATGCACATACCACATTAAATTAGAGTGTTTCATTACAATTACAAGGTGGTTTGAATCAAACACACCACATAACAAAACAAACGCAATATTAAAGTAGAAAAGTTACGTAAGTATAGTACTAAAGGATGCGACGAAAAACAAAGTAATGTTTATGACAATTCTGTTGTGGTAAGAGGTTGTGGAGATTAATACGATCATTGGGAGTGAGGTCTGGAAGAATGTAGCTGACTGAGTGGATCATTTGAAGCTTAACGGTGGTGATATGGTCAGATGTAACTGATCCTTTAAGACCGTGTGGTTTTTTGACCTAAATGGTTATTTACTTCAAGTGGTTTTAATAGGCTATGTTCCTCCCTTTTTTGGCTATGTGCAGCACTTCTGTGTAAGCTCTGTATCTACGCCCAACGTTCAACATACGTTCAGTAAAAGTGGAGTCTGACTTACGTAATCTCCAGCTTCTTGGCTTTCAGGCAGTGCAGCTGATAAAGGCTTGCCTGTCTGACAAATATATAAATTTATAACAGTCAGTGGAGTTTTACAAACATCTCCACTACTTAATAAATCCTTTTTATCCTTGTTGTTGAATAAGATGTGAGCTGTACTGTTTCATGAGAGTTTTCTGTAAGGGGATGGTCCCATTTTAAAGTAGGAAAATTAGGGTATATTCGTATTTTTTTTCAAGTAAAATAAAAAGTGATCCTAAATCTGATGGTACAGTTTTATTATGTTTTCGGAGACCCTTTTTCACAAATCGCCTTGTAACTCGCCTTGGAGTTTCTGGCGAACTTGGGATGAACACTACAGTAAAGTAGGCATACCAAAGGCATGAACATAGCAACCAGGTTTAAGGAGGGACATATGCGAAAGCGACCAAAATTATGAAGATTTTTTATTGGCTCTTCATTTAATACATGGTACTGAAATTTCAGTTTCAGAGTATTACGTTCTAATTCCACTCGTAAGTGAGATTAAAATAATAATTAACAAAAGCTTGTATGGTGCGACGCCCCCATGTTGTCCTGCATTTCCTCATGTTCTTTATTTCTACGGTGTTTCCTTCTAGTTTGAAAGAGCCACTCTGTGGGGAATACTTCGGTGTTTAGCAGATTCAGAAATTCTACAAAATTGCATGCATGGCAAAACTCAAAATCCTAATGAAAGTCACGACTCTTTGATAGGAAAACCATGCCCCAACACAACATTTGTTTCCACAACTGTTGATGAAGTTGCAGTGTGTGTTGCTTGTTTAGCTTTTAACTGCGCTAATCTTGGCAACGGACTCTGAGGAGGCTAGGATTTGATCCAGGAGCTTTCACACTGACGATGTTGAAGGAAATCGATGACAGGAGAATTCATACTGTTGACATTATTGTTACTCAGTTCGAAAATCGGGTTAACCTACGAGGACAAGCGAAGAAAGGACGCTTGAGAATGAAGAGGAGAGTGCATATGGTTTGCACTAGTCCACCCAGATAAGCCAGGGCCTAATATAAACACTATCAAATCTTTGATTCAGGGTTCTTATAACTTACGTTTTGACGACTTTATGTACCTTTTCCTCACAAACCACAGACATTATATATATATATATATATATATATATATATATATATATATATATATATATGTGTGTGTGTGTGTGTGTGTGTGTGTGTGTGTGTGTGTGTGAGAGAGAGAGAGAGAGAGAGAGAGAGAGAGAGAGAGAGAAAAATCTCTAAGATTTTGTATATTTTTATTCACAGAAACTAGGAGAGCTGTAAAAATCTAGCAAAAGAAGATATCAATGCTCTGTTCCACAGATATGTGCAATAATGACATTAAATTCGTTATGACAGATTATTCAAAAAAGGAAGTTTGTTCTCACCTGGCTGAAAAAAATTCAATTGTTTATAATTACAAACGTATAATTTCAATAAGCGTGAAAACATATGTGTTTATCCATATAACATTCCTTAACAGCTTTCTCAAATTTAGTTACATTGCCTTGAAAAACTTTCGACTTTATAAGGATTCTTTTCAAAGTATTGCAACTTTGCATGTGTTCCCGCTTAAATGGATGTAGGTTGTAGTAGTTATTCAGAGAGGAAGAGACTAGCACATAATAGACTAACATGAAGAGCTTCATCAAAGCAGTCTGCGGTCTGAAGACCACAACAACATTTTCCACATAGTTCTTTGCTTCTGTCAACCCACGAAGCGGCATTAGAAATGTATTTGTGTTTCTACGATGATCTGGTCAGCATTTTTTTCTGGTACTCAAAGGTAACTCCAAACAGAATTTGCGTACTTAATAGGGAACATAATTTTTCGTGACTAGTTATTATTTGTTGTAATATCATTCATTGGGATAAACAAGAAAAACTTTGAGACAAATCGGATGAAAATGATCACTTGACTTTCAGTAATACTCTGCGGAACGAATGAATTTAGGTAATTATTGCATCCATCGCCTTTTATTTCTTCGTTCTAATATTGTGTAACTTGGGGAACTCGAGATGTACTATACTCTTCAAAATTTTTGTTCAGTTTTCTTACATTTGGATGAGAAAAGTGAGAGTTCATAATTTAATGCAACAGGGAAAACAAACTTAATGTAGCTGTATCACTTCTTCAGTGAGCTTTTTGTGACTGCGAAGCAATTCTTCTGATCAAAATAGTACTTTTATTTAGATTAATTTCCATGACAACAAAATGGTCCATAGGGAGGATAAAAGACATCAGCCTATTTATTGCTCTTAAAATTTTATCATGATGGGTGCCAGAGGTAATTAAAATGGGAAAAACATCATTTAATGGACTATGAAAAAAATTACTGCTTAGCTACAAGCTTCCATAACTGCTTGCTCGGGGCTGCTACTGATGTGGAATATATGGTGGCCAAACAATTCAGATGTGATTATGTGTACCAAGTTCATTTCACTATCCCAAACTTGGCACACCGTATCAATCTGTTCACTTTGTGACACTGTAACCTCCCCGCAGAAATTTTGTTAAATGTAAATTGAAATGGAGCCAAGTGTAACCTCCCAGCAGTAATCTTTAAATAATTAAATGAAAATAGAGCCAAGCGTAAACTCCCCACAAAATAAATAATAATTAAATGAATTTTTCTAATATTGTAACATCTGAACAAAATTGGCTTCCATATGTAATCTGTGTGCATAAATGCATTCACATTTAATGTAACCTCAAAATTCAGTTCGTAAATCCGTAAATTATAAAAAAAAATTAGTAACCTGGTAAATTTTATAAGGACAGCAGCGCTGACCTTCGGCCCTGTATTCTGAATAACAAAAGCAAAAATTCTTACCTCAATAAAACTGCAATTATATCTGCTCTTAATTAGTCATTTTTCGACACAGCTTCGTGCAATGCTGGCGTATAATTTTTTTTTTTTTGATTCTTGGAAGCAATGATAATGCATTGGAAATTGAAATGAATGCTTTTCATTAAAACAGTTACTTTATATTATAAAATTATTATTGGGGCATTTTTTCTGAACAAATTAAATTACAATTAACATACATTATTAAATATGCGCAAGGCTGCTTCTTTACCTTCTATAACAATACTCATTGTCCAGAGTCCTGACCAGAGTCGCGAGCAGAGCACACCGCCGACGCATGCCGACTCCCGCAGGCTACTACTGTCCACTCGCTACTTTTTTATTTACTCGTTCGGCATCACAGAGGCATAATTTACAATATTCTTATTACTATATACTAAAACAGAAAACAATACAATTCTACACTATATTAGATATGTTTTTGAGCCACTCTATGGCTGAGTCACTGAGTCTATGTATGTCCATGAGTTCACCACCATAGCCATACACTTTGCACACGAGTAGATGGTCCATTGTCTGTATTTCTCCGCACTCACATACAGCGCTGTCTGCCAGGCCCCACTTGTTCATCAGGTGTTTACATCTCCCAACACTCGTTCTGACCCGGTTTAGAGCTGTCCACACTCTTCTTGGTAGGTTGAAGCCATCAATCTTCTTGTTCGGATCGTGTACTAAATTTTTGTTCTTAAATTCACTTGCCGACCATACTTCGTTCCAGGCCGTTCTCGGCTCAAAGGCTTGTAGTTCTTCACCGATTTTCCAAAAGGGTGATCTGGATTTAAGCCTGTTTGTCGGTGTCAGATCTTGGTGGATAGGGAGGTCCGTGTTGTCTATAATTTTCCTGTAGGTTTTTAGGGCTAGCTGTGATCGCCTGATTTCTGGAGGCCCTATGTTCGCTAGTACAGGAAGCCATGCACAGGGGGTGGCCCTGAGTGTTCCGGAGATTATTCGCATTGTCTCCCTCAGCTGGACATCCACTTTAGATACGTGTGCACTTCTCCTCCAGACTGGTGAACAGTATTCAGCTACACTGTAGACAAGGGCTAGTGCTGAAGTTCTCAAAGTGCTCGCTCCACATCCCCATGTTGTTCCAGCCAGTTTTGAAAGGATAGCATTGCGGGATTTTAGTTTTTGCTTTGTGTCTTCGAGGTGTGAGCTGTACGTTAGGGTCCGGTCTAGTTTCACTCCCAAATATTTAGGCTTATTCTCATATGCTTTGGCCATTCGAAAAGATCTGTAATTTTCTGTGTGTCTCTCTGTTGTTGAGGTGCATTACAGTGCTGGTTGTTTTGTTAGGGTTGGGAAGTAGGTGCCACTTGGAGTAATAGGTGTTCAGGACTTCAAGGTCTGCATTCAGTGTTTCGTCGAGATCGTTGTAGTTTTTACTCTGATATGCGATGGCCAGGTCATCTGCATATGCAAATTTGCGTGATTTAGTTTCTGGCAAGTCAGCTATGTATAGATTGAAGAGAGCGGGTGCTAGTGCTGAACCCTGTGGCAGACCATTATTCAGAACCATGCTCTTACTGTTCGTGCCATGGAGTGAGACCTTGATTTTCCTGTTCGTTAGTATGTTCTTGAGTAGTTTGTAAGTCTGCTTGCAATTTATGATTCTAGTTAGCTTAAGCAGTAACCCTTCAATCCATACTGTGTCGTAAGCTGATGTGAGGTCTATGAGGACCAGGCCAGTTTTCATCTTGTTCTGGAAGCCTTTCTCAATATAGGTTGTGAGGGACAGCACTTGATCGCAGCAGTTTCTACCTGCTCGGAAACCCGCTTGGTATGTTGGGAGGTTGGCTTCAATGTATGGAGTTAATCTAGTCAGCAATATTCTCTCGAATAATTTATAGGAGGTACATAGCAGGGATATTGGTCTGTAATTCCTAGGATTATCTCCAGTCTTTCCGGGTTTCAGCACTGCGATGACTTTTGCTTCTTTCCATTCCTTCGGCACAACCCCCGTGCTTATGCATTCCGTACAAAGTTTGGCCAGCCACCTTCTTCCTAAAGTTCCCAATTCCTTTAAGAATTCTGGTAGGATGTTGTCAGGTCCGGCTGCTTTTCCTGTCTTCATTAGCTTCAAGGCCTGGGATATCTCTTCTGTCTCCACTTCTTTTACAATGTCCATGTGGGCTGGGTTATTAAGCAATAAACTGCTTAGCTCTTGGGAAATTTCTCTCTTTTCGGCTGTTTTTAGCTGGATTTTGGAGGTCTGTTTCAGGACAGCTGCAATCTCAGATGCGCTGGTTCCAAGAGTCGGCCTGTTAGGCGCTGTGGCACCGCCTAATTTCCTCAGCAGGCCCCAGCTCTTCCTGCTGGAGTGGGTAAAATCTAGATTCTCCATCGCCTCCTTCCATCTACTCCTACGATCCTCATTCAGTTGGTCTGCAGTCTCCTCATCCCCGGTCTTCTCATATTCCTCCAGTAGTGTTTCACACTCTTTCGTCCAGCAGGGGGTGTATTCCTTTCTCGATCCTCGTGGAATTGCATTTAGGGCCGCTTTTTGTACTAAGTTTACGAATCTTTTGTAGTTATCGGGTTTTGGTGGTATCCGGTTTATCGTTTTCTCAACATAGGATCGGTATTTATTCCAGTCAGCTTTCCTCAGGTTCCACCGGGGGATTGGGGGGCTTTTTATGACTGGGATTGATAGTCCGATCTCCACTATTACTGGATTGTGCTGGCTTCGGGGGAACGCCTCGAGGACCCTTCTTATAGCTCGCACGGGTGTACCTGTTGCTCCACGTGTGACGAAGGTCAGGTCAGGTGTTGACGTTGTGCCCCACGCCTTTGATTTGAAGGTCGCTGTGTCCTTGGGGTCGAAAAGGAGGTGTAGGTCCCGGTTGTCTGCCCAGTCACTTAGTCCAGTCCCTTCAGCTGTGGATCTCGGGTATCCCCATCTGGTGTGCTGAGAGTTAAAATCGCCAGCGTAAACTGCTGGGTGCTTAGCCTCGGGTAGGATACCTGTGGGCCAATTCTGTGATGGAGGTTTGTAGACATTATACTGTGTCATCTCTCCCAGTTTTATGCCTATCGCATGCTCTGCTGGTACCACATTGGTGTCCAAATTCCTTAGGAGTTCGTTCTTCACTAGGGTGGCTATGCCATGTTTGTCGTGTCCAGTGTAGCTCACAGCTGTAAATCCTGGTATTTTGAGTCGATTGATGGTTTCATCTGTGAGGTGGGTCTCTTGTAGGAGTACGACACTTACTCGTTCTCTCGTTAAGATCTTTTCGAGGATTTCTCCCTTGGTCCTCGTGTACCCTTCTATGTTTAACTGGCATACGTTCAGCTTCTTCATGCTAAGACTCTGCTCTATTTGCCTCTGTGTGGGCCGGGAGGCATTGTCGCGTCCGGCCGCCGTGGATGTGTAGACTTTTCGCCGCTGTGCCATGTTACAGCGTTGCCCGGGGTACACCATCTAGGAGGTTGTCTACACTTCGTACCCCCCTCGCTACTAAAGCCGACCGACTACTACTGTCCACTCGCGCAGACCAGCGCAAACTAGCGACAAGCAACAACTAACGATAAACTACTCTCTGGTCAGAGATTCTGTCATGCCTCGCCCATCGCCGGCAAAGCATTCGTCTTACATAACCCTCCACTGGTGGGGGGGGGGCAAAAATTTGGCAGCGATGGTGAGTCAATTGGACTTGCCACGAGCAACAAATTTTTCTTAATTAACTAACTTTACAGTCACAGAATATATACATATATATAGGTGCAGAACATGAAATAAAATATAGTGCACATGCACTGAGTACAGAACATATCAGGCAATGACAAAATATATACACAATGAGTACAAATCAAATGACATAAAGTGCACACGCACTGTAGTTCAGAATCATGTTAACAAAATGACATAAAGTGCACACGCACTGTAGTACAGAACATATCACAAAATGTATACGTAATGAGTACAAATCATATTAACAAATGGCATAGAGTGTACACGCACTGTAAAATTCTTTAGCATTCTTAGAACAAATAAACATATCAAGAAATGAAATAAAGTGCACACGCACTGTAGAAGTCTTTAGCATTTTTACGACAACTGATCTTGTTAACAAATGAAATGAAGTGCACACGCACTGTATATGTCTTTATCATTTTACAAGAATTAGGAAAGGAATGGGAAGGATTGCGTCATGGTTGTAGCACTTTAGGTTGTACGCAGCTGCACTGAAAGTCCATATCTTTCTATAGAAGCACAACACCAACTGAGACAATTTGAAGTTCTTTTCCTTGAAGTATTAATCAGTGTAGCCAAGACACTGAAATGTCGTAGTACTACTCCATGTTATCATTTTGGTAGTACATTAGGTACACCAAACAGTGGGACCATAATAACATCTCCATCGCTCAAGGTGGTGGACAGCATGTCGTGTCAACACCATGTTCTTGTAAAGTACACCAACGTAGAATTAGTGCAAAAACCAAATATAGTGCTCCATGATCATGAGGATAGACAGGACAAACGGATATTACAGTAATTTCTGGTAATTAGGTCAGAAGGTGAAGGACATTAAGTCACATAGTAGTCTTCATTGAGAATTACACTAGTCTAACAACTGATTTGAGTAATTTGTGGAACTCATCGCCCGGTTACTGAACATTTCTGTACCATGTATGTAGTATTACAGAATAATGTTCATAAATTATCTGAATATAGTAATTATTGGCACTCATTGGCCAGATAGAAAGCATTTTTTATGCATTATTCAGAAGTCATCATTCAAAATAGGAGCTAATGAATGGCATAGTATTAACATAATTCACTTAATTATAGTAATCATTGGCATCATAGGTCATCTTATTACAGTAATCAGTGTCATTCATTGGCCAGCTACAAACATTTCTTTTATGCATTATTCAGAAGTCATCATTCAAAATAAGCGTTAATTATTGGCATAGCATTTATACATAATTAATATAATTATAGTAATCACTGGCATCATAGGTCATCTTATTACAGTAATCAATGGCATTCATTGGCCAGCTACAAAGCGTTTTTTATGCATTATTCAGAAGTCATAATTCAAAATGAGTTAATTATTGGCATAGCATTTATACGTAATTAATCTAATTATAGTAATCATTAGCATCATAGGTCATCTCATTACAATAAACAGTGGCATTCATTGGCCAGTTACAAAGCGTTTTTTTTGTGCTAGCAATGCATTGCGTTGGGATCAATAATTAATTACTGGGGTATAACAATATTTGCTTTTGAGTTATTGCTGCAAATGAAGATGTGTGACGTCATGAGTCAGATGTAGCAAGGTTATGAAACAAGCAGAGTATATGTGATCACATTCATAAATGACATAGGTTTAATGAACAACTGCTTATAGCACATTAATTTCATGAATAATTTCTCCTGCAAAATATATAAAATGGATTATTAAACTGAAAGAAGAAACGCATATTATGCTGAAAAGTAGTGAACTTCGAATTAACAGGTAGTGAAATGTGTATAAAAATATATTATGTTCTCTAGCTGTCCTTTCCAAAACCTTCAGTCATCATACCATGCGATATAAGACATACTGTCAAAACGAACTGCAACAAATACTTAAATAACTACATAGCATAAATACATAAACTTCAACATTATCTTTATCTGCAAAGAAAAAAAACTTCATTATTCATTATAACTCCATTATTATCATCACCTGTAAAGAAAAACTTCATTATCCATAGGAGCATATTCTTCATCATTATTCATCATCATTCATTATCATCTGCAAAAAAGTCACTTCATTATTAATTATACAATTATTCCTTATTTCTAGCATATTTCATCACTAAAACTAAGATGTGTAGTTCTGTCTGACAGCCTGCATCAATCGCCTCGTATTCTGAAAGAAAAAAATTAGTTAAGACTGCTATCATACGATGTGTATAGTAAATTCTTGTTAATGTTTGTTAATTCTGATCCATTTACTCTTCGTGACGAGTACTGCATCTTCTTTCGTTCATTGCGAAGGTGAAATTCCCATAATTTATTTCTTTTACACGTTATTTCTTTCTGAAAATGATGAACAATGATTAATGTCTTGCATGTAAATCATATACCCATTAAATAAAAACAGGTTTCTAGTGATATAATTAAGTATACAGCATAGCATGACAGAAAACGTAATATGTCGAAAACATCGACAGTGTTCAGATGCAAAAATGTACACAGAGTACCACCATGTAGCAGCAAAAAAAAAAAAAAAATGTAAAATAGTCACGATGTTGAGATATCATAAGGCAAAATGTCAAAGTCAACTGGTGTTTGTTATATCTTAAATATTTCATAGTGCATACAAACAAAACAGGAAAACCATCACACATACATGAAGAATGGAAAATGTGCACAGTCTAATGTGTAACGACAAGAAAAGCGACCTGCTAACCTTACCTTGCCGGGCACTTGCCAAGAAAAAATACGATAATCATCAGTAAGTAGTCACATAAATATAATTGCATAAGTGGTCATAAAAAAATCAGGAAATGGCATTACAGTGTGATAAATCATAAAGTATGTTCATTCAATAAAGGGTTTGATGTTGGTGATATGGTGATTCCCTTTGGTTTTTCTGGTTCTCAGAGTTTCGAAGTGTACTACATTGGGGTGAGGAATGCTGCGAATTCGATATGGACCTGCGTATAGAAGCTCAAATTTACTACATCTACCTTTTCCTTTGTTAGATAAATAATGTGTGCATACTAATATCTTCTGTCCAATGTGTAAGTCACAGCATGTACAAACCTGTTTTTGCGGTCTTCTCCGGCGCTCTGCGTCACGTTTGATGTTGTTCAGCGCAATGTCAATTATTTCATGGTGTCATAGTCTACGAGATGTAGGAAAGGTTACTAATTCTTTAATTTTGTTAGGTGGTTCAACATTTTTCAGTATAACAGTCGGAGATAGCATAGTAGATTCATTTGGTATGGAATTAATTACATCTTGGAATGAGAGTATGTGTGTGTCCCAATCAATATGTTTTTTATGGCAGTGTATTCTACATAGTTTACCAATTTCTTTCATTAGTCGTTCACAATTGTTCGAAGAAGCATGGTGCCTGGATATATAGATCGGAGAGATGTTTCTAGCTCGTAACATACGTGTCCATATAGCAGATCGAAACTGTGATCCATTGTCGGAAATTACTTTCAATACATGCCCTACATGAAACAGAAAATGTTTTACAAATGCTTTCGAAACAGTTTTAGCAGTAGCTTTGCGTAACGGAGTGAAGGTAACAAATTTTGAAGTGAGTTCAACAGCGACAAAGATGTAGCAAAAACCTCTATTAGTTCTGGGAATCGGACCAAAAATGTCTACAGCGGCCATGTGTCTCAATTTAACAGGTACAATGGGATGTAATGGAGGAATATGTGAAGTCGTATCTGACTTAGCTTTCTGGCAGATTTTACATGACGCTAAAACTCGTCGAATACGTTTCTCCATGTTGGTAAAATAACAGTTCTGTCTCACAAGGGGCGACCGCCAATTGTGAAATTCAGATTCGATTCATACTGCGCATAATAAAAGCTCATGCCCAGGGGTGTAATGTGGCAAAGCACCAAGATGCACTTCTCAGCCGTTGTCGAGAAAATCGACAGTTAAAAGAAACCGTTGCGGTGAAATACTCTCTACGATTAATAGTTTTCTACAGCGTCGTGGCGCAGCGGTAAGCGCTCGGGTTCGAATCTCGTGCCATGCAATTTTTTTTATTATTAGTTTTTTGTAATTGAAATAAATAAATAAATATATATATATATATATATAACTATTAATGAATTGCTTATGCATGTTGGTGAAGGCGGATCGCTCTCCAATTGTACCGCCTCCATTTTTCCGTTTTTTAAACAGGGTGTACCAAAGCTCTCCCGTTCGCACCGATTTTCGACGATGTTATAAGTTGCACTAGGGACCGCATCTACCTTCTTTCGAAGTTATCACGCAACTACGCTGTTATGCGGCGGCTCGTTTCGGCCCATTCAACATCTGTCCTTCAAGTGTAACGAGCGAGTAACGGAGTTTATATTTCATACCTGCCACAGCAAATTTGTTTTCGTGGGGTCTCTATTCTAATTCGAACGTTTGACTTACACTATACGTATTCGTTTCGGAATATCGTTTCTACGTCTTCCGTTAACTATACGTGTTTAACATTATGAAGACAATTAATAACATTTGTGAAATACAACTTTGTTTGCGGAAAACATAATGATGTAGGAAGTCGCGAGTTTTTCGACGACAAACGACTTTCAACAACTTGTTATATGCATAATTGTTGCAACTGATTGCCGGGAATTATATATATATTTGAATTACAAAAAACAAATACTAAAAAATAAGGTTGCATGGCGCAAGATTCGATCCGGTGACCTTCGGATTACGAACCCGTGTGCTTACCGCTGCGCGACGACGCTACAGACAACTATTAATTGTAGAGCGTATTTCACCGCAACGGTTTCTTTTAACTGTCGATTTTCTCGATAACGGCTGAGAAGTGCATCTTGGTGCTTTGCCACATTACACTTCTGGCCATGAGCTTTTATTATGCGCAGTATGAATCGAATCTGAATTTCACAATCGGCGGCCTCCCCTTGTCAGTATAAGAAAACATTTTCTGGCTTCATAATGTGCGTAACTTAAATGAGTATACCAAATTAATTTGTTAACAAATTCGTCAGGAATGCATAATAACCAATTGTTGCTGTCAGGGTGAGAGCGGCGAAACAGAATATTATTGCGTACAGTGTAATGGTTTCTAATGGTAACATTATTCCTATCTTGCCAAAGGTGTTTAATTCCTTTCCATACGTTGTCTTTACTCTGCTCTTGTGCTATGTCTTGTAATGACGACGAAATCAAATTTTCAAATGCAACTTGTTGAATGTACATGACGCTGAAATTTGCTTTGCAGAAGTTGGTTGCGATGTCTTGGTGATTGTTGCTGAGAGAACAGGATAGTTCGTCTGCTACAATATTTTGTGTACCGGGAATGTGAACAATTGTAAAATTAAATTCCTGTAAATAAATTTTCCATCTGCTTAATCTATCGCGTGTAAATTTAGCCGAAAGTAAAAACTGTATAGCTCTATGGTCTGTGTAAACGTGGTATGTCTTCCATAAAGAAAATACCGAAATCTCGTAAATGCCCATACAACACCTAATGTTTCAAGTTCTGTAACAGAATAATTGCGTTCAGTAGGTGACAGAATGCGACTCGCAAAGGCTATGTTTTTAATTACTGTAGTGCCACCTTCTTCAATTTCCTGAAAAATGTGTACGCCTAAAGCGGCGTTAGTACTGTCGGTGGCAATGGAAAAATGACTAGTAAGATCTGGGTGCGATAAAAGTGGTGCATTCAACAAAGCATGTTTCAGGTTCATAAATTCAGAATGTGCTTGCTTATCCCAGGACCAAATAGTGTTTTTACCTGTCAATTGACATAATATAGGGGTGTCTAAAGCAGAGTAATGAATAAATTTACGAGAAAAGTTAATTAAACCCAAAAAGCTGCGTAGTTGTTTCTTCGTCGTAGGAACAGTAATGTCACGTACAGCTTGAAGTTTTTCCGGGTCAGGCGCAATGCCTTCTGCTGAAATTACATGTCCAAGAAATTTTATAGAAGTTTTGCCAAAGTACGATTTACTGAGATTAACTGTGAGTCCTTGTGCACGAAAAGTTCGTAACAGTTGTTCAAGAATTAGATTGTATTCAGACCAGTTAGTTTCTGCAATAAGAATGTCGTCTACATACGTTGTGATTCTGTCTTTACGTTCTGTCGGAAGTATTGTATTCAAAACGCGGATAAATGCTGCTGAAGAAATAGTTAAACCGAACGGTAATTTACAAAATTGACAACAGTCACCAAAACAGAGAAAAGCCGTGTACTTTCTGCAGTCCGGATGGAGTTGAATTCGCCAAAATCCCGATTTCAAATCTAATGTGGAATAAATAGCAGTATCATGAAATTTCTGTAGAAGTTCTTCTAGTGTCTGTGGGCGATCCGTTTCATTAATAATAATGTCGTTGATGTGACGCGAATCAAGTACGAGGCGAAGTGAACCATCCTTTTTCTTAACAGTATGGAGCGGGTTTATGTACGGACTAACTGCCGGTTCAATAATTCCTTGGTCAAGCATAGCTTGCAATTCTTTCTTAACTTTTTCTCTGTGAATATACGGAATGGGATAATGTTTGGCTTTAAATGTGTCGTGCTGTTTAACTTGAAATTCATACATAAAACTGGACATAGTACCAGGCACGTTGTCAAAAACTGGAACTTGCTGTAAAAGAATTTTGCGTAGTTGCGTGCGTTCGTCGTCTGTATTTGCACTGCTCTGTTTAACTTTATCAGAAATCATCTGTATAACGTCATAGTCGGCTTCGTCTGGAGTATTATAGTTGTGCACGTACGTATCTGTTAACAATGTGGAATGACAGTCTATGTTACGTAATGCGGAAATGACCTCTGTACGATTAATTGTTTGTTCTTCTGCAGATAAAGAGTGCTGAAATTCTAAAGCCAGTTGTACATTTTCATCCTTTAACATTAAGTAGGAGTTTTGAAAGTCAATAATTGCGTCGTGTTGTACCAGAAAATTCGTACCTAAAATAACGTCTGTCGTCAATAAGGGAACAATCCAAAAATTTGAGTGAAATGTATGACCTGCAATAAAAAATGATAAATGTGTCTGCAATTTTACATTTACTCCTTTACCAGATACTGCTCCTTTTACTTTAGTTTTGCCTAATGATAACGTAGGATAGGTATTCTCTTTGTTACATTCGTTGGAAGTTTCCTCATTTATGACTGACATAGGAGATCCAGAACCAATTACTGCTGAAAATTTGGATGATCCAATTTTTACTTCGATGACAGGGTGTGAAATGGTTTTTTGAATAACTGGTCTTTCCTGCAAAAGAGTGTCTCGGATGTCGTCAAAAGTAATAACATTTTCATGAACAAGATTCTGCGTGCCAAAAGTAATGCTTGCGTTACTGGAAGATGCAACCTGTACTGTATCTAGTCAAATTGTATCTGATGTACTATTATTTTCGGGAGGATGCTGTGGCATTTCCACTATTTGTACTGTTCTGTTATGTCGTCCTGACGTATTACGTTCGGGATGATATCTACTGTCTGGTTCATTCATAATAATTTGTTGTTGCGGATGATTCTGCTGCTGGTAAGACCGACTGTTATTAAACGTACGCTGAAAATTGTGCTCATTACTTTTACGTCTGTCATGATAGTCATTTCTATACGGTGCATTGCGATAGGAATTGAAATAGCGTGTTTTTTATACGTACTGATTCCCTTGTTGCTGTGCATTACTATTTGTTGGGGCCGACGCTATACGCGTAGGCGGCGAAGCATTAAAGCTTGGTTGACCTTGTAGACTGCATTGTTGGTTAGGTATGCTAACCGGCTGGCTTTCATGCTGTTGCGATGAAAAACGTCTAATGTTACCAAAATGTGGTTCCTGTTGCTGATAATTTTGACGATACTGATAATTAAAATTTTGTCTATTACTAAAGTTCTGGTGGTTGTCGTTCCTGAAGCGTCTATTAGCTTTGCTATTGAAATTGCGTGGCTGATCGTAATTGCTGTATGTTTGTTGACCTTGGTTATTATGTGAAAGATTTTTGTTTATGAAGGAATAATTCGATTGCTGCACTTCCAAAAGCTGTAACAGATCTCTGAATGCAGAAATATTTTCTTTCTGCTGACCCGTTAAAAGTGACACTGTTAATGATCATGGTAATTTAGAAATACATAATTGAATAAGTGCTGATTCACTGTATGGTTCACTTAAGTACTGGTTTTGTTGGACCATGTGTTCAAAAAATTGCGAGACAGTGGGAAAATTTGAGTTCTCATAATTCGGTAAACTAATTAATTTACCCTTGATTCCGCGCTGTGTCGTCTTCGACCAATACGCTGACAGAAAAGCATTCTGAAATTCTTCTA
The DNA here is from genome assembly GCF_023898315.1 of Schistocerca nitens. Lineage (NCBI taxonomy): Eukaryota > Metazoa > Arthropoda > Insecta > Orthoptera > Acrididae > Schistocerca > Schistocerca nitens. Next base: position 280,580,967 of record NC_064620.1, read on the forward strand.
CTGAGTAACATTGTCTCGCAATCGGTCTCATACGAGTTGCCGGTTCGCCTTCCAAAAAACTGCAAATAAATTCAAGTTTATGTGTTACGGGCCAAGCCGGTGGAAAAGCAAAGCTAAATTGTTGTATCCAATCCAATGGGTGAATCTGTGTTCTGTCATTTTTAAATACTTTAAATTTTCTCACTGATAGAAAATGTTTGGAATCAAAATTATCGTCTCTGTACGTCTGAACAGGTTCAGGATTGTATGAGAATCTATTTGCCTGTGATTGTTCGGAATCTAAGTCACGTACTCTCTGTAAATTACCTAAATTATACTGGCTGTGTGAGTGTGACAAATGTTCGGAATGTGCCGTATGCTGTGACGTGTTATTGACCGAAACATTTTTCATCTCTGTCACTTCTTGCTGTAAAGTGGACAGTTTTCTAAGTAATGTATTATTGGACGAATCTATCTCACTGATCGTCTGCTGTAAATTTTGGAATTCAGGTGTTTGATTAAACGAAATCGGTGAAGTATCGTCTGATTTGCTGTCATTATTACTTTCAATAACGTCAATACGACTGGCCAATTCATCATATTTTTCAGTCAGTATTTTTACCTGATCATCGTTTTTAGTGTCACAAGCATTAATTTGGTTTTGTATTTTACGTGTGGTTTCGTTCAATTTTTTAACATCTGCTTTGATGACATCGGAATCCTGTATTAGTTCTAATTGTTCAAGTCTGTCGGTCACTATCTGAAAGTCTACTGTGTGTGTATCTGTTTTTGATTTAAGATCGGAAATTTCATCACGCAATTCGGTGTTCAACTGTTTGATAGTATTAATTTAGTCTGATACTATAGCAATATTGTTGTCTACGTATGTTTTTGCTTTCGTAAATAATTTACGTTTATCTTCCTGTCTCTGTGCGGTAATTGTTTCCACGACTTGTCGCTTTACTTTATTCTGTTCCTGTATGAATTTACGGTAACGCATTTCACTGTTTTGTAGGTGGTGATTAAAACGTTCGTCAATTTAACTGTTCTGTTGGTCAAATTTCGCGTCTACTTTTGCATCCAGTGTGCGCGAAAGATCTGCTGACATTAATTTAAACTCGTCGCGTAACTGTTTTGCGTTTTCAGAGCATTGTTTAGCGACTGCACTAATTTCGTCTCTAAGTGATTCTGTTGTAGCTGCTTGCGTATTCCTTAATTCTTGAGCAACAGATCTAATTTCTTCACTACTTTTCCTAGCACAAGCCTTAATTTCCTCACGTAATTGTTCTTTAGTATCATGACATTGCGCGGCAACGGCTGTAATCTGTTCACTAAGCTGTCTGGAATTGTTGTCTAGTTTTTCATTAAGGTTGTCTTGTTTTTCATTAATTTCATTAATTTGTTGTTTGAGACTTTCATTAAGTTGTTTAAAATTGTTGTCTTGTTCTTTCTTCGACTGTTTGGAATTGTTGTCTTGTTTTTTATTATGTTCATTAATGTGTAGCAACAATGCCATAATTTGATCCAAGCCAAAAGTAGCAACTTTATTCTCTGTGCTGTTTAATGGTGTATCTGCAATTGTCACGTTTTGTGTAACCATTTGGTCATTCTGTGATTCTTGGCAATGTTTGCTAATCGGATGTGCACTGTTAGTCACTACCTCGGAATCAAATAAATCTGTCGTACTTTTAGTACACTGTTCATTTTCGTTAGAAAAATTTATCTGTTCACTATGTAAATTTTGCAAACCGGGTGTGTTAAACAGGGCAGCGTTCATGGTAACAGTACGTGCCACGTCATCAATTGTCGTTAAATTAACAGAGGACACAATTGAATTCGTTTGCTCATCAGTAGGATCAAAATCATTACTAGTGGTTGGTAGGCACTGATTGTCTGCAAATGGAGGATTATCATTAAGACACTGAGTGTTGCAAGTATTATCGGTCAAGCTATTCGAGTCGGCTATTTCATTCATTACACATCGCGATGTACTGTTAACAGTTTTTCGCGGCATTTTTACACATCAAAATTAAACACAAAATGAAACAAAGACAAAGCAAAATGAAACAAACAATTACAACAAAGAGCAATAAATTGCCGATGATCTGTGAAAGAAAGAGTGACAAATTAGTAAATGCGTTGCGCCAAACTACATTTAAGTGAATAAGAGCAGATATATGACTACTTATCAGAAGATTCACAAAGAAATACGATCCTGGCCGGATGTCGCCAGGTGTAACCTCCCCAAAGAAATATTAAATTGAAAATAATATTAATTATAATGAACCAAGTGTAAACTCCCCACGGAAATAAGAATTAAATGAATTTTAAATATTGCAACCTCTGAACAAAATTGGTTCCCATTTATAGTCTCCGTGCAGAAATGCATTCACATTCAATGCACCCACAAAATTCTTTTCTCATTCAATGTTAAGTTCGAGACAGAAAAATTCCTAAACCCAAAAATAATAAAAAAAATTCAGTAACCTGGTAAATTTTATGACGACAGCCGCGCTGCGCCACGGCCCTGTACTCTGAATAAAAAGCAAAAATTCTTACCTCAATAAAAACTGCGAATGTATCTGCTCTTACCTAAAAAATTTTCGGCACAGCTCCGTGCAATGCTGGCCTATGCTTTGTGACTCGTGAAAGGAATGATCATGCATTGGATAAATTCTTTAAATTGAAATGAATGCTTTTTTAAAAAAATTACTTTATATTATAAAAATTATTATTTGGGCATTTTTTAAAAAAATAGGATGACAGTTCACATACATTACTAGATATGCGCGAAGCTGCTTCTTTACCTTATACAATAATACTCAGCCTCCAGAGTCCCGACCAGAGCAGACTGCAGACAAGCGCAGACACGCGCAGACTACTGCAGACTACTGCCGACTACTGCAGACTAGCGACAAGCGACAACTAACTACATACTGTTCTCTGGTCAGAGACTCTCCCATGCCTTGCCCATCGCCGGCAACGCATACGTCTTACAACGGTGAACGCACATTGGAAGGGTGAATTCGTCATCGCCATACTTGCGTATCATCCGGCGTGGTGGTATGGGGTGCCATCGGTTACACGTCTCGGTCACCTCTTGTTAGCACTGACGGCACTTTGAACAGTGGACGTTACATTTCAGATGTGTTACGACCTGTGGCTCTACCCTTCATTCGCTCCCTGCGAAACCCTACATTTCAGCAGGATAATGCACGACCGCGTGTTGTAGGTCCTGTACGGGCCTTTCTGGATACAGAAAATGTTCGACTGCTGCCCTGGCCAGCACATTCTCCAGATCTCTCGCCAACTGAAAACGTGTGGTCAATGGTGGCCGAGTAACTGGCTCGTCACAATACTCCAGTCACTACTCTTGATGAACTGTGATATCGTGTCGAAGCTGCATAGGCATCTGTACCTGTACACGCCATCCAAGCTCTGTTTGACTCAATGCCCAGGCGTATCAAGGCCGTTATTACGGCCAGAGGTGGTTGTTCTGGGTACTGATTTATCAGGATCTATGCACCCAAATTGAGTGAAAATGTAATCATATGTCAGTTCTAGTATAATATATTTGTCCTTTGAATACCCATTTATCATCTGCATTTCTTCTTGGGGTAGCAATTTTAATGGCCAGTAGTGTAGTTCACTGGAGCTATTACACGTTCGTAACAGTTTCTGTCAGTTGTTCGGGAATGGAAACCAAACAATTAATCGCATGCACAACAACACATGCTGGTGGGATGTGCATTACTTGAACAGAAAGAGAAGTGGAAACGATTGTGGGTCAAACCTCGGATGGCGAGAAGGGAAGTTCGTTGTGTTCACCAGTATTTACTTCGTGAGCTACAGTGTAAGGTCACAAAGAACAACGAAAATCATTTGAGAATGAATGAACGAATATTTCAATTTACCCTCAGGAAAGCTGCATACACGATACTCATTTACGAAACACCATTTCTTAACTTCATTCATCATAACGAACCCTTTTGGAAAGCCTGTAACAGTGTCATTCACGGTTTAAATATTGAAACATTATAAAAGTTAAGCATTTTTTCATGCTTAGTGCAGCGCGTTTCAGGAATTTATTCTCATTATCAAGAGGAAATATTTACACGTATTTTATGTAATGTTTTTTATGTGTGCTGTTCTGTCTCTCTTGCACTGCAGTTGTGTTTTTACGGTTTACTGTCTCGGATAGATTTCTTTTGTAAGATTTTTCAGAACATTACATAAAATACCGTCGTGCAAATCGTAAAAAAATACGTAATTGGTGCAGTGTTTCATTGTTTAAATCGTGAATGCTATTTCTGCTAAAGATCGTGTCATGATTAGGTTAAGATTTTTAGCAAGAGGCGAAAACTATTCCTGCTTGCAATTTAGTTCTCGAGTCCCACAGTACACCATTTTGCGTATTATTCTAAAAACATGTGAACCAATTTATGAATCACATGAGGAAGAATTTATGAATTTTGAGTTAGGTTATTTAGAGTACAAAGAAATACATATATTTCACGTAAGTACACTTTATATGTTCTTGGCTTTTCACATCTTCTCTCACATTTCTTTTTATATGTACTCTTAACATCATTCTTAGTGCAACGACTTTGTATGCAGCTGATTGCTGCAGCTATTTCTTTGTAAAATTCCATCCGATTATTACGGTTTTTGTAGTCAGCGTGCTTGTGTTATGATGAATTTCGTATATAAAGTTGCATAACATGTACACTATTTTTTTTTCAAACTAATTTCCGGCTTATTAGGCCATCTACAGGAAACAACTGACTAGCGTCTGAAAGGGATACTAGGTCTTAGGTAAACAAACATTATAAGCAAAGATGCAATCTAACTGCATAGAGTGTTGTGTGTCACACTTGTTTCTTAACATTGAAATCACACTTTACACAATGGACAATGTTAAGCTCAATAAATAATTAAACTACACATCATTACAGGTTAAATGGTAATAATGCTAAAGTTTGTGAGGTCTTGACATTGACTGAGAAACTGTTAAACTAAGCACTCTTCATTTATATTGCGCAACAGACATGTTTTAAGCGTTGTAAATTATACACAATAATTAAAATACACGATCTTGCAGTACTACAGGTTATGTGGTTATGATGTCATAGTTAGTGAGGTCGTGACATTGGTTGACAGCTGTCTAACTGAGCACTACTAACTTAAGTTGTGCAACGAACATGTTTTACATTGTAAATTACATTTTATGCAACTGGCAATATGAAACACAGTACACGTTTGTTGCACAACATTACGTTATTAACTTATTAGGGCCAAGTTAGAGAGTTGTCAACCAATGCCACGACCTTACAAACTATGGCATCATATAACCTGTAATGCTGTAAGAGTTTGTATTTTAACTATTGGATATAGTACTGTCCACTGCACCAAGTTTAATTTGCAATGTTAAAAACAGGTTTGTTGCACAACATAAATGAAGAGACCTCAGTTTAACAGTTTCTCAGCCAATGTCATTACCACACAAACTTAAGCAATATAACCATTTAACTTATAATATCGTGTAGTTTAATTATTTATTGTGCTTAACATTGTCCACTGGGTACACTGCAATTTCAACGTTAAGAAGAAAATCTGATTCACAGCACTCAGTGCATTTGCATCTTTGCTTATAATGTTTGTTTACCTAAGAACTAGTGTTTCAGATGCTACTCATTTGTTTCCTGAAGGTGGTCAAATAAACCGAAAACTAGTTTGAAAGGAACAAAAATGAGTAGGACAAAAACAGTGTACATGTTATTGAACCTTAGATATGGAATTGCTCTACCAAGAAGAAACGGAAGAAATCCCTGAATAAGAATCTCGTATGCTTCATACTTTGCAACGACCACTGTATTGGTAGCCACGCACCAAATATACTGCCTCGTGCTATAACTTAAAAGCACTAAGGCAAGCGAAGTGACATGTATACAATGGCGAACTTTAATCGAAGTTAGGCCCTCGCTCTAATTTTTATCAAAGATCCTTGCTGGAAACTTCCCTGTCAAAGGTTTGACGAGAGGGCTTTGATAAGTGTTTATCGTTGGCCACGAACACTGTACTGCTCAAGTCACACCATGGAGGTAAAAATAAGAGGCATTGTCATGACGTGACAAACTTGAAGCCGACCCAAGATCCGCCATGTTAGCTACCCCAAAACATTCGCTTCTGGTGCTTTGATTCCGTGTAGTCGTGAAGTGTTTTGATAAAAAATGCCAGCTTGCGTCGCTTACGGGTGTACTAAACGTTCTGATTACAGACTAAAGTTTAAACAAATCACATTTCATTCCTCACTGGACTTATTTAAACGCTATTTTCTTATATATACTTGAAGTTCTGATGCACTGTAAAGTTTTACAGTATGGTTTTATTTCTGTGATTTGACTTTAGATTTCCTATCAGTCCAACGTGAAGAACTCTCTGGAGATGAGCAATACACTTGGTTTTCATTGTTTGGTTATTCCCAAGTAACTGAAAAGTCCTGGCAGGAAACGTCCTGGAAATGGGGACTAATGTTTTAAAATGCAATGACTTAATATAAAAGTAATGTAACACATGTAGTTAATTAAATCTTCAGTAAAATGTGTGGAACACCTGTTACAGTGGTTAAATTATAGGTACTTAAAGGGATACATATTTGTTAAAGAAAAGTTCCCCATCTAAGTCCAGGCTACTTAGAGCATTACATTAATCACAGTGTCGTCGTGTTACTCAGTAAACTGCTGTTATTTGCCACACTGAATGTCTCTTGGTAGGTACAATTTAAAAACAAAGCAGATGTGTAAACTACAATGGGCCTGACAATATTAAATTCAGTTATTTTCCTTCGTAATTTAACGAATCTTTCACTTTGTTGACATGACAGCTGGCTTGTTTATATCATCACTACGTACATGTGTGGAACACCAAAGGAAATAAGGTAAGTTTCTAACAACTTGAACATTTAAAATTTGCATTTGACTTGAAAATGCAACGAATACAAATCGTTGCCTCTAAACTATCAATCGTTGGTTTATTAATTATCGACACAAACACAATGAAAGTGAATAGAAATGGATTACGAAAGCACGCTTTTCATAGCACATACTTCTCTTCTCGGTTGTTCGAAGTGTATAAACAAAAAGGAATTACAGTACTGAGACCAGAAGCGTCATATTTTCGTGTCGTATTACTGTATCGAAAGCGCGTTTAAGAGCAGAAGAACGTTTGAAGTTGCGTTCCTTATGCTGTGTTGTTCACTAAAACAGTGTAACATTTACTATATAAAACAAATATCGCGTGCACGCGACAGAAATAACGAACAAGAAGTGATTGTAAACACTCGTCTGCTAATGTTTTGGGGGATCCAAGATGGCGGCAGGCCGCGCCCACTGGCTTCAAAAAAACGAACAGCGTACATGTCTGTAGCGCCATCTCCTCTTTTCTACCTCAATGAGTCACACAGACGTGCGCTCAGGCCTAGATTTATTGTTGGCGGCCATGAGGCAGTGGCAGGCTTTCCTTAACGTAGACGTCGGTGCTACAGCCTTGAGTTCACGAATGCAGTGCCTTTGCTGACGAGGGGTAGCCAACTCGCCTCCCTGCCTGCCGTGAAGGCCGGAGCTGCTTGGTGATCCCTGGGGCGAGCACACCTGTGGCCAGTTGGTGGCCACAACAGTTCAGGAGAAGAGGGGCCGCAGCACGTCAGGGGTGGGTCGGGCGGTCGCCTGCTGCCCCCTCCTATCCCACTGCCCAGCTGAGCTCCAGCCGGCCTTGGGAGCGGCCAGTGCCTCCCTCGCGACAACGACCCTCACCACCCCCACAGTTCCTGTTTTTCTGCCGTCAGCTGATGGCCGAGCAGTCTCCGAAGGGGACGCTAACCGCCCTCACGCGAGAGGGAGGTGAGTCACATCGACTCCCTTCGCCTACCACCACTCCAGGTGATTGAATGGGGCACCGCCAGGGAGCAGCAGCCGCTCAGCATGGGGTCGCGCGCCCTAAACACCTGTCTACACAAGCGGACAACACGTGAAGAGGAAGCCGCGTCGAGAGTGAATAGTGCGCTCACTTTTACTTTCTCTCTATCCTGTGCACTGACAACTGCGCGGTGAATGTTCCTGAGACTACGGATATGTTCTTAAATAATAACAGTACTGGGTAGCCCCTTCTAGATTAGATTAGAGATTAGATTAATACTTGTTCCATAGATCATGAATACGACACTTTGTAATGATGTGGAACGTGTCAGGTTAATAAAAGATGTCTGTACAAGATATTACATTACACAAAATATTGCATGACACTAATGTTTAAGTTGTTTTCTTGTTTTTGTTTCCCCTTAATTTATATCTAAAAATTCAGCCAATGAGTAGAAGGAGTTATCAGCTAGAAATTCTTTTAATTTATGTTTAAATGTTAGTTGGCTATCTGTCAGGCTTTTGATGCTGTTTGGTAGGTGACCAAAGACTTTTGTGGCAGCATAATTTACCCCTTTCTGTGCCAAAGTCAGATTTAACCCTGCATAGTGAAGATCATCCTTTCTCCTGGTGTTATAGCTATGCACACTGCTATTACTTTTGAACTGGGTTGGATTATTAACAACAAATTTCATAAGTGAATATATATACTGTGAGGATCCCTAGATCCTTAAATAAATGTCTTCAGTATGAAGTGGGTGAGCTCCAGCAGTTATTCTGATTACACGTTTTTGAGCAATGAATACTTTTCTACTCAACGATGAATTACCCCATAATATGATACCATACGAAAGCAGTGAATGAAAGTAGGCATAGTAAGCTAATTTACTGAGATTCTTATCACCAAAATTTGCAATAACCCTAATAGCATACGTAGCTGAACTCAGACGTTTCAGCAGCCATCAATGCGTTGCTTCCAGTTTAACCTCTCATCAATAGACACACCTAAAAATTTTGAAAATTCTACCTTAGCTACAGACTTCTGTTCAGAGTCTATATTTATTACTGGAGTTGTGCCATTTACTGTACGGAACTGTAAATACTGTGTTTTATCAAAATTTAAAGAGAGTCCGTTTGCTGAGAACCACTTAATAATTTTGTGATAAACATCATTTACAATTACATCACTTAGTTCTTGGTTTTTGGATGTTATTGCTATACTTGTATCATCAGAAAAAAGAACTAACTTTGTATCTTCATCAATGTGGAATGGTAAGTCATTAATATATATCAAGAACAGTAAAGGACCTAAGACCGAACCCTGTGGGACCCCGTACTTGATAGCCCTCCAGTTTAAGGAATCAGCTGTGGTTTTAACATTACATGAACCACTTATTTCAACCTTCCTAAGATAATTTCCTGAAAACGATATGGTCTGACCCATTACTGACTACAAAAGTAAGGGAGTGGTGAACAGCAGGTAATAGACCAGTTACGGACATTTTCGTAAGGAATAGCAGCGGTGAAAAGCTCTCCTACTATAGCAAGGTGAGACTACGACTTTCGGATCAAAGGTTTACTTCAAAATTTGTACACTTTTAGTAGTAAGGCGTACTACTTAGGCAATTTCGAGAAAATCGCATGAGAAATTTTATGCATCAGTGAAGTTCCGATGCGTTGCGACCCAGAGGACGAGCTGGTGACGGTGAGGTGCTTACCGTTCGCCGGCGGGAGTGGCCGAGCGGTTCTAGGCGCTACAGTCTGGAACCACGTGACCGCTACGGTCGCAGGTTCGAATCCTGCCTCGGGCGTGGATGTGTGTGATGTCCTTACGTTAGTTGGGTTTAAGTAGTTCTAAGTTCTAGGGGACTGATGACCTCAGAAGTTAAGTCCCATAGTGCTCAGAGCCATTTGAACCATTTTTTTGCTTAGCGTTCAAGCTCCGGAATCAGTTGATTGGTGGCTCGAGTGCCGCTCATCTCTTTTTTTTATTTATATTCCTTTCAAAACTAGTCATATTATTTCCTACATACAACGTTTGGAAGGTAATATGATGAAAAGACTTGTATATTTTCATGAACTTTTATTGAAGTTTCAGTATTATTAGGTTGTTTACTAATTTTTTATCACAACAGATATAATATTTGTAACTGTCGATAAGTAAACGACGAAACGCATAAAGTTTTCCTGAAAATGTATGCCTGTCGTTGTTTCCAAAATCCCTTATACCTGTAATCCGGTAAGGTACCAAGAACTGCTTTGCACTTGGACGCTTCGATCTGTAGATACAGGGTTCAAGGACGAACAGGCCTGCAAAGGCCAATTCAAACATCGATAAATAAAGGTGTAAATAACTTTATTTAATAATACAATGAGGGACTGTGTGGCTGGTCCCGGCGGAGGTTCCAGTCCACCCCCGGGCATGGGTGTCTGTGTTTGTCCTTAGGATAATTTAGGTTAAGTAGTGTGTAAGCTTAGGGACTGATAGCCTTAGTAGTCAAGTCCCATAAGATTTCACACACATTTGAACATTTTTAATAGAATGAGGCATAGTATGGGGGTAATGTTCAATTAATTGTCCGATCTGCTTTCCACATTATAAGTTGCAGGTTGATATTTTTCATACAGGCAGGCAAACCAAATTAAATCGGGTTCTACTACATCGAATGAATGCAACTTTCCCGCATGCAGAAGGAATTTTCAGACTTTCTGAGGAAAAACAAAGCTCGTTGACAGTTTGAAAAATATCTCTTTCCTCCGACAATATGGACGCAATAATGCATAAAACAACATTTTGATAAATATCGGTGCCGAAAATTAGCTGTGTACTATGAAATGTATTTTAATAGCATCTTCACGAGAAGCGATTTCTCGTTCATTGTCAATCAAATATGAACAAGTTTGAAGGTGCTTGATGAAGTTTCTACCTTGCCTATAGAATTAAAAGTTGCATAATATTTGTTGTAATAATAAGAATTAGTAGATAGCGATATAAAATTGTAAATTCAATAAAAGTTTATGCAAATACACTCGTCTTTTCATCATATTGCATTTCAGGTGGAATATGTCCGAAATGATATGACTAATGACTAGTGTTGGAAAAAAAAAAAAACATGAATGGGACTGGATCCACCGATTACGGAGCTTGAACGCTAGTCACAAGACCATCGCCATCTCGTAGTCGGGGGTCGCAACACACCGATACATCACTGATGCGTAAAACTTCTCTTGCGATTTTCTAGAAATAGCCTAAGTAATAGGCGTGACAACTTGCACGTTATTTTGTCTAAATGGACTACTAAAAGTGTTAGGCCTGACAACTTGCACGTTATGTTGTCTCAATGGACTACTAAAAGTGTTAGACCTGACAACTTGCACCTTCTGTTGTCTAAATGGATTACTAAAAGTGTTAGGCCTGACAACTTGCACGTTATGTTGTCTCAATGGACTACTAAAAATGTACAAACTTTGAAGCAACTCCGTGATCCGAACGTCGTGGCCTCCCTCCACTTGAAAGGCAATTTCCTTGGAAACGGTAGGGAGTGGCCCAGTATAGTCTGCCAATGTAAAGGACACATAATCAATAACTGACGATTCGGATTTCGCGATGATACAGCGGTTTGCTGATTGACCATGCAGGTTCGCAGCTCCGGGTGGCCTTGGTGTCACAGTTTTGTTCTGTGGAAGTAACCATGGGGACGAACTGTGTAGACTCCCTCTAACCTGTTTCCACCCTACATCGCGTACTTGGACAGTGTACGTTGTCGCGAGAATAAACAACCGGACTTACGTGATCTTCATTAAATCTTTACAAAGAAGAACCATATTTTGTTAATTTTTCTACTTCAGGTCAATGGATATTCAGGTAATTAAATAACGTCTAGCAATTTTTACATAACACGATTGTTTTAATGTTATTGTACTTATGATGTGAAACCATTATTGTCGAACTTACCATTCTTGTAGTACAATACAGTAGAACACACTTACATCCTTTTAGGTTTTTGTGAGCGATGTTTCATTTCAGGAAGAGCATTCTTTTTCTCATTACAGGAGTTACTGAGCGATAATTCGTTTGTACGAGGGTTGGAGGGGGAAGTCTGGGGAGAAAAAATTGCACAGAAAGACCAAGAGATAAACACAGTAATGAGATTCAAAAGGATGTAGGTTGCAATAGTTATTCGAAGATAAAGAGGTGGATGAGGAAGAACCGTCGAATAAAATTTTCTGAGTTCCTCTTGGGTGCACAGACTTTTGTGAGACTTGTGTTGTCATGGAGAGGAGGATGTTTGCCAGCTGAGAGTGCGGTTTTGAACTTTTTCGTCGGAGGAGAGGTGGTATGGCGCCACTCGGATTCCGTTTTGTTTCCGGTTCGAGGCTATGAACCTGTTTCATCGACAGGGACGTAGTTCGAAAAAAAATCAGCCTCGTAACGCGCAAGCAATTACGCACAGACAGACCTTCGTTGCTCTTTATGGTCTTCTGTTAGGCGGCCAGGAACCCAGCGGGTTCACTCCTTTGAGTACCCCAACTGGTGGACGAGTGTGTCAGCACTACCAACAGAGAGGTCCAGCTGAGCAGCGACGTGTTTGATTGTTGTCCGTCGATCATGTCAAATGAGTGTCCGCAGGCTGAAACATTCCAGGAGTCACAGCTGCATGCGGCCGGCCGGCATGCGGAAGATTGGACAGGTTTGCGCGACCTTGTTGCGATGATGACAAACATCTCGTCTAACGGTTAACCGTGCATTTGTTCACTGCCAGGTCTTCGTAGACCTTCTGCAAACGCTAATGAATATCTTCGACGCTCTGCTATTCCGCTAAAAGAAGCTCAGTGACAGATCTCTGCTTCTAAAATACCTCCATTACAGACGCCATTTTGAAGGCTACATATAGCACCGCCGCATATCGGAAACTCATGAAACTATACTTGCCGAGTGCGAGTATTCCACGATGTTCCAAAACTAATTCTGTATTTTTTTCAGTCGAAATCGGCCGAGAAGAAAAGATGGTGCATTACTTATTGAACGTCCCTCGTATAAACTGGTCTATGAAATTGAATCTTGGTATCATTTTGATTATGAATAGTAATTTTGCCAATCTGGATCTGTTTGACGTGCAAATGATAAGCCGATCCAGGAGAAAGACATTTAGGTTAGGTAATGTCTTTAGTCTTAATTTCACAAACTTACGATCAACCAACATCGTTGTTTATTCTGCTGGCTCGGTAATTAGGACGTATTTTAGATGATCCGTGAGCCGGAGTTTCACTATTTGACTCACGTAATATTCATTCCAAATGTACGTGCAAATGCACGAAGCTACAAAATATCGTTTTCTGGAATGTTACTAATTTTTTATTGTTCTTCTAAAGTTGTGGGATGACACATACCTCCTACACATTTTCAATGTTTTTTGTGTTGCCCTGCATCTCCCGGAGGAGGTTCGAGCCCTCCCTCGGGCATGGGTGTGTGTGGTTGTTAAAATGGTTCAAAGGGCTCTGAGCACTATGGGACTTAACTTCTAAGGGCATCAGTCCCCTAGAACTTAGAAATACTTAAACATAACTAACCTAAGAACATCATACACATCCATGCCCGAGGCAGGATTCGAACCTGTGACCGTAGCGGTCGCGCGGTCCCAGACTGTAGCGCCTAGAGCCGCTCGGTCACCTCGGCCGGCTGTGTGTTTGTCCTTAGGATAATTTAGGTTAAGTAGTGTGTAAGCTTAGGGACTGATGACCTTAGCAGTTTAGTCCCATAATATTTCACACACATTTGAACATTTTTGCTATACATCGTTTGTGTATAAAAAGATGTATTTAACCACTGTCAGACCGATCCTAAAATGGACAATCCGAGCCGTTGTTGTTGTGCTCGTCAGCCCCAAGACTGGTTTGATGCAGCTCTCCATGCTACTCTATCCTGTGCAAGCCTCTTTATCTCCGAATAACTATTGCAACCTACATCTTTCTGAATCTGCATACCGTATTGATCTCCTGGTCTCTCTGTACAATTTTTACTCCCCCCCCCCCCACAATCACTAAGTTGGTGATCCTTGGACGTCACAGGATGTATACTATCAACCGTTCCCCTGTTCCAGTCAGGTTGTGCCACAAATTTCTTTTCTGCTCAATTATGTACAATACCTACTCATTAGGTACGTGATCTGCCCATCGAATTTTTACCATTCTTCTGTTTTTGTCTAAACTGCTTATCGTCCATGTTTTACTTCGATACGTGACTACGTTCCATAAAAATACTTTAAAGAAGAGACTTCGTAACACTTAAATCTATACTCAATGTTAACAAATTTCTCTTCTTCAGAAACGCTTTTCCTGCCATTGCCAGTCTACATTTTAATCCTCGCTACTTCAACCACCGCCAGTTATTTTGCTGCTCAAATAGTAAAACTGATCTTCTACTTTAAGTGTCTCACTTCCTAAACTAAGTCCCTCGGCATCACCTGATTTATTTCGACTACATTCCATTAGCCTTATTTTGCTTTTGTTGATGTCCATCTTTAGATCTTTCTTTCCACACAATGTCCATTCCATTTAACTGCTCTTCCAAGCGCTTTGTTGTCCCTGACAGAATTTCAGTGTCATCGACAAATCTCGAAGTTTTTATTTCTTCCCGCCGAACGTTATTTCCTACTCCAAATTTTCTTTAATTTCTTTTACTTCTTGCTGAATGCATAGATTGAATAACATTGGAGATAGACTACTACCCCTGCTACTTGCTCAATGCATAGATTGAATAACATTGGAGATAGACTACGACTCCGTTTCACTCCCTTCTCAACCACCGCTTCCCTTTCGTGCCATGTGGTTTCGGTAGAAACTTTTCGCTCCCTGTATTTTACCCATACAACCTCGAGAATTTTAAAGAGAGTGTTCCGATCAACATTGTCAAAAGCTTTATGTAGGTCTCCAGATGCTATGTAGGAACACCCGGGGCAACACTGACCCTTCCACTTATCTTAGGTTAAGGAAAGGCAAACGCCTTTCCTTAGAAGCGGACCATGGGGAAGATCGGTTTGGATTCTGGAGGAATGTAGAAACATGCGAGGCATTACTGACCCTTCGACTTATCTTAGACTTACGACGGACGTATCCGGTAGGACAGTGCGGCGAACCCTCCCGCCGGAGGTTCGAGTCCTCCCTCGGGCATGGGTGTGTGTGTTGTTCTTAGCAGACCGATGACCTCAGCAGTTTGGTCCGTCAGGAATTCACAAACATTTGAACATTTTTAGTGCGGCACAACCTGGCGTTAAAGGGCTATGGGAGTAGACGACCGACGCGAGTGCTTTTGCTAACAGCACGTCATCCGCTGCAGCGCATCTCCTGGGCTCGTAATTACATCGATTATACGCAAGACCACTGGAAAACCGTAGCCTGGTCAGATGGGCCCCGGTTTCAGTTGGTGAGAGCTGATGGTGGAAAGAGCTGATGGTAGCATTAGAGAGCGACGCAGACCTCACGAAGCCATGGACTCAAGTTGTCAACAAGGCACGGTGCAAGTTGGTAGTGGCTCCATAATGGTGTGGGCTATGTTCTCATGGAATGTGCTGAGTCCTGGGGTCTAACTCAACCGATAATTGACTGGGTATGGCTATTTTAGGCTTCCTGAAGGCCATTTGCAGGCATTCTTGGACTTCATCTTCACAAACAACGATGGAATTTTTATGGATGACAAAGTTCCATGTCACCGGGCCACAGCTGTTCACGGTTGGTTTGAAGAATACTCTAGACAATTCGAGCGACTGATTTTGCCATCCAGATCGCCCGACATGAGTCCCATCGAACATTTATGGGACATAATCGAGACGTCAGTTCGTGCACAAAATCCCGCACCGGAAATACCGGGTGATCAAAAAGTCAGTATAAATTTGAAAACCGAATAAATCACGGAATAATGTAGATGTAGAGGTACAAATTGACACACATACTTGGAATGACACGGGGTTTTATTAGAACCAAAAAATACAAAAGTTCCGCGCGAACACTAGGGTCACAGGTTCGAATCCTGCCTCGGGCATGGATGTGTGTGATGTCCTTAGGTTTAAGTAGTTCTAAGTCTAGGGGACTGATGACCATAGATGTTAAGTCCCATAGTGCTCAGAGCCATTTGAACCATTTTTTTTGTCCACCATCATTCCTCAACAATAGCTGTAGTTGAGGAATAATGTTGTGAACAGCACTGTAAAGCATGTCCGGAGTTATGGTGAGGCATTGGCGTCGGATATTGTCTTTCCGCATCCCTAGAGATGTCGCTCGATCACGATACACTTGCGACTTCAGGTAACCCCAAAGCCAATAATCGCACGGACTGAGGTCTGGGGACCTGGGAGGCCAAGCATGACGAAAGTGGCGGTTGAGCACACGATCATCACCAAACGACGCGCGCAAAAGATCTTTCACGCGTCTAGCAATGTGGGGTGGAGTGCCATCCTGCATAAACATCGTACGTTCCAGCAGGTGTTTATCAGCCAGGCTGGGGAAGATGCGATTCTGTAACATATCGGCGTACCTCTCACCCGTCACGGTAGCAGTTTTGCTGTCCAGCACCATCTGTCGGACATTTTGTGAACTTTTGTTTGTTCTAATAAAACTCCATGTCATTCCAAGCACATGTGTCAATTTTTACCTCTCTATCTACATTATTCCGTGGTTTATTAAGTTTTCAAATTTATACTGACTTTTTGATCACCCGGTACTTTCGTAAGAATGGATAGTTATAGAGGCAGCTTAGATCAACATTTCTGCACAGGGTTTCCAACGACTCGTTGAGTCCCTGCCACATCGAACTGCTGCACTACGCCGGGCAAAAGGGAGTCTGCCAGACACGTAAGTGTGATTTGCGGAGTATCCATGTAGATGTAGATATCGCACGATTTGTGTTACATCGGTGTAACTCTCTATGTTTTGCTCCTATAGATACCGCGAAGACAAAACTTATTACAGCAGGCACAGAGGCATTTAAGCAAATTCTGCTTCCCACGCCTCATATATGACCGTAATATGTGGTACAGTTGAAAGTTCCGTCTGGCAGGCATCTGACAGAGCTTTTCAAAGTATAAATGTAGATGTAGGTTTCAAAAGTAGATTCATAGACGAGATCTCAGCTGCTTTATAAATGTTGTCAAAATGTGTTATGGGCAGTGGATATTACTCTGAAAGCGAATAAAACTTTTATGACTTATTTTATTTGTTTTACTGTACCACTCACTGAACTACTTAGGCGTACTTCGTACAATCAGTTCTGAACATCGCTTACAGTGAATTCTATAGAGATGTCTGTTCTGAATTTCATTTACGGCGAGTTCGATAGATAACTTGTCATTTAATTTTTTATGTTTTGCAGTCGTTAGTCTTCAGTTTAAATTTGGTTATCTTGTAGGTAATAAGCATAACTCGCATTTATAGCTGAGTTTAATTTTTCTTTACCAAATACGTTTCGACTAATTATTTGTCATCTTTAGTGGTCTTGTAAAGAAAATTATCATTACAAACCTTATTTTCTTAACTTAAGTATTTGGCTTTAAACCGTTGAACGCAAATGGTAATATTTCGTAGAACTACTTCTGTGAACTCGTTATTTACATTTGTTGTACTATACGTATAAGAAATGTAAATAATGAGATAAGATAAATGTGCTGTTGTGAAACGCAGTAGATGTGAATCCAGTAGTATCAAAACAAAAATTTTATATTTTGATGATTAAACTATTGCCGCCATTCGACTGTAAGGTTTTATGTTTAATTTATTTCACTCCCGCGATTTTGAGCGGTAGAGCCATTTTCAACGGCAAATGTGAAAAAAGTCAGTAAATGTCCGACATGTGTGAACGGCATGTTCCCGTCGAAATATTGCAACACATATTCAAACATTTCTAATATTCCGACGACGGCATTTCGCTCAGACATCTCAGATACTTGCTGCATATTTTACGCCTTTGCACTTGAACACAGCTCTACAGCCGAAATTGCGATAATGCAATAAACGAGTAATAAAAACTTACAATCAATGGCTGCAATGATTTCTTTCAAAAGGTACATTATGACTGTTGTCCCGAATAAAAGGAACTTCATTAAATATTCTGTAGCTAAGCAAATAGTTATGATACTTCTTATTCCCATTATAGACTACTGAAGGTGCTTAAAACCATAAGGGGAAACATGCGCAGACGAAAGAAAAAGAAAATTCAGATGAAAAAGGTCGTGTAATAATTATTCCAATCTAAAAGAGAAACTTTACCCTGTAATTTAAGTAATGTGACTGATTTAAGTACTATTACTGATGACTAAGTTTCAGAGTTTTATAACTTGTTACATTTTCTTCTATATTCTGTTATCTCTTTGGTAATGCTTATTAACCTCATTACGTCCATGTTAGATATGATTTGAGAACTGTGATAGTTTGTGGCATAAGAGACAAAGTAAGAGTTTTTAAAATTGTTTCGTGTAGCGCTTATGAATAGTGATGTGGGTTTGGAAAGCTATTGCTTTGTGGAGTGGCAGTCAACGTGACCTTATATTAATATCCCTCAGCATGACACCTCAACTTCTGAAGGCAGTGCATCAGCAGACTGTAATATTAGAACGGCTCTAAACTTTGTGCCTTTGTTGTCCGTGGCAATACATTATTCTGCCGACCAAAAGCTGATTCATTCTATGCGTGATGCGTCACTGGACCTCCATAACGGGGGATTTACCACTTTCCCTGGATCTAATGTCGACATTCGAAACACCTGCAACTACTTTTCGACAAGCAGCTCCTCATTTGCGCTTACAAGCCGAGTGCATGCCTGTCGAGGAAAAAGGAAAAAGCCTTGACGATACCAGGAATTGAACGTGTCTTCGGCCAGACAGTCAGGTGCGTTGATCACACAGCCTGTGAAAATTGCACAAGCTTTTCATCTTTTTGGCGAAATAGAAAACTGATAGTGTGACTCGAAAATAGGTATCTGGTCGAATTCTGATTCTCATTGCATGGGCAATAACAGAACCCATTCTATTTGACACCAACGAACAATTAGTCCTATAACCATGAACGTCAACCACGTAACTTCGAAACCTGCGAAGTTCGTTGGAGAACTTCTGTGAAGTTTGCAAGGCAGGAGACGAGGTACTGGCGGAAGTAAAATTGTGAGGACAGGTCGTGCTTGGGTAGCTCGTTAGAGCACTTGCCCGCGAAAGGCAAAGGTCCCGAGTTCGAGTCTCGGTCCGGCACACAGTTTTAATCTGCCAGGAAGTTTCAACGGTCGGTGTGTTGGCCATCCTGGATGTGGTACTCGGACGGTTTCCATCATCCAAGAAGGTAAATACTGGACTGATTTCCTCGTCCCCCCCTTTGTTACAGAATGAGCAAACATTTCGAAAACGATCTCAGTTTTCATTTCACAGCCAGTGACAGTCGCGAATAAAACAGTGATACAGAAAGTGCAGAATAAATTTCTTTTGTTTCCGTCTACGTTCATAAAACGTAGGTCCTTAAATTATCGGCATCGACCAGGGATGACCATATTCACATGTGCTTCCCCCCCCCCCTTTTTTTTTTTTTTAACCTAGTATAATCAAGCCATCGTGGCATCGTCATTATGTATGTATTTCTTGACGATGTCTTTAAGGCTCCATTGAATCAGGACAAGATTAAAAACAGACCTGAAGATAGTCATCGCTGACCGAAAGCGGTAGTCTAAGAACCAAAAATTTTTTGTATCATAGACGGAAATTCTGGTCTCAAACTTGCGCTTACTGTAGGTGCAGACTGGTGGGGTACACGAATTCCGTCGCTGGGGGAAGGGCGGTCTCAGGAAGGGCGTCCGCCCACCCACATAACACTGCCGACGCAGCAGCGTGGTGGGACAAGACAAGGATGGAGAACAAGACGATTGTCATCCAACCCTATGGGTGTTAGGCGCGTCTTACCCTATCAGTGTATATCAGGAAATGACTACTAGTGCTGCGAGCACCTGGCATCTGCAGCATCAGTTGAGGGTGTGTTAGGCAGAACATCGGCCAGACGCGGCGATGAATATCGCAGCACTATTCAGAACAAGTGAGAAGCGTTCGTCTCATCGACACCGACAAATCTGCAGTGGCAGAGCGTAGCATCAACGAGGAACACATGTTTGTTTTTGGAGAGACAAAGGTGGTGTGCCACGCTAAAGGGTTGTGGAAATCAGTCATCAAAGAGGCAGTGAAAATACGAGTACATGACGATCTTGTCAACCGGGACAGCGATTTACAGTTGAGCTCCATAATTGATGTCTCATTATAAAAAAATATTTCAGGAACATTCTGATGTAAAAGAGGCGGAGGAGGTTGCTCGAATAGACAGGCAGCACTAGGATCGACGCCTCGACCCTTTCCTATATCTACGTACATCTATATCACACTCCTCAAGCCACCTAACGGTTTGTGGCGGAAGGAACGAGCGGTACCGCAAACTGGTCCCCCTTTCCTGTTCCACTAGCGAATGGTGCATGGAAGAATGATTTCGGTAAGCATCAGCTCTAAAATAGCTCTAGTTTCTAGAATATTCTCGTCGTGGTCATTTCGTGAGATGTATGTGGAAATTTCAGTAGTAAACCTCTCCGTGATTCTCAACGCCTCTCTCCTAACATCTGCTTCTGGAGTCTGTTGGACGTATCTGTAACGTTCTCGTACCGAGTAAACGGACCTGTGACGAAACGTGCCGGACTTCGTAAGATCTCCTCTGTCTTCTAACAGTCCTACCTGCCAAGACTGGTGAACACCTGCCTCCTTTCCTACTATTTGTTTTATGCGGCCGTTCCACTTAAGGTTGCTTTAGAGAGTTACTCCTAGATATTTTATAGTACATATTGTTTCTAGAAATTTGCCGTCAATAGTGTATTTGTACACTACTGAATTTCTTTTCCTATGTATGCGCATTATGTTACATTTATTTACGGTTAGTCAACTGGGAGCTACTGCGCTATTTATCTTCTGCATGTCACGCTGGAAGTCTATGCTGTATTCTAGCATTGCTACGTTCTTATAGATGACCGTATCATCTGCGAAGAGCTTCCGACCCTTTCTACTAGATCATTCATATAAATTGTAAGCAGTAATGATCCTATCACATCCTTGGGGTACTCATGAAATTAGCGTTACCGTACATCTGTCGATTTTGTTCCGATAAGAGCGACGTGTAGAAGTCTTGAATCCAGTAGCAAATCTGGTCCGGTACTAGGTAAGCTCGTATTTTTTTCACTAAGCGGCAGTGTGGACGGCGACAAATGCCTACAGGAACTCAGGGAACACGGCATTTAACTGAGCAACGTTGTCTTCTGTGCTATGTGTGTCATAGAGGAACAGAGCGAGCTGAGTTTCGCAAGATATCCACTTGCGGATTCCATGTTCATTTTTGTCAAGGAGATTTTCGTTCTTTTAATAAGTCATGATACGTGAGCACAAAACGTGTTCCATGATTCTACAACGCATTGACATCAACAATAGAGGCCTACAATTATGTGCATCTGTTCTACGATACCTCGCGTAATCGATAATGACCTGTGCTTTTCCACGTCGCTATGTATTCTTCATTGCTGCAGTGATTTACTTCAAACAGCTGCTAGAAGAGGAGCAAGCTCTTTCTCATAATCTCTGTAGAATCTTGTAGCTATTACATCTGACCCTGATGCCTTTCCATTACTATGCAATTGAAGATGTTCTTCTATTCCGCGATCGCTACCTCAATATCTGTCACTTCGACGTTATTAGGTTGGTTGAAAGGAAGGACTGCGTAACGATCTTCCGTGGTAAAACAATTTCGGAAGATCGAATTTAGTATTTCGGCCTTCATCTATTGTCTTCCGATTCGGTGCCAGTATGATCGCAGAGTGACTGAATAGAGGATTTCGAACCGCTTACTGATTTTGCGTATGACCGAAATCTCTTAGGATTTTTACTCAGATTGGAAAAAATTTTCCTTTCAAAGTCATTGAACGCTTCCCTCATTGCTCTCCTTAAGCTCATTTTCGCTTCTTTCAGCTTTTGTTTGTTACTAGGTTTTGACTTCCCTGGAACCTGTGACGTAATGCTCTTTGTTTACGTAGCAGTTTCTAACACGGCTATTTAACCACGGCGAGTGTTTCTCATCCTTTAAAACATTGCTAGGTACACACTTGTCTAAGGCATACTGAAAGACGGTTTTGAACTTTTCCCAACTGTGTCACCCATCATTTTCCTCAGCACTGAATCCCGGATGCTGACTACTCAGATACTCTGCAGTTTACATCCTGTCATTCTTGCTTAGCAAAAATATTTCCTGTCTTTCGCAACATTCCTGGTACACTCGTAGTCACAGTACCACCCCGCCAACATAGCACCCCCCTCCCACCCCGCCCCCCCCCCCCCCCCCCACCACCACTGGCAGCATCATCTGTCCCAGAGGCACGTAATTGGCACTTCATTCCGGCATTCAGTAGAGCAGTCTACAGGCCAGCGGCCGTAAAGGAACGAATTGGACACGAACCCAAATGGTTCAAATGGCTCTAAGCACTATGGGACTTAACATCTGAGATCATCAGTCCCCCACGAACCGACTTTTCACCTAAAGATGATGAATACAAAACTCATCAAAACGTTGCGACGCGACTGCAGGACGGCGACTTGGCTAATAACACGAGAATATTTCATCAAGGGAATTCGCCGAGAAAGTCCGTGTTCCAATATATTACGTCTGTTTGAAATCATCACTACAGTAAGTCATACGAAGTTGTATGTGTGCTATTTACTTGTCTTAAGTGTCCGGGTTCGATTCCCGGTTGGGTCGGAGGTTTTCTCCACTCAGGGACTGGGTGTTGTGTTGTCCTTATCATCATCATTTCATCCCCATAGACACGCAAGTCGCCGAAGTGGCGTCAACTCGAAAGACCGGCACCAGGTGAACGGTCTACCCGACGGGAGGCCCTAGCGACACCGTATTTCCATTTTACTTGTCTTAAGTCATTTTGGTACATAGGCTGTTTGTTTTATTTTGAAACAAACGCTATATCTCTGTGTTTATAGATACGTCACTTGTTGATATAACAGTTTCATTAATTTTCGAACCATTAATCTTCTGACTGGTTTGATGCAGCTTAGGAGGAATTTCTCTCGTATGCCAATATCTTCATATTGGAGTAGCACTTGCACCCTATGTCCTCAATTATTTGTTGGATGTATTCCAGTCTCTGTCTTCCCCTATTGCTCTTACCCTCTACACCTCCTTCCAGTATCATTGAGTTTGTTCCCTGACGTCTTAACAGACGTCGTATCATCCTGTCCCTTCTTCTTGTCAGTGTTTTCTACATGCTCATTTATCCGCCATCTCTGTAGAAAACCTCATTCCATCAGTCCACTTAATTTTCTACGTTATTCTGTAGCACTACATCTCAAACACTTCAATTATCCTCTGTTCCAGTTTCCCCAGAGTCCATGTTTCACTAACATACAATGCTGTGCTCGAAACGTGCATTCTGACGTTTTTTCCTCAAATTAAGACCTAGTAGATTTCTCACCCTCTTTTTCTGTTTTAGTCTGCATTTTATGTCCTCCTTGCTTCGTCCACCAAGAGTTATTTTGCTTCGAAGCCATCAGAATTCCTTCATTTTTTCAACTTTGTGTGCACCAATTTCGAGTTTAAGTTTATCGCTAATTTCATTTCTGCTACTTCTTATAATTTTCGTTAACTCTCGGTCAATATTCTGTACTCAGTAGGCTGTTTATTCCATTCAACAGGACCTGTAATTCTTCTTCACTTTCACTAAGGGAAGCAGTCTCATCAGTGAGTCCTGTTATTGAACTTCAGAGGCGAAAGTATGCATTCCTCTGTTACTGTCATTATAATCCCTGCACTTTGTTCATGTCTGCTCATTGTTCCCCTCTTGATTTTTGTACAAACTGTTTATTTTTCATCTCTCCCTATTGCTTACTACTATTTTTCTCAGAATTTCAAGCACAGTGTACTGTTTTAGATTAATCCTATGAATGTGTTTCAGTTTTTATTTTTTTGATTTATTAATTTTTTCACTTTTTAAAAACATAAATTTTTTTCATTTTATTACCGAATATCTTTTTTAAATTTTTCGTTCTCAAAAATCTAATAAAATTTTTCCTCATAATTATTACAAAAAATCTTATAAATTAGCTCTCCCAAATCTTTTTCCATTTTTTAAAATCTTAAGATACTGTTACAAACAGAAATATGACTAACATAAGGGATGAATTTAAATTTGATAAAAATATTTGAGTTGAAAGAAACAACAAGCCAAGAGTGAAACAAGTTAAATGTCATACCTGCAATTATTTTAAATCATCTTCAATTATAGAACAATCAAACATAATGGTACATAATGATGCTATTGATTATATTGAAGAATATTATGGTGAAGATACTTATGACTTTGAATTCTGTAGTTATAATAATTTTTTTTGGAAATATGGGAATAGAAAAAAACTACCTGTTTTTATAACTTAAAAAACTTTGTGAATTATCATGTAAATATAAAAACTGACCAAAAATTTTATTTTATTTCTGATGAAATTAGAAAAACTTTAATAATTTACCTAACATATTATGAGTTTATATTATTGTTTATATATTACCTTTAAAGGCTTCTAATTCAAATAAACAAAAAATGTAAATGATTTTTAAAAATTCTCAATTAATATTCTATGTTGAACATCGTGAGGTAAATTTTTTTTCAATAAAACTTATACATCTCAAGTATTATTAGGAATTTTAGCATTTAATGTAGCAAACAATTTCATTGCTATTTTTTAATTTGCTAAAATTTTTTTCCTTCTGCAGATATTTATAACATAAATACTGTAATTTGAGATGAAGTAATATGGATTTATATCAGTATCTCTTTTAATTGTGTTTCTCATTTAAAATAATGAAATAAATCATAAGCTTTTAAAAAATTATTTGACTGATTCTAAATTCCATATATCTTCGAGTTTTTAGATAAATATCCCTATTTTAACATTATCATGATGAATCAACCACCTGAATATTTTTTCAATTTCGTTGAAACACAACAAAAATAAAGTAAGGCCCATCAAATTCTGTTGAATTATAATGAATTGTTATAGCCATCTCAAAATTATTTTTATTACTGATTCTGGCGATTTCTGTAGTTTCTAATCCAAAGAAAGATTTGTTATTTTAGGATTCTTTAACCTTTCTTGCTCTAATTCTAGTTTATAATTGGTATCATGTTTAACAATAGGTACTCCAATTTCCATATTTTCAGTAAAGATTTTCCCTTCATTTGGTACCATACCTTTCCTTCTACTCAAGCATCGTTTTAATCTGTAAATCTAAGAACAGCATCTCGTGTTCTATGACTTAAAGTAAAACTAGAGTTCAATTTCCTTCGCATGATTTCTTTATAAGCTTCATTTCTAATGGTTAAAGTACAAAATATCCTTTACTTTTATTTTTACATTATTAAGTATTAGCCTTCAATTTAAATTTTTTCAGAAACTGAACTGGCGAAGAAATAAAAGGATCACCTATTCTTGATGAGAAATTATATCCTTTCTTCTCGTTACAAAATCAAACAATTTTGTAACATAATTACCAAATAAGTTTTTACTACATTTTCAATCATATATGGGGTAGAATAACATTTTCACCCTGCTGCGGAGTGTGCACTGATACGAAACTTCCTGGCAGATTAAAACTGTGTGCTGGACTGAGACTCGAACTCGGGACCTTTGCCCTTTGCGGGCAAGTGCTGTGGCTAAGCCATGTCTCCACAATATCCTTTCTTTCAGGAGTGCTAGTTCTGCATGGTTTGCAGGAGAGCATCTGTTAATTTTGGAAGGTAGGAGACAAGGTACTGGCAGAAGTAAAGCTGTGAGGATGGGGCATGAGCCATACTTGGGTAGCTCAGTTGGTAGAGCACATGCCCGTGAAAGGCAAAGGTCCCGAGTTTGAGTCTCGGTCTGGCACACAGTTTTAATCTGTGAGGAATTTTCATATATGGGGTAATTTGATCCATCAATATATAAATTTCACATGTAACTGAGCATCATTTGTATGAACCCAACCACCCACAATATTTATATTAATTTCTATATTTCTATTGGGAATATTTAAATTATCTTTAGTTATTCATTAACAGGAAAAGGATAAATTGATAGCTTTCAACTTTGGTCACTTTTAAGTACTGAAATTGTATAAAAGTCTCATTAAGATATATAATTAATAATTTATAATAAAATATAACATAAACGAATGACTTAATCAGCATTTGAAACTAAAAATAAACAAAATATTCTTAAAAATATGTAGTTACTGGTTTAATGATACCGATATTTTGGCGTGTCTGATAATCTTTACGAAATCTATTCTACCATTTAGTCAATAAAAATAATGTATTAATGAAATTTTCTGTCTATAAGACTGAGGCCTATAAGACTGAAACTATGTGTAAAACTGAAAGATAAAATTAAAACTGTTTCAGTAAATCTTAGTTTGCTAAATTGTTGCTAGAATCACATGAAGACCAAGAATTATTTAACTTTTATTCTATATAAATGAATTCATTTCCTTATAAACTCAACAATTCTGATAACTTTAAATTGTTTAAGAAATTAAAGTATTGCAATACAAAAATTATACAATGTATTGGGCGGTGAATATTTAAATGTAGGGAATAGCAAACAAATATGTTTGAACTCAAAAATGAGTTAAAATTACGTTGCCATAAAGATATAATAAATTAATTAAGTGATATAACTTTAATTATTTTGAAGAAGAAAATATTGAACTAAAATGTAATGGAATGAAAAAAACGTAAAAATAATGAGTTTCATGATGTTGAATTTGCAAACTAAAACAGGGCCCATTTCTAAAAGGTCAATAAATTTTCATTTTTAAAAAAGTCTAATTAATTTCCTAATAAATAAGAATGAAAAAAGTCAGTTCTAATTTCTTTAAAGTATTAGTAAGCTAGAATTAAATTTTTCATATACTATTCCTAATGCTGAATATATTAATACTAAAGGTGGCGAATGAATTTTTTTACAACAATTTAAAAGTATTTTCCCAAAGGATATAATAAACTAAGTGATAAATGTATTTTTCTTTTTCCTTAAAGAAGGGAGTGGTCAGATGAAATATAAGGGACTAAAAATGAAAAAGAAAAATTAGTTATCACTAATATGTGCAACACGCCTGAAGCAAATAATTTCGAACTTTGTGATTATTGAAAATTATGTTTTACAAAAGGGTACTATAAATTAAATAAATGATTTAATTATAAACTTAAAAAATGCTTAATAAGAACCAATATAAAGTCAAAGAAGAATTGAAATTAATTACCTTATTTTAAAATTGAAAACAATATTCAAGTTCTCACAAATGAAGAATGTGAACCATTATCTGAAATATTTCCTTTTATAACGATTTATTTTTGTGGAAACAAAAAGGAGATAAACTGTGAATATTATTTGTCAAAAAAAGATTTATAGAAGGAATACAGACCATAAATATCGAAAATAATGTGAACTCAACTGAGACTAATAATTTCTTCAATGCAGTGAAACCAAAGCTAAGCAAATAGTGAAAGAAAATTTAAAAATATTTAATGGTTCGAAAATGAATTTCAATTTATTATGTGAATATGGAATGCCAACAGATAATAAATTTATGGAATGGGGACATCAATACCTAAATTATAGGATTACTACAGAAAAAGATACATCTAAGAAACATAAAAAATATATATTTTAACAAAAACGGCTAATTTTCAAGCTCTTGGTAATGGTTAGACATTAAATAAAATTGCTGTCATATAGTTAGCAATTAATAGATATGTTCCTTTAAGAGTCTAATATCAAATTATGAGAAAATATTAAAACTATAACAAGATTGTATTAATGTAGAAAGGAATGATCAAAAATGTTTTATGTGATCTATAGCTTCACCATTAAATCCAGCACGTAGATAGAAACGTAAAAACCAGATAGAAGTAGTATTTATATACAATTTGCTGAATTGCTTGAAGAAAAACTACCTACTATTTTGTCTCCTGTTGAAACTGATATTCCAAAAATTAAGACTAAATTTAATATGCCTAAGATTTATTATTTTGATGAAAAATATCAAGTATAACCACAATAAATAACAAATTCGAAGAAAGAAAAACATGTTAATATATGATATTTAAAAACTAAAATAACTCACACTACTGTTGAATAAAAGAGTTTTCTAAACATGTTTCAATTCAAATTTAACAAATAGGCACCAATAATTTATTTATGTTTTATGTTTATTACATTTCCATAATAAAGAAAAATCTAAATGATTGCGTAATTAATAAACTGGTAAAAGTTGAAGTACTACAAAAAATTAATACAAAGAATGAAAAATTAATAATTTATCCAAAAATTTCCTTTTGTTATTTACACAGATTTTGAACATCTGTTATTAAAATGGATGATTTTCAACTTACTAGAAAGTATTAACAACAAGAACTAAGAACTTAGTTATATTGAATAAGATATATTAAATACCAAATAATGAAATTAAAATATATTAGGTTTAGTAAAAAAACAGTAAATGTGCAAACAGATTTATTAATACATATAGATTTATGAGATCAGGCTCTTTTTTAAGTTTTATGAAAGAAACAAAAGAAGAAATTAAACAAAAATTGCAGTAGAACTAATAAATTTACTAACTCAAACTGACGTTTATTCTTATCATTATACAGATAGTTGACAAAAATTTGAAGAAACCAGTCTTCCACTAAAACAAGAATTTTATAAAAAATTAAATGGTTGTGATTTCAGTGATGTTGGACATCATGCTACACCAATTTGGGTAAAAATAAATATAAAGAATTTAGGAGAATTATATGAAATTTATTAAAAATCTGATGTGTCATTAATAGCTCATGTTTTAGAAAATTATAGAAAAACATTTATACGAGCATGTGATTCATTCCCATCATGGTATTATATGGCACCTAGTTAATCTTCTGATGTAATGTGTAAAATGACTGATCAAACAATTGACTTATTACACAATTATAATGTGATTTTAATGGTTTGGAAAATGAATAAGAATTGGTGTACCCCAATGCTGCAAATTATATGTTAAAGCAAGTAATAAACATGAAAATTTTCATAAAATAAGATATCAAATTAAATGGAATATTTAGATGAATATAATTTTGTGGTAATGGTATGAGTCAATATTTACCATAAGGCAGGTCGAATGTACATGAATCAAAAAATTTCGATTCTAAAAAAAATAACAAAAACTTCACGCACTTGTAGAATTGATTACATTTTGGAAATAGACTTAGAACTCCAAAAAAATGTGCACAATTTATACAAAAATTCACCATTAGCCTCTGAAAACAATTTTTCCAATAACTAAAGAAAAAATTACTAACTACTTTTCATAGTAAATATATTTATTTTCTGCCTTACAGGAATCTTAAATTTAAGTTTTAAAATGTAAAAGTATATAGATATAAATACAGAAATAACGACAAAAAAATTATTTTGAGAGAGATTTCCATACATTGGTAAATAATTCAGTATTTGGAAAAACAATGGAAAATATATGAAACATGGTTGATACAAAATTAGTTTCACATGTAGGTAAATGTGATAAATTAATAGCTAACACAAACAGAACGATATTTAACAAATATTTATTAATTCCATATAAATAAAAAATGTTCATTAATAGACCTGTTTAAGTTGGTATGGCTATACTCGAGTTATCAAAGCAAATAATATATGCTCTTCATTATAATATTGTGAAACCAAAATATGTAGAAAGTACTGAACTTTGTTATCAAGGTACTGAGAGTTATATCTGTAATTTAAAACCTCAAGATTTTTATGAATATGTGAAATGAATTATTGATTACTTCTGACAGAACTGATTTCAGAATGTAATATATATTTCCTTATTAAACAAAAAATATTTAAAAATGAAATACAAATGTAAACAAAAAATAGTGGAAGAATTTTGTGGTATAAGGGAGAAAATTTATGCATATAAAGTTGATGATAAGGAAGGGAAAACAACAACAAGAGTAAGGAAATGTGTTGTTAAAAATATTAAAGTATTGTTTATTTAAAGTACAATATAGAATTATGAAATTAATATAAAGTGTCAAACACGAAATTCATTCCTTTGAACTCAATAACATTTAGTGAGTCAGTATGATATAAAAAAATTGTTTTAGGAACTAAAATAGTTATTTTATCATTCAAGAATTTATTAATATATAATTTATAACATTGCCTTACTTAAAAAAGTTTTACAATTATTTTATTTTAAAATTAATTGATAAAGTTGTATATATCTTTCATACAATGATACACATAATCCAAACAGAATAACAACAAAAAATGGAAAACAAAGAATTGAAGGTATGAAACACGTATGTTGTGCGGCAGCGATGCTGAGACATTGTAGAATCTCTGACCAGAGCAGTTGCGCTCGACTCGCAGTAGCGAGCAGTCAGCCAGTCTGCAGTAGTCAGTCTGCAGTAGTCAGTCCTCAGTAGTGCTTGGAGTCGGTTGCTAGCAGTAGCGGAGAGCAGTCGGCGGGCGTCGGCATCGCAATGGTCGAGATTCAGGACGAGGTATAATTTATTTAAATAAATAATCATGCAGCTTTGCGCTCATCAGATAATGTAACGAACACTCATTGTAATTTAACTTTCAAAAAATCGCCCCCAATAATAATTTTGATTTAAAAGCAATTTTAGAGACAATCATTCAAATTTCCTTCCATTTCCTTTTAACAAAGATTTTTAAAAGGTACTTCCAATGCTTTTCATGCAAGCCCCAGAGAACAATAAGAGCAGAATTTTGACATGCAGTTTCACTAAGGTAAGAAATTTATTCTCGTTTCGCACAGGGCAAACACCGACTTTTCGGTTGAATTGAGTTTAGGTTATCATTACAGTTTCATTATCATGGGATTAGCTTTCATTATTTAATGGGAACTTGTACTTGAGTCAGATAGCGAGCTTTCATTTAATTGTCTTTGCCATTAATATTCTTGTGGGGAGTTTATACTTAGCTATGGCACCATTTCTAATAAATATTGTTTTTAAAATTTCTGTGGGAGTTCACACTTAGCTGTGGCTCCATTACCAATAAATATAGTTATAATATTCTTAGAATGTGTTGTGGGGAGGTTACACTTGGCGACCCTGCCAGGATCGTATTTCGTTGAGAATCTTTTGAAAAACAGTCAGATATCTGCTCTTATTGCTTAAATATAATTAAAATTTGGCGCAACGCTTTTACTAATCTTGTGACTTTCTTTCTACAGGTCAACGGCAATTCGTTGCTCTGTTGTATTTGTGTGTTGATTTTGCATTGTGCTTATTTGTTTTGTGATTAATTGTGACTACTGTAAAAATGCCGCGAAAGACTGTGAATAGTGTATCGCGAGGTATTATGAACGAAACAACCGAATTAAATGACTTAATCAATAGTACCAGTGACACGCAGTGTAAGGATGATAATCCTGCGTTCACTAACAGTCAGTGCGTTTCAACCACTTGTCTTACTGCTGAACATATAGCATTCTTGCAACAAATGTTTAATCAACTTAATGAAAGTTTCAAAAAGACGAGTGAAACATACGATAAACTTAATGAAAGTTTCAAACAGACGAATGAAACGTACGACAGACTTAATGAAAGTTTCGACAACCACTTCAAACAACTTAGCGAAACAATTAATGAAAGTTTCAATCTGACGAACGAAAAACAAGACAACGTTAACGAACGGAACAAACAAGTTAGTGAACAGAGTACAGCTGTTACCGTGCAATGTCAGGACATTAAAGAACCATTACGTGTGAATACTAAGGCTTGTGCTAAAAACAGTAATAAAGAAGTTGGCACTGTTGCACAAGAATTAAGTAGTGCATGTGTAGGCACAACAGAATCACATAAAGACGAAGTTAATGCAGTCACTGAACAATGTTCAGCAAACGCAACACAGATACACGAAATTAATGCAGTCACTGAACAATGCGCTAAAAACGCAGTACAGATACACGACGAGTTTAATTTAGAGTCAGTGGAAATTTCACACACTCTGAATACGGAAGTCAATAATAAAAGTGAACGCCAGAACAACCAAATTGACGAAAATATTAAAGTAACAGAATTAACAACTATTTCAGTCACCAATACGTCACAGAATCTGCCACGTTGCGAACATTTTCCAGAGTCACGCAGCGCGTATAATGTGAGCAATTTACAGAGACTACGCGACTTAAAATCCGAAAAGCTACGCGACTTAAAACCTGAAAAGATACGCAATTTGAAATCCGAAATGACACAGACAAACAGATTCACACACAAAACTGAACGTGCTCTCAAATTTAGTGGCGAGAACGTAGATTACGAGCAATTTTTATCCGTAAGAAAGTGTAAGGAATCTAATAATGACAGAGCACAGATACACGATTTGCACTGTATAAGACAATTTATGTTTGTATTTTCACCGCTATTACCTGTAATGCAGAAACGAGCTTTGAACCTGTTACGACAATTTGCTATTGTACTTTCATCAGTATTGCCTATAATGCAGAAATTGGAATTAGCAAGAATACAGCAGTTTGTGTTTGGAATTTTACCGACATTGCCTGGAACGCAAAAGCTAAAATTTATTTGCAGTGCGTAATTGACCTCAGGGGATTCATTATGCTTTAATGAATATGTGCCGTAGCGAGCATAGGGCCCCGAGCTGTAGTAGTGCTGTTTCATCTTTAGTTTTCTGCACTGCTGCCTTCTCTTCTACTATCCTTTATATCTATCAAAACAGCTCTTTAACTATTGCTCTATCTAGGATTAAGAATATGTACTGAAAACTGGATATGACAAACTTTTACCGAAAGTGACAATTTTCAGTAGGCACTTCAGAACTACCAGCGTAATTTTAATAACAGATAAAATAGTAATCATCAGTATGTGTAAAATTATTAGTAACAGCAACCACATTTTAGTAACAATAGATGTTTTTCACCACAACAGCATGAAAATCAGCCGCTTAGCATACGTAACCAACAATGCAGTCTACAAGGTCAACCTAGCTTTAATGTTTCGCCGCGTGAACGTATAGTCCCTGGTACAACAAATAGTAACGCACAGCAGAGAAATAACTACGTACAGAAAACACAATATTTCGACTCGTATCGCAATGCGCCGTATAGAAGTGACTATTATGACAGACGTAAAATTAATGAGCACAATTTTTCAGCGTACATTCAATAACAGTCGATCTTTTCAGCAGCCAGAACATCAGCAACAGCATATTATGATGAATGAACAGACAATAGGTGTCATCTATAGCGTAACATGTCAGTAAGAAATAATAGTACAGTTTAAATAGTCAAAATACCACAGCATCGTCCCGTAAATAACAGCACGTACGACAGAATTTGACCAGACACAGTACAGGTAGCCTATTCCAGTAACGTAAGCAATACTTATTGACACGCAGAATTTTGTTCACGAGAATGTTATTTGAAATATGCTTTGTTGAATGCACCACTTTTATCGCACCCAGACCTTACTAGAAATTTTTCTATTGCCACCGACAGTTCCAACACAGCTTTAGGCGTACACATTTTTCAGGAAATTGAAGAACATGGCTCAATAGTAATTAAAAACATCGCATTTGCAAGCCGCATTTTGTCACCTGCTGAACGAAATTATTCCGTTACTGAACTAGAAACATTATGTGTTGTATGGGCTTTTACGAGATTTCGGCACTTTCTTTATGGCAGACATACCACCGTTTACACAGATCACAGAGCTATACAATTTTTACTTTCAGCTAAATTTACTCACGACAGATTAAGCAGATGGAAACTGTATTTACAGGAATTTAATTTTTACGATTGTTCACATTCCCGGCACACAAAATGTTATAGCAGACGCACTTTCTCGTTCTCTCAGCAACAATCAGCAAGACGTAGCAACCAACTTCTGCAAAGCAAATTTCAGCGTCATGTACATTCAACAAGTTGCATTTGAAAATTTTATTTCATCATCATTACAGGACATAGCACGAGAGCAAAGCAAAGACAATGTGTGGAAAGAAATTAAACACCTTTGGCAAGATAAGAATAATGTTACGATTAGAAACCACTACACTGTACGCAATGACATTCTGTTTCGCCGCTCTCATCCAGACAGTAACAATTGGTTATTATGCATTCCTGACGAACTGGTTAACAAATTAATCTGGTACACTCATTTAAGCTACGCACATTATGGAGCAAGAAAATGTTTTCTGATACTGGGACAGAACTGTTATTTTGCCAGCATGGAAAAACGTATACGACGAGTTTTAGCGTCATGTAAAATTTGCCAGAAAGCTAAGTCTGACACCACTTCACACATTCCTCCATTATATCCCATTGTACCTGTTAAATTAAGACATATGGCCGCAGTAGACATTTTTGGTCCAATTCCGAGAACTAATAGAGGTTTTTGCTACATCTTTGTCGCTGTTGAACTCACTTCAAAATTTGTTACCTTCACTCCGTTACGCAAAGCTACTGCTAAAACTGTTTCGAAAGCATTTGTAAAGCATTTCTTATTTCATGTAGGGCATGTGATGAAAGTAATTTCTGACAATGGATCACAATTTCGTTCTGTCATATGGACACGCATGTTACGAACTAGAAACATTTCTCCGATTTATATATCCAAGTACCACGCCTCTTCGAACCCTTGTGAACGACTAATGAAAGAAATTGGTAAACTGTGTAGAATATACTGCCACAAAAGACATGTTAATTGGGACACACACGTACACTCATTTCAAGATGTAATTAATTCCATTCCAAATGAATCCACTATGCTACCTCCGTCTGTTATACTGAAAAACGTTGAACCACCAAACAAAATCAAAGAATTAGTAACATTTCCTACATCTCGTCGATTACGACACCACGAAATAATTGACATTGCGCTGAACAACATCAAACGTGCCGCAGAGCGCCGGAGAAGACAGCAAAAACAGGTTTGTAGACACCGAGATTTTCACGTTGGACAGAAGATATTAGTACGTACACACTATTTATCCAGCAAATTAAAAGGTAAGTGCAGTAAATTTGAACTTTTATACGCAGGTCCATATCGGATTCGCAGCATTCCTCACCCCAATGTTGTACACGTCGAAACTCTGAGAACCAGAAAATCGAAAGGCAACCATCATGTGTCAAACATTAAACCCTTTATCGAATGAAACCACTTTACGATGTAACATGCTATGAGGCCGTTTACACATTTTATGACCACTTATGTAATTATATTCACATGACTAATTGCTGATGATTATCGTATTTTTTCTTGGCAAGTGCCCGGCAAGGTAAGGTTAGCAGGTCGCTTTTCTTGTCGTTACACATCAGACCGTGCACATTTTTTCAGATGAACTTACACATTTTATGACCACTTATGCAATTATATTGACATTACTAATTACTGATGATTATCGTATTTTTTCTTGGCAAGTGCCCGGCAAGGTAAGGTTAGCAGGTCGCTCTTCTTGTCGTTACACACTAGACCGTGCATTTTTTCAGATGAACTTACGCATTTTATGAATAATTATGCAATTCTCTATAATGACGCATTAATTTTATCAAATTCTCTCTCCATTGAAGTCTTTAATTATCGCATCTATTAACTACACTACATATAAGCTGAACACAACGAATGTCACATTTTGTCTTTCTTATGTATGTACGATTGTTTTCATGTTTTGTTTGTATGCACTGTGAACTAGTTAAGGTATAACACACACCATTTGACTTTGACATTTTGCCTTGTGATATCTCAACATCATGACTGTTTTACATTTTCCTTTTTTGCTGCTGCATTACGATATTCTCTGTACACCTTTTGCCTTTAAACACTGTCTGTGTTTTGAGATATTACGTTTTCTGTCATGTTATGTTGTATGCTTAATTGAGTCACCATTAACCAGTCACTATTTAATGGGTATATGATTTAAATGCAAGACATTAATCTTTGTTCATCAATTTCAGAAATAAATGATGCGTACAGGAAATGAATTAAACAGAAGTGGGAATTTCACCTATGGAATAAACGAAAGAAGATGCAATAAGCTAATGAGGACGAGTAAATGGATCAGAATTAACAAGCATTAACCAGAATATATTATACACATCACAGAATAGCAGTCTTAACTAATTTTTTCTTTCAGAATACAAAGCGATTGATGCAAGCTGTCAGACAGAACTACACATTTTAGTTTTAAGTGATGAAATATGCTAGGGATTAGGAATAGTTGTGTGATGAATAATGAAATGATTTTTGCAGATGATAATGAATGCTGATAATGAACAATGATGGAGAATATGGTACTATGAATAATGAAGTTTCTGTTTACAGGTGATGATAATGATGGAGTTATGATGATATGAATAATGAAGTTTTTCTTTACAGATGAGGATAATGTTGAAGTTATGTATTTATGCTATGTAGTTATTTAAGTATTTGTTGCAGTTTACTTTGACAGCAGGTGTTATATTGCGTAGTAGGATGACTGAAGGTTTTGGAAAGGACAGCTATGGAATACATTTTTTATACACATTTCACTACCTGTTAATTCGAAGTTCACTACTTTTCAGCATAGTCTGCGTTTCTTCTTTCAGCTCAATAATCCATTTTGTATTTTTCTTTCAGGAGAAGCTTTTTATGATAGTTACTAAACTTGTTACTTATTATACCTGTTCTAGTACTTGCATTTTTCTTACCCACTTGTGTCTATCATTTATAAATGTGATAACCTTGCTACAGCTGACTCATGACGAATGACGTTACACAATCTTTTCATTTATAGGAACAACCTAGAAGCAATTTTTTCTCTTATTTCTTCTTGCTTTCCCTTATAATTACCCAAAGCAATGCATTGCTAGCAGAAAAAACAAAATGTATTAACAGTCCCAGATAATGTCACTAGTTTATGATAATTCTGAATAACACTGATCAGCTCTGAATAGTATGTCACTTGAATAATGACTTCTTAATGATACCTAAACATAATTGCCACTATCTATTGTAATGAGAGTACTTATTATGCCCATGCTTATTAATGCTACTAATGTTTTGTACTATTCAGTACTTGCTGGCCACTGAGTGCCCATAATTAATGTAACTTATAATGCCCATGCTTATTAATGCTATGACTGTAATTAACTAATTTTTCTAATAATGATTTCTTAATGATATGAATAATACTGAATGATGAATAATGTTTTATACTATTCAGTACTTGCTGGCCACTGAGTGCCCATAATTAATGTAACTTATAATGCCCATGCTTATTAATGCTATGACTGTAATTAACTGATTTTTCTAATAATGATTTCTTAATGATATGAATAATACTGAATGATGAATAATGTTTTATACTATTCAATACTTGCTGGCCACTGAGTGCCCATAATTAATGTAATTACTTATTATGCCCATGATTATTAAGGCTATGACTGTAATTAACTGATTTTTAATAATGATTTCTTAATGATATGAAGAATACTGAATGATGAATAATGTTTTATACTATTCAATACTTGCTGGCCACTGAGTGCCAATAATTAATGTAACTTAACGTTTTGTTAGTGTTTTCAATGATGACTTCCCATATTAATACTGAATGATGATAAATATTTTGTACTAATCGAAAGTTGCTAGGCCACTGAGTGTTAATAGTTACTTGTAAATATGTTATTTGAATGAGGAAAAATGTTTTGTAATACTCAATACTTGATGGGGATTGATTACCACTCTTGTCTTTAAATTAATTAATGAACATTTTTCTGTAATACTACATTCATGGTACAGAAATGTTCAATGACTAGAGTATGGATACCGCAAACTACTTATGTAATCACTAATCAAGACTTGTGTATTAGTTAATGTCCTTCACCTTCTGACCTAACTACCTGAAATTATTGTAACATCCATTTGTCTTGTCCATCCTCATTATCATGGAGCACTATATTTGGTTTTTGCACTAATTCTACGTTGGTGTGCCGCCTCTTAAAAGCGTGGTGTTGACACGACATGCTGTCCACCACTGTAGGCGAAGAAACTACTTATGTAATCACTAATCAAGACTTTGTTATGGAGCACTGTGTGCCGCCTCTTAAGAGCGTGGTGTTGACACGACATGCTGTCCACCACCGTAAGCGATGAAGACGTTATTCTGGTCCCACTGTTTGGTGTACCTGGTATACTGCCAAATGATAGTATGGAATACTACTACGACGTTTCACTGTCTTGATACGCTGATAAATACTTCTGGGAACGGAACTGCAGATTGTATCACTTAGTTGTGATTCTGTGGAAAGAAATGGACTTTCAGTGCAGCTATGTGCAAACTAAAGTGCTACAACCATGATGCAATCCTTCCTTTCCTATCCTAATAGTGAAAATCATTTTTTTTACTAACACCATTTATGTTCATGGCATATACATTTTTTCTCGATTTGTTGAACTCTAGTGCGAGTACACTTGTGTCACTTGTCGACATGATTTTTGCCATTTGTTGTCAAAATACTAAAGACATTTTCGATTTGTTTTGAAGTGCAGTATGTGTGCACTCTTGTCATCTATATTGTATATACTTTTTGTGATTTGATGATTTTTTCTACTCTTGCGTTTATTTGTTATAAAAATGTTCAAAAGTTTTTAGTGCATGTGCACTTATGTGAATATGTTTTCAACTGAACTACAGTGCCTGTGCACTCTTCTCAATTTACGATATGATTTGTGTTCATTCTGTATACCTTTTATGATTTATGTCATTTGTTACTCTTGTATATACATTTCGTCTTTTACTGATATGTTCTCCACTGCAGTGCATGTGCACTCATGACACTTGTCAACATGATTTTTTTTTTTGCCTGTTATGAAACTGCTAAAGAATTTTTTAGTGTGTACACTTTGTTATCTGTCAAATAATTTGTATATACATCTTTCCTGATTTGTTTTGTACTTATATTTTGTCTTGTCTGTAATGTTTTGTAATCGGTGCATGCGCACAACATTTAATTCATGTGATACATCTAAATATTTTGTTAATTAAAGGAAAAATTTGTTACGATGGCAAGTCCAAATGACTCACCATCGCTGCCAAATTTTTGCCCCCCCAGTGGAGGGTTATGAAACACGTATGTTGTGCGGCAGCGATGCTGAGACATTGTAGAATCTCTGACCAGAGCAGTTGCGCTCGACTCGCAGTAGCGAGCAGTCAGCCAGTCTGCAGTAGTCAGTCTGCAGTAGTCAGTCCTCAGTAGTGCTTGGAGTCGGTTGCTAGCAGTAGCGGAGAGCAGTCGGCGGGCGTCGGCATCGCAATGGTCGAGATTCAGGACGAGGTATAATTTATTTAAATAAATAATCATGCAGCTTTGCGCTCATCAGATAATGTAACGAACACTCATTGTAATTTAACTTTCAAAAAATCGCCCCCAATAATAATTTTGATTTAAAAGCAATTTTAGAGACAATCATTCAAATTTCCTTCCATTTCCTTTTAACAAAGATTTTTAAAAGGTACTTCCAATGCTTTTCATGCAAGCCCCAGAGAACAATAAGAGCAGAATTTTGACATGCAGTTTCACTAAGGTAAGAAATTTATTCTCGTTTCGCACAGGGCAAACACCGACTTTTCGGTTGAATTGAGTTTAGGTTATCATTACAGTTTCATTATCATGGGATTAGCTTTCATTATTTAATGGGAACTTGTACTTGAGTCAGATAGCGAGCTTTCATTTAATTGTCTTTGCCATTAATATTCTTGTGGGGAGTTTATACTTAGCTATGGCACCATTTCTAATAAATATTGTTTTTAAAATTTCTGTGGGAGTTCACACTTAGCTGTGGCTCCATTACCAATAAATATAGTTATAATATTCTTAGAATGTGTTGTGGGGAGGTTACAGGTATTTGTTCAGTATGTAGAACTAAAAAACGTAAAGTTGTTAAACAAATTCGTAGGTAATGGGACACAGTTGAAGACTGACTCATCAGTCACAGTTTCCAGCCAGATATTGGAGAAGAAATAATTAATGAATTACATAACTGCTAAGAAAAAATTTTACAAGAAGAAATGCTAATTCTTTTAGTATAGACGATTTATGGAAAGCTGATCTATATCAATAGATTCAGGTATTTTAAAAGAAGTTTCATAAATAAATGAAGGCTATAAATATTTATAAACTTTAATTCATATCTTCTCAAAATCTGCTTTGGCTATTCCAGTTAGAGACATAACAGATAACAATAAAGCTGTTCCTTTTGAAAAATTTTAGTCAAAAATGTTCAAGAAATTTGCAAACAAATAATGGAAAAGAATTTTATAATAAAGATGGTCAAGAGCTTATGAAAATTATAAAATCTAATCATTTTTCAACTTTTACAGAATTAAAACTGTTGTGGACAGATTTAATAGAATAACAGAATACTAAAAGAAAGAAAGTGTAAACAAATTTCTCTTAAAGGAAATTATAAACATGTCGATTAGTTAAAAATCTAGTTCGGAATATAATAATATAAAATACTCAACAGTAAAATGAAACCAATAGAACAAATGATAAAAAAATATTTGCTGCCTATAATAAGCCAAGCTATAAAAACGTGATGAAGTAAAAATAAAAAAATTAAAAAGAATTTTTGAAAATGGCTATGTAGCTAACTGGTCGACATACATTTTCGAAATTAAAAAAGTAATTATTCTAATACCATCATATACAAATTAAGAGATTTTAAAGGAGGAGAAGTTATAGGAAATTTTTATGAAGAACAACTTCAAAAAATTAATTATCCAGATGTGTACCAGTTAAAAAAGTTTTAAAAAAGGAAAATGGTAGAGTTTTTGTTAAATGGCTTGGTTTTGATAATTTTCTTAATAGTTGAGTGCCAAAAAATAATATTATAATATAAAATAAAAAGATAATTTTTCAAGAATAATTATTAGTTTTTATTTTTTTCTAGTAATTTTTTTCTTAATGAATGGAAGTTATGCCATTTAATATTCGTAAAAGTTGTGAAGATGAGAGAACAATTGATAATTTTACTTCACAGAAATATACAGACGATGGTTATAGAATTCCAGTTGATGAACATTCGAATATATTGTCATCATTTAAAAATGTAAAACAATGAAAAACGATGGAGTATATATGAATTTAAAAATGTATAAACTGCCAAGAATTTTAAAATTTAGATTTTTTATAAAAATCAATGAGTAAAGACAACTATTCAAATAAACATAAAAAGTATTCCTAAGTATATATAAAAATTTCTGTTTAGATGGGTCTTTTACATGCTTTGGATGGTTTTGAGTTTTTTAACATAAAATATTTTTAAAAATGATCAAAGTTCTATTTGACAAATCTACAAAAATTTTATTTATCACATACACATTATATACTGGGAATTAAGAGAAAAATG
Source organism: Schistocerca nitens (assembly GCF_023898315.1). NCBI lineage: Eukaryota > Metazoa > Arthropoda > Insecta > Orthoptera > Acrididae > Schistocerca > Schistocerca nitens. Next base: position 280,622,367 of record NC_064620.1, read on the forward strand.
CTTTCTAAAATTTTTTTGATGTTATGAATTTGAAGGTTGATTATGTTCAATGGTAATATAGCGCTGGAATCGAAGAACATGTTATCAAATTAGAGTTAAATGAATACCCATAACTGATGATGGGTGAAGTAGAGAAGATATAAAATGCAGACTGGCAATGGCAAGGAAAGCGTTTCTGAAGAAGAGAAATTTGTTTAACATTGGGTATAGATTTAAGTGTCAGGAAGTCGTTGCTGAAAGTATTTGCATGGAGTGTAGCCATGTATGGATGGGGAACATGGATGATAAATAGTTTGGACAAGTAGAGAATAGAAATTTTCAAAATGTGGTGCTACAGAAGAATGCTGAAGATTAGATGGGTAGACCACATAACTAATGAGGAGGTATTGAATAGAATTGGGGAGAAGACGAGTTTGTGGCGCAACTTGGCAAGAAGAAGGGACCAGTTGGTGGGACATGTTCTGAGGCAGTGTGGCGGGTAAAAATCGTAGAGGGAGACCAAGAGATGAATACACAAAGCAGATTCAGAAGGATGTAGGTTGCACAGGATAGGGTAGCATGGAGAGCTGCATCAAACCAGTCTCAGGACTGAAGACCACAACAACAACAACAGCTGCATACAGGCATTGGTTGATATAAGCCAACGGGGACAGTTGAAAATGTGTGCCCCCATCGGGACTTGAACCTGGGAGCTCTTGCTTACATGGGAGATGATATATCCATCTGAGCCATGGAGGACACAGAGGATACTACGATTGCAGGGACTTATCTCTGGCATGCCTCCCGTGATTCCCACATTCGCAACTTATTGTCCCGCACTACATTCATTAGTTATGTGGTCTACCCATCTAATCTTCAGCATTCTTCTGTAGCACCACATTTTGAAAACTTCTATTCTCTTCTTGTCCTGCCCATCATATTCATTACTCGCAGCTTTACCACTGATTCCCGTAAGTGTTTGGGCACTATTTGTACATCTGCACACAAGGAGATTGTCAAATGGCCGGTGAGTCTTAACCTTATTAATATATGGAGATAGTATCTGTTCTTTTGGACATGTCCGAAAGAACATCTTCATATATAAACATATAATCACTTTATTTTTAAAATACAAATACATTAAATGCTTTTAAAATGAAATATAATAAATTTACTAGCTTTTAAAAAATGAAAAAATTATTAGGTTTTTCCTTGTCTGAGATTGGTTTAAATTAATAATCTTAGTAGATAAATTTATTGATGTAATTCAGTTAAATTTTAATCAAAACAATTTGAATTGAGTGGGACCAATGTTTTAGCAGGGAATGAGGGTTAGTAGTAGTAGGTGGAGTTTGCCAATTGACCCCAAAAATTTGGGCTTCATCGGCAAATTCCATCTACTTGCGTGAGTTGTTAAGCTGATTGTATAGGTCTTGCATTTAGCAGTCCTTGTTACATCTGGGATTCCGTGGGTGATGTTTTCCAAAATGTCTGATGGTATATCTTCAGTCTCATTGATTCTACAATCCATCTTCTAAAGTCAGTTGGTTGTCACATCCCGCAAAGATTTTATAAATTGCGAAGAAATGTTATTGATTCCTTCTAAATAATTTGATCACAAGTGTTTCGAAGCTCTCTTAAATTCAGACTCCAATACTAGAATCCTAATGTCATCCCTACTGACTCCCATTTGTTCTTCTGGCATATCATAAGACCTGCCTTCAATCTAATCGTTCCACCTGCCTACTCTCTCCCCTGAACTTAATAGTAGAATTCCCATTGTCCTCTTAAATTTTCCACTCTTGCTTTTAACTTCACCAAAGGTTGTTTTGACTTTTCTGCATGGAGAATCTATATTTCCCAGCACAGTTCACTGGCCTCGCATTCGGGAGGACGACGGTTCAATCCCACTTTCGGCGATCCTGATTTAGGTTTTCCGTGATTTCCCTAAAGCGCTCCAGGCAAATGCCGGGATGGTTCCTTTGAAAGGGCACAGCCGACTTCCTTCCCCATCCTTCCCTAATCCCATGAGACCGATGACCCTGTTGTTTAGTTTCTTCCCCCAGACAACCCAACCTAACCCCAGCTCAGTTATTTTTTCGTTTCTTTTTTCATTTTTCCTGCAGCCGTCTTAGCTTCTGTGCACTTCCGATTTCTTTCTTTCTTAGATGACTTATATTGCTGAATTCCTATCTGTCCCTGACGGTTTTTTGTATTTTCTTCATTCATCTGTTGAAGTATTTCTTCTGTTGCATAAAGCTTGTTTGGAGTTACCTTCCTGGTACCTATATTTGTCTGCCCAACTTCTGAGGTTAGTATTCCTATTTATAATGTATGCCACAACAGTTTCTCCTGTTGATGATATTATCCTGTTTACGTCTGTCCAAAAATACTTTTCTTCTTTCCACTTCACTGACCCCACTAGATCTAGGCTGAGCCTTATCATTTCACTTTCATGATTTTCCAGCTTCCGTACCACGTTCAAATTTCTGACACTGCACACACCAACTCCTAGAATGTTATTTTTCATTGATTATACAATATTCTTCTCCTATTCCTCTCCTAATCAGAAAACCTTTGCCAATGAGAAGATCGTCATGGCATTTTTTCAATTACAGCCACATATCTTGAAAATATACATTGTGTGCTTTTAGTGCAGTGGCTTCTATTGCTTTTTACATCGCCATGTTGTTGATAATTGCTTGAACGTTTTGGGCCATAAAGTCAGTTAGAATACAAAAGTAAGGGCAACAGAACACCTAGTTCCCAAGTGGAGAAAATTTCCAAGCTGTCTGGACATCGAACCTGGGTCTCTTCGCTTAGCAATCTTCCGTGTTGACCGCACAGCTACCGAAGTGCACACTTCTGATTCTTCACCCTTTTTAGGGGCAGTTCCTGATACCAAGGGCAAGAGGTTGCCTCCACCTTCTTTGACAAGGCCATTGGCAGAACGAGTGTGACTCCATATAATGGAAGTCAACGGTCGCCATTGTTGATGATTTTTATTCAAAATTTAAGCAGTGGCTGGGTTCAACTCTAGCACCAAAGGTGCTGTTGATTGCTAATTAAAGATGCTACCCGAAGACCACATTTTCTTTTGTTACTTTCTTCAGTCTAGTTCTTTTGATTTTCATTTCTTCTCTTTTAGGGCTTCCATCCTCGCCTTAGCAGTCCACATTTAACTCTCCATTTTCACTTTAAGAGCACGGGTCAGAATTCCAAAATGCACCGATATGCACTGAATGTATCTTCACAAGAATGCAAATTTCGATGGCCCGTGGTGTGTGTCGCGTTCACAGACAAACTTCTTTCAGTCACTCACAGTACTTGCCGTTGACAACAGTGATGCTCACTTTACTCTTCGACCTCAAGCGCGTATTCAGTATTTCTTTCTCTGGTTTGTTTCTTGGGAGTGTGACCTGTACGTTAACTTTGATGCATAACAGTATGGATATGTTTACTGATGAAGAATGGACAGGCATACTGCTTCTGTATGCGTTCACTGAATGTTGGTATGTATTAATGAAAACATGAAACAGTGCTGAGCATAAAACCTACACACTGTGTGCAGAGCAAGTTTACCACGATGATATAACACACTATCAATACATAACTTACCAAATTTAAGATGTAGGCGAGAGACAAATTAAGAATAAAGTGAGACCATGGAAGTGTGTGTCGTAATACGACTAGTGAAAGGAAGCAATTGTTTTTGAAAAATAGAACTGTAAAAGGATCACTATTTCCACCATCACTACCAGTTCATTAGAAACAAAAGTATCAATTTCCAAATAATTAGCCCACTTCGACTAGTTACCAAAATTTAAATATGTTATGATATTGCTTATCGTATAGCTTTAATAGTGAGCAAACTGCTAAAATAAAATTTAAAAAAAAACAGAAAATACTGGAAGAACTCTGGAACTCCGTGAAACACAAAATGTAAAAGGGAAAACCTATAGAGAATCAATCATTTGTGCAGGGATTGTCAGCTGAGCCTGAAATTAAATAAATGGCGTGTATTGCCCATAAACAGGAAAAAAAATCAACTAGTATACTATTTTGCTATCTACATCTCACTGGAAACAGTAACTACCATAAAATAGCCAGGAGTATTTGTCCGGGAAACAATGAAGCCAAATCATCACATAAAATAGATTGTAGGAAAATCAGATACCAGACTTAATTGGAATACTCATAAGGAAACGTAATTTATCCACAAAAGAAGTGGCTTAAAAAATACTTGTTCGAACGATTCTTCAGTATTTTTGGTCGGTGTGGGGCCATTACCAGCTTGGATCAAAAGAAGAGATAGAGAAGACCCAACGATGAGCGTTGCGTATCGTCACTGGATCATCCAATCGGCGCGAGAGCATTACACAGATGCTACTCAAACTCCAGTGGTAATCATTACAAGAGAGGAGTTATGCAACACAAAAAGATTTACTGTCCCCATAACCAAAGAGAGTACTTTATAGTACAAGGCATGCGAAATGATCACAACGAGAAAATCACAGAATTTAGAGCCGATATAGATGTTTGCCGATAACCGTTCTCTCCACGTGTCTTTCGCAAAAGAAATAGGCAAGGAGCGAGGGGAATGGGGAAGGGGGCGGGCGGAGGGGAGACAAACAGCGGTACCAGGCGTACATTCCTTCACATACCGTAAGGCGGCTTGCGAATCCTATTGTGTTAGGTTTGATGACCGCATAATACAGTCATTTTAACTATTGCTGTTGTTTTTGATGTTTTTGCTGTTGTGGCGGTGTTCAGTCTGAAGACTGGTGTGATGCAGCTCTGCAGTCTACTCTGTCCCGTGGAAGCTATTTCACCTCTCAATAATTATCGCAGATGCTCCTTGTGTTCATCTCTTCGTCTCCCTCTACTATTTCTGTCCCCCCCCCCCCCCCCCGCTTCCCTCTAATACTAAACTGATTAGCTCCTGATGTTTCAGAATGTTTCGTACCAACCGACCCCTCCTTTTAGCCAAGTTATGCCACAAATTTCTTTTCTCCCCAATTTTATTCAATACATTATTACATGAACTACCTATTTAATCTTCAGCATTCTTCTATAGCACCACATTTCAAAAACATCTATTCTCTTTCTCTCTGAACTGTTTATCGCCCTCGTTTCACTTCTATTTAAGGCTGCACTCCACACGAACACCTTGAGAAAAGACTTCCTAACTGTTTTATACTCGATGTTAACAAACTCTTCTTCCTCAAAACCTTTCTTGCCACTGGAACTCTGCATTTCATACCTCTCTACGTCGTTTCCTATTCTAATTCCCTCAGCATCAACTAATTTAATTCGATTTCAATTGCTTACCCTGTTTTGCTTTTTATTAATGTTCATCTTACGTACATTCCGTTCCACTGCTCCACCAAGTCCTTTGCAATGTCATGGGCAAACCTCAAAGTTTCTATTTCTCTCCGAGAACTTTAATTGCATTTCCAAATTTTTGTTTGGTTTCCGTTTCTGCTTACTCAGTGTACAGACTGCCTTCCCAGTCACTGCTTCCGTTTCATGCCTCTAGACTCTTATAACTGCCGTCTGGTTTCTGTACAAATTGTAAATAACCTTTCGCTCCCTGTATTTTGTCCCTGCTACCTTCTGAATTTCAAAGAGTAATCCAGTCAACATTCTCAACAGCTTTCTCTAAGTCTACAAATGCTGTAAAGTAGGTACGCCTTTCCTTAACCTGTCTTATAAGACAAGTCATAGGGTCAGTATTACCTCGCGTGTTCGTAAATGGAATCCAAGTTGACCTTCCCTCGGGTCGGCTTCTATCAGTTTTGCCATCCTTCTGTAAATAATTCGTGTTAGTATTTTGCAACCGTGACTTATTAAACTGATTGTTCAGCAATATTCAAATCTGTCAGCACCTGCATTCTTTAGAATTGGAATTACTACGTTCTTCTTGAAATGTGAGAGTATCTTACGTATCTCACACATCTTGCACACCAGGGATGTCAGTAATTCCGAGGGACTGTCGTGTACCCAGGGCCCTTGTGTCGACTTAAGTATTCCAGTGCTCTGTAAAATTCTTCTTGCAGTATCATACTTCCTAATTGATCTTCATCTAGGTCCTTTTCCCTTTTGTAATATTTCCTTCATATTAATTCCCCTTGTGCAGCTCCTCTATATACTACTCCCACATTTCAGCTTTCCCTTCTTTACTTAATACTGGGTTTCGATCTGAGCTTAATATTCATATAATTGTTTTTTTTTTAACTATGTGAGGTATTTTCACAGAAAGAAATGTAATTCGGCTAAAAAACCCGGAACGATCATAACTACAATTTAAAGCCATGTTGATAGATCATAACTGCAATTTAAAGCCATGTTGACTCTTAATCGACCTTGACTGTTTAAAGAATATAAAAAAATTTCTCTAGATCGCTACCAGTCACCAGTTTTTGTTGATTTACTTAAATTATGTAATAACGGAACGTTTTTCGAGGAACAAAACCCATATTCAGGCTGCAATGGCAATGCAAGATACGTTTCACAGAACTACACATAGATGTTAAAATGTTCTTTACAGTCTTGGCGTGCGTTGTGGCCACTCTGCAGAGAAAGAGAAGGATAATCTAGTATGAAGTAATATTTACTTCGTTAGTCTGCCGTTCACATAATTTTTTTTTAAATAATCACACACATTGGTCATATGAAATGACTCTTCTTACGGTGTGTTAAGTTGGCTGCTAGAATATGCAAAGGACACTTCAAAAACGTCATCACGATCGACTCTATTGGGCAGTGGGAACAAGATGGCGGTCAAAGCACAGATTCTGAAAGACAAAATTAGTTAAGACTGCTATCATACGATGTGTATAGTAAATTCTTGTTAATGTTTGTTAATTCTGATCCATTTACTCTTCGTGACGAGGTATTGCATCTTCTTTCGTTCATTGCGAAGGTGAAATTCCCATAATTTATTTCTTTTACACGTTATTTCTTTCTGAAAATGATGAACAATGATTAATGTCTTGCATTTAAATCATATACCCATTAAATAAAAACTAGTTTATAGTAACATAATTGAGCATACAGCATAGCATGACAGAAAACGTAATATGTCAAAAACATCGACAGTGTTCAGAAGCGAAAATGTATACAGTGTATCACAATGTAGCAGCAAAAAAAAAAGTGAAGTAGTCACGATGTTGAGATATCATATGGCAAAAATGTTAAAGTCAACTGGTGTTTGTTATATCTTAACTATTTCATAGTGCATACAAACAAAACAGGAAAACAATCATACATACATAAAAAAAATGGAAAATGTGTAACGACAAGAAAAGCGACTAGCTAACCTTACCTTGCCGGGCACTTGCCCAGAAAAAATACGACAATCATCAGTAAGTAGTCACATAAATATAATTGCATAAGTGGTCAAAAATGTGTAAGCTCATCTGGAAAAATATGCACGGTCTGATGTGTAACGACAAGAAGAGCCACCTGCTAACCTTACCTCGCCGGGCACTTGCCAAGAAAAAATTACGATAATCATCAGTAGGTATAGAAGTTCAAATTTACTACACCTACCTTTTCCTCTATTGGATAAATAGTGTGTACGTACTAATATCTTCTGTCCAATGTGAAAGTCACGGCGTGTACAAACCTGTTTTTGCTGTCTTCTCCGGCGCTCTGCGGCACGTTTGATGTTGTTCAGCGCAATGTCAATTATTTCATGGTGTTGTAGTCGACGAGATGTAGGAAAGGTTACTGATTCTTTAATTTTGTTAGGTGGTTCAACATTTTTCAGGATAACAGACGGAGATAGCATAGTAGATTCATTTGGTATGGAATTAATTACATCTTGGAATGAGAGTGTGTGTGTGTCCCAATCAATATGTTTTTTATGGTAGTATATTCTACACAGTTTACCAATTTCTTTCATTAATCGTTCACAAGGATTCGAAGAAGCATGGTACCTGGATATATAGATCGGAGAAATGTTTCTAGCTCGTAACATACGTGTCCATATAAGCAGATCGAAACTGTGGTCCATTGTCGGAAATTTCTTTCAACACATGCCCTACATGAGATAGAAAATGTTTTACAAATGCTTTCGAAACAGTTTTAGCAGTAGCTTTGCGTAACGAAGTGAAGGTAACAAATTTTGAAGTGAGTTCAACAGCGACAAAGATGTAGCAAAAACCTCTATTAGTTCTGGGAATCGGACCAAAAATGTCTACAGCGGCCATATGTCTCAATTTAACAGGTACAATGGGATGTAATTGAGGAATATGTGAAGTCGTGTCTGATTTAGCTTTCTGGCAGATTTTACATGACGCTAAAACTCGTCGAATACGTTTCTCCATGTTGGTAAAATAACAGTTCTGTCTCAGTATAAGAAAACATTTTCTGGCTCCGTAATGTGCGTAACTTAAATGAGTATACCAGATTAATTTGTTAACAAGTTCGTCAGGAATGCATAATAACCAATTGTTGCTGTCAGGATGAGAGCGGCGAAACAGAATGTCATTGCGTACAGTGTAATGGTTTCTAATGGTAACATTATTCCTATCTTGCTAAAGGTGTTTAATTTCTTTTCATATGTTGTCTTTGTTCTGCTCTTATGCTATATCTTGTAATGACGACGAAATGAAATTTTCAAATGCAACTTGTTGAATGTACATGACGCTGAAATTTGCTTTGCAGAAGTTGGTTGCGATGTCTTGCTGATTGTTGCTGAGAGAACGGGATAGTGCGTTTGCTGCAATATTTTGTGTGCCGGGAATGTGAACAATTGTAAAATTAAATTCCTGTAGATAAAGTTTCCATCTGCTTAATCTGTCGTGTGTAAATTTTGCGGAAAATAAAAATTGTATCGCTCTATGATCTGTGTAAACGGTAGTGTGTCTTCCATAAAGAAAATGCCTAAATCTGGTAAAAGCCTATACAACACATAATGTTTCAAGTTCTGTAACAGAATAATTTCGTTCAGTAGGTGACAGAATGCGACTTGCAAAAACGATGTTTTTAATTACTGTACAACCATCCTCTTCAATTTCCTGAAAAATATGTACGCCTAAAGCGGTGTTAGAACTGTCGGTGGCAATGGAAAAATTTCTAGTAATATCTGGGTGTGATAAAAGTGGTGCATTCAACAAAGCATGTTTCAAATAACATTCTCGTGAACAAGATTCTGTCTGTCAAAGTTATTGCTTGCGTTACTGGAATATGCAACCTGTAATGTATTTAATTAAATTCTATCTGACGTGTTATTATTTTCAGGAGGATGCTGTGACATTTCGACTATTTGAACTTTTCTGTTATTTCTTCCTGACGTCTTACGTTCTGGATGATACCTACTGTCTGGTTCATTTATGATAATATGTTGTTGCTGATGTTCTTGCTGCTGATAAGATAGACTGTTTACATGTACGCTGAAAATTGTGGTCATTATTTTTACGTCTGTCATGATAGTCATTTCTATACAGTGCATTGCGATAGGAATTGAGATAGTGTGTTTTCTGTACGTACTGATTTCCTTGTTGCTGTGCGTTACTATTTGTTGGGGCCGACGCTATATGTGTACGCGGCGAAACATTAAAGCTTGGTTGACCTTGTAGACTGCATTGTTGGTTAGGTATGCTAACCGGCTGGTTTTGTTGCTGTTGCGGTGAAAAACGTCTATTGTTACCAAAATCTGTTCGCTGTTGCTGATAATTTTACACATACTGATGATTACAATTTTATCTGTTATTAAAGTTACGGCGATAGTTGTCATTTCGGGAGTGTCTAAAGAAAACTGTCACTTTCGGCAAAATGTGTCATATCGGGTTTTCTTTACACTTTTCTTAATCCTAGGTAGAGCAATAGTTGAAGAGCCGTTTTAATAGATATGAAGGATAGTAGAAGAGAAGGCAGCAGTGCAGAAAACTAAAGATGAAACAGCACTACTATGGCTCGGGGCCCTGTGCACGCTACGGCACATATTCATTAAAGCGTAATGAATCCCCTGAGGTCTATTACTCGCTGCAAATAAATTTTAGCTTTTGCGTTATAGGCAATGCCGGTGAAAATTCAAAAACAAATTGCTGTATCCATGCTAATTCTAGTTTCTGCATTACAGGTAATGGCGGTGAAAGTACAAAAATAAATCGACGTATCCAGATCAATGCGTATACCTGTGCTCTGTCATTTTCAAATACCTTAGATTTTTTTACAGATACAAATTGCTTATAATCAACGTTCTCGTCACTGAATGTGTGAACAGGTTCACGATTACATAAGAATCTGTTTGTCTGTATCTTTTCGGATTTTAACTCCCGTAGTCTCTGTAAATTACCTAAGTTACACTGGCTGTGTGAGTGTGACAAATGATCGGAATGTGCCGTATGTTGTGACGTGTTAGTGACTGAACATTTTTCATTTCTGTCACTTTAATCCGTTCGTCAATTTGGTTGTTCTGTTGTTCACATTTCTTATCGACTTCCGTATCCAGAGTGTGTGAAAGTTCTGGTGACTTTAAATTAAACTCGTCGTGTAACTGTGTTGCGTTTTCTGAACATTGTTCAGTGACTGCATTAATTTCGTCTCTATGTGATTCTGTTGTGCCTGCATGTCTATTACCTAATTCTTGTGCAACAGATCTAATTTCTTCACTACTGTTACTAGCACAAACCTCAATTTCCTCACGTAACTGATCTTTAGTATTATGACACTGCGCGGCAACGGCTGTAATCTGTTCACTAAGTTGTTTATTCTGTTCATTAAGGTTGTCGTGTTTTTCATTTGACTGTTTGAAACTTTCACTAATTAGTTTGATCGACCTCTCATAATTTTCATTGATTTGTTTGCACGATTCATTAATTTGTAGCAATAATGCCATAATTTGATCCAAGCCAATATTACCTACCGTATTCTCTGTGCTGTGTACTGGTGTATCTGCTTTTGTCGCGTTTTGTGTATCCATTTGGTTATTCTGTGATTCTTGAAAATGTTTGCTAATCGGATGTGCACTGCTAGTCACTACCTCGGAATCAAATAAATCTGTCGTACTTTGAGTACCTGTTCATTGTCGTTAGAAAAAATTATGTGTTCATTACGTAAATTTTGCAAACCTGATGTGTCAAGCTGGGCAGCGTTCATTGTAACAGAACGTCCCGCGTCATCAATTGTCGTTAAATTAACAGAGGACACCATTGAATTCGTTTGTTCATCATTAGGATAAAAATCATTATTAGTGGTCGGTACGCACTGATTGTCTGTAAATGGAGGATTGTCATCATTACACTGCGTGTCGCAAGTGCTATCGGTCAAATTATTAGAATCGGCTATTTCACTCATTACACATCGCGATGTACTGTTAACAGTTTTTCGCGGCATTTTTCACTAATCAAAATTATTCACAAATGAAACAAAGACAATACAAAATGCAACAAACACAAATACAACAAAGAGCAAAAAAAATTGCCGATGATCTGTGAAAGAAAGAGTGACAAATTAGTAAAAATGGGTTGCGCCAGATGCTAACTACGTTTAAGTAATTAAGAGGAGATATATGACTACCTCTCAGAAGATTCACAAACAAGTACGATCCTGGCCGGATGTCGCCAAGTGTAACCTCCCCACAGAAATTTTGTTAAATGTAAATTGAAATGGAGCCAAGTGTAACCTCCCAGCAGTAATCTTTAAATAATTAAATGAAAATAGAGCCAAGCGTAAACTCCCCACAAAATAGATAATAATTAAATGAATTTTTCTAATATTGTAACATCTGAACAAAATTGGCTTCCATTTGTAATCTGTGTGCAGAAATGCATTCACATTTAATGTAACCTCAAAATTCAATTCGTAAATCCGTAAATAATAATAAAAAATGAGTAACCTGGTAAATTTTATAAGGACAGCAGCGCTGACCATCGGCCCTGTAATCTGAATAACAAGAGCAAAAATTCTTACCTCAATAAAACTGCAATTATATCTGCTCTTAATTAGTCATTTTTCGACACAGCTTCGTGCAATGCTGGTGTATAATTTTTTTTCATTCTTGGAAGCAATGATAATGCATTGGAAATTGAAATGAATGCTTTTCTTTAAAACAGTTACTTTATATTATAAAATTATTATTGGCGCATTTTTTCTGAACAAATTAAATTACAATTAACATACATTATTAAATATGCGCAAGGCTGGTTCTTTACCTTCTATAACAATACTCATTGTCCAGAGTCCTGACCAGAGTCGCGAGCAGAGCACACCGCCGACGCATGCCGACTCCCGCAGGCTACTACTGTTCACTTGCTACTAAAGCCGACCGACTACTACTGTCCACTCGCGCAGACCAGCGCAAACTAGCGACAAGCAACAACTAACGATAAACTACTCTCTGGTCAGAGATTCTGTCATGCCTCGCCCATCGCCGGCAAAGCATACGTCTTACAACACTTGATGCTATCACAAGCCCAAGGTCCGTAAAAAAAATGTCACAAGCCATGGTACATTACCGTCGGTCACGCACACACACACACACACACACACACACACACACACACACACACACAAATACCTCAGGCAACAAGTCAGACTGACGACTATGAGTGGATGTCTGTTGTCGGACCTTGATTATACGTCTCTCGTAATGTTTTTTTTTTTAAATTCACTTATTCATTCATAAACTCAAGGTCTATTTACATGATTCCCTTAAATCTTCTGCAAGGTACTTCCTAGGAGATCGGAACATTTTTCTAAGGAATATTCGAGTATTTCGAATACTTTTACATTGGGCAATCGAAGACTTTCCCTCTACTGTTGCTTGAACAAACTATGTTTCCTGGCGGATTTTCCCAGCGTAGGTTCCCAGCTTGAGGCCATAGCTGGTCGCATGTTATATCAAGTGAGGAAGAACTCGTTGAGTTTATTAGACAGGACAAGAATTCCCATTTGAAATGAAACAAAGTACACAGGGTAAGAAACACAATCAGAGATTCTCCACGCTATATCATTGATCCAAGGCTCGTGTATTGCCTACGATATACTTTAATCAATTTCACCCTGGTTTTTCATCACATGAGGGACTCGAATTAAAGAAGAACGACTCTGAAAGTTCCTCCTAGCCTTCAAAACGTAGGTTACCTGGGGTTCTCTAAATAACACGAAGCAAGTAGCTTCTAGTAAATGTGGCTGTTTTTTTGCCTAATGCTCGTCCAATTCAAGTTCAGCTCCACCAATAAAGTTGTCGTTGTTGGCTGGAAGTTCTCTCTTAGGAATGTAGGTGAAGTGATGGACGCAGTTCACGTCAGTGTCAGTTCCGATGTATGAGGGGGAACTTCCACACAACATAAGAAAGGACCACTTCATCGTTAAATCAGGCACTTCCAAACTATAAAAAAAACGATGGTAGATCATATTCAGCTGTTTGTTCGCTTATAACGTCCCAATGCATACTTGCAGACACAGACAGTTGACGCACCGATTCATCAGTTTCCCCTCGTTTCCGAATTGAATCTCAACAGTTCAATAGTTCAATGTAGACTCCGCGGACATGACGATTCTTGCCTGGTTCTCAGCTGATCATACCGAGAGTCTGTAAGAGGCGCGTTACGCATTGCTCGACTCAGTCTCTGTGACTTCCCGCAAGCTTCTAACAAACCTGATATTCACATGGCGTCCCTTCTTTCCTGGTCTCTTGTTGGATGTGTGTCAAGAGGGAGCAGCTGACAGAAGGAGGAGGGTGTGGAGTCTTGCCCACTCGTCGGTAATGGGGTACATAGAGGATGCAGCGTTCTCGGAATGCTATACAATTCAAACAAATGACATTAGTATTATTTCTATAAATCAATTGACAATACTTGGGAGATACATCAAAAGTCGCTAGCGAGAGGCGATACACAAAGTTCATGGAAGTTGACACGTCACTGATAACTAGAAGTCGTACATAACAGGTGAAATGTCTGCTGACTATATAATAGCTTCCACCTGCTTCAACAAACCTTTCAGCGTAACAACTGGAAGTAGGAAGCAGAGAAAAAAATGAAACATGATACTGCTCAGATGACACAGTCTGCTTTGCTAGACTGGAGAGCGCCATCTCTCAAGGGACTCTAGACTCCGGCATTACAAGTGGATATATTCGCTATTAGAGGATTCTTGGAGGAAAATCTACAAAGGTGCTACAAGGCTCGTAGCGCCTACTTTCATTCAGACAGTCAAGCAGCTGTGATATCTCTGTCAGCGCCCGCTACGAGATCAAACATAGTTACAGAATGCCATCATTCCTTGTGAGACTAGGGGAGAGTAAAAGCGTAAACTGGCTATGGGTTCCTGATCTCTCTGCTGTTACTGGTAACGAGCAAGTTGATGGGTTAAGCAGGACACGGGCAACAGCCCCATTTGTTGGACCGGGACCTGTGCAAACCATCACCAGTGTGATGATGAAATCTGAACTATGTAGCTCGATCAGAAGGTAGCAATTAGAACTTTTGACTGTCTGAACTGGCTTCAAAGGGAAGTTCTGCAACTCTGCGGTTGAGCGGGAGGCACATTAAACCCGTGGTAAGTTTAACAACTGGCTATAGGAACTTCAAGAAACATCTAGAGACGATGGGAACAGAGAAAGAAATCCCTAACTGTAGACTGTGTGATGTGGGGGATGAAACTACACAATTTTTAACCTTCAAGTGTGAAGCACTGGAAAGCCCAAAATGTTTGAGTCGGTAATTGTTCAAGAGCACTAGTAAAGGGACTCCTACTACTTTTCAAGGGTGCTGGCCAGATTTACTTGAATTACAGAAGGAGATTCCAGATAGTTTCAGTTCGGGAACAGCGGGTTGAGACCACTGATGGTGTGTCTCTCTGATTAACTCCAGTCATGCCAAGTCAATAGTCTTCAGATATACACTACACCAAGACTAAGAGATGTGATCACAACGAAATTTGTTCCGCCGATTAGGGACATGAAACTAAGCACATGATTAGCATTAAAGACCTGAACCCACACTGTGACTGTGGAAATTCAGTGCGAATTAGCTTCACCACATGCTGCAATCAGAGCTCCTAGATGTCGTGATATAGAATCAAAAGGCACCTGAATAAGGTGCTGGGGAGTACTCAGCCATACGGTTTGTAGGTGCGCCCACCAAGTGTCAACTGTGACTGCAGGATGACCTGAACAAATAAGTTGCCAACTAACCATATTCCAGACATATTCGATCGAAAGGGGGGGGGGGGCAATCAGGCGATCAGGCTGACCAGGGAAGCAGTGGTATCCATCGTTCTTCGAAGAAGGCTTGCACGTTCCTCGGTACGTGTAGCCGGGCATTGCCCTGCTGAAATGTGCCATGTGGAATGGCTTGCAGCAGGGGCTGTACCTCAGGCTGTAAAACCTTCCTGATGTAATGGTAGCTACTCAGATTGCCCTCAAGACGTTTGACGCGAGGTCGTGTGTTATTTGGCAACGGTGCCCAAACCATCACACTCGCTACTCAACAATACACTTTGTCCGACTCTGTGCACCACGGCGGCATCGAATGCGTACGCGGCCATCGCTGTAAGACAAGATGAAACGGGATTCATCCGAAAACACCACATTTCGCCACTCAGTACGCCTGGGTCAGCGTTCACGTGTCCGTTGCACTTCTGGTCAGTGGAAGCTGGCACAATGGCATGCTTGTCACCAATCCAGCCCACAGAAGACGGTGTCGAACTGTCGACGCAGACATGTCCATACCTGTTGGAATGCTGCAGCGTCGCGAAACACTGTGGACGACACTTACGTCCATTACATCCAAATGGAGAAGGTATCGGTGGTCTCCTGCTGTGGTCATATTGTGTCCCCTGTTGTGTCCACATAAACCTTACTGTTGAAGCAGTGTGCCCAGTGTATGAGCTGCCATGTCACGTAACAACAGACCCACTTAAGGAGAGCAATCACTCTGCCACGTTCGAACGCACTCAAATCCCGATAATCCACCCCGTGATGGCGGCGAGGCTTAGTGGCGCTTATTTACACGTTTCCATTTCGTGTATTGTCTCCGCGCCGACTGTGTGTTGCGTTACACTGTCCTCTCCAATCACACAAAAGAGGGCGCTGTAGCGCCGACGTGCACGCCGCCCCTGTGCTGTTTAAATCTGATGTTCTTCCTAGCAAGGCATACGTGACAAAGGCCTGAACGTGTTTACTTATAATTTCTGACTTGAGCATATCTGCTCGAAACTTTGACCATTGCTTTCTCGCTATGTAATGTTACGGTTTCTTAAAATTTCATTCTGATGAAGACATCCTTAGAGGTGCCGAAACCTAGATTCTTGAAACAAAGAGTTATTTGCAACCGCTTGACTGTGTGATTACTATACTGGAGCCATTTAAATCACTTATTATGGTTCCAGTGCTCTACACGTCTTCTTATCGTGGAGTGTTGCAGACGACTGTATCTGAGTATTAGACTTTTTACGATTGATGGTGTGATGTGTTCCTGACAACTACACTACTGGCCATTAAAATTGCTACACCACGAAGATCACGTGCTACAGTCGCGAAATTTAACCGACAGGAAGAAGATGCTGTGATATGCAAATGATTAGCTTTTCAGAGCATTCACACAAGGTTGGCGCCGGTGGCGACACCTACAACGTGCTGACATGAGGAAAGTTTCCAACCGATTTCTCATACACAAACAGCAGTTCACCGGCGTTGCCTGGTGGAACGTTGTTGTCATGCCTCGTGAAAAGAGGAGAAATGCGTACCATCACGTTTCACTCTGATGAAGGTCGGATTGTAGCCTATCGCGATTGCTGTTTATCGTATCGCGACATTGCTGCTCGCGTTGGTCGAGATCCAATGACTGTTAGCAGAATATGGAATCGGTGGGTTCAGGAGGATAATACGGAACGCCGTGCTGGATCCCAACGGCCTCGTATCACTAGCAGTCGAGGTGATAGGCATCTTATCCGCATGGCTGTAACGGATTGTGCAGCCACATCTCGATTCCTGAGTCAACAGATGGGGACGTTTGCATGACAACAACCACCTGCACGAACAGTTCGACGACGTTTTCAGCAGCATGGACTATCAGCTCGGAGACCATGGCTGCGGTTACTCTTGACGCTGCATCACAGACAGGAGCGCCTGCGATGGTGTACTCAACGACGAGCCTAGGTGCACGAATGGCAAAACGTCATTTTTTCGGATGAATCCAGGTTCTGTTTACAGCATCATGATGGTCGCATCCGTGTTTGGCGACATCGCGGTGAACGCACACTGGAAGCGTGTATTCGTCATCGCCATACTGGAGTATCACCCGGCGTGATGGTATGGGGCCCCATTGGTTACAGGTCTCGGTCACGTCTTGTTCGCATTGACTGCACTTTGAACAGTGGACGTTACATTTCACATGTGTTACGACCCGTGGCTCTACCCTTCATTCGATCCCTTCGGAACCCTACATTTCAGCAGGATAATGCACGACCGCATGTTGCAGGTCCTGTACGGGCCTTTCTGGATACAGAAAATGTTCGACTGCTGCCCTGGCCAGTACATTCCCCAGATCTCTCACCAATTGAAAACGTCTGGTGAATGGTGGCCGAGCAACTGGCTCGTCACAATACGCCAGTCACTACTCTTGATGAACTGTGGTATCGTGTTGAAGCTGCATGGGCAGCTATACCTGTACACGCCATCCAAGCTCTGTTCTCTGTTTGACTCAATGCCCTGGCGTATCAAGGCCGTTATTACGGCCAGAGGTGGTTGTCGTGGGTACTGATTTCTCAGGATGTATGTACCCAAATTGCGTGAAAATGTAATCACATGTAAGTTCTAGTATAATATATTTGTCCAATGAACACCCGTTTATCATCTGCATTTCTTCTTGGTGTAGCAATTTTAATGGTCAGTAGTGTATATTTGTTTCAAATTTTACAAACAGGAAATACAGGAAAGCAGTTTAGATTAATCCAGCCGTTTTGTTGCTCATATCACATTCCTTTACTGGTGATAATGTCGTATCAGAAACTGAATTTTTCAATAAATGCTAGCAATTGGAGGGACGTCCGTTTTCGCTTGGAATTTCTAAACTTCCCAGAAAACACCACTCCGCTTACATTGTAATTCGAGGATAGAGCTCCGTTATTAATCGGGACGGTGAAAGCTTGTGGAAATTTATCTCGCCGCGGCCTAGATGAGAATACTGGAGTGCCGTGAGGCTGCGCTTCGTTATGGCCCATTGTCGCGCTTACCGTTCGGCTAATGGCGCTTTGGCGACCTTACTCCCATACCGACGCAGCCTGCAAAGGTCGCGTGGCTATACAGCACGTGGGTTGCCACCTGGACTGAACTGTATATGGTTCCTCACGTCAGCACAACGTAGAGAGGGCCACCGCCCTATTACAACGACATCTTTTCGAAATATTTCAGAAAACAAAGACTCGCATTGCTTGAAGATAGTAAAAAAATCGCTTATAGTTGAATAGCGCCAAATGAGGAGGTGCTCTGGAGAATAGGCGAAAAAAGTAATTTGTGGAGAAAATTGCTTTTTTTCAGCATCAGATCAGACAAATCGTATCATAATTGGTTTAGACTTCTTTGCAAGTGGAGTGAATTTAACCCGCCTATAGATATGATCCATTAGTCTCATCTAATGATAACTTGCTAAGTATCCGGATCGGTGGTGATACCATTTATTTGACGTTAGAATGAAATCAATTATATGAAACTTAATATATGTATGTTCGTCTTCTATGTGCCCCTACACCGATCATGTGATTATTAGGATGAAACTTTAGTGGTTTGCTATGTATGCAACCTCGAAGGCTCCTGTGGGGGGAGGGGGGTAAGAACCACTTGACACACACAGTGGTCGGAGTTGGAAAGGATTGACTTATAAGCTTCACTAAGGAACGACTGGAGCAATTTCAATCAAATTTTCTTTTGCTGTGACTCATTATTTGTGTAACTATGTGTATAAATATGTTGTGAAGGCAATACATCTAAATCACCTTAGGGGAGAAAATGGGGTGAGAAGACGTAACTCGTAAAAATATTCGATAACGACCGGTATTAATATAAAATTCATTGTTTTCATGGTCGCCCACCACTACTTGGCAATCATCCTTAGTCGTTGGAATAGGAGGCGCGAGGGGGGGATAGGGGTGCAAGGACAGTGAGATACCAAAATATTTCTGTAACACCTGAAGGAATGTCTGCCAGAACTGGCCCACATATCTCTTGTTATCTGGAAAATAATCTGGTGTGGCAGTAACGCACCGCTGGTATCCTTATGGCCGAGGGTTCGGGCTGAAAAAGCGTAACATAAAAGCACAACTAACGAGCACTTGGAGCACTTTAAACCAAATTTTGTACATGTTGCTGTGGTCTTCAGTCCTGAGACTGATTTGATGCAGCTCTCCATGCTACTCTATCCTGTGCAAGCTTCATCTCCCAGTACGTACTGCAACCTACATCCTTCTGAATCTGCTTAGTGTATTCATCTCTTGGTCTCCCTCTACGATTTTTACCCTCCACGCTGCCCTCCAGTACTACATTGGGGATCCCTTGATGCCTCAGAAGGTGTCCTACCAACCGATCCCTTCTTCTTGTCAAGTTGTGCTACAAACTCCTCTTCTCCCCAATCCTATTCAATACCTTCTCATTAGTTATGTTGAAACGTCCCCTTTGAACAATTATACATGACTGTGTTTAAACTGACACACAATATTTTTAGCGCAACGCAATCTGACTTTCAAAAATCCCTACAAAAAATGGCCCTGACTAACATTAACCTATACCTTTCACAAATCACTTACCTCACAAAAATCTTCGTTACTCGAACTACTGCAATACAGCGAGCGCCACTACTGCCAGCTAAATAAAAGATTCAAACTACGGAAGGCACTAACTACTGATAGGCTTAGTTAGTAAATGAAAGATTTTAATAGAGAACAAACAATGTATTTACCTTAATAGTGTTGAAAAGTCATAATATACATAGCAGTTCATGACATCCAGTCTTACAAATTTCAAAACTCCGCCATTTCTCTCCCCACATCCACCACTGCTGGCGGGTCACCTCCAACTGCGCAACGCTACGCGCTGTTCCCACCCAGCTGCCCAACACTACAATGGCAGACAACAATGCAAACTAGCCACAGACTGCACACAGCACAGCCAGTGATTTTCATACAGAGCGCTACGTAACGTTGCCAATAAGAAAACATAAACAGCCTACTTACAATGTGATCTATCTATCTAATCTTCAGCATTCTTCTGTAGCACCACATTTCGAAAGCTTCTATTCTCTTCTTGTCCAAACTGTTTATCGTCCATGTTTCTCTTCCATACATGGCTACACTCCATACAAATATTTTCAGAAACGACTTCCTGACACTTAAGTCTATACTCGATCTTAACAAATTTCTTTTCTTCAGACACGCTTTCCTTGCCCCTGCCAGTTTAGATTTTATATCCTCTCTACTTCGACCGTCATAAGTTATTTTGCTCCCCAAATAGCAAAACACCTTTACTACTGTAAGTGTCTCATTTCCTAATCTAATTCCCTCAGCATCACCTGACTTAATTCAACTACATTCCATTATCCTCGTTTTGCTTTTGTTGATGTTCATCTTATACCCTCCTCTCAAAACACTGTCCATTCCGTTCAACTGCTCTTTCAAGTCCTTTGCTGTCTCTGACAGAATTGCAATGTCATCGGCGAACCTTAAAGTTTTATTGCTTCCCCATGGATTTTAATACCTACTCCGAATTTTTCTTTTGTTTACTGCTTGCTCAATATACTGATTGAATAACATCGGGGACAGGCTACAACCCTGTCTCACTCCCTTCCCAACCACTGCTTCCCTTTCATGTCCCTCGACTCTTATAACTGCCATCTGGTTTCTGTACAAATTGTAAATAGCCTTTCGCTCCCTGTATTTTACCCCTGCCACCTTCAGAATTTGAAAGAGAGTATTCCAGTTAACATTGTCAAAAGCTGTCTCTAAGTCTACAAATGCTAGAAACGTAGGTTTGCCTTTCCTTAATCTTTCTTCTAAGATAAGTCGTAAGGTCGGTATTCCCTCACGTGTTCCAGTGTTTCTACGGAATCCAAACTGATCTTCCCCGAGGTTGGCTTCTACTAGTTTTTCCATTCTTCTGTAAAGAATTCGTGTTAGTATTTTGCAGCTGTGACTTATTAAACTGATAGTTCGGTAATTTTCACATCTGTCAATACCTGATTTCTTTGGGATTGGAATTATTCTTGAAGTCTGAGGGTATTTCGCCTGTTTCATACATCTTGCTCACCAGATGGTAGAGTTTTGTCAGGACTGGCTCTCCCAAGGCCGTCAGTAGTTCCAATGGAATGTTGTCTACTCCGGGGGCCTTGTTTCGACTCAGGTCTTTCAGTGCTCTGTCAAACTCTTCACGCAGTATCTTATCTCCCATTTCATCTTCATCTACATCCTCTTCCATTTCCATAAAATTGTCCTCAAGTACATCGCCCTTGTATAGACCCTCTATATACTCCTTCCACCTTTCTGCCTTCCCTTCTTTGCTTAGAACTGGGTTTCCATCTGAGCTCTTGATATTCATACAAGTCGTTCTCTTATCTCCAAAGGTCTCTTTAATTTTCCTGTAGGCAGTATCTATCTTACCCCTAGTGAGATAAGCCTCTACATCCTTACATTTGTCCTCTAGCCATGCCTGCTTAGCCATTTTGCACTTCTTGTCGATCTCATTTTTGAGACGTTTGTATTCCTTTTTGCCTGCTTCATTTACTGCATTTTTATAGTTTCTCCTGTCATCAATTAAATTCAGTATTTGTTCCGTCACCCAAGGATTTCTACTAGCTCTCGTCTTTTTATCTACTTGATCCCCTGCTGCCTTCACTACTTCATCCCTCAGAGCTACCCATTCTTCTTCTACTGTATTTCTTTCCCCCATTCCTGTCAATTGTTCCCTTATGCTCTCCCTGAAACTCTGTACAACCTCTGGTTCTTTCAGTTTATCCAGGTCCCATCCCCTTAAATTCCCACTTTTTTGCACTTTCTTCAGTTTTAATCTACAATTCATAACCAATAGATTGTGGTCAGAGTCCACATCTGCCCCTGGAAATGTCTTACAATTTAAAACCTGGTTCTAAATCTCTGTCTTACCATTATATAATCTACCTGAAACCTATCAATATCTCCAGGCTTTTTCCATGTATACAACCTTCTTTTATCATTCTTGAACCAAGTGTTAGCTATGATTAAGTTATGCTCTGTGCAAAATTCTCCTCTTTTATTTCTTCCCCCCAATCCATATTCACCTACTACGTTTCCTTCTCTTCCTATTCCTACTATCTAATTCCAGTCACGCATTACTATTAAATTTTCGTCTCCCATCACTATCTGAATAATTTCTTTTATCTGATCATACATTTCTTCAATTTCTTCGTCATCTGCGGAGCGGAGTAGGCGTGGGCTTCGTGTCTATCTTGGCCACAATAATGCGGTCACTATGCTGTTTGTAGTAGCTTACCCGCACTCCTATTTTTTTATTCATTATTAAACCTACTCCTGCATTACCCCTATTTGATTTTTTATTTATAACCCTCTATTCACCTGATTAAAAGTCTTGTGCCTGCTGCCACCGAGCTTCGCTAATTCCCACTATATCTAACTTTAACCTATCCATTTCCCTTTTTAAATTTTCTAATCTACCTGCCCGATTAAGGGATCTGACATTCCACTCTCCGATCCGTAGAACGCCAGTTTTCTTTCTCGTGATAACGACGTCCTCCTGAGTAGTCCCTGCCTGGAGATCCGAATGGAGGACTATTTTACCTCCGGAATATTTTACCCAAGATGACGCCATCATCATTTATCCATACAGTAAAGCTGCATACCCTCGGGAAAAATTACGGCTGTAGTTTCCACTTGCTTTCAGCCGTTCGCAGTACCAGCACAGCAAGGCCGTTTTGGTTTGTGTTACAAGGCCAGATCAGTCAATCATCTAGACTGTTGCCCCTGCAACTACTGAAAAGGCTGCTGCCCCTCTTCAGGAACCACACGTTTGTCTGGCCTCTCAACAGATACACCTCCGTTGTGGTTGCACCAACGGTACGGCTATCTGTATCGCTGAGGCACGCAAGCCTCCCCACCAACGGCAAGGTCTATCGTTCATGGGAGAGGGGGGGGGGGGGGATTTGGTACATACGTGACGCATTATTTATACAAAAATACTGTGGGAGTAAGATACAACTACTGCTATGGGTGGGGGTGACGATGAGGCGTGACATGTATTAACAACCTGTTGGTATTTCTTCTCAGTAATTGGTTAACTTGGAATACTTTAAGCGCCATGTGTCTCTTATTGGCGTTATTGTTTGCATCGTGAGAACGTGGACAGCAGCGGGCCAATAGTTCTCAAAACGAGTTTCGGCCTATTACAAGTACATTTAACGTCCTCTCTAGAATCAAATGGTGTAAAACAGCGGAGGATCAGACAGTTGCCAGCGACAGACATTTTCCTCGAAACGACAATCAGTTACCGGCAGAATTACAAGATTCGTCAGAAACGAGATGAAACTGCAGTGTGAAATTCGCTACAGACACAGATGGAGTATGTGTACAAATATGTGTAAAATACGTTGAATGTATGTGAAATATATTTATGTGCGACCTGTAGAGGGGTCCAGAAAAATGTAGACAGTCTTTGATAGATAATATCTTTGGAACAAAATGACATATCGTTGCAATTTCGCGCAGTAACATAGTCCATTGTTTTCTCAACAGATCTTGGCGTGCGTTTTCCAGCAGATGACGATGTGGCATTGCATGAAGTAAGATTGTCGTCTGAGCAACGCAATGCCGCATTGAAGTGGTACTGGAAGTATCAAAACATGATGGAGCTACAACAGCAATGGCGTAATGTGAAGGGAGCTGAGCCATCAACAGGTACAAGAATTTGTTGTATTCGCGATAAATCTGACCGTACTGTTCAGGATGCATAAGGAAAGGCATGACCAACCAAAAACAACAAGTCCAGCTTTCAGCGCTGCTGTGTTCTAACATTTTACTAGGTCACCTCAAAAATCTGTGAAAGCGGGATGAGCTGATCAAGTGTACGACAAATTCTGAAGGCTGCGAAGTGGGAGGTGTACATTCCAAGATCGCTACACGCTATGAACGAGGAAGGATGCAGTACTGCGGGTGGTTTGAAGGCATGCTTCGCGAGGATGGCCGGTTTCTCATTGATGGTTATCTGGTCCGACGAAGCGGAATTCAAACTGAACCGTACTGGAACCTCCACAACTACGTGTACTGGGCTCCTGAAAAATCCTCGCGTTCACGTGGGCAAACATGTTAATCTACCGGCTGTTAATGCGTGGTGTGGTCTGTCATCGAGCAGTTTGACTGGTCTATTCTTCTTTTAAGGTACCGTAACTGGTGAGGTGCGTCTTCACATGTTGGAAACATCGAGTTTACCCGCCATCCGAGATGTGTTTGGAAGTAAAAGATTTTGCCTACAACAAGATGGCACTTCGCATCACTACCACAGAGATGTGAGAGTCTACTTGGATGGAAATCCACCTGGACGATGGTGCGCGGCCATCACACCAGCAACACCAGCTCGGTAAACAGTTCAGTGGTATCGACGTTGTTTGGCTGATAATGGGGGCCACTTTGAGCACACAAAATAACCTCTCCCCGTGAAAGAGTTGTGACAGTATGTCATTTTGTTCCATTAATACTGGCTATCAAAGAGTGTCTAATTTTTTCTGGTCCCCCCTCTATACAAAGTACGTAACATGTGCGAATGTGGCCGAATCTGCTGGAGAAAGCTTACTTTCTTTGAATAAGAAGGAAAGACCAAAAGTATTATATATCTCAAAGCACTTGAATAAACTTTTTAAACTTTAATTTTATCCACGAAAAGTCTTTGTCTTTCACTTATTTTGTACATGAAATGCGTCTATTTCGTACATGTGTACCTACTTAGAAAGAATAAACGCATGCCAGGTATATCTAGCATATATTGAATTAATTTCTTTTACGAAACGGTCACTGCGTTCCTCTAAGGAAGTGCTCCCCGTCTGTGTACTTATGTGGCAAACACTGTCTAGAAGGTGGGATATATATTTTACAGTAGCAGGAAATAACTTCAATGCCCTTACACAGAGTCTTTGAGGAAACCATAGTAGGAAACAAAAATTCATATAAATACAAGAGAATGAGGAGGTTGGAAAAGGTAAGGAAATCTCGGTTGGACCCACCCAACTAATCATAAGACTGAAGGCATTTTAAGAGAAAAGATAGTACCCGTGTTTTTTCGCTCACTGAGTTAACATGATACATTGCTACAACATTTAATGATTTAAATACTAAAACACTGCACCAGTTACCATAGTTTTAAATTTAGCACTACGCGTTTCGAGTAGTCGGTCTCGTTGTCAAGTGCATTTTGTGACGATACTGGTTTGTTACATGTGACTAAGCGACGATTTATATAATCATTTTACGTAAACTTTGCGAATGAAAGTGTGGAGCCTGTGAATTGTGGCATCTTAGTTCGTGTTTCTCTCAGCTGCTGGAACGTGGCTAGACGTGCCAATTGCAAGTATTAGGCGATGGGTGGACAACGGCGGAAGTCCCGGGAGGTTTCCCACTAGTAATTCCCATGGGCAATGGTCACGCGAGTAAGCTGCTTTCAGTATCTCTTAAGCCAGAGTACATCAAAAGTGCCTTTAAAAGCAATGCGAGCCACGCGAGCTTCCGAGTGATTTCAGCAAAAGCCCACAACTTGTCCTTAAAAGGGCCCTCACACGTTCAGTAATATTGTTGAACCGTCAATATACTGACCATCTGAGAGCGCGTATTGACGTATTGTCAGTACTAAAAATATTGACGAGAAGCATTGATGGCCATCAAAATATTTTCAGTATTGTCGATTCATACAGAGCGTATGAAGTCGAGTATTGACAGTATTCGCCTTGCAGATGTTGGCACAGCTTCGTTAACCAGCCACATGGCGCTAGTGTGCAGTCACTGCGTGTTTGTGTTTTTAGTTCATCCACGTTAGTCTTTGTGCGTTTTGGTTTCTCATCTCCGTTGAAGTTTGCCTTTCACAAAATGATCTGGCCTGTGATGGTAGAATTTATAGAGAGCTACCAGCGAAATAAACCCTTGTGGAATTATTCCGAAAAAGAATGTATGTACAGAAATAAGAAAAATGCCGCCTACGAAGAACTACTGAAAACATATTGAACGTGCTATGCTAATGCAAAACTGCTTAAGGAAGCAATTTAAAAAAATGGAAGACAGTAATCGCTCCGGTGCTGGAGCTTAAAATGTATACATACCAAAGTACTTTCCGGATGCTTTGTTTTTCCGATTGAGACCGAGGGCTT
Source organism: Schistocerca nitens (assembly GCF_023898315.1). Taxonomy (NCBI): domain Eukaryota; kingdom Metazoa; phylum Arthropoda; class Insecta; order Orthoptera; family Acrididae; genus Schistocerca; species Schistocerca nitens. The sequence continues at coordinate 280,648,688 of NC_064620.1, forward strand.
TGTGGCTGCATCAGTTTCATTGGAAGTGGTAAGTTACATTAAAACAAAGTTTTGCTTTACAGTATCTGTTTATTTTATTGCAAATAATTACGATATTTTAACTAAGCTTTAGATTACTTAATTATTACAAGAGGACATTATCTTGCCAGAAGCTTTCTCCTTATTAGGAAAATAGTGAGGAACTTTGCCTCCAATATTATTTGCTGAAGTTCTCGCATTCAGAAATCGCCCCCTTTCCAACTGCAAAAGATCTCTACTCACTCGATTAATACATCTTCTGACATTACCTGTTGTATGGTCTTCAATGTCTACCACTTCTTGTATATAGCGTGCTGGCTTGTAAATATGCAGAAGACAACATCCCATTGTAATGAAGTTCACATTTTCAGGCTTCAAGGTAACGTGTTTCTGGAATATCACAAAACTAGGTACTATACGCGGTATGGCAACTTTTTATTAATGACATTCATTGTTTCTATCTGTAAGACTATGAATTAGATGAAGATGGAAATGTTACAGAAATTTTGTCATCTGCCTCATCACCACCTTCTGCGTCGTCATTAGCTTCTGCTTCATCACCACTTTCTGCTGCATCACTTGCTTCTGCCTCATCACCAGCATCCTCATCAAGAGCTGCAGTCAGACCACAACTTGGGAAATCAACAAAGAGGTAAAGAAGTGAGCAGGATGTTCTTGGCAAAGCGTACTAATTCAAAACGAGACACAAAACAGAGGAAGAGGCAATTGGAAAAGTCTGCAGTATGAAACTCAAATCAGTCAGTTCAGACCAGTCAATATTTGCTCAAAACCATATTTTTGATGTATTATTGGCAGAACAACTGCGATGTCTGGGGATAACGTATCCTTCTCTAGGACTGATCCAGACCAGAGCAACAAATGTCGTTCCTACACAACCCGAAGACAGAGCACCAGGTCAAATTGGGAAAATAAAAAACATCTGTGTTCCTCAAACAGCAAGGCAAAGACACAAGTGCTGCAACCTGTTCCGTCTGGAAAAGATTATATTAGTAGTTTGAATAGATGTAACTTTGATACAATTTATACATTAACTGTGTTTGTTTACTGTATCTTGATATATCCTAGAAGTGGCCTTTCCTCTTTTACCAAGTCATAGCTTAAAATTTCTTATGTTCATCATGTTATGGTTATGTGCAGTTAGTTGGATTTTTTTATAATGTGATTTAGTTGTTGCTCATGAGAAGTCTTCTAAAATGTCACTACTTTAGTCACTTTGATTTAGTGAATGGAATCATTATTACTACCACTGAATTCTTCCCGAAAATGACTTTCCTTTTTGTGTATATATGTGTAATTTGCTGAAATAGTGTTTTATGTTTTGTAGTGTTCGCCCCGATAGCTGAATAGTCAGCGTGATGGATTGCCGTCCTAAGGGGCCCGGGTTCGATTCCCGGATTTTCTCCGCTAAGGGACTGGGTGTTGTGTTGTCTTCATTATCTTTTCTTTCCCATCCGGCGCGCAGGTCGCCCAATGTGGCGTCGAATGTAATAAGACGTGCACCAAGGCGGCTGGACCTGTCCCGTAAGGGGCCTCCCGGCCAATGACGCCAAACGCTCTTTTCCATTTTCGTGTTTTGTAGTCCATAACTATGCAGAATATGTAGTCTCATAATATATGTCTCCCATTGCTGTGAATCCATTGTGTGTACATCCCGCCACATACCTGATGGACACATTTACTTACTTCAATATCTAGGTTAGGAATATGTTTACACACAGCAGCATGTTTTGCATCAAATAAAGTCAGTACACTGACACACAAGTTTCATTCAGATAATTTCACGAAAAGTGAAACCAAAATGGAAAATTCTGCAATGCAACCGAGTTTTTCATCCTGTATATCAAATCAAAAGTTAAAATGTGGAAATTCTAAAATTGTACAATACCTCACACAGTAATATATTTGCACTGAAACAGAAGTAATGAAGATTTACTCAGTGTGGGCGAAAAACACACGACATTTGGTACATTATATTTTGATACAAAACCGTTCCTTTATTTAGAATATATCATTTAGACATAACCAAAAATTTAGAACAGTATTTGAAATACATTTTAAATGTCAGAAACAAAAGCATTAAAATAGTTTAAGGAAGTCAGTTACTGATAGGTACATAATAAATTAAATGGAAATGTTTGTATCAAACCTATAATTTTACATTTGATGGAAAAGCTCATATGCTCTTTTTTTATTTGGCCATGACAGATAAACTTCTAGCAAGAAAAAGTTTTACAACTTCTTGCAACTGCCAGAAATGTTGTTACAGATGTAACACTTGATTTTACTCTACTGAAAAAGGAAATTCAAAATATTTTTTCAAAAAGACAAAAAGTAGTAAGAATAATTTCTCAACTAATTGCTCACATGAACTCAACAATTGGTGTTAACGGATAGTGATGACACGAGAGAAGTAGTTGAAGTGGTGCAGGAAGGTTCTATAAATATTTTCTTAATGTTAGATATCAAGCTTTTTGTCCATCGTTTTATCAAAAGTAAGGTACCTTCTTTGAAATGACAATAGCTGAAGATGTTTCAGACAGCATTTGTGTACTCCAGATTGATTTTAGTGAAAATTTCACTATTACTCCTCAGGATGAGCTGTAACATGCATACCAGAGTAAAGAACAAATCACTATTTACATAGCAGTGGCTTATACAGTTACCGGTCTAGTTTCATATGCTATGGTATCTGATTAGCAGCAACTCGATGAGCTAGCTGTTGATGCTCTTGATCAGGACATACTTCAGAAACCAAAAAATAAATTTCCTAATCTTAAGGTGGTAGAAATACTCTCTGCAGATGCTAGCCAATATTTCAGTGACTGGTATGCAGTTTGATTGTGGTCCTGTGATAAAGTTAATGAAACAGAAGTTCCAACAGAGGAGGTAAAAACACTTGATGAGAAGTTACAGCAGCACTGGAGTGAATCAGAATTCTTCCAAGACCACATTCCCCTCACCTTTGAGAAATATGCAGTGGGTTGTTGATCTAGAATCTGAACAAGAACATATATACAAATTTGTTCAACAAGATGTCGCTGAAAAATGTAAAAAAAACATTTTAGTTAAGTTGCTTAAAAGTAGGGAACAAATTTGGCCAGAAAAAGACAATACTAGTGAAACTGATATTTCCCCACTGGTGTGTACTTTACAAGAACCTATCACAGATTCTCAGTAAATTAAATTCAAGATTTTGAAGTGCATTTGGTTTCTGTTATCTGAGTGGTGTTCGTTTATTCACAAATTTGTCACCACACAATGATTTTAGCATTGTGGAGTATATAATGTCAGTCCTAAATTATAAGTTAACTGGACTTGTTACATCTGTAGCACTAAAATGTTACAACTGTGAAATGTAACTAGATTATTTTATATTAGCGTGGGCAAATTTGTTTAAACTGTGATACATTTTCGTAAATACTCGCCCTCATGATTCATGTAAATACTGAAAATTTCTGTTTGTGCTGAAGAATACAGCAGATATTACAGGACATTCAAATACGTGTGCATTATCATCGAATTTCTCAGTTATTTCTGTAACACTACTGTCTTATTTTTTTTAGTAACAAATGAAAACAGGTAGCTTAATCAAATCTTGCTGTATGTGGTATCAGTATAACAAAAACATGTAACTTCAGTGCTTTATTTTCTTGTTTATATTTCATTTTCAATTATAATAATTTTACATCTGCAACGTTCCATAGTCCTGAGCGCAATTTCATTTGTTAAAATTATAATTAGCTTTATTAAAGTTAGCACAAGTGTTACAGAAATGTAACACCTATTTAAGTAGTATTTAAGGACACAGCTTCAAAAAATATACTTTCAGTATGAGTAATTAAATCTATAGAAGATAGTTTGTGAGAGCAATTATAAATAATTTGTTGAAGTACTTAAAGTGTAAATAGGGGAAGTTACTTTACAGGAATTCAGGCTGAGATTAAAATTCCTTGTTATTAGGTAACCATCAGGTTTGTTTAGGAAAGCTGTGTATACTAAGTGTGGTACTTACTCACAAATTTTCAGTGGATACTGGAAGCATTAAAAGAAGTTTGTACCTTAAAAATAGTTATTATGTATAAATACATTACAACATTTGGAGTAAGATTCAGGTTACTTGACTGTTACAAAATAATATTGTCTTTGCAGGGAACTTTCCCCTCATTAGCGAAACAGCTAGCAAATTTGTCTCTAATATCCTTTTGCTGCAGCACTTGCATTCTAAAATCATCCTCTTTGCAGCTGCAAAAGATCTGTGTTCACTCAATCGGCTCCTTTTGTAATACTGCCAGTCATATAATCTTCTACATCCACCACATCTACCATTCCATGCAGATAGTTGATTGGATTTTCCTGTATTATGTAGTTGTGTAGAAGACAACACGCCATTATAATTATGCTCATCTCTGGTGGCTCCATATTAATGTCTTTTTGTAATATCCCAAATTTTGATACTCGGATTCCAAATACATTTTCTACTACTCTTCGTACTCGTGAGAGTCTGTAATTAGAAACACGTTTCGTGCTGTCTAGTCCATTTGTACTGTACAGTTTCATGCAATTGGTATGTAATGCAAATGAGTCATGTTTTACAAACAGAAACTGAAACTTTTCTGCACTATTTGGTATGAAGTTAGGGTCGTGAATGTGTAAAGCCCCACTCACAAATAGATCCAAAAATTTGATGCAGTGAATGTCACCACCATCGGAGATTCTTCAACTGAACCCAAAATCAACAGAAACAAATTTGTAGTGAGCGTCCACAACAGCCATCAACACCACACTAAAATAGCCCTTATAGCTATGATAAACAAAACCTGAGTTCATGGTTTTTTAAATGTCTTACATGTTTACCATCTATGGCACCCAAACAACTGTGAAAATTCCATTTGCTTCCACAATCATGAGCAACATCCCTCAATTGGTCTTCTGTTTTTGGCACCTGAAATAAAATTATTACTTGGTATAACAACATTTGTTAGTGAAATTCAGTTATTGTTTCGTTCTACAGATATATAAAGTAGATGAAAATGACAGATTTGTAGAATTTCTATCACTGATTTCATCGTCAAGGATAGCAACCATATCAACATGGTAAATCAATGAAGATGCCGAGAGGGTAAAAGTGACTATGATATACTCAGCATGGCCTATAACTTCCTGACAAAATAGGAAACAGAGGAGGAGGAGGAGAAGGAGGATGAGGAGGCAATAGCCGAAGTGAGAAGCTTAAAACATGTTTTCAGTTTCATGGAAAATGAACTGCCAAGATTAAGAATACTGTTTTCAGACAACAGTTTAAGCTGAAGACCGATAATGTATTTTACAAAGTATAGACAAAGTTTACGAAATGTGTTGTGAAATCGAAGATCCACGTATCTAATTGTAATCTCCATTGTCGTAGTAACACTAGAATTGCACAACTATTACATACATTTATGTAGTATTTAAAGACAGTTTTAAACATTAATTCAGTAACTAGAACACACTGTCAGTAGGAGCAATTGCGAGTACGTAACCACTGTAGTAGCCTAGATACTGTAGCTGTATGGCGGACAAATAATTTGTTGAACTACTTAGAGTGAAAACAGGATAAAGTATTTTTCAAGAATTTAGTATAAGCTTAGAATTCCTTGTTTTTATTCAATCTTCAAATGCGTTCAGCAACAGTATATGTGCTGTGTCACGTAACCAGAAATCTTCAGTGTGAAAAAGATACAGTTGTCCAGCTACAAAGCAAAAGGGAAAATTCTTCTACCTCAAAAATATGTCGTCAAATCTTGATGGCGCTGACAAACATCTGTGGTGTAGCCCAAAGTCTAGGTTAATTTCAAAGGCGTCAGTTGGGTTAAGAGTTGCTGAAGCCTATCAATATAATTTCCAAACAAAGGCTTTAGTAGCAGATAGACATGTAGTGCTTTACCATCATATAAACTAAAATTGCAAAGTAAAGTCAGAACATGAACTTACGTATTGGACAAATCCCTGACACGTATTTTGATGCATATTATGTATGTGGGTGTACGAAAAATGCAAGCCTATACCTTTTACCCAGTGCGTTAGTAACTAGGTAAGTAAAATGCATGTCACTCCTAGCAAGTTATCACAGAACGTAAACAGAGAATAGTGTTTATTTGCTGAATATATTATTGTACCGCAGCTATAATTGCTTCACAGTTTTCCATAACAATTTTGCTGATTGTGCCTGCTAACGTTACAGCACTAAACATCAAGCACTCAAAAGACCTGCCTTTCGCCAGAAATCTCGAAGTTACGCTCAGTCTCTCGTCAACTGGGGATGCATCTCATTAACGTATTTCGCTTCTCTATTTTACCTCGTATCAACATTAATAACTTATCGTACAATAAAGGTATCACACGAAAACATTTCATGAAATCTTTCGGGTGTGGTTCTGATTTCGGTTAGTTAATTCACATCTGACCAGTCGCTCCTTTTCTTCAACCATTCTCTGACCTATTTCCTCTTTTTCGTTGTTTTATGTTGTTTACCAACTATCGCTAATATAATTGCAGCAAACGCTTTCTTCTGGGCATTTGGTATTTTACCCTCGTGAAATCGCGTTGCCAGCTAACATTTTTGGTCAATATTATTGATGGTGTGAGGTCGCTTCATTATATTGAAGGGTTTTCAAACTAGTACTGTCTATAAACACTGAACGCAGCACGCTCCTTGAAGTGGAAGCAGAGAACAGAGCCACCGCTAAGCGTGTGAAGTAAGCTGCATTTATATACCCAGGCATCATTCCGCAATCATAAGGCGAGGGCCAGTACACTGTCAACTTTCAGTTTGTTGACAGAGTGCCGGAGAAGAAAATTCTGCAGGCTTTTCATGCATACAGGAAGAGAAAGAGAAATTTTTAGTTGTCGCTGCGGCTAACCTTGCGATTTCCTCCCCACCTACAGCAATTTTTGAGAAGTGTGTGAGAGTAGACAGTCGGTAGTCGATTTTTGGGGCGAATACATAGTGGCGGTTCATGTCTCTTTGGAGAGTCGCTGTTCGGACCCCTGCTTCAACTTGGCGCTCCTTTAGCTGTTTTGGAGCAAGTGTCGAGTTTCGTGTTTGCATTGTCTCTGCACTACACAGCTCGCAATTTGCGAGTCTGTTTCGTAATTTGTGACTGCTTTTTATCGTTAGTTCTCTATCATACTGGAAACAAAGTCAATGCTATCCAGTACATTTTCCTTTCGTGTGTTGTCGAGACTGGACAGTGATTTGCATCTCAGTTTACAGTCTTCTGGAGAGCATTCAGGTTCCTTCTGCACGGGCAGAACGTTTATAAATCTGGATATTATCACGCTGATGATTCAGAAAAATCTCAACACTGTATGCATATCGCTTTTTAAATTTTTTGATGAAAATCATTGTAAATCATTCCAACTTCAGTTTCAACAACAACGATTGAGAGTAAATTATTAGTATTTTTAAGATAAATTATTCTCATTCCGTTATTTCCTCCGGCAACCTACAGACGCGGTGACCCTTTCAATTAAAAACAAATATCGTTAGACGATTACAGCTCACTGCATTGCGGTCTCACCGTGAGGCATGCTTCCATTGTGATACAGATGCCATTAACAGAAACATATTCTTTTCATTTCATCTGGAAAGTTAGCTGGGCCCTTTTTAATTACATGGCTTGAATTGAAAACTCAGCTGCATTAGCGCTTAGCAACGTAGATAATGATCAGCTTGTTGGTTTCTGTCTGAACATAGACTCGCTTGTTTGGTTATTGTGTTTTGAGTTATAAGTGTGGCAGGCAGCTTGCATAAACGACTGCTGAACCCCAGTGGAGTCGCACATATTACAAGTACGACAAGAGACGTAAACATTTCAGTTTGTTTACATAAGTGTTTTGTGTAATACTTGAGTGTGTGTTTTTCTGCCTCCCTTGCTCTGTAGTCGCCTTTTTGAGGCTATACTGGAATCAGAAAATCTGTAAAAATTAAACTTGGGATATTTCTCATATGGTAAGGTTAGAAAGAGTATTTTTGTCCTTTTTGCCTACAGGTACTATGCCTCCTCCGTTACGCAGAATGCCAAACAAACAAACACACAAACACACACACACACAAACACACACACACACACACACACACACACACACGCACACGCGCGCGCACATTCCATTATTCACACTGTTTGTTTTTGAAATCAGATGTTACAGAAATTCCATGACAGTGTGATTTCATAAGGAGTTTGGATGCAGTAAGGGATCGTTTGCATCATTTATGTAAGGTTGTCGATTATAAATTTGTTTTAGTTTTACTATTAATAACTTTTAAATTATCTATTATGCTTTATATTCTGTTGTGTTATAAATGTTGAGTAGAGTTCATGAAGAATTGAACATCTTTATGGAATTTACTACAGTTATTACACACAGAAGAAAAATTTGAAATAACCAAATCATTCACTATCTAGCTCTCCACTGAGGATTTCTTCCTCTGACTTTTGTGGTGTAAAAAGTTTCCAGCTCCACCATTAAATCAGTTGTATGTGATTTATAGAGATGATGGGAGTATCTTAAATATCTTCTATGTTTCTGAATGGGTGTCCATCTTTTTTACGTGTTGCTATTGCTGATTTTGTGAATTAATTATGTGTGTAACAGTTTATGTGTTCAGGGTATCTGCAACTTGTACGTGTTAATTACCTTCTTTTGCAGCTTTAATTAAACTGTAAGTTTTATATCTGCAAGTAAGTAAAAAGAGGTCGAAAAACAAAGAAGACAACGTCAGTGTATCTAGTTTGAAAGTCACTGCCAATCCGTCCTATAATGAGGAAGTTTTACATATGATTTTTCATATTCCTGAGTCTGAGAATTCATCTTTTTCATTGATTAAAGTGTGCACTAATTTTTGTTGTAGTTTGTCGTTGTGGAGAAATCTATTTTCACTTTACATTGCCCAAGTAGCTTTGTTATTTTTTGAGAAATGTTGCCTACATAAGGTATGCTGGCCATAAATTTGATTATATTATTGGTTCCTCTTCGACCTGTCGGAGGAATCGAACCTCGTACCCCGTAATGTTTTTCTACGAAACTCCGATCTGATCCCTTGCGCGTCCAGGGCTCTACTTCTTGCTGGTTGTTGCACCTCTGAATGGAAGACGCACTATGTGTTGGGCCTCCTGACTTTGTTGAATGGCACTCCGTTTTGGTTTTCTCGTTAACATTGACGTAATATCACGGAATGAACTCTCCGTCCTTCTGAACATCGTCGTCACACTATTCACCTCGGAGCCGAGGTGCACCTAATCCGAAATAGCCCTGGCATTGTGTATTAGGGTGTTCAGCAAAGCTATCTTCTGTGCTGGATGGTGACATATTGTCAGTATCTAGTTTATAGCATGAGTCATATATGTGCAGACGTAGCTGTGAAAATTTGCATGATGTTTACTACAATCTCCGTGATAAGTAAAGGTGGAACTCTTTTTTTCTGTGTCAGTGTCACGCACTGACAGCGAAAGACGAAGCAGTTGCCTTGTGGCACATCGTTACACAGAAAAGTGCACATACTTCATACAAAACTTTATTAAAATAATTCATTAAAATAACCACCATAAAATGAACACTATCGTGACTCGCACGGTAGGAAAATTTCAGTAACTTCATTATAGCCGCGAACTTCACTGTCCCAATTAATTTGATGGTATGAAGATCAAAACCTTGTATTTGTCTTTGATATTTAACAGTTCCAGTATTCGTTTTTTAATTTCGGACAAGTGAGTGTTCTTTACTACGTCTATGAGCGAGTGTCATAGGAACTACTACATTTAGCTGTGGCACGAATAAGCTAAGTTTTGCCAGAAGTGGATTCGAACTCATTGCTTCAGACGAGGACAAGGACGTTCGGACGTGTTTACCATAATCTACGGTTACTATGGAGTCTTGCGGCCTAGACTACGTGGACTTTTTTTCTTCTTAACAACTGAATTTTATACATCTACATCTACATCTACATCCATACTCCGCAAGCCACCTGACGGTGTGTGGCGAAGGGTACCTTAGTACCTCTATCGGTTCTCCCTTCCATTCCAGTCTCGTATTGTTCGTGGAAAGAAGGATTGTCGGTATGCTTCTGTGTGGGCTCTAATCTCTCTGATTTTATCCTCATGGTCTCTTCGCGAGATATACGTAGGAGGGAGCAATATACTGTTGGACTCTTCGGTGAAGGTATGTTCTCGAAACTTTAACAAAAGCCCGTACCGAGCTACTGATCGTCTCTCCTGCGGAGTCTTCCACTGGAGTTTATCTATCATCTCCGTAACGCTTTCGTGATTACTAAATGATCCTGTAACAAAGCGCGCTGCTCTCTGTTGGATCTTCTCTATCTCTTCTATCAACCCTATCTGGTACGGATCCCACACCGCTGAGCAGTATTCAAGCAGTGGGCGAACTAGCGTACTGTAACCTACTTCCTTTGTTTTCGGATTGCATTTCCTTAGGATTCTTCCAATGAATCTCAGTCTGGCATCTGCTTTACCGACGATCAACTTTATGTGATCATCCCATTTTAAATCACTCCTTTTTTAATCTTTTTTATAAAGCACAAAATACAATTCCCCTTCATAAAAAATTTCAATATCAACAAAACATGACATCCGTCACTAGTGCAATCTCATATGTTGTCTGAACATAAGTTTGCCCGTTAAGTACATTTTGTTTGTCATTCCTCAAGAGGGTCTTCCCACTTGTGTTTCCTCAAGTTACGCTATAGATTTGAAAGTGAACTCTTGACCATCATTTTCAGGTCTTGACCTGTCTAGAGAGTCACACGCAGGTGACTGAGCACTGACGGTCCATATCTATCTGGGAGTCCAACGTTGCAATGCCATATGTAACACAATACCTATAAAGCTGAGCGTGTAAGTTTAATTTTATATTTTTATGCTTTTTAACAAGAGTGGATAGGTTTCGGTGATGGCGTCTAGCAAAATAGCTGTAAAATGCATGGGTAAAGTTTTAGCCTTTAAATTTCTCTAAACTTGTTTCCAATTGGGCTACGAAGTCTTTCGCGACGTATTTCTTGAATAAAAATCTCTCGGTGTCATGCCGCGTCAATTCAGGATAAAACTCCAAGCTTTCGACCACTACCTCCATGGTCGTCGTCAGGGCTAAAACTGACTGTCGTGAACTAGCGAGGTTCCCAATTTTATATGCCAAGGACGGCTTCTGATTGGCTGGAATACGTCGTAGCAACAGCGATATGGCGCGTCGTGAAGTGGTGCCCTCTATTTCCATAGATGTAGTTTCTATCCTGCGTTTCTTGCAGCGCCATCCCTTGAAACAGGAGGTAAAGTGCGGGAAGTTTTTCTCTGCGATTTTTCTTTATCCAGTGCACTCTTCCAAGTGTTGCTAAGTGCATAGCCGTTGTCTCTGTTAAAGTTATTATCGGTAAGTCTAATTTCGACTTCTTCCCGGATCACAGAGTCCCAGTAATTCGATGCGTGGCCTATTACTCTGGTTTCTTCAAATAAAATCTTATGCTTGTTAAGCAGGCTATGTTCAGCCGCCGCTGATTTTTCCAAATACCTGTATTTTAGGTGGCGCTGGTGGTCGATGCAAATATTGGCTGTCCTTAACTCTGATAGACGGAGCGACGCTGCGCAGTGGTTAGCACACTGGACTCGCATTCGGGAGGACGTCGGTTCAAACCCGCTTTCAGCCATTCTGATTTAGGTTTTCTGTGATTTCCCTAAATCACTTTAGGCAAATGTCGGGATGGTTCCTTCGAAAGGACACGGCCAATTTCCTTCCCCGTCCTTCCCTAATCTGATGGGACCGATGACCTCTCTGTTTGCCGCCCCCCCCCCCCCCCCTCCCAAACCAACAACAACAAATCTGATAGATGAAACACGTGGAAGATCTTTCCCGTGATACTTATTCAGTCTCCCCTGAGTATCTGAGTATCTTACTTGTTCGAGGTATATTTCTCAGTCCCTATACTCTTGCCACAATGATAACACTGATTCTCGTCAGATCACTGAAGTTAAGCGCTGCTGGGCTTGGCTAGCACTTGGATGTATGACCGTCCGGTCTCCCGAGCGCTGTTGGCAAGTAGAGTACACTCAGCCCTTGTGAGGTCAATTGAGGACGTACTTGACGGGGAAGTAGCGACTCCGGTCACAAAAACTGATAACGGACGGGAGACCGGTGTGCTGACCCCATGCACTCCATTTCCGCGTCCAGTGACGTCTGTGGGCTGAGGATGACACGGTGGTCGCTTCTTACCATTGGGCCTGCAAGGCCTGTTCGGACGGACATTCTTTTAGTCTCTGTTCATATGCGAGGTAGATTTAAGAAAACGGAATTTGAACGAACTGAATAATAATAAAATCCATTTTATGTTGGCTGCTACGCTAAAATAACTCAATCTACGTTATATTTGCAGACCTCACGTTCTAGAAATACAAGATGGAGAAGATCATAACCTCACACCTCTTTGAGATTTTCCACTTAAAACCCTTGTCCCTTAGTTTCAGACTCTTTCGTCTTGTGTATGACACATATGAGTAAGTTTCATAGGAAGTACTATATTTACACCAACTGCGACATGGTCGCGTATACAAACAGTGATCCAATACTGTCAAATGTTTTTTATTCCAGTCTTTGATCACAATATGAATTCTTTAGACGATGACCGGTTTCAGTCCGTAATGACCATCCTCAGATCTTCTTTACACCATGTCCTAAAGTGATAAGGCCATAATGGCAATCGTCAAAACATATAAATATAATCAGCACAGCATCGTCATATAGATCTAAAATAAGGTGTAGAGTAGGCCACATCGTCCACACAGTATTCATTGCAATAATGACTATGTGAAAGATGTGGCCTGTTCAACACCTTATTTTAGATCTATATGGCGATGCTGTGCTGATTATATTTATATGTTTTGACGATGCCGTTATGGCCTTATCACTTTAGGACATGGTGTAAAAAAGATCTGACGATGGTCATTACGGACAGAAACCGGTCATCGTCTGAAGAATTCATATTGTGATCAAAGACTGGAATAAAGAACATTTGATTACTATATTTAGATTTGGAGTGAGTAGTTAAAAATTTTTCAGAAACCATGCTCTCAGATGAGGACCAGAAAGCTCAAAGCCACTAACCGCAGGCAAGGGCTATCATTGAGGGTGGCGCCTTATCTCGCTCGGCCATTCAGGCAACTCTCAGGATAATTTCGCTTGTGAGTTTCAGTGCTGATGTGTGACCTTCAGACATGCGAGAACAGAGGTGAGTTAGCGGAAGACTTGTCAGTTTGCACAACTTATCGACACCGCATCTCGCTGACTAATGGGGGGGGGGGGGGGGTGTTTGCTTTCTTTTCTACTGAACAAATGTACGTTGGCCATTCGGGGATGATAGTGAGGGCAGTGAACCCATGCATTCACCGAAAGAAGACAGCGTAGTGACACCATTATGATCTAAGTAGACATTTCGTAACGCTCTCAGGAGCCCTTACCCACATATAAAGGAGATTAGATATATACGGGGTGTTGCTATTACACACTCTACGAGCTGTAGGCGGGATTCACAAAATGAAATTTTACATCAGAACATGCGTCTTGAAAAGAGAACAGTACTTGCTAAAATTTTTAACTCTTGCTATGTTTGTTAGATACCGCAACTTTGTCTTCTTGTGTTCCAATGTGTGTGTATTCCTAAGGGACCAAACTCCTGAGGTCATCGGTTCCTAGACTTACACACTACTGAAACTAACTTATGCTAAGAACAACATACACACTCATGCCCGAGGGAGGACTCGAACCTCCGGCGGTAGGGGCCGCGCTATCCGTGACATGGCGCCCTAGACCAGGCGGCCACTCCGCGCGGCTGCCTTCTTGGACTACGTACCGCAGAACATTAGTGAGGTAGTTGTACAGAATAGCCGTCGTCTTATTGATAAACTTTTGTAGATAACTAAGTAAGAAATATCAATATTAGTTTGAAAGTTAAAGCATGAGTCAGTTGTCCTTTACTTCTAACGATAATATGGAGTGAATCGTTTCCGGACATGTGTTCCTGTGTAACACTTTATCTTATACATCTTCTGACAACTTCTGCTCGCGAGTTAGCCTATAGAGCCTTCTAAATTTTGTGCACGCATTCATACCGACTCACTCCTCTGGGGCGCAGCGGACCTTCCTTTGTATGAAACTGCCCCCAGTAAAATTTGCACCTATACAAGAATTTGTGATATGCATTTTCAGTATTCCCGGAAACTACTTGTTCACTAAGTCACGGCGTAGCTGCACCTTGAGCATCCTCGTCCATCGGAAAGCTCTCTATGCACGCAGTAACGTGCTCTGCCGGCATGCTAATGACCAGCAACGTAAACATCCTTCTGCCGGGAGAAGAGCGCCACCTAGGGTCGACATAACGTGTTACCATATGGCCTCTTACTTACACATATTGCACTTCCTCTAATTGTTTTAACGTTTATATCCTGATTTACCTTATTCTATGAAGCGTACTCTGTGCCAATATGAAAAAAATGCATTCCCAACTTAAAATATTTGTTTGTTATTACGTAAGTTACTTTACGATTCATACTAAAGTGTATTATACACACATCAAAATAGTTTTGCATCACCCCCGTTCCCAGAACTCCTGAAGATGGACATTGACTGGGGGTATTTTATCACAGACACAGTCCCTTTGACTGTTCAGAGATGTCAGTAAATCCGCCCAAAGATGTAAAAAACCATGCATGAGCAGCGCCTATTAGACAGAGGGGATCTGACAGCCGATCAGTTCCAGTCATTCCACCAGGAGGGAGGTACACGGGTTGTGTTGTCTGTAATTCAACCATGTCTAGACGGTCAATACCGGGGTTCGATCGCGTCCGCATTGTTAATTTATGCCAGGAAGGGATCTCAACAAGGGAAGTGTCCAGGAGACTCAGAGTGAACCAAAGCGCTGTTGTTCGGACATGGGGGAGTTGCAGGGAGAGAGGAACTGTCGATGACACGCCTCGCTCAGGCCGCCCAAGGGCTACTACTGCAGTGGATGACCGCTACCTACGGATTATGGCTCGGAGGAACCCTGACAGCAACGCCATCGTGTTGAATAATGCTTTTCGAGCAGACATAGGCCGTCGTGTTACAACTCATACTGTAGGCTGCGTGATGAGCCGCTTCACTCCCGACGTCCATGACGAGGTCCATCTTTGCAACTACAACACCATGCAGCGCGGTACAGATGGGCCAAGCAACATGCTGAATGGACCGCTCAGGATTGGCATCACGTTCTCTTCACCGATGAGTGTTGCATATGCCTTTAACCAGACAATCGTCAGAGACGTGTTTGGAGGCAAACCAGTCAGGCTGAACACCTTAGACATACCGTCCAGCGAGTGCAGCAACATGATGGTTCCCTGCTGTTTTGGGGTGGCATTATGTGGAACCGATGTACGCCGCTGAATACGTGAATGCCATCCTCCGACCGATAGTACAACCACATCGGCAGCATATTGACGAGGCATTCGTCTTCATGGACGACAGTCCGCGCACCCATCGTGGACATCTTGTGAATGACTTCCTTCAGGATAATGACATCGCTCGACTAGAGTGGCCAGCATGTTCTCCAGACGTGAACCCTATCGAACACGCCTAGGATAAACTGAAAAGGGCTGTTTATGGACGACGTGACCCACCAACCACCCTGAGGGATCTACGCCTAATCGCTGTTGAGGAGTGGGAAATCTGGACCAAAAGTACCTTGATGAACTTGTGGATAGTATGCCAGACGAATACAGGCATGCATCAATGCAAGAGGACGTGCTACTAGGTATTAGAGGTACCGATATGTACAGTAATGTGGACCACCACCTCTGAAGGTCTCGCTGTGTGGTGGTACAACATGCAATGTGTGGTTTTCATGAGCAGTAAAAAGAGCGAACATGATGTTTATGTTGATCTTTATTCCCATTTTCTGTACAGGTTCCGGAACTCTCGAAACCGAGGTGATGCAAAACTTTTTTTGATGTATTTAATTAAACTTTCGCTACCTGAGGCAGTTTAGAAGGAAAACTAACTACCGTACTGTACCCAACTCTATAGGAATGATGTTCAGACTGTGTGCTGCAGGATTTGCGTTCTTAGCGCTGTCAGTGTTATAACTTTCCATTATGCGCCGGTGCTGGTACGGTAATGTCCATAAAGCATTAGTTTACTTTGAATTCTTGACTGAGATACACAAAAAGAAATATAAGTGCAGCGTATGCGTCTCGTTTATCAAAGAATGTTTGAAGCCGACTGCTAAACGTTGGTTCATCGACAATAATGGGGACTGGATACTGCAGGAGGACAATGATGCGAAGCACCGCAGCAGGCTTTGCAGCGACTACAAAAAGGAGAAAGGTGTGCAGGTAGGGCGTGGGTTGGTTCTCACATTCACCTGACGCTAATCCTACTGAAAATGTATGGTCTTAAATCAAAAAGAAGTTGCAACGAAAAGAGATCTTCTCTTTGAAATAGCTGTCAACGCAAATACGACGCATTTTGAGGTCTCTTCCACGTGAATATACGGAAAACATGGTTTCAAGCATACCTCAGAGATGCCAAGCATTTAGCGACGCTGCAGGTGACTGGTCGTGTTATTGATTATAATTGCATTTTTCTGTTGTTCATCTGTGATATATGTAAATGTTTTAGTTTGTTGTCAAATACACTTTTCTACTGATTAAGCCGACCACAGTCTGACTCAATAAACTGTATATCTCTGTCTTTTGTTGTTTATATTTTGCATTTGTTGTCCTTCGTATATTGTTAACTTTGTTCTAATACGATAAATTTTATTACGCAATTAGGTTGTCCGCGAACGTGATGGAAAGACAGTACTCTAGTGACCCTGGAAGAAACAGGCCCAACTGCCACCACTGATGAAGACCGAGGCACAAGTAAATGGGCTACCATATGTAATCTATGTTTGTGACGTTACCATTCTGTTTAGTCGTGAGTGATTGACTGAATGTGTTGATAATTTTGTTGTGTTTTGTATTTACGTGTTTGTATATTTTTGTCTTATGGGCCTAAGTGGCCTGTTTATGTGCAATAGTTGGTGAAGATGATGATGATGATTATGATGATATTGCGTACAGTGGTGCCCTTTGGCAAATCTAAGCTTGTTTTTATCTTAAATAGCAGCGTCATGGAACGTACATTTGTGTCAGCAGCTACTGTACAACATGTGACGGACTACTCTCTGTAACGATATTTTATGGTATGTTTTTTGTCACTTTCTTTCGGTTTTTATACTGTAGATTTTTTAAGTAGATAGAACATTTTTCTGTCCAATTTAGGCCTAAAGATCATTACTAGTACAATCGAAAACTTCCATATCGTCTTTTACATTCCTCATCTAGGCAAATAAAGGTTACGTTAAATTTTCTTTGAACTTATAACTCGGTATATCATTGTCATCATTGGCAGTTGCTATACGAGCATTATAAACTTGTATATTATATGAGCTATTCTTTAACATGATATACAGTGTGGTCATAATTAAACGTCCGCTACCTCAGTGATCGTAGTACAGTGAAACTTCGTGGAAACATTTGTACGGACGTGAGGGAGAGAAATAACATATAAACCACTGAAAGAAAACAAATTTCAAATGCCTCATGAGAGGGTATCATTTGTTAACTGCGTTCCATGTTTACGCTCCAGGTTACAAACATAGCCCAGTGGGAAGACCATCTGCACTTACGACAGCCTAGAGCCGTTCTTGAGATCCCGTTTTACATGTTTCCGCAGCAGTTTTCGAAAGGTGGACCATGGAGTGTTCAGCTGCTCGTGCCCTGTTTGACGATCGTACATTGCGTCCAGCATTCTCGATAATGGCAACAGTAACCTCCCCTAATTTGTGGCAGAATTACCCACCGGCCTCTCCCAGGAGCAATTCCCAAGTCGCCATTCAAACCCAGTGCGGGAAGTGGACCTTCTCTGTATCTTTAACGCGTCGATACTGGCGAAGAACAGCAGTTCTACTGCTGTTGTTTTCATAAAACAGCTTTACGAATAAGGCTCTGTTCACCTTGTCGAGAGCCATGTCGACTGTCTGCAGCAGTGACGTTTGTGTTTCAAACCAGTTACAGAGCATACAGATAGCCCAGTAACTGTTCATTTGCACTTTGTTACACGTATATGTTTGCTATCTTGACATGGTTCTAATATTTTAGAAAATACAATTTGAACCATCTGGACCATCTGATAATGATTCCAGACCCGAAACTAGTCATCCCGTAAATAAAAGAATAAAGGTGCAACTTTGGCTGTTTTTCCACTGTGTTGACAATAAAATGTGATAAAGAAAAATGTTATCAGGTTAGTGGTGTTTTGGTAACGTATAATGCAACCTGTAACGTCTCTTAACAAAACACGTATTATATGTGGTAAAAAAGGAGAAAAGAATAATTCAACTGGATGATTGTAATTGCGTGGACAACGATTGTGTGAACTTTATGTAATAAAGAGAAAGCATTATGTGTCATGTTTTGTCCTTGTATAGAATTATGTACCGATTTTTTTAAAGATAATATCTGTGTCGGAGAGTACTGAAACCGCCACAGACGATACTTATTAAATATCAAACAAAGATGAGAATATGTCACAACGAGTATAAATAGTAGTGTCTTCTTGGAGTTACGTGAGTAGGAAGAGCCTGTGACGTTATATTGTATGCTTGCGTAGCATTATTTGTCAAGATTGAGAGACGTGCGCCATTAGGTAACGATTTGTAAAGGTGTGTAATAATTTAATCTGTTTAAATGTTCTGAATAGAGTTACTTAGTGAAAACTTGCATTATGATTTGTAATAAGCTTGCCTGATATTTTATCCCATCCTTTTAATACGGTTTCAGCCATTTAAATATTATTCGTGGTGCAGAGCTGCGCTACGAACGAACGAGCCGCTGCCGCGGCGCATTCAAACTCTGTTAAATGAAATCAATCATACCGCAAAGAAGCGGGCAGGTAATAGTGAACTAAAATTATTTCTTTCAGCTTTCGGGATTGAAGGGCAGAGCATCAAATTTTATGATGTGGTTTACAGGTGGACGCGGGCTGCGGATGATATATTATTAACAGTGTAAAAAGATAATTTACCTACATAACATAAAATAAATCTTGCTGTGCGTACTTCTGGTGGGGCAAACATTATAGTAAAAACATCCTTTTTTCTGATAATAGTCTGATGTTCTCATGTTAGTCGTGGTACTTATTGGTGTTTTACTGTTAACAAAAATCCACTGCAAAATTTTGATGTTGAACAAACGTTGCGTACTGTAACATCAGTATTGATAACGAAATAATTTTCAGTAACCTTTTCAATAATTGTAAAGTAAGGAAGATATGTTGAACTTTGTGGCGAGTTACAGTAACGAAAAAATGTTCCTTTAATAGAAAGCCAGATCCAGAATAATAAGAACATAATATATTTTGTTTTGTTGAGAATTAATGATCCAAAGAAAGTCACAGCACAGCATCCCTAAAAAGTATTTCGGGGCTCTTTTCGTTGCTACATATTTTATCTCATACATTGTTACGCGAGCAATAACAAAAGCAGAGAGAGCCAGCGAAAAACCATGAAACCACCAAAATGGCATCTACTGATAAAATAGCTTAATTACAATTCAGTCTATAGCGTGCACAACTTTAGAATAATAAGGTTCCTCAACAACGACTGACAACACCCGCATCTACATATAAAAGGCAGTGTCCCGACTGACTGACTCACAGATTCATCATCGCCCAGCCCATATGTCTCAGGATAGAAACATGAAATTTGACGAAGTTGTTGGTCTTATACGCAGATATCTCTTAATAGACTGTTTGGAATTCCACTTCTAAGAGGGTGAAATAGGATGTGAAAGGCTGTTTGAAAATATGTCGCTATTAAGATAATTTTGAAGCTGGAACTACGAAACCTGGTATTTGGTTTCTCAGTGCAAAATAAAAAGTACGTGTTTCAGTATTTTTGGAAATTCAACCACTAATGTGGTAAAATAGAGGATGAAAGTGTTTTTGAAAATAAATCGTTATTGAAGACACTACTTATTTTTAAAGCTACATCTGTAAAAATTGGTATTTGACCTCTCGGTTAGAAATTAAAAATTAGTGTTTCAGTGTTTTTGGAAATTCAACCTCTAAGTGTGTGAAATTGAGGATCAAAAGTTTTACGAAATTATTTCATTATCAAAGCACTTTCAAAGCTAAAACTATGAAAATTTGTATTAGGCTTCTCTGTTGGAAATAACAAAATACATATTTAAAAAATTTTTAAAGCTGGGTCTATGAAAACTGGTATTTCACTTGTCGGTTAAATATAAAGAAATATGTATTAGGAAATGAAAGTTTCTATTGAAATATCTCTACAAGAATGCAAAAGGCGTGATGAACAAAAACTTTGAACTCCAGCTACTAGAATCACATTTTGGTCAGAAGTACATTCGGGAAAGACCATGCTTCTATGAGCTTAATTAGCGTGAAAAGTTTGGAAAATCCGACTACATAAAAACAAAAAAAAAAAAAATAAAGTCTACTCAAGCGAAGCAACAGGCACTAAGTTAGTATGTACATATATTTAATATTCTTGTCACAAAATTGTCATCAATATTACTAATATTAAAAATTACACAAGATTCATATAGTTCTGAACTGGAATAACTAAAGAGAAGATACTAAATCAAATGAAAAAAAAACACATTTACGGCACAAGTTGACTAAGACATGGGATATGTTGATAGCGCATATCCTTATGCCTTGGTAATGGGGGGAAACGGTGGGGGATAAAAATTGTAGCGGAAGACCTATGTTCGAAAGTAGCAAACAGGTTCAAATGAGCGTGGGATGAAGTAGATAGGCAGAGATGAAGAGACTTGCAAATCATAGACTGCGTAGGAAGTTTCATCTAACCAATCTTCAGCCTGAATACCAGAATAAATAAGTGTTCAGAATAGAGCAAAATCACTTTCAGTTTGCAGTTGGATGGTTATGCGAGAAAGTGCTCTACTCGACCCCTCATCCTTTTTGGAGTGTGACAAAATAAAAATTTTGTCAGAAGTGGGATTCGAACCCACGCCCTCATACGAGGACCAGAATGCTCAGACCTGTCTGTACAGGCAAGGGTCTCCCTTGAGTCTGGCGCCTTAGACCGCTCGGCCATCCTGACAACTGGCATACCGACGCCGCACTAACGGGACCAACGATAACGGATCGCCTCTGGGTCGCTCCACAGAGACGCGGCGTCAGCGGAGCACAGACTCACAAACAACGTGTTGGGCACCAGACTGGCAAATCTTGTTTCTCCGACAATCTAAATTCCTTTGTTACCTTGACTGCCCAGAAGACAAGCAGCAGACAAGGAACACCCAGCAAGACACCTTCGAAGTCTTGAAGAACAGAGGAGGTACGCCTCAGCCGTGTAAAAGGAGCCTCGTACCGACACATCTTTGATATTACCGTAGAAAATTATCGGTATACGTGCATACTGATTGTTTTCGCTGGGGCTGATCGGATCTTCCAACAGCGCAATAAGGAGACTCTCACTAGAAGTGCCCGCCAGGAAGTCCCCAGTTATCTAGGCACTGATACTGCTGAGAAACTGTACAAACTTTGTCGCGGAAATAGTTCACTGTAACTTCAGAACGTAGCAAAGTCGTTCGCAATCTATCTAGTGTACGATGCTACTCTGCAGGTAATTTGGTAGAGTAATTTGACTATACTGAGTGTTTTCGTAAGAGCGTGCAAAAATTTAACAGGACATTGAAGATGCTCCACTGAACAATTTGAGGTAGGGAACCTGTGGTCGGAGAAGCCAGCTTAACGAGGTAATAGGAATAAAATCACATTACTGTGAACTTTTTTATTTACATTAGTTACAGTTAACTGCAAATACCACGTTTGACACAGTAAACGCAGCATTTGTGCTGTATCTTACAAAATGTGCTGAAACTGATGGCCATTAGTCTCAATTAAAGCATGACATCGGCGAACAAGATTCTGACTTTACCTTGACAAATATACCTGATGTGTTTCGAATCAGATCACAGGCAGCTACAATTCTGGTAACTAACTCCATCTACGTATCCACTGGGGTCTCAAACAAAAGCGACTTTAGCTATCTCCATAGGAGACAATCAAGGGAATACAGGTCAGATGATCTCGCAGGCCATGTAGTACAACCTCCCCTTCCAATCCAGCGATCAGGAAATACGGCATTGAGATTGCTACGGACGTCCACACTGAAGTGAGGCTGTGCATCGTCATGTTGTTGATTCGTAGCACGTCCTGTCATGGGACAGTGTAAATACGATACAACAGAGCCAACGTATGGACAACAAAGGTAAACAATACCAGCATCACGACTTCCTCCTTGTTTCCCTGCAGGAAATAAAGAATGTATATGTAAATAAACAGCAGAGTATGTACGCATGTTAGTTGTAAATACACTGAAAAACATTTATGCTACAGAAAGCGATAAACAAGATTACTTGTATCTCCTTAAGCCTGTTTCTCCGAACCCAGGTACCCCACCTCAAATTGTTCAGAGGAGCATTCTCTACGTCCTGTTACATTTTTCCGCTCTCTTTCGGAAACACCCTATATGCATTCCCTATATCGCGAGCATTGTGACACCATGCAAATAGTCTTGGAAGATGTCGTCCTAGCGGATGGCAGTTTATTCCATGAAAAGCAACATAATCACAAAGGCCAAAGTCCAAGAGACGCATTCTCAACAAAAAAAATATGTTTTTACGAGCGTAGTTACTTGTCGTTATTGTGGACTTTAGCTTTTATTAATATTCAAAATCACTGCGTCAGACAAAGAAGCAAAGACTAGTAGTCAGTTTGTATGGAGTTTACAAGAAAGGGTTTGATTTTGTTACAATAAAAGCTTTTGTGGTTGCACTTGAGAACCATGGAACAGAATCTCCACATCAGTTTGTTAAGGGATATAAAAAATATGGCTACATCTTCCATTTCAGTACATCAAGAGAGTGACAAACTCACAATTGAGGAAGAAATTAGGCTAACTAACTACGTATCACCGAAAGTGTTTCCTACAGCCTTGGAAGAGCTCTTCAGACCATTAAACTGGGATGAAGAAGGAGTATGCATAAACTGAGCTTAGCAGAACCACCTTCGATTTGGAGATGATGTCGTTTTGTTTGCATCGATCCACGAGAACTTCATCAAAGGATGGAAAAACCGAGCAGAACGAGTATGAGAGTAAGTCTAATTTATTAATATAAGCAGTAAATTCCTTAAATTATTTCGTTTCTTATATAAGCTACTCAGATCGCTTAATATAATTTTCATATTAGTTAGAAAACGCTTTCCTAGTATCTGCAAAATATTATTTATTTTGTTACGAACTAGTTTCGGCTCCTTAGGCTAGGGTCAGGTGACAACTGATTGTCGCAAACACAGATAAAATGGGGTGTGTGACTTACGTAGCATTTGTTATGTAAAAGATGCCAAAACGAAGACATAAGGAGTGTTCACAAATCAAAGTATTACATCATTTTTATCTCACACGGAAATAGTTACAGTTAACAAAATATAAAGTTTTTTGTGTCAATATCGTTACATTTTACAACACATGATACATGATATTCACTGGGATGGAGGGGAGGGGGAGGGAAATTGAGTTTGGTCATTTAAAACTAAGCTTGCGTTGTTTGCCATATGTTTATTGATTTCGAGTAGCTCAACTGTGGTCATTTTTCTGCTGTATATAAAACTTCAGTCTACATAATATGATTGGTTTCTTCTTAAAGAAATGTTCTGCAAAGGTTGAACCTGCCTTTTATATGGTCCAACTTTTTTCATGTTATAAACTAACGCCGGTTCTACCTGACCGATCAACGTGTAATTTTCCGCAGTGCATGTTATTTTATATACACCATTCTGTTTCAAAGGTTGCAGTTTGTCTTTACTTCTTAGTAAAAATTTAGATACGTTCTTGTTAATGTAGGTTTTCTGTTTTTGTTCAAATAAATGATATTTTCGAGAACATTAGGAAAGTATTTCATATTAAATCTTGTTGTCCAGTTTTGCCAGGCACTGACGCATGTTGATATGTTTTCATTTCTTACGACTTTCTGCTACTGTCGTCACCTTTTCAAACTAGATGAGGAGACTCTAAATAGTTACGACTACTGAAAATAAGTAAATTTAAAGAAATAAAAAAGACAGTGAAAGTGACTTGGAGCTCATTTGGATAACTGAATTCGGAAGGCTATTTGCAATGTGCTTCAAATGAAATTTCTATAATTAGTGTTAATGAGTGAAATATGACGTGAATGTTAGATGTGCAAATAGTTCAAAAATTGACAGTACCGACTAACTTTAGATACACATGTTTAACATAGCAAGAAGGGGCAGAGGGACAACCAAATGGTTAAGAGAAGTTAATTGATAGTGACAATGGTAGTGATTGTTACGAAATTAAAATGGAAATGGGCTCGGAATATTGCGAGACGGAATTATGGAAGACGGGCGAATGAGCATCTGTGTTGCATTCCTTGTGAGAAGAAAAGACCTAGAGGACGACCTAATCAGGTGGGACATGGATTGACGATATAAAGAAACAAGCAAGACAAATTTTGCAGCGAAATGTTGAAATTAGTGTGCATGGAGAGGTCTGGAAAAGCCCTGTGTCCAGCAATGGCTGATAAGTGGCTGATGATGATGGGGATGACGATGATGATTACATTTCAAACTTTTTTCCTGTTACATTGTTCAAATAACAGGGTAATCCCAAAAGTAAGTTCTCCTATTTTTTTAGAAGTACATAGACCTGTTTATTTCTACAATGGTTTACATCAGTTTACAGCTTGAACATTTAGCTATTTTTCGTCATAATAACCCTTTCTGTCGATGAATTTTTGTAGACGCTGTGGCAGTTTTTGTATGCCCATATCATACCAGCTAGCCGCCATGTTGTTCAGAAAGTTATGAACCTCTTCTTTCACCTCGTCGTCCGAGTAGAATCGTTGGAACCAGGATGTGGAACAAAAATGGAAAAAATTCAGAAACATCGTCCAGTACGCCTTAGATAAGTTCGTACCGACTAAGGTCCAAAGCGAGGGGAAAGATCCACCGTGGTATAACAATCATATACGAAAGGTACTACGGAAACAAAGAAAGCTTCATCATAGGTTTAAGAGTAGTCGAATCATAGCTGATAAGGAAAAGCTGAACGAAGCGAAAAAGAGCGTAAAGAGAGCAATGAGAGAAGCATTCAACGAATTCGAACATAAAACATTGGCAAACAATCTAAACAAGTACCCTAAAAAGTTTTGGTCATATGTAAAATCGGTAAGCGGATCTAAATCCCCTATTCAGTCACTCGTTGACCACGATGGCACCGAAACAGAGGACGACCGAAGAAAGGCAGAAATACTGAATTCAGTGTTCCGAAACTGTTTCACTGCGGAAAATCGTAACACGGTCCCTGACTTCAGCCGTCGCACGGACGCCAAAATGGAAAATATTGAAATAAACGATATCGGAATTGAAAAAAAACTGCTATCACTTAGTAGCGGAAAAGCATCCGGACCAGACGAGATACCCTTAAGATTCTACAGTGATTATGCTAAAGAACTTGCCCCCTTTCTATCAGCAATTTATCGTAGATCTCTGGAAGAACGTAAAGTACCTAGCGACTGGAAGAAAGCGCAGGTCGTTCCCATTTTCAAGAAGGGTCATAAATCAGATGCGAATAATTATAGGCCTATTTCGCTTACGTCAATCTGTTGTAGAATAATGGAACATGTTTTATGTTCTCGTATTATGACGTTCTTAGATAATACAAATCTCCTTCATCATAACCAACATGGATTCCGCAAACAGAGATCATGTGAAACTCAGCTCGCCCTATTTGTCCAAGAAATTCACAGTGCCGTAGACACTGGCGAGCAGATTGATGCCGTATTCCTGGACTTCAGGAAGGCATTTGATACGGTTCCGCACTTACGTTTAGTGAAAAAAATACGAGCTTACGGAATATCGGACCAGGTTTGTGATTGGATTCAGGATTTCCTAGAAGAAAGAACACAACATGTCATTCTTAACGGTTCAAAATCTGCAGATGTAGAGGTAATTTCGGGAGTACCGCAAGGAAGCGTGATAGGACCTTTATTGTTTACAATACACGTAAATGACTTAGTTGACAACATCGGTAGCTCCGTGAGGCTATTTGCAGATGACACGGTTGTCTACAAGAAAGTAGCAACATCAGAAGACTCGTACGTACTCCAGGAAGACCTGCAGAGGATTAATGAATGGTGCGACAGCTGGCAGCTTTCCCTAAACGTAGATAAATGTAATATAATGCGCATACATAGGGGCAGAAATCCATTCCAGTACGATTATGCCATAGGTAACGACCGTAAAATACTTAGGAGTTACTATCCGGAGCGATCTGAAGTGGAATGATCACATAAAACAAATAGTGGGAAAAGCAGGCGCCAGGTTGAGATTCATAGGAAGAATTCTAAGAAAATGTGACTCATCGACGAAAGAAGTAGCTTACAAAACGCTTGTTCGTCCGATTCTTGAGTATTGCTCATCAGTATGGGACCCTTACCAGGTTGGATTAATAGAAGAGATAGACATGATCCAGCGAAAAGCAGCGCGATTCGTCATGGGGACATTTAGTCAGCGCGAGAGCGTTACGGAGATGCTGAACAAGCTCCAGTGGCGGACACTTCAAGAAAGGCGTTACGCAATACGGAGAGGTTTATTATCGAAATTACGAGAGAGCACATTCCGGGAAGAGATGGGCAACATATTACTACCGCCCACATATATCTCGCGTAATGATCACAACGAAAAGATCCGAGAAATTAGAGCAAATACGGAGACTTACAAGCAGTCGTTCTTCCCACGCACAATTCGTGAATGGAACAGGGAAGGGGGGATCAGATAGTGGTACAATAAGTACCCTCCGCCACACACCGTAAGGGCTCGCGGAGTATAGATGTAGATGTAGATGTAGATGTAACGCTGACAGGTACTGTGAGACTGAAAAAACTCAAACGGGCAATTCAGAACCGGAGAAGAGGAATGTTGAACAAGGGCGTACACATTCTCCGTGACAACGCTCGCCCACACATCGCTCGGCAAACCGTTGCTCTCCTGCAACAGTTTCAGTGGAACATAATCACCCGCCCACCCTATAGTCCTGACTTGGCGCCCAGTGACTGTTCCCTAGGTTAAAAGAACATTTGGCCGGAAAGCGATTCAGCTCCGACGACGAGGTGGATGAAGAGGTTCATAACTTTCTGAACAGCATGGCGGCGAGCTGGTATGACATGGGCATACCAGACTGCCACAGCGTCTAAAAAAATGTATCGACAGCAATGGTGATCATGTCGAAAAATAGCTAAATGTTCAAGCTGTAAACTGATGTAAACCACTGTAGAAATAAACAGGTCTAAGTACTTATAAAAAAATAGGAGACCTTACTTTTGGGGCTACCCTCGTATCTATTCCGATAATTAGATAACAATCTTTTGTTCTGTCTCTATACGCTATAGATAACCATCGCAATGATTACTATATTCGAGCTTCAGACCATGTGTCAATAATTATTAAGGTTCCCGAGTCTCCATATGAATGACCTATTACTTATAGTAAATACAGGCGACCTTCTGGTCGGATTAAATCCCCGAACAAAATTTAGTTTAAACTGGGCATGTGTTCAGCAGTCCACAAGTTCATTAGTATAGTCGGGAAAGTACACTGGATTTAGGTGTGCCCGGCAATATCTGTACTCAAATACCAACCAATAACCAGTCACGTTAGACAACTGGTGCAGAGGACTCCCGTTGCAGATCAAGGACGGAAATCAATTAAGTATATACCTACAGCCTACCTTACGATGTTATATATTATATGGCTACCAGTTTCGGTGCTTCAGCGCACCGTCTCCAGACCGTAACTGACCGTGAGGGGTTAACTCCAGTCGTATACACCATTCATGTGGCCAACGTCTATGAATCGGTTTTCGCGGACTACCTGTAGCAACGATGTTGTGTCTCCAATTAAGTAGTTTCGATCATTTTCATGGCCATCCTACGACAAAAGACAGCGCGGGAACCCACGAGATGATTTGGTTAGATGGGTTTAAATAACACCGCAATATTGCTCTGTAGTGTGGTCGAAGAAAGTTTACGCGGAACGGCAAGTAAGAGTTATGAGGCGTCAGCCAGAGAACACGTGATGGGGCCTGTATTTGCCTGCCAAGGGTTTTGATGGCAGTGAACTCATGAAGAGCTGTTTTTTTCTGAATTGTCTTCGGAACAATTTTCTTGGCCCATGGCAAAAACCAGTCAGGTGTTTACAAAATCAGGTGATACTGATTCAAAATGTCCTTTTTTCTAATATAGTCGAAACTACATGAGCGAGAATTTAATAAGCATGGTTTTTACTCTATTATCTGGATCTATCACTTACAAAGGCTCAGAGGTGACTTACACCCTTTACAAAAGTTTCATCCAATCCAGGTCTAAGAAAAGAAGGAAAATATGACAAGCTCTCTGTCCTGAATTGACGCTACAATAACTTCTAAAGTAATTATCTAAATAATTTATTATGCACATCCAGCTTAGAGATAACCACTCAACTTCCTTCGTTTTTCCTTTTTGATTATTTGAACATCATGCATGTTATCATCTTCTGGGAGATGTGGCCCGTGTACACAACTAAATAAAACTATCATATTGGAGCTTTCAGCGCAGTTCCCGTGCTTGCAGGAAATAATAATGGTTAAGGATGAGTCCGCCCTTTTGTAAGAACACAAAACATTGTTTCGTTTCAGTACCCAAAATGGCTAAGCAGGGATGGCTAGAGGACAAATGTAAGGACGTAGAGGCTTATCTCACTAGATAGATACTGCCTACAGGAAAATTAAAGAGACCTTTGGAGAAAAGAGGGCCACTTGTATGAATATCAAGAGCTCAGATGGAAACCCAGTTCTAAGCAAAGCGGGGAAAGCAGAAAGGTGGAAGGAGTATATAGAGGGTCTATACAAGGGCGATGTACTTGAGGACAACATTATGGAAATGGAAGAGGACGTAGACGAAGATGAAATGGGAGATATGATACTGCGTGAAGAGTTTGATAGAGCACTGAAAGATCTAAGTGGAAACAAGGTCCCGGGAGTAGACAGCATTCCATTGGAACTACTGACGGCCTTGGGATAGCCAGTCCTAACAAAACTCTACCATCTGGTGAGCAAGATGTATGAGACAGGCGAAATACCCTCAGACTTAAAGAAGAACATAATAATTCAAATCCCAAAGAAAGCAGGTGTTGACAGATGTGAAAATTATCGAACTATCAGTTTAATAAGTCACAGCTGCAAAATACTAACGCGAATTCTTTACAGACGAATGGAAAAACTGGTAGAAGCTGACCTCGGGGAAGATCAGTTTGGATTCCGTAGAAATGTTGGAACACGTGAGGCAATACTGACCCTACGATTTATCTTAGAAAATAGATTAAGGAAAGGTAAACCTACATTTCTAGAATTTGTAGACTTAGAGAAAGCTTTTGACAATGTTGACTGGAATACTGTCTTTCAAATTCTAAAGGTGGCAGGGTAAAAACAGGGAGCGAAAGGCTATTTACAATTTGTACAGAAACCAGATGGCAGTTATAAGAGTCGATGGACATGAAAGGGAAGCAGCGGTTAGGAAGGGAGTGAGACAGGGTTGTAGCCTCCCCCCGATGTTATTCAATCTGTATATTGAGCAAGCAGTAAAGGAAACAAAAGAAAAGTTCGGAGTAGGTATTAAAATCCATGGAGAAGAAATAAAAACTTTGATTTTCACCGATGACATTGTAATTCTGTCAGAGACAGCAAAGGACTTGGAAGCAGTTGAACGGAATGGACAGTGTCTTGAAAGGAGGATATAAGATGAACATCAACAAAAGCAAAACGAGGATAATGGAATGTAGTCGAATTAAGTCGGGTGATGCTGAGGGAATTAGATTAGGAAATGAGACACTTTAAGTAGTAGGTGAGTTATGCTATTTGGGGAGCAAAATAACTGATGGTGGTCGAAGTAGAAAGGCTATAAAATGTAGACTGGCAATGGCAAGGAAAGCGTTTCTGAAGAAGAGAAATTTGTTAACATCGAGTATAGATTTAAGTGTCAGGAAGTCGTTTCTGAAAGTATTTGTATGGAATGTAGCCATGTATGGAAGTGAAACATGGACGATAACTAGTTTGGACAAGAAGAGAATAGAAGCTTTCGAAATGTGGTGCTACAGAAGAATGCTGAAGATTAAATGGGTAGATCACATAACTAATGAGGAGGTATTGAACAGAATTGGGGAGAAGAGGAGTTTGTAGCACAACTGGACAAGAAGAAGGGACCGGTTGGTAGGACATGTTCTGAGGCATCAATGGATCACAAATTTAGCATTGAGGGCAGTGTGGAGGGTAAAAATCGTGGAGGGAGACCAAGAGATGAATACACTAAGCAGATTCAGAAGGTTGTAGGTTGCAATAAGTACTTGGAGAGGAAGAAGCTTGCACAGGGTAGAGTATGGTTCAAATGGCTCTGAGCACTATGGGACTCAACTGCTGAGGTCATTAGTCCCCTAGAACTTAGAACGAGTTAAACCTAACTAACCTAAGGACATCACAAACATCCATGCCCGAGGCAGGATTCGAACCTGCGACCGTAGCGGTCTTGCGGTTCCAGACTGCAGCGCCTTTAACCGCACGGCCACTTCGGCCGGCCAGGGTAGAGTAGCATGGAGAGCTGTCTCAAACCAGTCTCTGGACTGAAGACCACAACAACAACCCAACCTTGTTTCACCACAGCTGTGGTACCCTCAGTGAGTTTCGTCTTTTATTTTTGTGAAATAAATACATACATAGAGATAATGTTTAGGTTAGGAAATATGTTACATCCGATTTTGTAGTTCTTTAAATTATACATTAGTGCCATGTCACCTGCAACCAAGAGGGATGTTAGAAAATCGTCTGCATTGAAATTTTGTTTCTAATCCAATCTTTGAAATGTGTGTTCAGGTAAAATTCGTGACACATGCTCGTTTTAGACAATATCATTGTAGTATTTGCTAGTCCTGACATATAAAACAAACAATCCTCTGCAAAAAAGACAAAACATCCAACACTTCCATAGATAAATTCAAAAAAGCAGGAACATACCAGGCAACCTGCAAAGACTGTGATTCAGTATACATCGGACAGAATGTTTCAGGGTACTGAAAATAGGCAGCACACATTCCACATTTGCAGACCACCTGATCAATAGCAACCACTATCCTAGTGACATGGAAACAGATCTCCAAATCCTAAAACACAGTAACCACCTGTACCAATTTTTAACGATAGAGAAAAATAATCACATGCAAAAAGCTGTCACATAATACAAAAATGTTATCAATGACCAAACGGTACTACACTACGTGATCAAAAGTATCCGGACAGCTGACTGCAAACGACTTACAAGTTCGTGGCGCCCCTCATCGGTAATGATTGAATTCAGTATGATTTTGGCCCACCTTTGGCCTTCATGACAGCTTCCACTCTCGCAGGCATACGTCGAGTCAGGTGCTGGAAGGTTTCTTGGGGAATGGCAGTCATTCTTCACGGAGTGCTACACTGAGGAGAGGTATCGATGTCCGTCAGTGAGGCCTGGCACGAAGTCGGAATTCCAAAACATCCCAAAGGTGCTCTATAAGATTTACCTCAGGAGTATGAGCAGTTCTGTCCAGTACATGGATGTTATTGTCGTGTAACCACTCCGCCACAGGCCATGCATTATGAACAGGTGCTCGATCGAGATGCAATCGCCATCCCCAAAATGCTCTTCAACAGTGGGAGCAAGAAGGTGCTTAAAACATCAATGTAGGATTGTGCTGTGATAGTGCCACGCAAAACAACAAGGGGTACAAGCCCCATCCATAGAAAACACGACTACACCAAATACCACCGCCTCCGAATTTTATTGTTGGCACTACACACGCTAGCAGATGACGTTCATTGGGCATTCGCCATTCCCACCCCCTGCCATCGGATCGCCACATTGTGTACCGTGATTCCTCACTCCACACAACGTTTTTCCACTGTTCAATCGTCCAATGTTTACGCTCCTTACACCAAGCGAGGCGTGGATTGGCATTTACCGGCGTGACGTGTGGCTTATGAGCATCCGCTCGACCATGAAATCCAAGTTATCTCACCTCACGCCTAATTGTCATAGTACTTGAAGTGGATCCCGATTCAGTTTGGAATTCCTGTGTGATGGTCTGGATAGATCTCTGCCTATTACACATTACGACCCTCTTCAACTGTCGGCAGTGTCTGTCAGTCACAGACGAGGTCTGCCTGTACACTTTTGTGCTGTACTTGTCCCTTCACGTTTCCACTTCACTATGACATCGGAAACAATGAACCTAGGGATATTTAGGAGTGTGGAAATCTCGCGTACAGACGTATGACGCAAGTGACACCCGATCACCTGACCACGTTTGAAGTCCGTGAGTTCCGCGGAGCGCCCCATTCTGCTCTCTAACGGTGTCTAATGACTTCTGAGGTGGCTGATATGGAGTACCTTGGCAGTAGGTGGCAGCACAATGCACATATAATGAAAAACGTATGTTTTTGTGGGTGTCCGTATAAACGACAGTCGGAAGGGCATTAGAACCTAAATTTGTGCATTGAAACATGTGACCAAGCCAAAGAGGCATGGTTAGACGCTGTATTCACTAACGAGCAGGAGAAAACGGTAGTAAACACTGTCAGAATACGAAACATAATCCGTGAACAACAAACTACACGAAATACTTCCCAATGTCTAAGCTTCACAAGACATTTTTACCGATGTCGACAAAAAGACGTTTCGCACACAAATTGAAGCCTGACATAGTTTGGGGTGGGAGAACGGTGGTCTTAATGTGATTTATTAAATAATTTTTTTAAGTAATACCTTTTAATGTCTGTACCGCAGTTTTTCTATCATAATTAAAGTTCAATAACTAGTTTCGGTTGCTATTTGCAACCATCTTCAGAATACTCAAAATTTGATAAGGCGGTGAATAAGCGTTGGAAAGCATCATTAGCTGCAGTCATGGAACAACATGCTTTCGTAAGTATGAAAATAATAACAGTACGTCGACGAAAACGTCACCGCGAGCAAGCCAGGTTGTAGACCTGTTGAAAGGACGTAATTTTGCAGGTTGACGGTCATACACGAAATTATTAAGTTGCTTGAGTAGAAGTTGGATCAAAAGCTTATTACTTGAATGGTAAACCAGGTATTACCGAGACAACACTATATGCAACGGTTCCAAAAACTGTCAGCTGTTCCGTAGCCTGGCTTACACAAGAATGATCCTGCTTGGCGTATAATGTAGTCTTCATTATAAAATATATACAAATAGAAGGATAATATGAAAATGTTGCAAGCTCACCAGTCTGAAAAGACGTTCGTTTTGTCTTGTCAGACTGCTGAGCCCCTGGCAGTTTTTGCAACCTATGCATATACTGTTCTTACGATGATATCTGTTATACTGTAGCAAGTAATGATCTTTTGATCCAATTTCTAATCATGTAACTGAGTAATTTCCTGTATGACCGTCAACCTCCGAAATTACCTTCTTTCGACAGGCCAAGAACCTGGCTTGCTCAAGGTGAATTTTTTCAACTACGTACTGTTATTATTTTCATACTTATGAATGCATATTGTTGCATGACTGCAGATAATGATGGTTTCCATTGCTTACTCACCGCCTTTTCATATTTTGAACGATCTGAAGATGGTTACAGATAGCAACCGAAGCTAGTTATCGACCTTTAATTGTGATAGGAAAATTGCAGTCTAGACATTAAAAGTTTTTATTTAAAAAAATTATTTAATAAAACACAAAAACAAACTTCTCACATCTCAGGACTAGCCAATTACTACAATGGTAAGGGCAAAAACGGGCATATGCCACGAATTTTAATTAAACGAACATTTTAAAGATTGGATTATAAACAGAAATTCAATGCAGACGATTTTCTAACATCCCTCATGTTTGCAGATGACACTGTATAGTTACTTAGATCAGTGGCTGATTTGGTTGGCAACCACAGGACATGCACAATGTAAAATAAAAGGTAAAGTGCATATATAATTTAAAGAACAACAAAACCTGATATAACGTATTTCCTAACGTAAATGTAATCTGTATCTATATATTTCAGAAAAATAAAAGAAAAAACCCACAGAGGGTGCCAAAACTGGGGTGAAAACCATGTTTCGATATTAAACCAAAACAATATTTAGGAGTACATGGAAAAAGGTGGACCCATCCTTCATACATTGTTAAGGCTCTTTATTTATTTTGTCATATACGTTTCCTTGCTTTTATTCACAAAGCATCCTCAGTGGCCCGTAAAACATTTCTTGTATGTATATGATAAATGTGTTACACAATGTTTCCAGATGTGTTATCATATTAACAGTTTTTTTGTTATTATCTTACTGTTAGTAAGAAACAACTTTTTGGAGCACATCTTTCGTTTGTTAGGTTAGTTAAACTACTGTTTGTCTCTACTCTGGGTTTTTAAAATCTTATTATAGCATGCGTGTCGCCCTGGAATTGTTCCTCATTGTCCTGTGTACACCAGGATATGCAGTTTTTGACATTTGCGATCACATTTTAGTTAAAAGTTTCGCTTTCCCAATGTGTTTCTGTTTAAAACCCGTGTTGTGTGTCTTTACTGTCTGCGTAGTTGCCAACAGACGCTGTGTTTCTTTAGGTCGTCTTTTGTTGGCGTTCTGGTGTCTGTATGCAGTTTGATATTCGCTTGTTTTTTATTGAGGTGCGTGTACTATTGTGTGCAGGCGGCTACTTTGTGTCGTGGTGGGGAGGATGAGTAAGTTTCTGTTTAATATGGTTAAGTTATACGTCTTGTTTTGTTATTCTTTTAGTTCCTATCATGATCAGAGGGTTGTTACGTTAATTTGGTTATTTATTACGTTCTTGTTCGTTGCAAGACCTGGTTGTTTGCGAAAATTTTCCTGCAATGTCAGAAATTTTCTGTTGCGACTGTTCATTCTAGTGAATTTCGTATTTTGTTCCATTTTAGATGACTCGTGCTCATAGTTTATTAGATGTTCCACAAAGGTAGAATGACTACTTTCATACTTCTTTCTATCCACAAGTGGCTTTGAAATTTCTGCTTGTCATCGGCAGATACACTGATTCTGAATCATTGGTATCTGTCTGGTTTTTCAGTTGATGTTTGTAAATGTGACTGAAATGTGTTTCTTGTCTTGTATGTTACATATAATATTTGTTTCTCGAGTATGTTTGTCATACTGTTTGTTGATTTTTATGTGTATGCTAATGTGTACCACTTATTTTTGTTAGTAATAAATGAGACTGTTCTTTGTTTTTGTGTTGCTGCCGTGGCCTCTGCTTGTTTTCTATTTTCTTTAGCTGTGTTTTGATTTGTTTATTATGTGGCTGTTATATCCATGGGGCTGTTAACCACAGCCTCACAGTGCACTTATGCACTTCTGAAATATTTTATCAACAGTCCGTTTGAGTTTGAGAGTAACAGAAATATTCATAACACTGGAACGAAGAATTATCTTCAGTCCATTTAATGAATCCAACTTTGGTACGGAAAGGTATGAAATGTGCTGATTTGATAGTCTGACAGACGGGAGAAGTGTTGTGGATTGGCAAGACAGCCAACCCACTATAAGGAAGCCGAAAGGCACGCGTTTAAACTCACGCAGGCTGGCGTGAGGTCTGGAACAGGACAAGGAATTGAGACTAGTAAAAAACGTACGTATCTTCTGGAATACTTAACTTTAATCCATAATTGGTGAACATCCCTCTTGACGGTACATGTTTTACAGCATCAATAGTAACTGGTAATGGCGCCTTGCTGGGTCGTAGCAAATGACGTGGCTGAAGGCTATGCTAACTACCGTCTCGGCAAATGAGAGCGTAATTTGTCAGTGAACCATCGCTAGCAAAGTCGGCTGTACAACTGGGGCGAGTGCTAGGAAGTCTCTCTAGACCTGCCGTGTGGCGGCGCTCGGTCTGCAATCACTGATAGTGGCGACACGCGGGTCCGACGTATACTAACGGACCGCGGCCGATTTAAAGGCTACCACCTAGCAAGTGTGGTGTCTGGCGGTGACACCACAAGAAGTGTTTTCAAATGTAGATTATAGATGTTTCTCCTTAACAACTATTTCTATAGCGTAGAGGAAGTATTGCACAGGAATAATTAGTTACTTTTACAGAAAAAACTGTAACTCTCCAGTATGTAGCGACATAAATATTTTTTTCAAGTTTTTTTGATAAAAGGCGCTGTCGGTTAGTGAGGAGGATGGTCAGGGAGTCTCATTTGTGCACGGTGTCCCAACAGGAATGGTCACTATTCATGGATGTGACAGGAGAGAACATTCGAAGCAAAAAAAAAAAAAAAAAAAAAAAAAAAAAAAAAAAAGCAGGCTTTAAAATGCATACCCTGACCACTTCTTCATCTTAGATACTGTTAAACAAATCTCTTCTATTGCACTCTCTTTGCATTGCATATTCTTCGACATGGCGGCTTGGACCAAAACAAGAAAACGTTGTCAAGTAAACAAAGGCTCTAACACGCATACCTTAAGAGCTATGAGCACTTGTTTATTGGAAGAGATGTGCTCCACAGTAGCGAATATGAACAAGTGCTCATGGTTCTTAAGGTGTGCCCTTTAGAACCCATGTTTCCTACAAATATCTGCTTGGAGTGATCGTTCCCGTCGTATTCCTATGTACTGACCATTCCTTCTGGGACACCCTGTGTATGCAGCCCAAAACCGTAAACCTCAAACAGTCGCTTGACGATCCTGAAAAATTTGAGATGGGGAGCCAAAGATCGAAAACCAATACTTCAGGCGGTACGAATTCATGTATGAACGATACTTGTGAGGCATATCTCTGTGATATACTTATGATTCATAATAAGCACCTGCCTGACGCATTTCACTTTTGTGGGTATATTCCTGTTGGTTGACTTGAGGCCGCCGCTGCTCGATGGCACACTTGATGCTGCAGAGGGACTGTCTGGCAGGGTGATAGCAGCTTGTCTCACTGTGTTATCTGAGTGAGCGTGGTCAGATTCTCTGCTCCGTTGTGATGCGTACAGTAAGCATGGCAGTCGTTATCTCTAGCAGTTACTTGGAGCTTAAACTGTTTCTTTAAGGTTTGAGTTGTAAAATGAAACAAAGCTATTAATTCTTGATCTCAAAGTACCCATTTTAAGATCCTCTACATCTGTATGATTTTCGGGATGTGATGTACACATCCAGACTTGAAATACGGTTCTCACTTATAGAGGCCTCTTTCTTCGCAAATAATGGGGCATAGCGCTCAGTCTCATTTTTTTCCTTATTTACCTTTTTTCGCTGTTGTAGTTTGCAAGTGTATTTTCGAAATGTGGACATGAGGCACACAGCTGATAGTAAAGCAACATAGATAGTACTACTGATCTGACGATGTAAATACATTGGAACTGGCTATTTTATGTTTCAGCACAATAATGTTTTGCTTACAAAATAAGAGCCACTACTTTGTCCTTAGAAGGGAACTGACTTCGCTGGACTTGCCTGCTCAACGATTCGACGTGATTCCCTCCAAGTATTTGAGGTGAACACATTACTGGCAACGTGCCAGCTCGACACGTCCAAAAATACGACGCCGATTTTTTAGCTACTTGTTCGCATTATGGTCAGCGTCTCGCGGACACAGAACTCTGAAACGAACCCCGCATAGGGCACATATGTGGTTTTTAACTGTGTCGTATAGTTTGTGTTGTCTATAACTGCAAAATTCGACTGGATGGGTGATAGATACACATCTAGATCTACATTATACTCCATAAGTCACCTTACGGTGTGTGGCGGAGTGCCTTCTGGTACCACTACCTTCTCCCCTTTGCTTGTTATAGCCACGTATGGAACGCGTAAAGTTTGATTATCAGTAAACCTCCGTATTAGTTCTAATTTCGCAGATTTTGTCGTTGTGGTTATTTCGTGAAACGCATTTGGGAGAAACTAACACGTTGTCTAACTCTTCCCAGAACGTACTCTCTGGGAATTTCAATAGGAAATCTTTTCGTGATGCACAACGTCTCTCTTGTAACGTCTGCAATTGGGGTGTGTTGAGCATCTCCGTAACGCTCTTGCGCCGGCTAAATGATCCCGAGACGAAACACGTAGTTCTTCGTTCAGTCTTGTCTGCTTGTCGTATCAATCCAACCTGGTCAGGATCCTAGACTGATGAGCAACGTTCAAGAGTCGGTGGAACAAGCGTTTTGTAAGCCACTTTTTTCATGGATGAAATACATTTCCTTAAGATTCTTCCAATGAATGTCAGCCTGGCAGACGCTTTGACTGCAGTTTGTTTTCAATGTGTTGTGGTCATTCCATTGGAGATAGCTCCGGATGGTTACTACCAGTAACTACCGTAGTGCCTGTTCCCAGTAACCTGTCACCAGCAGTGAAAGCATACCCTACTGGATACCTCAGCCTATTTATGACCACTACGTTACAATTATTTACATTCAGCGTCAGTCCATGGATCACTCCTTAATTATCTGCACGTATTTCTACAGTTTGCTGTAGAGTTCTGGCATTCCTACCTTCTTAAAGACAACTGCACAGTCTGCGAACTGCCTCATGGAGCTTTCTATGCTATCCACTACGTCATTTACACA
This sequence comes from Schistocerca nitens, assembly GCF_023898315.1. Lineage (NCBI taxonomy): Eukaryota > Metazoa > Arthropoda > Insecta > Orthoptera > Acrididae > Schistocerca > Schistocerca nitens. Next base: position 280,687,521 of record NC_064620.1, read on the forward strand.
TATTGTAAACAGTAAAGATTCACCACACTTCATCGGGGTACTACTGAAATTAACTTCACATCTGTGACTTTTGTTAAGAGCGATGAGTTGAGATCTTCACAGAAATGAATACTCGGTAACTTCGATTTTTTTTCACTAAACGAAAATACGGATCTGTATCAAATAAATTCCTGAAGTCAAGGGATACGCCATCAATGTGGGCGACTCTGTGCGCTCTAGATCTCATGGACGGTCAGATCGAGTTGAGATTTGCAAGATGTAAACGAAATGACAAACAAATTGGTTGGATCAGCTACGATTAATGTATTAAAATGAGCTTAAATAATTGAGTCGTAAATATAATTACAGAGATGACTGTGCGACTGAGGTTTTTGTAATACGAAGTTCCGAAACTACTGATCGTGTTTTGGGAAGAAAGAAAAGATTCCGTTAACAGATCACCAGTAGTTTTGGAAGCGTTTCATGTAAGATTAGATACTAAAGTAGTAGCAAACTGAAGTCATAAACGCTGGAGACTTGTCCATATTCGTACAGACGAGGTGACCGTAGAGTAGTCGGCATGATTATACGTTTAAAGCTGCTACAGTACGCTCGCCATTACAGTAACTTCACTGTCCACTGGCATAAAAAATTGAAAGAAACCGTACGAGATATGCATTTATATAACTGAGCATGACCTCCGCAGTTCAAGGCGAAAAAGCTTATATAATTTTTCACTGACGTTTGATCAGTTATAATTGGATTTTTTCTTCTAACTTTACAACTCTTAATTATTCATATACATCTAATACTACAGCTATAGTCAAGAAATGATTGGTAAACGCCTAGCAGAAAGTTACTTTTTATTGTACCATATGCAAATGTTTTTCTCCTGTACCACTCAGAAATTCTTGTATGTCCTTTCAATCTGGTGTTCACTTTCCTTGTGTTTTGTAAGTGTGTAAGTAGCTCCATTATACAGTGCACTCATTCTGCCTTGAAAAAGTGTCACTATAAAAGTTAAAGTAGGAATCTGTCGCCGTGTCTGTCGTCAGTCAGCGCTTCTCTGGCTTCCCAGCATGGCGAATAATAGGCCTATAAGAGTCAAAAGGTCTCATTACCATTTTAAAAAATCATAGCTCCGTGACTACTAGAGATAAAGCTTCGTGGTTTGCTATAGAATATTTAGCAGATTCTGTTATGCCAAAAATTCAATGTCAGACCTGCTCGTCGCTCGCAGAACATCAAGGCGATATTCGAGTTCTGCTCATGTACAGTTTGTATTGCAGCATCAACGGTTCTGTTTGTTTCATTGGTAGGTGCATGAAGGATAGCAATACCAGTGACTCGTCCTTTGTACACTCCTGGAAATGGAAAAAAGAACACATTGACACCGGTGTGTCAGACCCACCATACTTGCTCCGGACACTGCGAGAGGGCTGTACAAGCAATGATCACACGCACGGCACAGCGGACACACCAGGACCCGCGGTGTTGGCCGTCGAATGGCGCTAGCTGCGCAGCATTTGTGCACCGCCGCCGTCAGTGTCAGCCAGTTTGCCGTGGCATACGGAGCTCCATCGCAGTCTTTAACACTGGTAGCATGCCGCGACAGCGTGGACGTGAACCGTATGTGCAGTCGACGGACTTTGAGCGAGGGCGTATAGTGGGCATGCGGGAGGCCGGGTGGACGTACCGCCGAATTGCTCAACACGTGGGGCGTGAGGTCTCCACAGTACATCGATGTTGTCGCCAGTGGTCGGCGGAAGGTGCACGTGCCCGTCGACCTGGGACCGGACCGCAGCGACTCACGGATGCACGCCAAGACCGTAGGATCCTACGCAGTACCGTAGGGGACCGCACCGCCACTTCCCAGCAAATTAGGGACACTGTTGCTCCTGGGGTATCGGCGAGGACCATTCGCAACCGTCTCCATAAAGCTGGGCTACGGTCCCGCACACCGTTAGGCCGTCTTCCGCTCACGCCCCAACATCGTGCAGCCCGCCTCCAGTGGTGTCGCGACAGGCGTGAATGGAGGGACGAATGGAGACGTGTCGTCTTCAGCGATGAGAGTCGCTTCTGCCTTGGTGCCAATGATGGTCGTATGCGTGTTTGGCGCCGTGCAGGTGAGCGCCACAATCAGGACTGCATACGACCAAGGCACACAGGGCCAACACCCGGCATCATGGTGTAGGGAGCGATCTCCTACACTGGCCGTACACCACTGGTGATCGTCGAGGGGACACTGAATAGTGCACGATACATCCAAACCGTCATCGAACCCATCGTTCTACCATTCCTAGACCGGCAAGGGAACTTGCTGTTCCAACAGGACAATGCACGTCCGCATGTATCCCGTGCCACCCAACGTGCTCTAGAAGGTGTAAGTCAACTACCCTGGCCAGCAAGATCTCCGGATCTGTCCCCCATTGAGCATGTTTGGGACTGGATGAAGCGTCGTCTCACGCGGTCTGCACGTCCAGCACGAACGCTGGTCGAACTGAGGCGCCAGGTGGAAATGGCATGGCAAGCCGTTCCACAGGACTACATCCAGCATCTCTACGATCGTCTCCATGGGAGAATAGCAGCCTGCATTGCTGCGAAAGGTGGATATACACTGTACTAGTGCCGACATTGTGCATGCTCTGTTGCCTGTGTCTATGTGCCTGTGGTTCTGTCAGTGTGATCATGTGATGTATCTGACCCCAGGAATGTGTCAATAAAGTTTCCCCTTCCTGGGACAATGAATTCACGGTGTTCTTATTTCAATTTCCAGGAGTGTATATGCGATCCTTGACGCAACCCCACAAGAAGAATTCTAATGGCATGACATCGGGAAAACGTGGGAGCCAGGCGATGGGACTATCACAGCCCATACACCTCTCAGGAAACGTGTCATTCAGCACCTTCAGATTCCATTGTAGTGACGCGCAATCATGCTGGAAGATGTTGGACGCTTGTGACTCTTAGATCTCTGGTAAGAGGGACTGTTCGAACTCGTGCAGGTAAACAATTCCGTTTATGCTTTTCTATGGGAAGAAAAATAGGTCAATCACGCACTCTGTCGTGCATTAGGTTATTCCACACATAAAGTGTCGGGCTGTCACGAAATGTTTTGTTTGCGCTTTCCCCTGGTCTGTCGCCATTGTGATGCATTCCAAGTCAAATGTGCAACAAACGACACAGGAAGGAAAGAGAACTTCGAAAGCTGCTAAAAGTTTTACAGCAAAGCACGATACTAGGTAACGAATAATTACAAAGTTACGACTTTTTGAAATGAGGATAGCGGATCTTTACACACACCCTGAAGGGACCGATGACCGTAGCAGTCTGGTCCCTTTGATCCCCCAAACCAACCAACCAACCTACACACACCCTGTATTGTGACAATTCGCATTCTTCTTTACACATGCGCAAAGTCTTTTACTATTCTGACACGGGGTTTGGTGTTTGGACAGAAATACTTTTATTTATTTATGACGTGTTTGAGGTATACGTAGACTGTCATAAAAATCTTAATGGTTGCGGACCGCTTTATGTTGTAAAATGAAGAACCAACATTTCAGCCACTACTGCAAGTGGCCTGCATCTGGGTATGTATTATGTATGCGTTTTATGGAAACATTCCGGCCGTGGAAGTTTACCCACATATAGGATGAACGCAAAATGGTTCAAATGGCTCTGAGCACTATGGGACTTAAATTCTGAGGTCATCAGTCCCCTAGAACTTAGAACTAGTTAAACCTAACTAACCTAAGGACATCACACACATCCATGCCCGAGGCAGGATTCGAACCTGCGACCGTAGCGGTCGCGCGGTTCCAGACTGTAGCGCCAAGAACCGCTCGGCCACTTCGGCCGGCGATGAACGCAAATTTCGAAGCGTGATCAAGCATTTATCAGTTTTGTTACAGGTGACACCACGTCTTGGATGATTCCTTACTGGGTAACTACATTTAGTTTGATTTCTTAGGCCAGTTTACCTTTGCAAGTGTATTGCGATGAAAGTATTTGCACAACAGTGCAAATGTCTTGTTTGGGGAAAAAAAAATGGTTCCATTCACTCGTGGTTCTTGCTGATGATAACAGCAACACCCACGTTACACTTCTCCCTCAAACTTGCATTCAGTAATGTTCGGTTCTGTCTCGGATTAGTTTTTGCGGCAGTGTTAGTTGTACGTCTACAGTGAAACATAACGACGGGGACAGGTTTACTGATTAAGCGTTGACTGATATTGACCTCGTGTGTGGACTGAGTGAATACAGAGGAATTGTGGCACAATGAAGCAATGCTGTGACGGTAACCACATCAAAATACACCGTGTCCACATGAATGGAAGCTGATTTCAGACCGCAATTAAAAAAAAAAAAAAAACACACACACACACACACACACACACACACACACACACACATATATATATATATATATATATATATATATATATATATATATATATATATATATATATATTTTCCACACAGATACAGGCTGACAATTATTGAACCGTATGAAATAAAACCGTCATAATTTACGATAGGACTCTCAAACCGCACGGCGCATGATGGGAATTTGTACGCGCATGTTGGTTTGGCTTAGCGACGAAGCCCACTTTCAAAAATGGTTCAAATGGCTCTGAGCACTATGGGACTTAACATCTGAGGTCATCAGTACCCTAGAACTTAGAACTACTTAAACCTGACGAACTTAAGGACATCACACACATCCATGCCCGAGGCAGGACTCGAACCTGCGACCGTAGCGGTCGCGCGTTTCCAGACTGAAGCGCCTAGAACCACTCGGCCACTCCGGCCGGAAAGCCCAGTTTCATTTGGATGAGTTCGTCAATAAGCAAAATTGACGCTTTTGGGGGGCTGAGAATCCGCATTTCGCGATCGAGAAATCTCTTCATCCTCACCGGGTGACTGTGTGGTGTGCAATGTCCTGTCACGAAATAATCGGTGCGATATTCCTTGATGGAACCGTGAGTACCGAACGGAACGTGAAGGTTTTGGTAGATGATTTCATACCTTTTATCCAATGTGACCCTGTTTTAGACAGGATGTGGTTCGTGAAAGACGGAGCTCGACCCCATCGAAGCAGGAGAGTGTTTGACGTTCTGGAGGAGCACTTTGGCGTCCGAATTCTGGCTCTTGGGTACCCAGAGGCCACTGGCAATGGGCCCTGATTGGCTGCTATTTTCTTCGGATCTGCTCACATGCGACTCCCTTTTTAGTGAGGCTATATTAAAGACAAGGTATACAGCAAAAACTCCAAAACCATTGCTAAGCTCAAAACAGCCATTCAGGAGGTCATCGACAGCATCGATGTTCCGACACTTCAGAGGCTCATGCAGAATTTCGCTATTTAATCTCCGCCACGTCATCGCCAATGATAGCAGGTATACCGAATATGTCATAACCTAAAGCCGAATATCTGTAGTCACGTTTACATGTTGAATAAAGTGTGTTCACGCCGTAGTTTGTAACAAATTTACTTTTTTTTCGTATAGTTCAATAACTGCCATCCAGTACTTACAATCTGTGATCCAAGGGCGTGCTGAAAAGAGGTTTTGTGAAAACTCTCAAAGATTTTAAAATGAAACAAACGTTATTAAAATACATCTTTATTCTTCGTATCTACATACTTATTTCTCAACATACTCACTCTGGCGACGAACACATTTCTCCCAACGAGGCCGGCCGAAGTGGCCGTGCGGTTAAAGGCGCTGCAGTCTGGAACCGCAAGACCGCTCCGGTCGCAGGTTCGAATCCTGCCTCGGGCACGGATGTTTGTGATGTCCTTAGGTTAGTTAGGTTTAACTAGTTCTAAGTTCTAGGGGACTAATGACCTCAGCAGTTGAGTCCCATAGTGCTCAGAGCCATTTGAACCATTTTTTCTCCCAACGAGAAACCTGTTTGTTGATAGTGTCACTATAGAATGTTTGACTTTGTTGACGGAGCCACAACCCCACCACTGCTTGCACCGTTTCATCATTAACAAAGTGAAGTCCTCGTAGGTATTCTTTAAGTTTTGGAAACAAAGGAAAATCTGAAGTGGCCAACTCGGGATCGTATGGGAAATGATCGATGACAGTGAACCAAGGAGACGGATTGTTGTGGATGGCCTGGCATTGTGAGGCTGAAGTAGAGAGTGCGCCACGTGTGGGCGGCCTCTTCGGATTCAAAACTTGATTGCCGCAGCCTGTTTCTCACGCACCGACGTGGTTGCGTTATACAGTGTCACGATACAAGGTGCAATTGGGAGCCATCTAGCGGCAGACGGCTGCAAATTTGTAGATGTGAAGAATAAAGCTGCAGAATGTTAATAACGTTTGTTTTATTTAAAAAAGCTTTAATAGTCTTCTTGTAAAAATTCAGAGACATTTTTCTGGGCGCGCTCGTTTTATGTAAAGTAACTGAAAAACTCTTGTAGAACAGATCAGTTTACTTCTGCATTGACGCTTTTCGTCTCCCGTAAAATGTCTAAACGATACTCCATCTCAACCTACGTGCACACAAGCTTGTCTGGGGTAACGGAAGTGAGCCGTGTATCGACTCGTGCTATACCTTGGGTTTAGATTGCATTGGTTTTCCTTTTCTTCCCCTGACATGTTTGTTTGATATGTTGTCTGTTATTAAGTGGCTGCTTGGTTGTCTTTTCTCTCTGCTATCGATATCTACGTTTTTGCGTCCGGGAAACTGCTATGGAGGAAGTGAGCTCTCTGACCGGTTGTAACCTGGTGCGGTGGCGCGGAAGTAGGGGGTTGCGCGCAGTGAGTGAGGTGGACACGAGAGGGCAGTGTGGCTCGCCGGCGCGGACCACACGTGGTCGGTTGTACCGAGTCGCCACGTGTTGTATGTCGGTTGTGTGTAACGAGCGGGTGGAGTTGACGGAAGAGCTCTCCGCGGGCTGGTTGTATACAGAATCGCCCCACGAGTAGTTGCTGTTCATTTCACCTTGGTGGGACGTTAACAAGCTTCTTTAAGTCCTCCGTTTCAATACTGGAGTTTAAAAGGGAGACACCTAACATGCAGGAGTGGTCACTACCCGTCAACGTTCCAGAGAAGACGTGAACTCCGGTTACAGAGCGTGTTGTCGCGTGACCGTGGCGTGTTCGGTACACTGGCGACGCGTGCGCGGTCGGATGTGTGGATCCTTGCCATCGGAGGTCGTGTACTGCCTGTTCGAGCATAACTGCAAGTTAAGTTCGTGAAATGTTTAATCATTAAGTAATAAGTTTGCGTAACCGGTGTCTCATCTGCCTTGTGGCCTCCGGCGATCGGGTTTCCTGTCCCCGGCACCGGTGTAATTGAAGACAGTGATCTTTCCTCCTCCTCTCGTTACTGCCCCATGGGAGGTGTAGTTTTGGCAGTTTAATTGTTTCGCTATTCTGTCGTGTGTTTATGAGTAAATTCATGCTTCTTGTTGGTTGATCATGTGGTCGCTCATTCAGGACTGTGTGGTGTAATGTTTCCTTGCACGAGGTTAGCTCTGTCAGCAAGTTGTCATCTTATTACAAGTTTTCGCTGGCTAAAAGTCGGTGCAGTGACCAGCCTGAGAGTGGCAATTGTGTTTACGGGCGTATTTAAATTGGTCAGTATTCTGCCTAGCCTGAGCATCCCTGAGTGGGTGACTTGTGGCCGCCTTACACGGGTCCATCATATCTGTTATGTTCTAATGATATTCCAGGACACTTTTGTTTAAAAACTTTTTTAAATTCCTCCATTGCTTTATTGCCATTAATCGTGTGTTTGCTGAAACCTTTGATTTTTTTAAAAATGGCGGTGTTGGTAGCTTCACTACCTCACCGTACTTTATTAACAAAGTTCTGTATTTACTTTAGTAGCCTGTTTACTAATGTTGTTGAAATTTTTTAACTGTTTTATTGCTATAAAATTACTCGATTGCCGTTAGCGGCGTGTTTTGAAAGACTGTTGTTGGCGTACTGCTAGCTTATGTGGGTGTTTTTTTTTAAAGAAATTGTTTTAACTGTTGTATTGCTATAAATGACTTGATTGCCGTTTCTAAAAGAAATTTTTAAACTGTTGCATTGCTGTAAATAACTTGATTGCCGTTAGCGGCGTGTTTTGTAAGGTTGTTGATTGCCGTACTGTTACTTCTATTTTTTTAAAAAAAGATTTTTTTAAAAGTTGTTGCATTGCTATAAATGACTCGATTGGCATTAGCGGCGTGTTTAAAAGGCTGTTTATTGCCGTACTGATAGTTTCTGTAAGATATGAATAAAACATTTGTGTGTGAAAATCTCAACTCGACAGTAAACTACTAGAAATTTGGCCCCGTTTCCCAACTTGGGGTGTGGCTTATAGTAACCGTAACCACTGTGTGTATCAGGATGCTTTTGAATTCCTAATCTGCGGATATCCCAAAGTCAACTTCAAGCGAGGCATACACAATGTTTTTCACATAATCCCAAAAGGAGAAATTCAAGCGAGGCATACACAATGGTTTTCTCATAATCCCAAACGGAGAAATTGAAGCGAGGCACACATAACGTTTTTCACATAATCTCACATGGAGAAGTCCAGAGAGGTTATGTCCGGTGATCTCAGTGACCACTTGCATATTCTAACACGTCCTATCCGTCGACGTGGAAACATTCGGTCCAGGAAGGTAGCCGCCGGAGTTTGCACGCCACTTCCGGGACACGAACAGGTGCGCCGGTCCCGGACCAACGACGAGGGCCGGTGTGCTGGTCTGTCTGGTTGTTGTTTTTAGGCGGTTTCCCACATCCAATTGGGTAAATACTGGGCTGGTAACCACAACCCACATCAGTTACGCAATTCGCAAACATTTCGAAAACGTTCTCACACTTTCATATGAGATATAATTAGACGCGGACGGATGCGATAGACCAATTCCATCCAGTGGTGGGCCCGGGGGGGGGGGGGGGGGAGAGTATGTCGCGCACAGGCCACCCTCTACCACTAACACACCAAATCCAGATTAACGTACTAATCCCGAGAATATGCGGGGCAAAGCCCACGGAAGAGAAGAGGTTAGTTTGGTTCCCAAGTCAATAAGTGTGTAGCCAGTGTGATAGGTATTTCAAAATGTTTGTTTTGTTTTTTACTTCTTCATTTTGATAGTCTTCCATAACGTACAAATACAATTCATTGTGGCTTACATGCTGAGTAATATCGTCGATTCAGCAAAGATCGTCTGTTCCTGCAAAAAGTGACCTGCTGACAAGATGGTCACTGTGCACCAGTCCTCGGTAACCAATAGGAAGCGTGGGTGATAAATCACGTGATAACTACTGGCCGCCGCCTGACAGGACGCTCGGTCGCTCTCTCTGAACCTGGCTTCCGGTTAACATTAACGTGATTCCTTCCTCCTTTTTTCTCGTACTTTTTTCTGACACCAAAATAAACATCTTATTACCGCCAAGAATGGCTCAGATTCCAAAACCAACCTCTGTGAGCCCATTTGTGTTCCAAACAAGAAATAAACTTCCTTTTTGTGCATGAAAAGCTACGCATTATGTTTCAGCAGCCCCTAAACTCTAAAGGATGCCGCCACCATGTCTACGCTTTAAAGGCACCTTCTGTGCGTGTACACAAATCACTGTATCTATAAAACTAATTTGTTGCGTGAAAATGTTCCGCGAATATACTTTGGGACTAGTCAGTTATTTTCATTGTATCAGCCCTCCACGACGGCTGACCCTTCATATGAGGGCAGAGAACAGTAGTCTCAATAACAGGCCGACCTGACTTCACATACTTTAGTCTACATATACGGCGTGGTCTAGGGGTAGCGTCTTTGATTCATAAACAAAACCTCTTCGGTCCCGGGTTCGATCCACGCCACTGCCCAAATTTTGATAAATAATCAGCATTGGCGGCCGAAGACTTCCGGCATAAGAAGTCAGCCTCATTCTGCCAACGGCCTTGTCAAAGAGGGCGGAGGAGCGGATAGAGGTTCAGGGCACTCTCTTGTCCTAGGGGTGGGAAATTGCCCGTAAAGGCGGAAGAATCAACAATGATCAACGACATGAGGATGCAGAAGGCAATGGAAACCACTGCATTAAAGACACGTAACGTGTATCCACAGGACATGTGGCCTGTAATTGAAGAAGTATCATGATGATCTCTCCATTGGCAAAAGATTCCAGAATAGTCCCCCATTCGGATCTCCGGGAGGGGACTGCCAAGGGGTAGGTTACCATGAGAAAAAGATTGAATAATCAACGAAGGGATAACGTTCTACGAGTCGGGGCGTGGAATGTCAGAAGCTTGAACATGGTAGGGAAACTAGAAAATCTGAAAAAGGAAATGCAAAGGCTCAATCTAGATATAGTAGGGATCAGTGAAGTGAAGTGGAAGGAAGACAAGGATTTCTGGTGAGATGAGTATTGGGTAATATCAACAGCAGCAGAAAATGGTATAACAGTTGTAGGATTCGTTATGAATAGGAAGGTAGGGCAGAGGGTATGTTACTGCGAACAGTTCAGTGACCGGGTTGTTCTAATCAGAATCGACAGCAGACCAACACTGACAACGATAGTTCAGGTATACATGCCGACGTCGCAAGCTGAAGATGAACAGATAGAGAAAGTGTATGAGGATATTGAAAGGGTAATGCAGTATGTAAAGGGGGACGAAAATCTAATAGTCATGGGCGACTGGAATGCAGTTGTAGGGGAAGGAGTAGAAGAAAAGGTTACAGGAGAATATGGGCTTGGGACAAGGAATGAAAGAGGAGAAAGACTAATTGAGTTCTGTAACAAGTTTCAACTAGTAATAGCGAATACCCTGTTCAGGAATCACAAGAGGAGGAGGTATACTTGGAAAAGGCCGGGAGATACGGGAAGATTTCAATTAGATTACATCATGGTCAGACAGAGATTCCGAAATCAGATACTGGATTGTAAGGCGTACCCAGGAGCAGATATAGACTCAGAGCACAATATAGTAGCGATGAAGAGTAGGCTGAAGTTCAAGACATTAGTCAGGAAGAACCAATACGCAAAGAAGTGGGATACGGAAGTACTAAGGAATGACGAGATACGTTTGAAGTTCTCTAACGCTATAGATACAGCAATAAGGAATAGCGCAGTAGGCAGTACAGTTGAAGAGGAATGGACATCTCTAAAAAGGGCCATCACAGAAGTTGGGAAGGAAAACATAGGTACAAAGAAGGTAGCTGCGAAGAAACCATGGGTAACAGAAGAAATACTTCAGTTGATTGATGAAAGGAGGAAGTACAAACATGTTCTGGGAAAATCAGGAATACAGAAATACAAGTCGCTGAGGAATGGAATAAATAGGAAGTGCAGGGAAGCTAAGACGAAATGGCTGCAGGAAAAATGTGAAGACATCGAAAAAGATATGATTGTCGGAAGGACAGACTCAGCATACAGGAAAGTCAAAACAACCTTTGGTGACATTAAAAGCAACAGTGGTAACATTAAGAGTGCAACGGGAATTCCACTGTTAAATGCAGAGGAGAGAGCAGATAGGTGGAAAGAATACATTGAAAGCCTCTATGAGGGTGAAGATTTGTCTGATGTAATAGAAGAAGAAACAGGAGTCGATTTAGAAGAGATAGGGGATCCAGTATTAGAATCGTAATTTAAAAGAGCTTCGGAGGACTTACGGTCAAATAAGGCAGAAGGGATGGATAACATTCCATCAGAATTTATAAAATCATTGGGGGAAGTGGCAACAAAACGACTATTCACGTTGGTGTGTAGAATATATGAGTCTGGCGACATACCATCTGACTTTCGGAAAAGCATCATCCACACAATGCCGAAGACGGCAAGAGCTGACAAGTGCGAGAATTATCGCACAATCAGCTTAACAGCTCATGCATCGAAGCTGCTTACAAGAATAATATACAGAAGAATGGAAAAGAAAATTGAGAATGCGCTAGGTGGCGATCAGTTTGGGTTTAGGAAAAGTAAAGGGACGAGAGAGGCAATTCTGACGTTACGGCTAATAATGGAAGCAAGGCTAAAGAAAAATCAGGACACTTTCATAGGATTTGTCGACCTGGAAAAAGCGTTCGACAATATAAAATGGTGCAAGCTGTTCGAGATTCTGAAAAAAGTAGGGGTAAGCTTTAGGGAGAGACGGATCATATACAATATGTACAACAACCAAGAGGGAATAATAAGTGGACGATCAAGAACGAAGTGCTCGTATTAAGAAGGGTGTAAGACAAGGCTGTAGCCTTTCGCCCCTACTCTTCAATCTGTACATCGAGGAACCAATGATGGAAATAAAAGAAAGGTTCAGGAGTGGAATTAAAATACAAGGTGAAAGGATATCAATGATACGATTCGCTGATGACATTGCTATCCTGAGTGAAAGTGAAGAAGAATTAAATGATCTGCTGAACGGAATGAACAGTCTAATGAGTACACAGTATGGTTTGAGAGTAAATCGGAGAAAGACGAAGGTAATGAGAAGCAGTAGAAATGAGAACAGCGAGAAACTTAACATCAGGATTGATGGTCACGAAGTCAATGAAGTTAAGGAATTCTGCTACCTAGGCAGTAAAATAACCAATGACGGACGGAGCAAGGAGGACATCAAAAGCAGACTCGCTATGGCAAAAAAGGCATTTCTGGCCAAGAGAAGTCTACTAATATCAAATACCGGCCTTAATTTGAGGAAGAAATTTCTGAGGATGTACGTCTGGAGTACAGCATTGTATGGTAGTGAAACATGTACCGTGGGAAAACCGGAAGAGAAAATCGAAGCCTTTGAGATGTGGTGCTATAGACGAATGTTGAAAATTAGGTGGACTGATAAGGTAAGGAATGTGGAGGTTCTACGCAGAATCGGAGAGGAAAGGAGTATGTGGAAAACACTGATAAGGAGAAGGGACAGGATGATAGGACATCTGCTAAGACATGAGGGAATGACTTCCATGGTACTAGAGGGAGCTGTAGAGGGCAAAAACTGTAGAGGAAGACAGAGATTGGAATACGTCAAGCAAATAATTGAGGACGTAGGTTGCAAGTGCTACTCTGAGATGAAGAGGTTAGCACAGGAAAGGAATTCGTGGCGGGCCGCATCAAACCAGTCAGTAGACTCATGACAAAAAAAAAAAAAAAAAAAAAACGGCATCTGTTAGAGCTTTACAACAAAACGATGATTACATTATTACTCTGTGACGAGCAACCGGAGACTACGGGTCCCTCATACCAAAACAGTTGAAAAAAATCCCTCAACAACCTTCGAAATTTTGTTGGTGGAGCTCGCGTTCACCTATCTGCTAAGGTAGGCTATTTTCTGAGAAATACGTGGGGACTTCAAGAAGTAAGTTACACATTATTATGGAAGGTCACGTAAATTTTATTGAATACTGTACTACAGTTCAGAGTGATACAAGTACATGATACTATTTTTGAGTACAGCCACCAAGTTTGCGCTGCTGCTACGGTCGCAGGTTCGAATTCTGCCTCGGGCATGGATGTGTGTGATGTCCTTAGGTTAGTTAGGTTTAAGTAGTTCTAAGTCTAGGGGACTGATGACCTCAGATGTTAAGTCGCATAGTGCTTAGAGCCGTTTGAACCACCAAGTTTCTGTAAAAAATTTGTGAAAGTTGTGTGTGTACATGAACGAACTTCGGAAACAATCCATGGTCATAACATGCAGAAAAAACAGATGTCGGAAGAAGAGACTAACGGGACACTTTCTGGGTCGTGTTCACAATAAGTGATGGATATGTTCAAGGAAAATTGTGACACATTCGCTCTACGACATTCGCCAAGTACGTACATGCTGGTTAAAATTAAGCTTTCGTTACTTGAGAGGTTTCCCAAGAAAAACAAGTGATAATAGGACAATGAAACTTTGTGAAAGTATTTATAAGGACATGCGGCAGACAATAGCAACAATAAACCTTTGAAAGAGACACATTTTAATTTCCACGTGCGAGGATAACATCTGGTAACTGCGTACCATGTTTACGTTCCAGGTTACAAACGTGGCTCGATGTGACGACCATCTGCTTCCACAATAGCCTGGAATCGCACTAGAGATGCCATTTCACAATCGCTCGCAGCACTTTTCGAACGTTGGGCCACGGAATGTTCAGCTGTGTTGACACAGCCCGGGCGTGCACTGCCTGAAGGTCGCACATTGTTTCCAGCGTTCTCAGCTACGGCGACAGTAACTTCAAGAATTGGTGCCGTAATTGGCAGTCGGCCTTTCCCAGGAGCAATCCCCAAATCGCAAATTAATAGGAACTTCCAAAAAATGTTCAACCCCGGTACGTAAAGAGGACCTCCCCATATTCCTTTAACGTGTCGATATTCGCGAACAGCTGCGGTACAATTGCTGTTGTTTTGATAAAACAGCTTTACTAGTTCAAATGGTTCAAATGGCTCTGAGCACTATGGGACTTAACATCTGAGGTCATCAGTCCCCTAGAACTTAGAACTACATAAACCTAACTAACCTATGGACATCACACACATCCATGTCCGAGGCAGGATTCGAACCTGCGACCGTAGCGGTTGCGCGGTGCCAGACTGAACCGCCTGGAACCGCTCGACCGCACCGGCCGGCAGCTTTACTAGTGAAGCTCTACTTATCGTGCTCAGATCCATGTTGACTGTCTGCAACTGTAATGCACAATGACGCTCGTGTTTCAGCCCTACGTCGTCGTTTCAGTAGCGGCGGCTAACGGCAATCATGACACTAACACTACTAACAACGGAAATCCTGCATCGCACAGTCTGAACATCATTCCTGTAAAGTTGGGTACCCATACGGTAAATAGCTTTCCGTCTGCACTTGCTCAAGTAGCAAAAGTTTAGTTATAACCACGCTGTATCAGTGTTTAGGTCTGTGAACTGAAAGAATCGCACTGTCACAGATGTACGAGGGTGAGTCAAATGAAAACCTTAAATATTTTTTAAAATAGTATTTATTGTGCAGAAGTGGTAAAAAGCTGTATCACTTTTCAACATAATCTCCCCCACGATCAATGCAAGTCCTCCCGCGCTTACAAATTCCTTTAGAAAAAAATTCTTTTGGTAATCCGCCCAACCACTCATGCACCGCGTGGCGTTCCTCATCAGAACGGAACTTCTTTCCTCCCATTGCGTCTTTGAGTGGTAGAAACATATTGAAATCACTTGGGGCAAGGTCTGGTGAGTATGGTGGATGAGGAAGGCACTCAAAATGCAGGTCTGTGATTGTTGCAACTGTTGTACGGGCAGTGTGGGGCCTTGCAATGTAATGTTGCAAAAGGACACCTGCTGACAGCAATCCACGTCGCTTTGATTTGATTACAGGCCGCAGATGATTTTTTAGGAGATCTGTGTATGATGCACTGGTGACAGTGGTCTTTCTAGGCATGTAATGGTCCAAAATGACGCCTTTTTCGTCACAAAAGAGAGTCAGCATAACTTTCCCTGCTGATGGTTCGAAACTTCTTTGGTTTTGGTGATGAGGAATGGCGCCATTCCTCGCTCGCTCTCGTCGTTTCCGGTTGGTGGAAGTGAATCCATGTTTCGTCCCCAGTGACGATTCTTGCAAGGAAGCCAGGTTACTTCGGCGAAAATGATTATTTCTGAATAATTTACGCTAATATTTATGCTAATATCTAATGATTTTTCTATACGATGAAACTGAAAAAAAAGTACACGGCCATGACCAACGCCTACCACCAGCTATCTGAGCCTTGAACCTTAGTCGCAGCGCTACGTTCACTAGTAGTCGAAATGTGACTAACGTCATAGGTATGCGTACAACTTCATCATCGGTTTTCTCGGGAACTGGGGGCCGTAGCATGAAAAGCCGCAAGCCGAGTACTCAGGTCAGGTTCCTTTACATCATACCTAAGTCTCATCAGTATCCGTGATTAACAGATCTGATGGTACCCTTGTAACTACCGACGGCTGGACAACTTGTCTGGCATAGAGGTTATAAGTAATGTAGACAACTGTTCATCGTAAATCAGTCTATCGACGAAAACCGTACCAAAACCCAACAGCAGTTCCTGATATACGTCTTTAAATTTGCTGGGCACACTTTCAGTGAGGTGTTTGAATGACTGTGCAGGAATGGCAGCCCATTCTTCTTCAAGAGGCGAAACAGGACAAATTAGTGATGCTGAACGTTAGGGTTCGGACCGAAGCTAACCTTCTGACAAATCTCAAACATGTTGCATTGGGTTCAGGTCGGGACTCGGGCAGGCAGTTTCATTTCAGGAATGGTATTCTCCACAAGCCATTGCCTCGTAGATACTGCTTTATGACAGGACGCATTGTCATGCTCATACAATCATCGCCTCAAAAATGTTCCTCTAGTGTATGCAGTACACAATGTTGTAAACTGTGTTCATTTCCTTCTGCATTCAGAATTTTCTTACAAGGGAACCTCCTCATCGCACCCCCCTCAGATTTAGTTATAAGTTGGCACAGTGGATAGACCTTGAAAAACTGAAAACAGATCAATTGAGAAAACAGGAAGAAGTTGTGTGGAACTGTGAAAAAATAAGCAAAATATACAAACTGAGTAGTTCATGGCAAGATATGCAATGTCAAGGAGACTGAGAACGCAGGAGCGCCGTGGTCTCGTGGTAACGTGAGCAGATGCGGAACGAAAAGTCCTAGGTTCAAGTCTACCGTCGAGTGAAAACTTTAATTTTTTATTTTCAGTTTATGTGACAAACTCTTATGTTTTCATCACTTTTTTGGGAGTGGTTATCGCATCCACAAGAAAACCTAAATCGGGCAAGATAGAAGAATCTTTTTACCCCTTCGCCAAGTGTACAAGTTAAGTGGGTCGACAACATATTCCTGTCATGTGACGCACATGCCGTCACCAGTGTCGTATAGAATATATCAGATGTGTTTTCCTGTGGAGGAATCGGTTGACCTATGACCTTGCGATCAGATGTTTTCGGTTCCCATTGGAGAGGCACGTCCTTTCGTCTACTAATCGCACGGTTTTGCGATGCGGTCGCAAAACACAGACACTAAACTTATTACAGTGAACAAAGACGTCAATGAACGAACGGACAGATAATAACTATGCAAAAATAAAGAAAATAAAATTTTCACTCGAGGGAAGACTTGAACCAAGGACCTCTCGTTCAGCAGCTGCTCACGCTACCACGGGACCTCGACGCTCCTGAGCTCATTTTGTCCATGATGTTGCCTATGCGACCCGTGGACTACTCAGTTTGTATATTTTGCTTATTTTTTCACAGTTCCACACAACTCCTTCCTGTTTTCTCAATTGATCTGTGTTCAGTTTATCAAGGCCTATCCACTGTGCCAACTTATAACTAAATCTGAGGGGGGTGCGATGGGGAGGTTCCCTTGTTAGGCGCAATAAAGGGACCACTCCTCCATACTGTAGCACCACTTCCATCGTACTTCACTTTGTCACTGCGTATGATGGCAGCTAACGTCTCCAGGCATTCGCCGAATTCAACCCTTTCCATTGGACTGCCACAGCATATGGCGTGAATCATCATATCAATCGGTTGTATTCAATAGTTTTCCTGTGGCGTCGCTCTCCAAATCCCAGATTTTTTTATAACCAACCTACGCATTGCTCGACAGTCCGTCAATACATGCCATCTCTGCCTGCTGTTGGATTGGCTGGGGTTGTTCCTTCGTATTTAAGGTCATAATCATCTCACTAACTGTCATCTTGAGCATCTTTGGAAGCATAGAAATGACCCTCATGGATTCGTTACTCAGGTGACATCCATTGGCTAGACGACGTTCTATGTCAGTGAATTCTTCTGACGAAACCATCCTGCTGTTACTGCCTTTCTACTGACAATACAATATTTATCGCCTCGTTTTATACTGGTGAGTCCGCGTCTCGTGACGTCCACTGGTAAGTGCTGCTTACATAGGGGTGTGTGGATGTTTCTGGTCAGATAATGTATATGCAGATCAGTGACTCCCAACCTTTCTTAGACCATTAGCCCTGATCATAATTAGACGGTAGCTAGTACCCCTACCCTGCTCCCTGCCCCCTCCTGCCATCTGTTGTCATAATAGTAATGATCTTTTGAAAATAATTTAGTTTTGTGATTGAAACAGAATTGAATCGTTTAGTTTTTACTAGCATTTGTAGACTTAGAGAAAGCTTTTGACAATGTTGACTGGAATACTCTCTTTCAAATTCTGAAGGTGGCAGAGGTAAAATACAGGGAGCGAAAGGCTATTTACAATTTGTACAGAAACCAGATGGCAGTTGTAAGAGTCGAGGGGCATGAAAGAGAAGCAGTGGTTGGGATGGGAATGAGACAGGGCTGTAGCCTATCCCCGATGTTATGCAATATGTATATTGAGCAAGCAGTAAAGGAAAGAAAAGAAAAATTTGGAGTAGGAATTCGCCGAAGACATAGTAATTCTGTCAGAGACAGCAAGGACCTGGATGAGCAGCTGAACGGAATGGACAGTGTCTTGAAAGGAGGATATAAGATGAACATCAACAAAAGCAAAACAATAGCAAAACGAGGATAATGGAATGTAGTCGCATTAAATCGGGTGACGCTGAGGGAATTAGATTAGGGAATGAGACGTTTAAAGTAGTAAAGGAGTTTCGCTGTTTGGGGAGCAAAATAACTGATGATGGTCGAAGTAGAGAGGATATCAAATATAGACTGGCAATGGCAAGGAAAGCGTTTCTGAAGAAGAGAAATTTGTTAACATCGAGTATAGATTTAAGTGTCAGGAAGTTGTTTCTGAAAGTATTTGTATGGAGTGTAGCTATGTATGGAAGTGAAACGTGGACGATAAATAGTTTGGACAAGAAGAGAATAGAAGCTTTCGAAATGTGGTGCTACAGAAGAATGCTGAAGATTATATGGGTAGATCACGTAACTAATGAGGAGGTATTGAATATAATTAGGGAGAAGAAAAATTTGTGGTACAACTTGACTAGAAGAAGGGATAGGGTAGGTAGGATGTATTCTGAGGCATCAAGGGATTACCAATCTGATATTGGAGGGCAGCGTTGAGGCTAAAAATCATAGAGGGAGATCAAGAGATGTATACACTAAACAGAATCAGAAGGATGTAGGTTGCAGTAGGTACTGGGAGATGAAGAAGCTTGCACAGGACAGAGTAGCATGGAGAGAGCTGCATAAAACCAGTCTCTGGACTGAAGACCACAACAACAGTTTTTACTCCCCAGAAAATTTCATTTTACTCCTTAGGAGGTAATTACCTCCTCGTTGGGAACCACTGGTGCAGACGGATTAAACAAGTTAGGTTATTATTCAAAGTACAGGGTGTCATCAACACAAATCTGTGAATACTTACTCGTATAATTCTGCACCTTTTGCTTTCACATTTTCATTGTTACATTGTTGCTTGGAGAACGTTTCACTAATGTTGCTCACTCATTTTTTTTTTTTACAAAATATGTGTCTAAGACTAAGACTACGGTTTGTTGGTCGGTAATATGAAGAAATAACTTATGGCGCACTCGAGGATCGTGGAGTTGCGGGTGACACTTCATCTCCTGCATCTCGTGCTCATCTGCCGTTTGTGATCAACTGCACTAGTGCTAGAATAGTTATAAGCTTCATGTGGCCTTAACCTCTCAGTACACATTGTATAGTTAATGCGATCTCCCCGATAGAAAAATTAAAGTCGTTCACAAAAGAAACGGATTGTTATTCCATCATGTCTATAAGAGATTGATGACGACGAAAATAAATTAGCATTTTCTCCGTTCTGTGTCTCCCTGTCGGTTAAGATATGCAGCCTCATGAAGAGACACAAAGTCAGGTCGATCGTCAAACCTCCGTCGAAAATCCGGCAAATACAGAGTTTAGTTAAATATGCAGCAGGCCTCGACAGATCTGAAGTTTACAAAATACGCTGCGGCTGTCGCCAATTTTACTTCAGACAACGCGCTCTGGTTTCTCTTCTCCGGTTTTTATGGTGGACAAATAGAGCGCACTAAAGATGGAGCATAAAATGTTTTATAGACTACTCTATCCCATAGAGTCAGCTTTAGATGAGCATGCTCTGGAAAACAGCCACCGCATTAAATCTGACTACACGTGTGTCGTGGCTCACACTAACGGCTTCTGGGACAGTCTAATTAAAGAAAGCATCGAAATAAACATCACTGACAACATTCTCAGTAGAGACGCTGGTCTACAGCTCAGCGCTGCGTGGGATCCCACGATAGCGAGGTTTAAGCATCGAATGCGGGTGCAACGTATGCCCATATATTACGATACTGCGGACACCAGTGACGTCACAGCGAGCAGTTACCTAACTATTTGATGCGGATGAAAGCACGAGTTGCCGCCGCCGCACTCTGCATTTCTACATTTCTTCTAGCCATTTTAAGTCACTTACATAATTACAAAATTCGCAAAAAGTTGTTGGCCACCAGTGTGTTAAGATTTAACAAATATCTCGGATTGAAGGTTGAGTGTCAACGTCGATGTACTTAGACACGAATTAAATGCTCAGTTTGTGAAGCTGCGTAAAGGAATAGGAACATCACACTGAAAACGCAAATAAAAGTGGAAAAGTGGGGATTTGAATCCCAGTTCTCCCAAATACTAATATTCTGTCTCAACCATCCTACCAACGCTCTCGGTTCTAAATGGCACGTGTGAACACAAGGATCACGACCCGAAAGTACATGAAACTAAAGAATTTGATCCTATTCATGTCACAGGTGTGACAGAACGTCACTTTCATTGAAAGTGTCGCCTATGGAAGTGACGCTTTGGTACCCTCTTGAGTGCCTAATCTGAAATCGAGTATAGATGGCTGGAAGTCATGCCTGCAAGTATTCGACGAGTTATTGTAATTCAGCCATTCGCAATTTAATTAGTGCACGCACTGACATGTCAATAGTGATTACGTAAATGCGTACCAAAGAAAAAAACTTATTTATTCTTCCCGTAGTGAAGCATGCAGTTAGTTTGTTTGTGGATATTAACAGATTGCAATGAAGAAGGTATCAGTTGTGTTCTAGTTTTATTAAGCGGTCCGCGACAAAGTTCGAGGAGACATGTTCCTCGAGTGGAAATGAGAGCTTTGTGTATTGCAAGGGATCTTAGCGGGCAGCACAAGTCAACATGCCTCTCCCTGCGTTCTTGTGTGGTTGTTCATACGTGGCAGTACTATTTAATTAACTATCTGACAGACCCGGCATTGCCCAGGTATGTATTATGACGATTTTCTACTAGAAACGAAAACAAAAAATGAACTGTGTTTGTAGTGTAATATCGAAAAAACTTCATTTCCATGTTTTCGTGAAAACACCTATTATGAAACACTGGTACAAAGAAATATGCATAATACACAAATTTGTAAGTACAGTATCGAAATTAAGAAACATAATATGCAAAATACAAATTCTCTGTATTGTTTATTTAACTCCGAATTGGATTATAAAAAATATTTATAGTTACATGCCCATGCAGCTGGCCGCAGCCGCTTCGCGTGTCTACAACACGATTTTGGAAACGTCCTTACGGCAACGCCTTTCATAGCTCTATAGACAGCTACTATTTTCGCCTACAGCCATTTGTGCTTTGCACATGAAAGCTGTAAAAAGCGCTGTCATGTTTCAGATATTTCTTTAAGTTGATTCGACTGTAGCAGTGCCTTAGGAGTAAAGAATAAATGTATTAAAACTTCATGCGTGTTGCGGCATTTTTTCACGCATCTCAGTGTTCATGACGTCAAGTCAGATTCGCTTAGCTGTGTGTCGTACAATGATATAATTTTGCAGGTTCATTCGGCGGTATATGTGGATTCTGTCTGTAAAATATGTCGCGAATACAGTACGTAGCAAAGAAGTATAAAATATAAACGTCATGCACATTAAGGAAATTTTTCACGCATCTCAGAGCTTACGACTTCATATGTGGTGTCACGATATAATTTTGTAAGTGCATGTAGAGACTTATGCGGACTGAGAAATATATTGTGAATAGAATTAGTAAGATAGAAGTCATAAATTTAAACATCATGCATGATGCGGCAGTTTTTCACGCGACTCGTTGTTTATGACGTCATATCTCCTGAACTGTGATACACAGGTGTTTCTTACACCCACAGCGATTGTTGATTGCCAGTAAGGGAAATGTGTAAGAAGTTTAGTTGGAATAAGTCTAATGGTTTAGGACGAGAGGTAGAAAATGCAAGCATACATACATCCATGTAAGAATTCTTATTGTAACAAGTATTGTGAATGATGTCTACAGTTCCTTTTAATGGACTCGCTAATACACTCGTGTAAGTTTAGTCTCTAACTTTTGTAGGGCTACGCGTACAGATAACACTTGTATGAACCGGTACCTCTGAGGTGGCTGTGTAGCAGTTGCTGAAGTTGCTGTGCGAACAGTTTCAGAGCCAGCCGCAACCACAGGCGACCCCCAGGTGGCAAGCTGGTGTGTGAGAAGCAAGGGAATCCCACAAATTACAAAGCTACCTACATAAGAACTGGTTGGGCGAGTGCGTAGCCGCCCGTCTGCTTTTTTCTGCTCTCTTTCTCAGAATTGTTCCTCGGACCGCATTGTGTCCACTGTGTTCCCCACATTTAAAACTTCCAACCTCTCTTGTATCATGTAGGCGTTTGGGAGCCGTCCGACAAGAAGGCTGCACTCTTAAATTGACAGACTGAAATAAATTATCCTCTGCCCTAAAAAGGGATGTGTTTGCATAAGTGTGTGTTGGTGACTTTGCTCTGAAATTTGTAGTGAAATAAAATGAGAGTTCTAGGTGAATTTTATAGACAATATGTTTCGTTCAGTAACACGTTTGTTTCCATGGGTATGCTATAGTTACACGTCTATGAGAACAGGAGGATCTACTGATATATCAGCCATCTAAATGTAAGTGCTTCAAAGACTGAAATGATGGAATTTAACACAAGGAAACAAATAGAATTTGACATGAAATTATCTATAGGAAATGACGTTGTAAAAAAGGAAAAATGCACAAAGTTCTTGGGAATTACAATCCAGGACAGCCTCAAATGGGACATGCATATTGATTCCTTAGCATGTAAGCTGCCGAAGAATGTGTTTGCTATAAATATGATTAGCAAATATTGTAAGGACATGTGTGTACTAAAAACTGCTTATCATGCCCTATGCTCATCAATCTTAAACTATGCTGTAGAAATATGGGGTGCAACAACTCAAGCCAACCTAAGCACATTATTAATACTACAGAAAAAGTTATCAGAATTATTTGTGGTGCCAAACCTCGAGAATCATGTCGGAATCTGTTGCCAAAATTAGGTGTGGTTACCATTATAGGTGTATGCGTATTGAAAGTTATATTGCTTGTGAAAACAATAAATCCAAATTTCAATTGTGACCTGCACCAGTACGATACAAGGCAAAAGTTCAGATACCATGTAAATAGCCACAGAACAGCTTTATATTAAAAAAATGCACTTCATGCTGGGCTGAAGCTAGCCAATGCCCTACCAAAAAGTCTCACAACCCTTCCTACTAACTAATTAGAAGTTCAGCTAAATAAAATTCTAATTGAAAACCCTTTTTATTCCCTAGACGAGTATTATATCTCTATGAAAAGTGCTTCATAAGTATGTCAAGCTCATAGTTTTAAGCAGCCTACAACTAATGTAATGTTGATAAAAACAATATTTGTAATATTGTGATTGTATACTACCAAATGTAAAATCCATCAAAATGTAAAATTTATTAATACAAACAAATCTTTAGTTTGTAATTTATAAACTGACGTATTCAGAAGAATAATCTGTATGATGTCCTGAAACTGCATTATTTCTAGGCATTGTATTTGATTATCCGATGTTGAATAAATATTATTATTATCTTTCCTTTCTCAGAGATTATGTCTGGTTAAAAATGGAAAGTGACGCAGACCTTGATCAAGCGTGACTTCCTTTTAACTGTGCGGTATATGTTACATTGCATTTAGGAACTTTCAGGTAATTGAACATGTATTAATAATTACAGATTTCTGTAGTTTTATATATATATATATATGTTTGGATGTAGCTGCATTGCGCTGATGTACTGGTGGATATTGTGTGGTATGACTCCTGTAGTTGATAGTATAATTGGTACAATGTCAACTTTATCCTGATGCCACATGTCCTTAACTTCCTCAGCCAGTTGGATGTATTTTTCAATTTTTTCTCCTGTTTTCTCCTGTTTTCTTCTGTATATTTGTTGTATTGGGTATGGATATTTCGATTAGTTATGTTAATTTCTTCTTTTTATTGGTGAGTATGATGTCAGGTTTGTTATATGGTGTTGTTTTATCTGTTATAACGGTTCTGTTGCAGTATAATTTGTATTCATCATTCTCCAGTACATTTTGTGGTGCATACTTGTATGTGGGAACGTGTTGTTTTATTAGTTTATGTTGTATGGCAAGTTGTTGATATATTATTTTTGCTACATTGTCGTGTCTTCTGGGGTATTCTGTATTTGCTAGTATTGTACATACGCTTGTGATGTGATCTACTGTTTCTATTTGTTGTTTGCAAAGTCTGCATTTATCTGTTGTGGTATTGGGATCTTTAATAAAAAGCTTGCTGTAATATCTGGTGTTTATTGTTTGATCCTGTATTGCAATCATAAATCCTTCCATCTCACTGTATATATTGCCTTTTCTTAGCCATGTGTTGGATGCGTCTTGATCAATGTGTGGCTGTGTTAGGTAATATGGGTGCTTGCCATGTAGTGTTTTCTTTTTCCAATTTACTTTCTTTGTATCTGTTGATGTTATGTGATCTAAAGGGTTGTAGAAGTGGTTATGAAATTGCAGTGGTGTAGCCGATGTATTCATATGAGTGATTGCTTTGTGTATTTTGCTAGTTTCTGCTCGTTCTATAAAGAATTTTCTTAAATTATCTACCTGTCCATAATGTAGGTTTTTTATGTCAATAAATCCCCTTCTTCCTTCCTTTCTGCTTAATGTGAATCTTTCTGTTGCTGAATGTATGTGATGTATTCTATATTTGTGGCATTGTGATCGTGTAAGTGTATTGAGTGCTTCTTGGTCTGTGTTACTCCATTTCACTACTCCAAATGAGTAGGTCAATATTGCTATAGCATAAGTATTTATAGCTTTTGTCTTGTTTCTTGCTGTCAATTCTGTTTTCATTATTTTTGTTAGTCTTTGTCTATATTTTTCTTTTAGTTCTTCTTTAATATTTGTATTATCTATTCCTATTTTTTGTCTGTATCCTAGATATTTATAGGCATCTGTTTTTTCCGTTGCTTCTATGCAGTTGCTGTGGTTATCCAATATGCAATCTTCTTGTTTAGTGTGTTTTCCTTTGACTATGCTATTTTTCTTACATTTGTCTGTTCCAAAAGCCAAATTTATATCATTGCTGAATACTTCTGTTATCTTTAGTAATTGGTTGAGTTGTTGATTTGTTGCTGCCAGTAGTTTTAGATCATCCATGTATAGCAAATGTGTGATTTTGTGTTGGTATGTTCCAGTAATATTGTATAAATAATTTGTATTATTTAGCATGTTGGATAGTGGGTTCAGGGCAAGGCAGAACCAGAAAGGACTTAATGAGTCTCCTTGGTATATTCCACGCTTAATCTGTATCGGCTGTGATGTGATATTATTTCAATTTGTTTGGATATTAAGTGTGGTTTTCCAATTTTTCATTTCTATGTTTAGGAACTGTATCAATTTAGGATCTACTTTGTATATTTCCAATGTTTGTAGTAACCATGAGTGGGGTACACTATCCAAATCTTTTTGGTAATCAATGTATGCGCAGTGTAGCGACCTTTGTTTAGTTTTAGCTTGATATGTCACCTCTGCATCTATTATCAGTTGCTCCTTACATCCTCGTGCTCCTTCGCAACAGTGTTTTTGTTCTTCATTTATAATTTTGTTCTGTGTTGTATGTGTCATTAATTTTTGTATAATGACTGAAGTTAATATTTTGTATATTGTTGGTAGGCATGTCATGGGGCGATATTTAGCTGGGTTTGCTGTGTCTGCTTGATCTTTAGGTTTCAGATAAGTTATTCCATGTGTAAGTGTATCAGGGAATGTGTATGGGTCTGCAATGTAACTGTTAAATAATTTAGTTAGATGTGAATGTGTTGAGGTGAACTTCTTTAGCCAGAAATTTGTTATTTAATTTTTTCCAGGGGCTTTCCAACTGTGAGTAGAATTAATTGCTCGGGTGACTTCATGTTGTAAAATTATCACTTCAGGCATTTGTGGTATCATCTTGTATGTATCTGTTTCTGCTTGTATCCACCGTGCATGCCTGTTATGTTTTACCTGGTTTGAACCATATGTTGCTCCAGAAGTGTTCCATGTCTGTTATGTTTGGCGGATTGTCTATTTTAATGTGTGTGTTATCTAATGTCTGGTAAAATTTCTTTTGGTTTGTGTTGAATGTTTGGTTTTGTTTCCTTCTATTTTCACTTTTTTTGTATCTTGTAAGTCGTTTGGCCAATGCTTGTAATTTCTGTTTCTTTTCATCTAATTGCTCTATCGCTTCTTGTTGTGAGATGTTACCTAACCTTTTTCGTTTTTTGTCTGATATTTCATTTCTTATAAATTGTGTTAGCTGTCCAATGTCTTTTCTCAGTTTTTCTATTCTGATCTGTAGCCTGTGTTGCCATGCTGGTTTTGTGGGTTTCTTCTGTGTGTTTGTTGGATCTGATCTCTGCCTAGTGTGTATATTTAGTGTAGTGAGTGCTGCTATATAAACCAGTAGTTGTAACTCTTCCATAGTTGTATTTTCATTTATTTTGTTGTGTATGATTGTGTTGATAGTTGTTATTGTTGTTTCGACTTGTGGGTTATTTGGTGGTCTATGCAAGAATGGTCTAATGTCTGTATTTGTGTCTTTGTATTCTATATACGTCAGCTGAAATTTTTCTTCTATATCTAACATGTGTCGCTTCGTGTTCTTTTTGTGCTTGTTCTGGTGGCTGTCTTAAGATTTCGTTTTCCTCTGATTATTTAATTGATGCATGTTGTTCTTTGTTTGTTTGCTCTGGGATTTTTGAGTCCATTACTGTATTTTCTTCTTCTTCTGATTGCACATTATTTTGTTCCAGTATTTGTTGTACTTGTTGTTTGATGTTTTCTAATTCTGATTGGGGTATCCTGTTATTTTTGATTACTACACGGATCTGATCGGCTAGTCGTTGTTCTGTTAAAAATTTTAATTCTGGGTATCTGGTAATAAATGTTGTGTATACTTGTGATCCGTATCCAGTTGTGTTGGTTCCTAAGTTTGTTGCTTGGTAGTAACAGAACATGAAGTGTCGGTTAACTTCACCTGACCATCTCATCCTCTGTCTTTGTTTTCCTTCTAGAGTGGTTGCAGGAAGCATATCCTGCAAAATACCTGTATTAGGATTTAAATCATTTTCCGTGTGGCTAACAGCTTTGTTACCATTGTGGACGGGCATAGCGTTCAGGCGTCGCCCCCGACCATGATAGCCCTTGTCCGAGGCTTCATTAGTTCTGTCCTGAACCAACTAATCACACTAAAAGGGGGGTTAGCCCTATTAGTGATTTGTTCTTTTCGTCGCCTTTTACGAATGGCAGAACATACCGGAGGCCTAGTCTTTTCCCGGGCCTCCACGGGGTTTATTATTATTATTATATCCGCAGTAATACTTATTTTGCAGATATCCGTAATAATAATTACGTTGCAGTTAAGAGTTAAGGGGCAGTATCAATATCACTATTCGACGTTCTTCAAATTGTTTTACTTGCAATTGATGCACTTGTCTGCACGAAGCGGCAGCTCACGAAGACACGTATACACCTATAAAGTCGAGCGACATTGTGTCTCGACTCCTTCTGAGTCAGATGCACTCGAGAGATCACGGCGTTTGCACAAAGTGTTCTCCGTATATTTAATTTGTGTTTAGTCAATTTAACTTTTTTACAAGGTAAGAAAAGCAACGTAAATGTCACTAGCGGAGAACTATGTTTTCGGGATGCATTACGGTTGCTATCTACATCTACATCTACATCCATACTCCGCAAGCCACCTGAAGGTATGTGGCGGAGGGTACCTTGAGTACCTCTATCGGTTCTCCCTTCTATTCCAGTCTCGTATTGTTCGTGGAAAGGAGGATTGTCGGTATGCCTCTGTGTGGGCTCTAATCTCTCTGATTTTATCCTCATGGTCTCTTCGCGAGATATAAGAAGGAGGGAGCAATATACTGCTTGACTCTTCGGTGAAGTTATGTTCTCGAAACTTCAACAAAAGCCCGTACCGAGCTACTGGGCGTCTCTCCTGCAGAGTCTTCCACTGGAGTTTATCTATCATCTCCGTAACGCTTTCGCGATTACTAGATGACCCTGTAACGAAGCGCGCTGCTCTCCGTTGGATCTTCCCTATCTCTTCTATCGACCCTATCTGGTACGGATCCCACACTGCTGAGCAGTATTCAAGCAGTGGGCGAACATGTGTACTGTAACCTAGTTCCTTTGTTTTCGGATTGCATTTCCTTAGGATTCTTCCAATGAATCTCAGTGTGGCATCTGCTTTACCAACGATCAACTTTATATGATCATTCCATTTTAAATCACTCCTAATGCGTACTCCCAGATAATTTATGGAATTAACTGTTTCCAGTTGCTGACCTGCTATATTGTAGCTAAATGATAAAGGAGCTTTATTTCTATGTATTCGCAACACATTACACTTGTTAACATTGAGATTCAATTGTCATTCCCTGCACCATGCGTCAATTCGTTGCAGATCCTCCCACATTTCAGTACAATTTTTCATTGTTACAACCTCTCGATATACCACAGCATCATCCGCAAAAGGCCTCAGTGAAGTTTTGATGTTATCCAGAAAGTCATTTATGTATATTGTGAGTAGCAACGGTCCTACGACACTCCCCTGAGGCACACCTGAAATCACTCTTACTTCGGAAGACTTCTCTCCATTGAGAATGACATGCTGCGTTCTGTTGTCTAGGAACTCCTCAATCCAATCACACAATTGGTCTGATAGTCCATATGCTCTTACTTTGTTCATTAATCGACTGTGGGGAACTGTATCGAACGCCTTGCGGAAGTCAAGAAACACGGCATCTACCTGGGAACCCGTGTTTATGGCCCTCTGAGTCTCATGGATGAATAGCGCGAGCTGGGTTTCACACGATCGTCTTTTTCGAAACCCGTGATGACTCCTACAGAGTAGATTTCTAGTCTCCAGAAAAGTCATTATACTCGAACATAATACGTGTTCCAAAATTCTACAACTGATAGACGTTAGAGATATAGGTCTATAGTTCTGCACATGTATTCGACGTCCCTTCTTGAAAACGGGGATGACCTGTGCCCTTTTCCAATCCTTTGGAGCGCTACGCTCTTCTAGAGACCTCCGGTACACCGCTGCAAGAAGGGGGGCAAGTTCCTTCGCGTACTCTGTGTAAAATCGAACTGGT
Organism: Schistocerca nitens; assembly: GCF_023898315.1. Lineage (NCBI taxonomy): Eukaryota > Metazoa > Arthropoda > Insecta > Orthoptera > Acrididae > Schistocerca > Schistocerca nitens. The sequence continues at coordinate 280,716,907 of NC_064620.1, forward strand.
ATCCCATCAGGTCCAGCGGCCTTTCCTCTTTTGAGCCATTTTAATTGTTTCTCTATCCCTCTGTCGTCTATTTCGATATCTACCATTTTGTCATCTGTGCGTCAATCTAGAGAAGGAACTACAGTGGTCTTCCTCTGTCAAACAGCTTTGGAAAAAGACATTTAGTATTTCGGCCTTTAGTCTGTCATCCTCTGTTTCAGTACCATTTTGGTCACAGAGTGTCTGGACATTTTGTTTTGATCCACCAACCGCTTTGACATAAGACCAAAATTTATTAGGATTTTCTGCCAAGTCAGTACATAGAACTTTACTTTCGAATTCATTGAACGCCTCTCCCAAAGCCCTCCTCACACTACATTTCGCTTCGCGTAATTTTTGTTTGTCTGCAAGGCCTTGGCTATGTTTATGTTTGCTGTGAATTCCCTTTGCTTCCGCAGCAGTTTTCTAACTCGGTTGTAGTACCACGGTGGCTCTTTTCCAACTCTTACGATCTTGCTTGGCACATACTCCTCTAACAAATATTGTACGATGGTTTTGAACTCTGTCCACTGATCCTCAACACTATCTGTACTTGAGACAAAACTTTTGTGTTGAGCCATCAGGTACTCTGAAATCTGCTTTTGGTCACTTTTGCTAAACAGAAAAATCTTCCTACCTTTTTTTAATATTTCTATTTACGGATGAAATCATCGATGCAGTAACCGCTTTATGATCGCTGATTCCGTGTTCTGCGTTAACTGTTTCAAATAGTTCGGGTCTGTTTGTCACCAGAAGGTCTAATACGTTATCGCCGCGAGTCGGTATCTGTTTGACAATGAATCTTCTCGAAAAATCAAAAGCAGAAGATGGCATGGGTTTCAGAAATTTTATAAGAATGTGCCCTGCCGATTTCGAAACCCCTTCTGCGGATGTTTGGAGAAAAGATTTCTAAAGATTCCACTGTATTTAGGGAAACCATTCCAGTCTCGGTCAAACTAGCTCTTCCAGTCCGGCTCCATGCCTGTGATATACACATTTAGAATTTCAAAACAAGCAATCTGAAGTATCGCCCCAGAAACCCGTGAAGCCATAATTACGTCGTTGAGAGATCTTGTAAATGTAAGAAATATTACTTTTTTGTGTTATCGGCCGTTAGTTTCGTTTGTGAGTAAACAAATCGTAGTTCCACATTCAGTCATCGGCAGATGCTCAATAAAACAAATGATAACTGGGATCGAACGGCAAAGATCAGGTAAACAACAATAATGACGGTTCAAAAGGAGCTGTTATAACAAGAGGTATTGATATGCGTATGTGAGAGTATCAATTTACTGAATGCGTATACATATAGAGAGAATACATGTGTTGTATACATCTATAATTCATATTTCTCACTACAGGTAAAAGAATATCGTGCTGTATTAAAAATATAACGTCTTTTTAGCTCGCACAGCTTCTTCTCTCCTAAATTTTGATTTTAAATTGTGTATTTTTTTCCATGTGTTGTCGTGACATTTAGTGTTTTTCGGCTAAATCCTCCATAGCACCCCTCCTTCTGCTTCTGATTTTGCAGTCTTGGGATGTCGCATTCCAAAGATGTGGGAGGACCTGAAATCTCCAGTTTTTTCAGTGTTGTCTCTGTCGAACGCAAGTGCAAACTCACTCAGAAAACGAACTGACTACAGAAAGCCGGTAACACTGTCACGTGTTCCCCGTTTCGCCAGGGAACCTGAGACTTGCGACTTCTGTAACGCGACAGTCGCGGAGCACGAGGAAAATGTCGCGGGTCAACCCTGAAACTTGCACCGCAACTGGTGTTCCGCGACTTTGCCGCTAAGTGTGTGTGGTAACTTTAAAATTTTAGTCATTCGTGATGCTTTTGCATTAACAGAGGTAAATTTCGCAATTACGGAAAGCTGCCACCAAGCGACACGGGGGCTGTTCTAGGATAAGCATTCGTGTCCATTCTTCACGTCGTGGTCTGACCTCTGTATGTGTACCACATACGATTTAAATAGTGTCAGGTCAAAACTCGATGAATCAGTCAGCGTTTAAGTCAAGTGTATTTAAAAGTATACAATGCAACGCTTGCTACAGTAACAAATTAAAATACACATGATAAATAATGTTACAGACATTTAACAATATACAACATCTTCATGAGTCAGTGTCAGTGTGGCCAAGAGGGACAATCAGATATCTACAAAAAGGCAACCCATTAATAAGGTAATTTACAATATGCACACTTAATAAGTGAGATACGCCTGAGTTGCTATGAGGTCTTCTGTGATGGTGAGTTGTATAGAAGGAGAACAATTTTCTTGGTAGAAACGTACAGTCTTGAATGCTAATACAGTCAGACAGTCGCTAACAAATAGTAATAGCATCGCGCTAGGTTGATATACGAGAGTCATTTCAAAAGTTGTGCACGCTGTATGAATGAAATGAAGAAAATAATTCATTTTAGCATATACCTTTACAGGCCATCAGAGAAATGTTGTCGTAATCCGCAAGCGAATCCATAAGTCTTTGATCCGTAAACACATGTGCGGTTAGGTATGTTTTTTAAATCACTTTGACCCACTCGGTAGCCACAGCTCTGACAACAGATTTACGTTTGACCCCAATTTTAGTCTTCTGAGAGCCACAATCGACTTCAATGCTTCGCTGCGAATTAATCTCCATTATTGAATGAGATTTTCATTCTGCAGCGGAGTGTGCGCTGTTATGAAACTTCCTGGCAGATTAAAACTCGGGACCGAGTTCGAGTCTCGGTCCGGCACACAGTTTCAATCCGCCAGGAAGTTTCATAACAGCGCACACTCCGCTGCAGAGTGAAAATCTCATTCTGGAAACATCCCCTAGGCTGAGGCAAAGCCAAGACTCCTCAGTATCATCTCTTTCAGCAGTGCTAGTTCTGCAAGGTTCGCAGGAGAGCTTCTGTAAAGTTTGGAAGGTAGGAGACGAGCTACTGGCAAAAGTAAACCTGTGAGGACGGGGCGTGAGTCATGCTTAGATATCTCAGATGGTAGAGCACTTGCCCGCGAAAGGCAAAGGCCTCGAGTTCGAGTCTCGGTCCGGCACACAGTTTTAATCTGCCAGGAAGTTTCAATCTCTATTCTTGTTTATGACAGCTTCCCAACGTTTTAGCAATTTCTGTGTTCTCGTTAGGGGGACCTTCATTGCTGGGCTGTCTAATAACTCGGGTCACCTCACTGGCAGCTTCCTCGGTTGTATCAAAATGTTTTCCAGGGAGTTGTTCCTTCAGTTTGGGAAACAATCAATGTCTGTTGGGCTCATCAGGGCCGTATGGTAGGTTCTCCTTCTGCCTGGTTCCCTCACATGTTTGTCGACGATCCTCTCTCAAAATATCAAAATGTTCAAATGTGTGTGAAATCTTATGGGACTTCAGTCCCTAAGCTTACACACTACTTAACCTAAATTATCCTAAGGACAAACACACACACCTATGCCCGAGGGAGGACTCGAACCTCCGCCGGGACCAGCCGCACAGTCCATGACTGCAGCGCCTGAGACAGCTCGGCTAATCCCGCGCGGCTCAAAATGTCAGTAACAATAACCAGGGAAGTGTAGCCTGTTGCAGTTGATGGCTTTCCACTTCTTGTGTTGTCCTCAGTGCTTACTCACTCTTCATGGAAACGAGCAGACCAGCGTGATACTGTGCTACGATGCACTATAGCTCTCGCAAAGCGTTGCAAATTTCCATTGGCTTCTTTCCACATAGAGCCAATGGCCTTGTTGCAGCAGTGACACCTGTTCCCGTCAGATCACCGAACCTAAGCGCTGTCGCTTCGACAGTTCACCGTCCAACTCTCTGCCGAGTGCTGCTGGCAAGCGGGGTGCACACAGCTCTTGTGAGGCTAATTGAGGACATACTTGACTGAGAAATACCAGTACTGACAACGGCCGGGAGAGCGGTGTGCTGACCACATGCCCCTCCGTATCTGCATCCGGTGACGCCTAAGCGCTGAGGATGAAACAGCGGCCGGTCGGTACTGTTGGGCTTTCGAGGCCTGTTCGCACGGGGTTTGTTTCTTTTCTTTCCACATAAGAATTCGATTTTGATGTAGGAACGCTGGTCACTACGTGTAATCTGACTAGACTCGTCTCAACATCCATTTTAAAACTGAATTGCTCACGACACAGCCACGGTAACCAGCAAACACATATACGACCGTCACGCCTACAACTGACATGAGTTTCAACTTGATCATGCCATGGTAACCGTCGTGTATGAGCAGTATGCAGGGCCTTTGAAATAAGCCTCGTATTTTGTCAATGTAGTCTTCCATACGAAGGTTAATACAAGTCTGAAGCTTCTCTGAGCCTGGGGGAAGCCCAGAGTGCGACTGCTTAAAAAGAAGTGCTGGCCGATCAGAGTCGCAGGCAGTGAGTTCATCTGGGTTCATCGTCCTCAGGTGTCACGAATGCGTGGCACCCTCTATCGGACACACCGAGCGATGGAAGGGCGAACTCGCGGCTTTGCGCTGTGGGAGGTTTTAAAACTACTGTGTCCCATCTAATTGTGTGGAGTGCGCGGCGCGCCAGCGCAGTCGACGAAGACGCCCTTGATGCCGTACCACGACTTCAGTTGACACCCCAATGGCACGGAAACACTTCGCAGAAGATTTCAGTTATTCCGACAGCAGGTGATAATTTGCGGGACATGGACGTAATACGGCAAGCTCTGTTGCACTGAAACGTGATCATAATTAATATTCTACGAACTGTAAGTTACTATGTCTGTCCGTAAAATTTTTAAAAAAATAGTAAGGAATTTTTTCACAGCGAAAAGCATTAAACGTAAATCAGCAACAAAAATTTTTGTGTCACTTTTAGGTCCAGAAAGAAATGAGTTTAAATTTGATGTGACTGACATCGGACTACGTCCAGCTGTTAATTCGCAGCGAAGCTTCAGAGTCGAGTGCGGACCTTAATAGATTAAAATTGGGGTCAATCGTAAATTTGTTTTCAGAGCTGTGCCGTACCAGTGGGTCAAAGTGATGTACAAAACTTTGATATCTACACATGGGTTCACAGACCAAAGACTTACGGATTCGCTTGCGGTTGAGCGTAGCATTTCTCTGATGGTTACAGACCTCTAGACATAGTTTGATGGTATGACGGACAGCATCGGAGAGCACTGGTTTCCGGGATTGCCTGAGGTGCAACAAACCCACTGCTAATTGGTTCTTCATCACTTGCTAGTATTCCTTTCGCTGAGAGGTGAAATACTTAGTATGAAAAATTAACTTACTACTCTATCTTTCTTTTATACAGAGCACACAGTTACATGTGTTTCACTGAACAGCAGGTAAGAGGTGGCAGCAAATGCACTACCAATCGCTCCATATGCGATGCCGACGTACGCCAGCTGTTGTACCACATCACACAGGCAGCAGACTCTGCCTCTACGGGACTTAACATCTGAGGTCATCAGTCCCCTACACTTAAAACTACTTAAACCTAACTTAACCTAAGGACATCACACACATCCATGCCCGAGCGCGGGTCCGGACTGAAGCACCTAGAACCGATCGGTCACAGCGGCTGGCACAGGCAGCAGAAATCAAAATTGGGGAGTAAATGCAGATTTAATCCATTAAGAACATCTATAACTCATTACGGTACAGGATGAATTTCTACTTGAAACCAACCACAAGAAGGCTTACAGGAGGGGTATAAAATCTCTGCAAGTCCATCTTTATACAAGTGGTTGCAGATCCTGGGCTGTCCAGTATAAAATGTCAAATCAAAATCCCTTCAGCTTCTAAAGTTCCAGTTTTATTTATTTGTGCTACCTGTATGAGCGTTGCACTACGTCATCTTCAGGCCCCCTGATCGGAGTGTAGGAAGAATCCCTCTTGTGCAATCGAAAAGTGGCCAGTCACTGTTAGATTTGTTTTTAACAACGCGATCTCTTCTATCTTCACTTGCAAGTTGGTGAGAGGACTCAAGAGGTGTAGTACAACGCTGAAACTGGTTGCACAAATAAAATAAAACTGGTAATTTAGACGACTGAATGTGTTTTAATTTGACGTTTTCGGTATTAAATCATCTGAACACAAATGAAACGTAAAAAAGAAAGTATTTCTCAGTTTGTTGTTGCCCAAATAATCAATAAAGTGTGCAAAAATCACGACCCATTTTGCACGTGTATCGATCGAGATGTGGCGCTGATGCGATCTATGAGCACAGCTCGCGGGGAATGCCAGTCCCACTGCAGATCGCAAGATTATCACTTCTGAACTTCAGCTTTCACGTTCCATGCGGAAACAAATGAAGAGCTGCGCGTGGGTTAAAAAAAATAAATAAGAAAAAGGTTGAGGGACATAAATAAATACTGCATCGCCTGAAGGATTGGTGGTTGGTAACTGTTTTGTTATGTTAAATGAAAAGATGTCCCATTTCATTCTCCAAGATCGGTGTGGTGCACCGGCTCCTATTTTTCGAGTTCGGTTTTTTCTTTGTGCTACTTCCGCCTCCTCTTCCTACTTTGGTTCTCTTGCAGCATCAGCCCGTATATTTGAGGAAAAAACGATAAATCGCCTAAAAATTAATTTCCTCGTCTTAAAATACTGTAGCCGATTAATTAATAAGTTCATCAATTTCAACTTAATTATTTATGCTGCTGTATCAGCTTTGACCAAACAATCTAAAAGATTACTACTCATAACGTTTTGAGGTATATATGAGAAAATCGCATTGCCTTCTAAAGATCTTTATTATTTGATAAAATCTGTTTCTTTATGACTCAGAACATTATGGAAAAACTCAGACGCAACCTAAAGCACATACTTTCATTTCCCTCTCTCATTCATTTATCTTTGATTTCTCTCTCTCTCTCTTTCTTTTTTTATTTTTTTAATAAATGATAATAGTCCACAATGAGCTTGCTACGTCTCACAGTTGTATCATTTACAACTTCCATTTTCTTGTGCTTGGCTTAAGGAACTCGCCGCTCAAATAAAATCTGATAAAACGTATTTTTCTTTTATTATAAACAAAGTGTTAATTTTTAATATTGATAATTTCTGAGATTTGATCGATTACTACTTGAATCTATTTAGAATTTTCGTCTGATGTTTCTGCCTCAGGGTGAACATTGACTACCTTAATTTTTAATTCCGAAGACGAATTAGGATCTAAGTCTGACAAGACGACGGATTCAGGAGACAGATACCACTGTATATTTTCAGTTTTTGTAAGGCCACGCGAGAGATTGAAATCGTAATAAAGTGCTTTCGGTGCAGAGGAGCGTACAGATCTGAATTTCCACAAACACAATGTCAAGGGAAATACAAATGTCACGAACTTCAATCTCTTGTTGTGATGAAATTCAGATTTACCCCAGAACAAAAATATTTTCAAAAGCTTTAGCCATCCAATTTGTTGGAAAGCCACCGACATGGAGAGATAGTCCATGAGAGGCTGTTTCACCAAGAGAAATTGCAGTTCATTCTGGAAATCCTTTACAGTTCTCTCTAAACTGCCGTCCTCTCAGGAGTTTTGAACTGGAGACAGCCCAACTTGTTTTACATGAATTTCGGATTGGAATTTATTAACATCATTTTAATACTAAACGGTTTTGAAATGTATTTGATATTAGGTTTGAGCTTTGTTTCTACAGTGCATTTCCTAAAAAATTCTGGGAGTGGAGTCGTATACTTGAGGCTTGTGAGATAAACAGAAGACTTCTTTTTCCAAAACATAATTCAACCGACAGGCGTGCAGCTCTGAAAGCGCCCGCATTTGATTTTGTTGTGTCAGAAGCTGCCTTCATATAAGACATAGGACATAATTTAGCGATAAGTTCATAGACAGATGTTACACTTTATTTCCAGTCCCAGAACTGCAATGCAGGCACTCCAGTAACTTTCTCAGCACCAATTTGAAAGAATCACAGAATATTTGTCTACCGTATCATCATCTTTTAATATCAATGCGTGCTAGCTTACTGCAATTTATTTTCTCTAAATTGGTTCTTGATTAAAATAGCCTATTCTTCGAGAGTTTCTCGGGAACGCTGAACAGAACTCTACTTAATTTTAAATTTCCAGCATCTTAATCTAGCGCTTAGTAGCCTTAGACAATTGTCTGATGGCCTAGACTGCTTCCTGCACGTCCATGACCATACCATTGAAGGGCCTTCTTCTCAATTCTCCTCCATATTATGGATTTCCTGGCTGCCCTCGTTATTCCACACATCTCTGATGCCTCTCTTTGCCGCTCCCTCAGGTTCATCCTTCCGCACCAAGTACCGTTTGAATCCCTTGTTTTCGTTGATACTCCCCTGCTCCACAGAACTCCATTTAGCTCCTTAATTGCTCCTCTTGCCATCTGGATTCTGCATTCCAAATCTGCTTTACAGCTTCCCGAGGAATGGATAATCCATCCTAAGTATTTAAACTGCTTTACAGGTTTAATAGTATCTTGCGACAGTCCTATGTCTCTTCCATCACATCGCACTACTACACTACTGGCCATTAAAATTGCTACACCAAGAAGAAACGCAGATGATAAACGGGTATTCATTGGACAAATATATTATACTATAACTGACACGTGATTACATTTTCACGCAATTTGGGTGCATAGATCCTGAGAAATCAGTACCCAGAACAACCATGTCTGCCCGTAATAACGGCCTTGATACGTCGGGCATTGAGTCAAACAGAGCTTGGATCGCGTTTACAGGTACAGGTGCCAATGCAGCTGTAACACGATACCACAGTTCATCAAGAGTAGTGACTGGCGTAGTGTGACGAGCCAGTTGTTCGGCCACCATTGGCCAGACGTTTTGAATTGGTGGGAGATCTGGTGAATGTGCTGGCCAGGGCAGCAGTCGAACATTTTCTCTATCCAGAAAGGACCGTACAGGACCTGCAACATGCGGTCGTGCATTATCCTGCTGAAATGTAGGGTTTCGCAGGGATCGAATGAAGGGTAGAGCCAGGGGTCGTAACACATCTGAAATGTAACGTCCACTGTTCAAAGTGCCGTCAATGCGAACAAGAGATGACCGAGACGTGTGACCAATGGCGCCCCATACCATCACGCCGGGTGATACGCCAGTATGACGATTACGAATACACGCTTCCAATGTGCGTTCACGACGATGTCACCAAACACGGATGCGACCATCATGATGCTGTAAACAGAACCTGGATTCATCCGAAAAAATGAGGTTTTGCCATTCATGCACCCAGGTTCGTCGTTGAGTACACCATCGCAGGCGCTTCTGTCTGTGATGCAGCGTCAAGGGTAACCGCAGCCATGGTCTCCAAGCTGATAGTCCATGCTGCTGCAAACGTCGTCGATCTGTTCGTGCAGATGGTTGTTGTCTTGCAAACGTCTCCATTTGTTGACTCAGGGATCGAGACGTGGCTGCACGATCCGTTACAGCCATGCGGATAAGATGCCTGTCATCTCGACTGCTAGTGATACCAGGCCGTTGGGATCCAGCACGGCTTTCCGTGTTACCCTCCTGAACCCACCGATTCCATATTCTGCTAACAGTCATTGGATCTCGATCAATGCGAGCAGCAATACGATAAACCGCAATCGCGATAGGTTACAACCCAACCTTTATCAAAGTCGGAAACGTGATGGTACGCATTTCTCCTCCTTACACGAGGCATCACAACAACGTTTCACCACTCAACGCCGATCAACTGCTGTTTGCGAATGAGAAATCGGTTGGAAACTTTCCTCATGTCAGCACGTTGCAGGTGTCACCACCGGCGCCAGCGTTCTGTGAATGCTCTGAAAAGCTAATCATTTGCATATCACAGCATCTTCTTCCTGTCTGTTAAATTTCGCGTCTGTAGCACGTGATATTCGTGGTGTAGCAAATTTAATGGCCAGTAGCGCAGATATTTTGTTTTGTTGACATTTATCTGACCCGTTAAAATGCTGCTATTAACCACTTTATCATAAACCTGACATTATCTCTGCTATGTGCTATTTATCATCTAAAAACGACGTACTGCTGGTCATGTTTCCGTATAAGTTGGCAGAGGTTTGATTACTTACTAGTGTACAGTATTCCAAAATTGTCAAAAGAAGTGGGTTATCGAAATCTGAAATCCGCCATTGGAGATTCACGACACGCGGAGCTGCTCAGAGGCCCTGGTGGGGGAGCAGGCTCCGGGCTGCATCACGTGCCTCGGCTTCTCGTGAAGGCTGCCGCCGGCTCACTCCCCCCGGATGTGGTCAGAGCCACTCACACGCACGTGCTCAGCTAGCGGCGCCTCACGTCTTGCCAGGGAACCGCTATTTCCCCGATGACGTCAGGATGCCGGCGGTCTCAGCAAACCACGCTGCATTCTCTAGGGTGACTCTGCTACAGTCCTTTACTATCGGTACCACTTGCAGAATGTGTGCGACAGGATGGTTTCTGCGGTGTCTTTCTCGAGTCACGTCGTAAGTTCTCCACGATGTTTCGGCAAACAGATTTTTTGCCATCTTCCAGTGGTCCTTGATTGCTGGTGCTGTGCACTAGCTGGTGTCTTGTCCCTTTGATTGTTCCTCCCGTCTACCACTTCTATCCTGCCGCTGTCCACATATCCGCCACGGTGTGGATTGGTGAGTTGGAAATGGGTCCCCAGACTCCGCGCTACCACCGCCGGGTGCAGGCCTCACTGAACGGGAACTCTTTGTTTTTTCTCACTCAGTGGGGGGTTGAATCCCCGACACCCTCATATGCTGCTATCTTTGATTCCGAAAGCGGATATTGGATTGTAAGGGGTACCCAGGAGCAGATATAGACTCAGATCATAATTTAGTAATTTGTCTAAAGTTGAAGAGGCTATTCAGGAAGAATTGGTGTGCAAAGAAGTGGAATATGGTCGTACTACGGAATGAAGAAATACGCTTGAAGTTCTCTGATGCCGTAGATACTGTGATAATGAATAGTTCAGTAGGCATTTCGGGTCAAGAGGAGTGGACGTATCTAAACAGGGCAGTCAAAGAAGTTGGAAAGAGAAACAGTGCTACAAAGAACGTAACTGCAAAAAAAGCGAGGGTAACAGAATAAATGAATGAAGGAAACACAAAAATTTCTGGGAAATTCAGGAATATAGAAAAACAAATCGCTTAGAAATGGAATAAATAGGAAGCGCTGGGAAGCTACGCCGAAATGGCTGCACGAAAAATGTGAAGAAATCGAAAAAGGAATGGTTGTCGGAAGGACTGACTCAGCATGCAGAAAAGTCAAAACAGCCCTCGGAGAAGTTAAAAGTAAGGGCGACGGTATTAAGAGTGCAGTGGGAATTCCACTGCAAAATGCAGACGAGGAAGCATGTAGGTGGAAATGGTACACTGAAGGCCTCTATGAAGAGAGCATCTCTGATGATAGAAGAAGAAACAGGAGTCAATAAAGAACGAATAGGAGAGCTAATATTAGAATCAGAATTCAGAACAACTTCGAAATACTTAAGATCAAATAAAGCAGAAGGAGTAGGTAACGTTCCATCGGAATTTCTAAAATCATTGGGGGCGGGGGGGGGGGGGCGGAATGGCAACAAAATGACTATTCATATTGATGGGTGGAATGTATGAGATTGTCGATACACCATCAGACTTTCGGAAAAATATCATCCACACAATACCAAATATCGCAGGAGCCGACAAGTGCGAGAATTATCGCACAGTCAACTTAGCAGCTCATGCGTCCAAGTTGGTGACACGAATAATATGCAGAAACATGGAAACGAAAATTGAGGATGTGTTAGATGACGATCAGTTTGGCTCTAGGAGAGGTAAAGACACCAGAGACGCAGTTTTGACGTTGCCGTAGATAATGGAAGCAAGACTAAAGAAAAATCAAGACACTTTCATAGGATTTGTCGACCTAGAAGAAAACTTGCAAAATTTTCGAAATTCTGAGAAAAATAGGGATTAAGTGTAGGCAAAGAAGAGTAATATACAATGTGCACAAGAACGAAGATTGAACAATAAGAGTGGAAGATCAAGAACAAAGTGCTCGGCTTTAAATGGGTGTAAGACACGGATGTAGACTTTCACCTCTTCTGTTCAATCTACACTCCTGGAAATGGAAAAAAGAACACATTGACACCGGTGTGTCAGACCCACCATACTTGCTCCGGACACTGTGAGAGGGCTGTACGAGCAATGATCACACGCACGGCACAGCGGACACACCAGGAACCGCGGTGTTGGCCGTCGAATGGCGCTAGCTGCGCAGCATTTGTGCACCGCCGCCGTCAGTGTCAGCCAGTTTGCCGTGGCATACGGAGCTCCATTGCAGTCTTTAACACTGGTAGCATGCCGCGACAGCGTGGACGTGAACCGTATGTGCAGTTGACGGACTTTGAGCGAGGGCGTATAGTGGGCATGCGGGAGGCCGGGTGGACGTACCGCCGAATTGCTCAACACGTGGGGCGTGAGGTCTCCACAGTACATCGATGTTGTCGCCAGTGGTCGGCGGAAGGTGCACGTGCCCGTCGACCTGGGACCGGACCGCAGCGACGCACGGATGCACGCCAAGACCGTAGGATCCTACGCAGTGCCGTAGGGGACCGCACCGCCACTTCCCAGCAAATTAGGGACACTGTTGCTCCTGGGGTATCGGCGAGGACCATTCGCAACCGTCTCCATGAAGCTGGGCTACGGTCCCGCACACCGTTAGGCCGTCTTCCGCTCACGCCCCAACATCGTGCAGCCCGCCTCCAGTGGTGTCGCGACAGGCGTGAATGGAGGGACGAATGGAGACGTGTCGTCTTCAACGATGAGAGTCGCTTCTGCCTTGGTGCCAATGATGGTCATATGCGTGTTTGGCGCCGTGCAGGTGAGCGCCACAATCAGGACTGCATACGACCGAGGCACACAGGGCCAACACCCGGCATCATGGTGTGGGGAGCGATCTCCTACACTGGCCGTACACCACTGGTGATCGTCGAGGGGACACTGAATAGTGCACGGTACATCCAAACCGTCATCGAACCCATCGTTCTACCATTCCTAGACCGGCAAGGGAACTTGCTGTTCCAACAGGACAATGCACGTCCGCATGTATCCCGTGCCACCCAACGTGCTCTAGAAGGTGTAAGTCAACTACCCTGGCCAGCAAGATCTCCGGATCTGTCCCCCATTGAGCATGTTTGGGACTGGATGAAGCGTCGTCTCACGCGGTCTGCACGTCCAGCACGAACGCTGGTCCAACTGAGGCGCCAGGTGGAAATGGCATGGCAAGCCGTTCCACAGGACTACATCCAGCATCTCTACGATCGTCTCCATGGGAGAATAGCAGCCTGAATTGCTGCGAAAGGTGGATATACACTATACTAGTGCCGACATTGTGCATGCTCTGTTGCCTGTGTCTATGAGCCTGTGGTTCTGTCAGTGTGATCATGTGATGTATCTGACCCCAGGAATGTGTCAATAAAGTTTCCCCTTCCTGGGACAATGAATTCACGGTGTTCTTATTTCAATTTCCAGGAGTGTACAATCGAAGAAGCAATTACGGCAATAAAAGGAAGATTCAAGAGTGCAATTAAAATTCAAGGTGAAATGATAACAATGCCAAGATTCGCTGATAGTGTTATGCTCAGTGAGATTGAAAAAGAATTATAGAATCATTTGAATGGAATGAACAGTCTAATGACTAAAAAATGTGTATTGGTAGTAAATCGAAGAAACACGAAAGTAATGAGAAGTAATACAAACGAGAACAGAGAGAATCTTAACATCAGAACTGTTGATCATAAAGTAGTAGGAAGCAAAATAACCCATGTCAGACATAGCAAGGAGAACGTAAAAAGCAGACCAGCACTAGCAAAAAGGGCATTCGTGGCCAAGAGAATTTACTATTACCAAACATAGGCCTTGAGAAACAAATTTCTGAGAATATACGTTTGGAGCACAGCATTGTATGGTAGTGAAAAAGACGGTGGGAAAACCGGAAAAGAAGAGATGTGGTACTGGAGAAGAATACTGAAAATTAGATGGACTGATGTAAGGAATGAAGAGGTTCTCCGCAGAATCAGTGAATAAAGTAACATATGGAAAACATCGACAAGAAGAAGTGACAGAATGGTAGGACCTCAGTTAAGATATCAGGAAATGTCTTCCATGGGACTAGAGGGAGTGTGGAGGGTAAAAATTGTAGAGAGGACAGAGATTTGAATACATCTAACAAATAAATGAGGACATAGGTTGCAAGTGCTACTCTGAGATGAAAGTTGGCATAGGAGAGGAATTCGTGGCGGACCGCATCAATGCAGTCAGAAAAAAGACTGGTGGCTGATGACTAAAAAAAATCTTTAATAATAGACCGTCTTCGACCCTAATTTCAATAGCTTCTTTTGTAACACAGTTTCAGGAGGAGGAAGATTATCTGAGTGTCTTGGTTTTGTTGTAATGTAAAGTATGGTCAGGTTTTATATTATGGTCGGCCTCAGCAGATGCGGTAAAAAAATGGTCGTGTGGTATTGACGGGAGGCCCCGTCCGGGGAAGTTCGGCTGCAGAGCTGCAAATCTTATTTCAGGTGACGCCACATTGGGCAACTTGCGTCTCGGTGACGATGAAATGACGGTGAGGACAATACAACATCCAGTCCATGAGCGGAGGAAAAAATCTCCAATCCGGTCTGGAATCGAACCTTTTGTTTTAACGTATGTAGACTTTTATTTATACTTTCTTCATTTATTTTCGAACAAGAAATCAACGAAGCACACAAATATTCTTAATTTTCCATTTGTCTTCCGTAGAGTTTTTACATTGTTTGCTGTTGTTTTCGTTTATTGCTAGTGGAATCTTGATTTAGGTATATAAAAGGCGTCTAGCTTTTGGTGTATTGCAGTATCATTAATTTTGCTAATTTTCTTATCATAGTGATTTTAGTTTAGGTATTATTTTAGCTAATTATGTGGTAGAGTATCAAAATAGTGATTTAAAAAATTTGGAACAATTTAAAAAGAAAGAAATATGAAGGGTCATAAGTACGAACAATTAAAGAGAAAACGTTACATTATATAAGGCAATGATACATACATGAGAAACATGAGCTGGGAAGATGTTACATTTTGACGCACAGACACCTTGGTTGGATGTCAGTATGTTAGTGACAAATATTATATTGCGACATATTACTAAAATAAATGGTTCAAATGGCTCTGAGCACTATGGGACTTAACATCTCAGGTCATCAGCCCTTAGACTTAGAACTACTTAAACCTAACTAACCTAAGGATATCACACACATCCATGCCCGAGGCAGGATTCTAATCTGCGACCGTAGCAGCAGCGGGGTTCCGGACTGAAGCGGTTAGAACCGCACGGCCGCGGCGTCTGGCTGACACATTAGTAAAGAGAGGCGAGAAAGACAGACAGACACACACACACAGAGAGAGAGAGAGAGAGAGAGAGAGAGAGAGAGAGAGTGATAAGGACAAAAACGTTAATACAATTTAACACACTTTAAAAAGGAATATGAAAGGAATACATATGAACAGTTAGGCAGAAAACCTTACATTATGTTAGGCATAAGACATACTTGTGAGACATGAACTGAGGACATTTGAGCATACGAAACATATTTAGTGGATATCAGTGTGTCAATGACCTATATCTTGTGACGCATTTATAATTTTAGATCTTTTATAGGGAAATGCGTTTAAGACACTCTGTTTGCTTTGTATTGTGACAGATCTCGTTGTATGTATGTTGCACAGCAGTACACTGTTGGATCACTTATCACTTTTCAGAGTTTTCAAATGGCTAGAGACTGAAAACACTATCACTTTATACTCGGCGTACTTTGATCTCTAGGCACTTGTTTCGATGTTATGGGGTGTTGGAGGGTCTGGAGGGCGACGTCGGCGACGGCGAGGGCGTGGGTGTTTTGTGCGGGTGGCGGTCACGGCATGCGGCGGACGCTTCTGAAGGCGGCGTCCAGCGGGATCTGCAGGAATCTCTGGAACGCCTGGTGGTATTTGCGTTGTTGCTCGTCTTCTTGTGCTCCTCCCACAGGTCCGTGAGGAACTGCATCTCGTCTGTTTGGCCTTTGGTAACCGCTGTATGAGCCGTCATGGCGAGAATCCACATCGTGGCGGTGCACTTTGCTTTCGGGATAGTTTTCCATCAGGGACGGTGAGTGACGTGACTGGTATGGTACTTGTGTCGCTTCTGTTAATGAGGGCCACCATTTCTTTGCATGTCGCCCGCATTTCGTTCCCCGTCTGCGTTTGGAACAGTGTTCAATTGTGTCTGTTTGATTACAGCTCTTGCAATTTGGCGACTCCCTCGTGTTGATCTCGGCTAGCCTTTCGTTGATTTGTATTGTTCTGTGTATAACTTTATATCAAGTGTCTTTTGCATGATTCGGCAGCGCCCGTTCAGAGATATTTTTCCACACCTGTGTCCAGTCGTGGTTCGGAAATTTGGTCTCTATTTTGGTCTTGCGCACATCCCCTCTCAGGGCGCCTTATATTTTTCTGGCTGTTCTGTGTTGCGTATTAGTCACGGTGGTGAATGAGCAACTCTTATCTATGACTATCTGCTTGCGGTGCCCCAACTTAAAGGGAATGCGGCTGGGGCGTCGACCGGCGCCTCCTCAGATTCCCCGGGTCCACTGCATGGTAGGCAAACACGTTATCACTTAGCTAAGCAGGCGGACAGCTGATATTATGATCTAGTGCAGTTCAGTGTGGCTCCTATGTTCACGGCATTTCTCTTTACTGAGGATAGAGTTTCCTCCACTGTGCCTTGCCGCGTTGGCAGGGAATTTGGTAGACCTCTGGTTTGCGATGGCCTAGATCATCCTTTGTTGAACGTAATAGTCTCAAGGTTTAGGGACTGAGCGAATATATATTTGACACTGTGCCGCTAAAATATTCTGTTGACTTTTCTGGATGTATTACCAACAAACGGGATACTTGGAGTAGAATGTTCATATTATTAACAAGAAATCCCTAAATTAACCATTACCATACTCGTTCATCCGTCAAAAGCAAAACGAGGACACCAAGGACCACTAATGCTAATTACGAGACATCAGCGTAGATAATGCGTCATCAGTCTTTCCATTGGTTTAACGCTGTCTTCCATGTTTTATGATCTTGTGCTAAGCTTTTCATAGCTACGTAACTTTTAGACCAATCATTATCTACAATTTTTGCATATTCTAGTTTTGGTGTGCTGCTACTATTTCTTTCTCTACTACTTCTTTCAGTGTCACGTTCATTCTCAGACCTTAGCAGTGGGTCTGTTGATCTGTCCTTTTTTTTTCTAGTGTTTCCTCACCTGCTCTGTACAGTACTTCTTAATTTCGTTCTTTATTCGTCCACTTAATTATTTATATTCATCAACAGTATCACTTTTCCAGTGCTTCCAATTTCTTTCATCACTGTGTCATACGATACTGTAGAGTGAGACCTAATTTGCAGTCACAGCTTTTGTATTTCGAAAACATATCAGTATCGCACATTCGTGGATGGAGGACCGAAAAATTCGTTCGACCTCTCCGTATGTAGATTCTAATGTCATCAATAACTGTCACAATTTGTTCTATTCCTCGCTGTCAAACGCTGCATTTTTGTCATTAGCTGACTAATTTGTTCAAATATAATTTTCTCTCTGCAACGAGTATGTTAACTATTTAGGTAATCGTAACGAGGGCGAATTCTAATCACAAAGAAAACTTCGCACAATTTAGTACTACGAGCGGTACGAGAAGGAAAGAAAAATAGGAAAGACAAACGAGAGCGGGAGCAGGGATACTGTAATGAGCAGCGAGTAATAGACGTGGATGGACAAAAAAGGAGGATCAGAGCCTCGTCAGACAAGTCACAAGCCATTGGCTCACAGGGCGCGAACTTGCCGACAGTGGGAGGGAGAGAGATGTCTTCCTTGTAAGATACGTCATCAGTCATCGGGTTGCGGCGCTGCTACTGCGTACGTAGTAACAAACATGAGCACCTGACAGACATGAGCTGGCTGGCATCATCAGTATTTGGAGAGTATAGCAGCTCGGCGGTGTTCGACGCCATCTCTTCCAACCGCCATATACACTACTGGCCATTAAAATTGCTACACCACGAAGCTGACGTGGTACAGACGCGAAATTTAACCGACAGGAGGAAGATGCTGTGATATGCAAATGATTAGCTTTTCAGAGCATTCACACAGGTTGGCGCCAGTGGCGACACCTACAACGTGCTGACATGAGGAAAGTTTCCAACCGATTTCTCATACACAAACAGCAGTTGACCGGCGTTGGGTGGTGAAACGTTGTTGTGATGCCTCGTGTAAGGAGGAGAAATGCGTACCATTACGTTTCCGACGTTGATAAAGGTCGGATTGTAGCCTATCGCGATTGTGGTTTATCGTATCGCGACATTGCTGCTCGCGTTGGTCGATATCCGATGACTGTTAGCCGAATATGGAATCGGTGGGTTCAGGATGGTAATACGGAACGCTGTGCTGGATCCCAACGGCCTCGTATCACTAGCAGTCGAGATGACAGGCATCTTATCCGCATGGCTGTAACGGATCGCCGGCCGGTATGGCCAAGCGGTTCTAGGCGCTACAGTCTGGAACCGCGCGACCGCTACGGTCGCATGTTCGAATCCTGCCTCGGGCATGGATGTGTGTGATGTCCTTAGGTTAGTCAGGTTTAAGTAGTTCTCTAGATATAGTGGGATGTCAGTGAAGTGGAAAGAAGACAAGGACTTATGGTCTGACGAGATAGGGTAATACCAACAGCAGCAGAAAATGGTATAAAGGAGTAGGATCCGTTATGAACAGGAACAGAGAGTTACTGTGAACAGTTCAGTGATAGTGTTGCTCTTATCAGAATCGACAGCAAACCAACACCGACAATGATAGTTCAGGTATACATGCCGACGTCTCAAGCTGAAGATGAAAATCGAGAGAAAACGTATGAATATATTGAACGGGTAATTCAGTAGGTAAAAGGAGATGAAAATCTAATAGTCTTGGGGGATTGGAATGCAGTTGTAGGGAAAGAAGTAGAAAAAAAGAGTTACGGGAGAATATGGATTAGTACTAGGAATGACCGAGGAGAAAAACTAATTGAGTTCTGTAATAAATTTCAGCTAGTAATAGCGAATACTCTGTTCAAGAATCACAATAGGAGGAGGTATAGTTCGGAAAGGCCGGGAGAGGCGGGAAGGTTTCAGTTAGAAAACATCGTGATCAGACAGAGATTCCAGAATCAGAGATTGGCGTCTAAAGCATACCCAGAAACAGGTACAGACTGAGATCACAGAATACTGAAGCTGAAAAGACTAGTCAGGAAGAGACAATGTGTAAAAAATTGGGAATTACCAAGGAACAAAAAGATATGCTTGAAATCTCTTAGGCTGTAGATACTGCGATAATGAATAGTTCAGTAGACAGTTTAGTTGAAGAGGAATGGAAACTTCTAAAAAGACAATCACAGAAGTCGGAGGAAAAAACGTAGGTGCGAGGAAGGTAACAGAAGAAATACTTTAACTGATCGATGAAAGAAGGATGTCCAAAAATGGGAAATTCAGAAATCAAAAATACAAGTCGCTTAAAAATGAAATAAATAGGAAGTGTAGTGAAATTCTTGCTAAAAAGACAACTACGTCCCCTCCTTACAAATGTTTTACAACATTAACCAGTAGTTACATTCCATGCCCATAGTTCTCTATTTCAAACAGTGCTCTCATCACCACAAACACACACATTTCTCGGCAGTTGTAGTCCTGACAACTCCCGCTCTGCTGTTCTCTTAAGCAAACCAATGAGGAACCCCCTCACAAATTTTTAGGCCAGAGGTTATTGACACTGCGGACAACGTCACCAAAAAGTATGCTCATTACAAAGAGAAACGAATCCATGTCAACAAAGCACGTGTGTCACCCCTCGTGGAACACCGAGATCTTTTATCTGTCACTGACTTCCCTCGGTCCAGCTTCCTCAGAAGGCGACTCGTCAGCACAAAACAAGGTTCCCTTGAAATGTGCTTTGCCTAGATGGTACTAGCTGTAAAAACTGAGACTCTGCATCATGCTACGTTACACGGTATGTGTGAATGTGAACTGGACCCCAATCGCATTGGGCGCTGTTGTTGTTGTAGTCTTCAGTCCTGAGACTGGTTTGATTCAGCTCTCCATGCTATCCTATCCTGTGCAAGCTTCTTCATCTCCCAGTACCTACTGAAACCTACATCCTTCTGAATCAGCTTAGTGTATTCATCTCTTGGTCTCCCTCTACGATTTTTACCATCCACGCTGCCCTCCAATACTAAATTGGTGATCCCTTGATGCCTCAGAACACGTCCTACCAACCGATCCCTTCTTCTGGTCAAGTTGTGCCACAAACTTCTCCCCAATCATATTCAATACTTCCTCATTAGTTATGTGATCTACCCATCTAATCTTCAGCATTCTTCTGTAGCACCACATTTCGAAAGCTTCTATTCTCTTCTTGTCCAAACTATTTAACGTCCTTGTTTCACTTCCATACATGGCTACACTCCATACAAATACTTTCAGAAATGACTTCCTGACACTTAAATCTATACTCGATGTTAACAAATTTCTCTTCTTCAGAAATGCTTTCCTTGCCATTGAAAGTATACATTTTATATCCTCTCTACTTCGACCATCATCAGTTATTTTGCTCCCCAAATAGCAAAACTCCTTTCCTACTTTAAGTGTCTCATTTCCTAATCTAATTCCCTCAGCATCACTCGACTTAATTCGACTACATTCCATTATCTTCGTTTTGCTTTTGTTGATGTTCATCTTATATCCTCCTTTCAAGACATTGTCCATTCCGTTCAACTGCTCTTCCAAGTCCTTTGCTGTCTCTGACAGAATTACAATGTCATCGGCGGACCTCAAACTTTTTATTTCTTCCCCGTGGATTTTAATACCTACTCCGAATTTTTCTTTTGTTTCCTTTACTGCTTGCTCAATATACTGATTGAATAACATCGGGGAGAGGCTACAACCCTGTCTCACTCCCTTCCCAACCACTGCTTCCCTTTCATGTCCCTCGACTCTTATAACTGCCATCTGGTTTCTATACAAATTGTAAATAGCCTTTCGCTCTCTGTATTTTACCCTGCCATCTTCAGAATTTGAAAGAGAATATTCCAGTCAACATTGTCAAAAGCTTTCTCTAAGTCTAGAAATGCTAAAAACGTAGGTTTGCCCTTCCTTAATCTAGCTTCTAAGATAATTCGTAGGGTCAGTATTGCCTCACGTGTTCCAACAATTCTACGGAAACCAAACTGATCTTCCCCGAGGTCGGCTTCTACTAGTTTTTCGATTCGCTTGTAAAGAATTCGCGTTAGTATTTTCAGCTGTGACTTATTAAACTGATAGTTCGGTAATTTTCACATCTGTCAACACTTGCTTTCTTTGGGATTGGAATTATTATATTCTTCTTGGAGTCTGATGGTATTTCCCCTGTTTCATACATCTTGCTCACCAGATGGTAGAGTTTTGTCAGGACTGGCTCTCCCAAGGCCGCCAGTAGTTCCAATGGAATGTTGTCTCCTCCGGGGGCCTTGTTTCGACTCAGGTCTTTCAGTGCTCTGTCAAACTCTTCACACAGTATCGTATCTCCCATTTTATCTTCATCTACATCCTCTTCCATTTCCATAATATTGTCCTCAAGTACATCGCCCTTGTATAGACCCTCTATATACTCCTTCCACCTTTCTGCTTTCCCTTCTTTACTTAGAACTGGGTTTCCATCTGAGTTCTTGATGTTCATAGAAGTGGTTCTCTTCTCTCCAAAGGTCTCTTTAATTTTCCTGTAGGCAGTATCTATCTTACCCCTAGTGAGATAAGCCTCTACATCTTTGCATTGGGGGCATTGTGCAGAAAACTGCAGGAACGCGACTCACAGACGTCGGTACTAACTCTGTCTAGATCGCCCTCTGCTACTTGCCTTCAACGGTCAGCTCTTCTCATCCCTCGCGCCTTTCTGTCCGAATATGAAGTCACCGGCTTGGGACACTGTGCCCTATAGGTACAGAGAATGTTAGATGCAAAATTGAAATCAGGAAAGAGAAGGAATTAAAAGTAGATGGCCTAATTCTGGGCATCACTAACGTCGTTAATTACAAGCGTTAACTATTTTATCAGTTGACAGGAATAGAGTTCAGAAAGTAATGGTTTTAAATGAATTATGAATAATCCAGCACTGGACTGACATGTATCAACTTCTATGAATGTTACATGCTTGTAAAAGAAAATGATTATCATACGCTAACTATGGCATTACAACAAAAGTATTTTAAGTGCTCAATGATATTTCCGACGTATCGTTGTTTTCGTGCCCACCTCCACTGTTGAGGTTACTAATGCACACTTTGCGTTCGACTTAGAGCTACCTTGTTTGAATTGTGGTGAAGAAAGAAATTTTAACTGTCCGTATTTAGTCAGTCTAATCAACGAACCTCAGGAACGATCTCAGACATGAAGCGTATTCTCCTTTGTTAAACATTTATTCTGAGGATGTTTTACAGAATTATTGGGGAGGAATCATAGTAAATGGTGAAGTTATTAATATCATCAGATATGCAGGTGACACTGTCATCATATCCATGATTAATCATCTGGCTTAGACCAGTGAAGAGTTCGGAATATCTTTTAACCATTCCACGAACAAAATCATCGTATACTCTAAAAATCTCAGAATAAAAAAAAAAAAAAATCGTATATGTTCGTGGCGTAGTGCAAGTCTTTCATTTGGATTTGGACGTATCTTCAGCGACTTGCGTGTCCCTAAACTGCGTCATTATTGGTTCAAATGGCTCTGAGCACTATAGGACTTAACTTCTGAGGTCATCAGTCCCCTAGAACTTAGAACTACTTAAACCTAACTAACGTAAGGACACCACACACATCCATGCCCGAGGCAGGATTCGAACCTGTGACCGTAGCGGTCACGCGGTTCGAGACTGTAGCGCCTAGAACCGCTCGACCACCCCGGCCGGCTGCGTCATTATTCAAATAGGCAAAGCGGACCTGCAGTTTAATGTGGAATCCGAACCACGTGTGGTTTCTGGCGAATTTCCACGCATTTCCACACAGCTGAAAGCTGAATAATACACTGCAGGAAAAGAATTCTGCACATCTTCGTTTCAGCTTCACTCAGGATTTATTGTTGCAACAATGCATACGGAGTACATGAAATGATTGCATTTTCAGAACAATGGCACAAGTGGTTTGAGGTACCAGGTATCGACCTGAGTTGAAACTCATATTAGTCACAGACATGATACAGGATTTCGGGGGGGGGGGGGGGGCATCATTAAAACAAAGGCGTTTCGCGTTGCGCCGGAATCTTCTCTCAAAATTTCAATCAGCAACGCTCTCCTCCGATTACGAAATATTTTGCTAACGCTGACCTACTTAGGGAGAAAATATCATCGTATTAAAATAAGGGAAATAAGATCTCGCACGGAAAAACATCGGTGATGGTTTTTTCCGCTCGCTGTTTGATACTGGAATAACATAAAATTATTGTGAAGGTGGTTCGATTAAACTTCTGCCAGTCACTTAAGTCTGAGTTGCAGAGTATCCGCGTAGATGTAGATTTAGTACGTGTTGTAGCGTCTACGGGCGGCAATTCAGGAGCTGACACCGGCTTCCAGTCGGTCGTACAGATGGCAACACTATCCTGAGACACGATAGCCCACAACTGCTCGACCTGTTCGCATACCTATGTAAGAGTTGGTGATTGATGAGTCACGCAAGTCACTGTTCGTTTCATCATATCACACACATGCTCCATTGGAAACAAGTCTGGAAATCGTGCTGGCCGTGGACGTTTCTGCACGTCTTGCAGAGCACGTGGAGTTTCACAGACAGTGAGTGGGCAAGCATTATCTTGTTGGAACAACACATCAACTTTCTGTTGCAAGAACGGCAGAAGAACGAGTCTAACAATATTCTGTACGTATCGAGCGCTGGTTAGCGTCTCCTCCAGAAACACCAGAGGCGAACGAGAGTTGTAGCATACTGGACCCCAGACTGGACCCCACACTGGGGAGTGGCCAGTGTGTCCTGGACGAGTGCCCTCTACGAAACAGTGAAGCTTCCGGCAGAACCTGCTTTCATTGCTAAGGACAAAGGCGCACCATTACATCTTCCCTCTTCCAAAGGTCGAGCCGTACATGTTGACGCTATGGCGCGACTGGAAGACGGGCTAGAGGTGCGCGTGCCAGTAGTCCCACTACTAATACCAACAGTTCGTGTTGATGCGTCTGGGCTCATAAGCCCTCTTATCTGCAGTGTGGTAGCTGTACGATCTGCCACTGCCACTCTTACAGTGGGACGATCCTGGGGCATCTTTGCTGCGTGGACGCCCAGAATTTCGTCTACAGGGCTGGGAATGTTCACGTTACAACAAAGACCAGCATCGCTGCACAACTGAAGCAGCAAGTCCAGCTTGTGTGGTATTTGTATAGAAGGACCGTCCCGCCACTCGGGAGGCCACAGTCTGACCTCTTTCAAAATCGCTCAGTTGGCTATAGGATCACGAATGCGTCCCTGTGTGGCACGGTTGCTTGCTTGCTTCACACGTTTGCACCACACTGAGCCTTCTGACTGTGTGTGTGTGTGTGTGTGTGTGTGTGTGTGTGTGTGTGTGTGTGTGTGTGTGTGTGTGTGTGTGTGGGTGCATGTGTGTGTGTGTGTGTGTGTGTTTGTGTGTGGGGTGTGGGGGTGGGGGGTGTGTGGGTGTGTGTGTGGGGGGTGGGTGGGTGGGGATGTGTGTGTGTGTGGGGGGGGGGTGGGTGGGGATGTGTGTGTGTGTGGGGGGGGGGATGCGTGTGTGTGGGTGTGAAGTGAGCCCAAGTACTACCTTGCATTAAGGCTGGACTTCTGGGAGGCCTGGGTACTGGGATTTATTTAAGCTTCATTCAGACAAAAGTTGGAAGAGGACTCGTAGCCCGTGGCCCATCTAGAGGTGTTGGTTATCGTTGAATCCAGTTACTGGGGGACCTCAATGACTGCACGGGAGACCAGCACTCGGTGCACCGTTGTGGAACGATAGAGCCAGTATATTCCAGGTGCCAGGTAGTGGGTTCAAATGGTTCCAGTCACTCTAAGCACTAACATTTGAGGTCAACAGTCCCCTAGACTTAGAACTACGTAACCTAAGGACATCACACACATCCATGCCCGAGCGAGGATTTGAACTTGCGACCGTAGCAGCAGCGCGGTTCCCGACTGAAGCGCCTAGAACCGCAGGTAGTCGGCCTGAGTCAGTCGATCCTATGAAGGAGTTTCTGCGTTGCTTATGTGATGTGATCAGAGATGCGTGGGATGTTCAGTTCGGCGTGAAAGCCGGCAGTCCGGATCCATCTTGGAGCTTCTAAGATGAGGCGGAGGCATCTGTTTTGAATGACTTGTTGTGGCCGAAGATTGGATGGAGACTACTTGTACGTGCTAAAAACGACACTTTTTTACAATTACATGGTTGTTTTGAAGGTTCTATAAATATAAACGTGGTTTACATTCGTTAAATGTTGGTCTCATCGTTCGGTTTGGCAGCAAACCATGCATGACACATCATTTCGCAAAATATTGACGAGGAGAGTCGGTGATGTCCAATGGAATGTGATGCAGTCTTCTCAGTACGTGATTTCTTTTTGCCTCTTGAGTACGTTGAGGGAGGGGGCGCAGGGGAGTGTTTCACTTTAATGCTGCACGATTCTTCATCTTGTAAAATCCCGTCATATAACTGAGAATTTGTTCGCTTTGCACATGAGTCAACTAACAGAAGAAATTCGTTCTCCTACACGTAAGGTTTCATCACATCAGTTTAAAAAAATTTTTTTTTTTAGTACTGTACTAAGTTTCCAGATTTTGACGAACTAATGACATTTATATATTTTGCACGTACTCATCCATCGTTCGTTGAATCCTCGGTCCAAAGGAGCCAGTGCTCTCTGGTAAGCATATGTAATACTTGAAAAGATTTTGCTGAAAGGACCATGGCATATTGTGCTTCATCTACATCATTCTCCGCAAGCCACCTAATGGTGTGTGGCGAAGGGTACTTTTGGTATCACTATCTGATCCCTCCAACCCTGTTCCACTCGCGAATAGTGCGTGGTAAGAATGATTGTCGGTAAGCCTCTGTATTGGCTCTAATATCTCGAATTTTCTCCTCGCGGTCAGTACGCGAGATGTATGTGGGGAGAAGTAATATGTTGTCCGACTCCTCCTGAAAAGTGTTGTCCCGAAATTTCAATAGTAAATCTCTCCATGGTGCACAACGTCTCTCTTGCAACGTCTGCCAGTGGAGTTTCTTTAACATCTCCGTAACACTCTCTCACCAGCTAAACGACCCCGTAACGAAACGCGCCGCGTTTCGTTGGATCTTCTCTGTCTCCTTTATCAGTCCTACCTGATAGGGATCCCAGATAGATGAACAGTAGAATTGGGTGAACAAGCG
Organism: Schistocerca nitens; assembly: GCF_023898315.1. Taxonomy (NCBI): domain Eukaryota; kingdom Metazoa; phylum Arthropoda; class Insecta; order Orthoptera; family Acrididae; genus Schistocerca; species Schistocerca nitens. The sequence continues at coordinate 280,743,344 of NC_064620.1, forward strand.
CCTTATAAGCCACTTCTTTCGTGGATGAATTACATTTCATTAAGATTCTTCCGATGAATCTAAGTCTTGCGTCTGCTTTTCCCACTATCTGTTTAATATGGTAATTCCATTTAACGTCGCTCTGGATAGTTAATCATAGATATTTTAAGGCAGACGCTCTCTCCAGCTCTTTATTATCAATAGTATAGCTGTACAGCACTGGATTTCTTTTCCTATGTATGCACAATATGTTATATTTGTTTACATTTAGGGTCAACTGCCAGAGTCTGCACCATCAGGTCGTTCTGCAAATTCTTACTATCTTCTGGCGTTCTACTTTGGTATAAACATCATCTGCGAATAGCCTTAAAAAGCATCCGACGCTTTCTACTGTATCATTTATACAGGGTGAGTCACCTAACATTACCGCTGGATATATTTCGTAAACCACATCAAATACTGATAAATCGATTCCACAGACCGAACGTGAGGAGAGGTGCTAGTGTAATTGGTTAATACAAACCATAAAAAAATGCACGAAAGTATGTTTTTTAACACAAACCTACGTTTTTTTAAATGGAACTCCGCTAGTTTTGTTAGCACATCTGAACATATAAACAAATACGTAATCAGTGCCGTTTTTTGCATTGTAAAATGTTAATTACATCCGGAGATATTGTAACCTAAAGTTGACGCTTGAGTACCACTCCTCCGCTGTTCGATCGTGTGTATCGGAGAGCACCGAATTACGTAGGGATCCAAAGGGAACGGTGATAGACCTTAGGTACAGAAGAGACTGGAACAGCACATTACGTCCACATGCTAACACCTTTTTATTGGTGTTTTTCACTGACGCACATGTACATTACCATGAGGGGTGAGGTACACGTACACACGTGGTTTCCGTTTTCAATTACGGAGTGGAATAGAGTGTGTCCCGACATGTCAGGCCAATAGATGTTCAATGTGGTGGCCATCATTTGCTGCACACAATTGCAATCTCTGGCGTAATGAATGTCGTACACGCCGCAATACATCTGGTGTAATGTCGCCGCAGGCTACCACAATACGTTGTTTCATATCCTCTGGGGTTGTAGGCACATCACGGTACACATTCTCCTTTAACGTACCCCACAGAAAGAAGTCCAGAGGTGTAAGATCAGGAGAACGGGCTGGCCAATTTATGCGTCCTCCACGTCGTATGAAACGCCCGTCGAACATCCTGTCAAGGGTCAGCCTAGTGTTAATTGCGGAATGTGCAGGTGCACCATCATGCTGATACCACATACGTCGACGCGTTACCAGTGGAACATTTTCGAGCAACGTTGGCAGATCATTCTGTAGAAACGCGATGTGTGTTGCAGCTGTTTGGGCCCCTGCAATGAAGTGTTTGTTACAAGACGCAACTGAACGTCGGAGGTTTCAAGCGTCAACTTTAGGTTACAATATCTCCGGATGTAATTAACATTTTACAATGCAACAAACGACACTGATTACGTATTTGTTTATTTGTTCAGATGTGCTAACAAAACTAACGTGGTTCCATTTCAAATAACGTAGGTTTGTGTTAAACATACTTCCGTGAATTTTTGTATGGTTTGTATTAAACAATTACACTAGCCCCTCTCCTCACGTTCGGTCTGTGGAATCGGTTCGTCAGTATTTGATGTGGTCTAAGAAATATATCCAGCGGTAACGTTAGGTGACTCACCCTGTATATATTGTAAACTGCAACGGTCCTATCGCACTTCCTTGTTTTACTCCGGATATTACCTTGACATCTGTCGATTTAATTCCGTTAAGAGCGACGTGTTGAGTTCTATCTGCAAGGAAGTCTTGAATCCAAACGCAGGTCTGCTCCGAGACTTCGTAAGCTCGTATTTTTTTCGTTAAACGTCAATGCGGGGCGGTGTCAAGGAACACGGCATCAGCCTGAGCGCCGTTGTCCACTGCGCTGTGGATCTCCTGGAGGAACAGAGCGAGCTGAGTTTCGCAGAGTCTCTGTTTGCGGAAGTCATGTTGATTTTTGTAGAGCTGTGCATTTTCCAAGAACGTCATAATTCTTGCGCATAAAACATGATCCATAATTCTACAACAAATTGACGTCAACGATATGGGTCTATAATTGTGTGGATCTGTCTTACGGCCTTACTTAAAAACGGGAATGATCTGCGCTTTTTTCCAGTCGTTATTTACCTTTCGTTGCTCAAGCCGTCTACGAAAAATTACTGCTAGAAGTGGACCAAGTTCTTTAGCATAATCTTTATAGAATCTTATAGGTATCTCATCTGGGCCTTTCCACTACTAAGCGATTGTAGCTGCTTTTCAATTCCGCGATCGGTTATCTCAAAATCTGCCATTTCGACGATTGAAAGAAGGGGCTGTGGCTTAGTTTTACAATGAGGTGACAAATATCGTGTTGGACCTCCTTTTGCCTGGCTTAATGCAGCAACTAGACGTGGCAGGGACTCACCAAGTCGTTGGAAATCCCTTGCAGAAATATTGAGCCATGCTAGCTTTGCAGTCATCCAAAATTTCGAAAGTGTTGCTGGTCAGGATTTTGTGAACCAACTGACCTCTCAATTATTCCCAACAAATGTTCGATGGGATTCGTCTCGGCCGACTTGGGTGGCCAAATCGTTCGCTCGAATTGTCAACAAGGTTCTTCAAACCAATCGCGAGCAATTGAGAGTCGGTGACATGGCACATTGTCATCCATAAAGATTTCATCGTTGTTTGCGAACATGAAGTCCATGAATAGCTCCAAATGGTCTCCAAGTATCCAAACAAAACCTTTTCAAGTCAATGATCGGCTGCGTTGGACCGAATCGATTCCACGTAAACATTGCGCACACCATTATGGAGCTACGACCACCTTGGACAGTGCCTTGTTGACAACTTGGTTCCATCGCTTCGTGGGGTCTGCTCCACACTCGAACCCTACCATCCGACTCACCTGACCAGGCCACGGTTTTCCAGTAATCTAGGGTCAAACCGACATGGTCACGAGCCATGGAGAGGCGCTGCAGGCGATGTCGTGCTGTCAGCAAAGGCACTCGAGTCGGTCGTCTGCTGCCATAGCCCATTAACGCAAAATTTTCCCCGACTGTCCTAACGGATTCGTTCGTCGTACGTCCCATGTTGATTTCTGCGATTACTTGACGCAGTGCTACTTGTCTGTTAGCACCGACAACTCTACGCAAACGCTACTGTTGTCGCCTAAGTGAAGGCCGTCGGCCACCGCGTTGTCCGTGGTGAGAGTTATGCGTGAAGTTTGGTGTTCTCGGCACACTCTTGACACCGTGGATCGTGGAATATTGAATTCCTAACGATTTCCGAAATGGAATGCCCCGTGCGTCTATTTGCAACTACCATTCCGAGTTCAAAGTCTGTTAAATCCCGTCGACGGCCATAATTACGTCGGATACCTTTTTACATGAATCCTCTGAGTACAAACGTCAGCTCCGCCAGTACACTGCCCCTTTGTGTACACGATACTATCGCCGTCTGCACATGTGCGTATCGCTGTCCCATGACTTTTGTCACCTCAGTGTAAGTCGAAATAAGTCATTACAAAGGTTAAACTGTCACAAACATATCTTCTGGAGTGCTCTCCGTCGTATTTGACCCTGAGAGCTGAGCAGGTTCGCTGTCATAAATTAAATAGGACACACAAACAACATCTGAAAAATGTGTCGTCGCCCAGTTCATTGTTTACCGGCAACTGTCAGGAATGTAGTGGACTGTAGTGGACTGTTAAGGCAGCCAGTCCACCGTGAAGTAGCCGAAAGGGCACGCGTCAACTCACGCCGTCTGGCGTTAAGTCTGGAACAGGATTCGTAATGAATGTGATAAAGAAAAGAACGTAGCTACTAGAACTTAACTTTTATATAGTCCTTTGGTATACAGCATTCTTGATGATACAAGTGAGACTCTATCTTGAGGTACATGCAATGTTACAAATGGCGCCTTGCTAGGTCGTAGCCATTAACTTAGCTGAAGGCTATTCTAACTGTCTCTCGGCAAATGCGAGAAAAGGCTTCGTCCGTGTAGTCGCTAGCAACGTCGTCGTACAACTGGGGCGAGTGCTAGTCCGTCTCTCGAGACCTGCCTTGTGGTGGCGCTCGGTCTGCGATCCTGACAGTGGCGACACGCGGGTCCGACATGTACTAATGGACCGCGGCCGATTTAAGCTACCACCTAGCAAGTGTGGTGTCTGGCGGTGACACCACAAGGAACGTGTCATATCAACTTCCGACTGGAATGCCATCGCAACAATGGACAAGTATCCACCCGTGCTATCTACAAGAGGTTTCGTCGGATCACAGTCGGAACATGTACCGTTCTCTGTTTCTGTTCCGTCCAGGTTTTGAACCAAGCCTTGGCCCCTCGCTAACATTAGATAAACTGATGATCCCTCTCCCGATCCGTGGCAGAAATACTTTTTTTTAAAATGATTGACCATCTGGAGCTCCCACTTCCGTTTGTGTCCAAGACTAGCATATACCATATAGACGAAATCATTAGTGGCGTATAGGCAATGCCCCTTTGTTGGTCGCATCATATTCTGGACTTAATTACTATGAAGCCATACGTGTCCAGTAAATACGTGAGTAGAACCCAATTACATTTTTCAGCAATGCACGCTAGGATCTCATCGAGATAAAATGCATTCGTTACCGGACCTGCGGGCGGTCAACCGACTGCTCTTCAATGCAATGGTGGTAAACAGTGGTCTGAGGTGCTTCCTATCTCGTTTCTTCGTCTAAACCACCCTCATAGCTCATTGATAATGAATGTATCTATCCTGTATCGATTCCCCGTTAACACAATGTGTATGCTTCCCGAAAGTATGGATGAACTACCACTATTTATTTATGTAATTCATCTATTAATTTTCCGTTGATAGGTTGCAGGGACCATTTGTATTCTGGAAATGTGGATTCTTGGTCATTCCCACTTTAGCTGTCTCGTTTTTTACGCTTCCGTACCGCAACTGGTACAAACGGATCCCGTAAGAGTCACTTTGTTGTCCGTCCATCCGTTTGTCTCTCTGACTCTTCAGAAACCCTTTTTCTCAGGAACAGATAGGGATATCAAGTTTATTTTTATGCTATATATTGAGGTCTGCAGTGGCTTGGCTTCTGAGTCAGTACAATTGGCTCTGAGCACTATGGGACTTAACATCTGTGGTCATCAGTCCCCTAGAACTTAGAACTACTTAAACCTAACTAACCTAAGGACATCACACACATCCATGCCCGAGGCAGGATTCGAACCTGCGACCGTAGCGGTCGCTCGGCTCCAGACTGTAGCGCCTAGAACCGCACGGCTACTGCGGCCGGCTAAGTCAGTACAGTCAAAAGACACGACCATTTATGTGACATATTTTGATACTCGCACATTCAGTTATCTAAATCGAGAGGGTACTTCCCGTTGACATACGATAAGGAACTTTGTCAGCTATCAAGGTTTCACAGTACAAGTAAAGGAAAAATCCGAAAATTGTTGATTTATAATTGTTTCACACGAAAAATTTTTGTTTTTCCATTTGTTATTCGACTTCAGACTTCGAATTAAAATGCTCAGTAGTTCTGCATTCAGGCTGACTGGGTCGCATTGGTAAAAGTCAAACGGCTCATATGACGCGTTTCGGAATTTATCCATCATCACATCAGCAATCGCCCCAGGAAATCTGATGATGGATAAATCCCGAACAGTGTCATATGAACAATAAAGCCATTCCCTGCCTGATGTTTGCCTTTTACCATTGCGACCCAGTCAGCCTAAATGCAGAACTACTGATTATTATAATAATGGTCGCCTGCCTCATTCATGTCTTTATGTCATATTTATGTTATTGAAATTAAAATATTCTTAAAAATCTGGGAATCCCTGCGACCAGTATCTTGTCAATGACAGGTCGAGATTCGCGATTCCCGGAATGGATGATCTCTCTACATACATAATTAAATTTGTCCGAAACTCTCAGTGTGCCAGTTCTGCTCGCACCTGGCCATTTTTTTAAAATTTTTATTGAGAGCAACACTCTGATGTAAATTCCATTTGCAGTATCCCACTTCTGCCCATAAATAATTTTAATCACGCTGCAACTGAAACACCCGTTTTCATATGCGAGGTTCGGTGTTAACGGTGAAGGAGACGGGCGGTTTTACAAGTAAGATCTGATTTATCTGCGAAATTACGGAAAGGAGTTGCCGAGGTGGAAGTACAATTTTGATCAGTCGCACTCCATCTTTTCCCTCAACCTTGTCAAGAAGAATGACCACTCAACGAGATAGTTCCCCACAAAACTGCACAGGCCTGGATCTTGTCAAGCATTGCCACAACTATACAGACGCTACAAACTTCACTTCGTGCCATCGCTGCTCACTTAATTTTCGAGCATGTTCTTTAGCATGACGCTTCTCGGACTATTCTTCTATAGTTTCTCTGTAGATTTTTATCTTAGCATGTCGGTATCCTCCGTTACCCAACGTCTCATCACTTCACCTCAACTTCAAACAAACAAAATTTTTCATTACACACTTTCCGTGCCTTGGTGCATCCATCATGAACCACAAATTATGACTCAGAGGCCTTTGCGAATCACAAAGTAGATAGTTATTTTGGTTTATGTTCACAGAAGAAATATGTCGTCCACTAGTATTTTTGTTGGTAAGTAACCAACTCGAAGTGCGTCACTTGTTTATTCCGCGTGTGTTGAGGCAGAGGGATTTCCTTCCCTACTGAATCAACATGCGGTCTTTCCTCGACGGAAATAATGGTTTTACGTCTGTGCGGTGCTTATCATTTTTTCCACTTGCGGTTTATTTACGTCTTTCGGTGGCTGCATGCAGCACCGTGTGGTATTTGTCGGCCTTTTCGACTGAGAACTCTATTTAGAACGAAGCAAAAGTAATAACGAGTTCGCATCAACTAGAGAACAGTGGTCATTTTGCAACTTTGAGCATCTGCGGAAGTGATCGGTTTGTCATATTGATCCCCTCCGCATTTATTTTAAATCATCGCAGAGTTTAATTATTTTGCAGATGTTATAGCACAGGAGATGCTTTGGAATGTAGATGACGTTGCTGCTTACCCAAATGTGTTACCTAGTCTCCATTTACCGCAAATTATTTTAATATCGGGAAAAATTTACTAGGAATCCATCTTTTACTGCTGTGGCTAATGCTATATATTAGCAAATCCATAATAACGCGTATGTGACAAAAGACAAGAACGATCATTATAAAGCAGTCTCTGCCATAGATGAAGGTTATCTCTGAAATCTCAGTAGTTCCAATTACTTCTCCACTTTTCTGGTTTTGTAGCATGACGAATTTTTTCTGATGTCTGCTGCGTGATATTTCCGCCCAGTTTTGACGTTCCATCTAGTAATAGTTTGAGGTAAATGGTTCAAATGGCTCTGAGCACTATGGGACTTAACATCTGAGGTCATCAGTCCCCTAGAACTTAGAACTACTTAAACCTAACTAACCTAAGGACATCACACACATCCATGCCCGAGGCGGGATTCGAACCTGCGACCGTAGCGTTCGTGCTGTTCCAGACATAAGCGCTTAGAACCGCTCGGCCACACCGGCCGGCATAGTTTGAGGTAATCCGCCCCGTTAAATGCAGGATTACAACGTTAAGAAGCTGTCCTCTTCCATGAAATACTCCTCTGCATAGAATGGTGACCATGTGCATCGGGGTGGCATGAAGCCTCACCAGAGGTTTTTATCCTTTAAATTGGACTGAGTTGATTAAACTTTGCAGGATGGTCTTTCTGATCTAAAGAGAATGGGAGGTTCAAACTGTGGCTTCTATTGCGTCGCCGTTAAGTCTGTAGCTATATAATGGTACTTGAAACAATGTAGCGTCGAGTTAGTGAAATTCTGGCAATCGCCGATGTTGGTTTAACTGCACTATAATTTAAAGTTTAATTCCCAATGTTCAAATGCAGTTCATCGTAAATATTTAGTCAGTGTAACTTGATTAAAAAGCGGTTTAGCCTAAAATTAGTTTTGAAAGTCTCTTCTGATTTGGCTGAAATAGTTAAAATCTTGCGAAACGAACGATAAAGTTCTTGTACGTAGCTTATAAGAGATAGATAATTAGCCACTAGGTAAATGAAAATTAAACTCAAGCACTTTTTGATAATTAAGCACATCAATTATTTGTCACAAAGCACTTTTAAAAATTGTCACTTACACTTTATACTTTTCTGAAATTAATGAAGTCACTCTTATTAAGGCACTTTCCTTAAAAACTGTCCCAGAATCAAATTCATGAAAAAAAGATTCAGTCTGCTTCATCTTGCTGAATTGCGTGATACGAAAGTTTTCAGATTATACGGTTTTAATTATGAGAAATGTCTTCAGAAATTTTAGGAAACACCACTGGAACATATTGTCGGAAACTTCCTGGAATACATGAAATAAACAAAGGAAAGAAACAAATTTTAGTATACATTTTTAACGTGAACTGATTACAAAAATTATTCACATAAACAGGGTTACTTGAGATTGCTTAAGCATATGAGGACAGTGTGCATCCAAATTGGTGCGCTACAAGTTGCTTCTGCAACAAGTTTATTACACAGTCTGCTCTCGTCAAATGCTCCACCTAGTTTCATTCCCTCTCTTGACTCGTTGCTAACTGAATTTCTTCATTTATATTTAGAGATTGCTCTGTTGCTGTCCGAAATATCTGAGATGGGATTTGGGCTACCTCTCTCGCAGTGCTCATCTTTAATCTACGACGTGTTTTAGTGTCCCGCTCATAAACCCTGTCCTCCAGGTAACCCCACAGCCAGATATCTCACGGATTCAAATCTAGTGATCTTAAGGGCCACCCATTTTGGTACGATCAGCCAACGATCCGATTTTCTCAAAATGTGTTACGGAGAGACCGAGTGATCTCGTGAGCAATGTGATGTGGAGCTGCATCATGCAATGACACTGTTGAGTCCAAAACAACTTTCTCCAGGAGAGCAGAGGTCACTCGTTGGCGAAGCATATCACAAGAAACGTGCGCCGTTAACGCTGCATGTCCTGATGTCGGAAATATACCTCATATGGTGAACATGTGGAAAAGTCTATGGTGGAATGACTGGGAGATTCATCAATATCAGGATCACCGAACATAAAAGCTATTGCAGGTTGGGACAGGTGGAGAAATGTGGCAGAGCATGCCCCGTGTGAGACCGACCGCAAAATAAAATTCGCGAATAGAGATGTTCTCGTTATGCAGAAGAGCAATCACGCTCCAGGGATACATCAACGCATCAGAGATTCACTACGGTGGCGGTATGATGCATGTATCAACGTCCACGGAGCGCATATTGAATATCTCCTGTGGGAAACAGTTGCGTGTGGTTATATATGCAGGGTTAACATCAATAAAACCAACAAACAGACTGGAAATGGAGGAAGAAACGTACCATGAACGTGTATCCGGAAATGAATTCCGTAGCACGGTAGACGTCACTGACGAATGAAAGTACATCTGACCACGTGCCGCGTGTTCCTTGGTGATGCAGTACGCAGTGAGATTGACGCAGCTTAACTGTAAGCAGCAGAATGGTCCAGCATTCGTGTTGTTAATAGGCTGAAACGATGTTTGTGTACGGTCACGTACCTGGAAACGGTTGTGAGGCAGCTGGGCTACACCAAAACACATACCCCGCAGACACCAACCACATCACACGACATTTCGAGCCCTTTTTGGGTGTTTGTGTGATCAGGGGTCCTTTCACACAGACGAACGTGTGTACGACAGATCTGGAATACCAGGTTCTACAGGATATTGAGACGAATCCTAGTACAGGCTCCAGGCAAGTGGCTCGCCAACATGGTGTAAGCCAAAGGATGATTATGCATGACAACCGCTACTATCCTTATGATCTGCAACACACATGGAATACATGGCATGTGATCAGAGGTACTGTCATTCGTCAAAACCATCTACCGTGGCAACGATGTGTTTCTGACGTTTTTTCCTCCATTTACAGTCAGATATCTGTCCCTGGATTTAGTCGGTTTTATTAATGTTTGTTGTTGTTGTGGTCTTCAGTCCTGAGACTGGTTTGATGCAGCTCTCCATGCTACTCTATCCTGTGCAAGCTTCTTCATCTCCCAGTACCTACTGCAGCCTACATCTTTCTGAATCTGCTTAGTGTATTCATCTCTTGGTCTCCCTCTACGATTTTTACCCTCCACGCTGCCCACCAATGCTAAATTTGTGATCCCTTGATGCCTCAAAACATGTCCTACCAACCGATCCCTTCTTCTAGTCAAGTTATGCCACAAACTTCTCTTCTCCCCAATCCTATTCAATACCTCCTCATTAGTTACGTGATCTACCCACCTTATCTTCAGCATTATTCTGTAGCACCGCATTTCGAAAGCTATTCTCTTCTTGTCCAAACTAGTTATCATCCATGTTTCACTTCCATACACGGCTACACTCCATACAAATACTTTCAGAAACGACTTCCTGACACTTAAATCTATACTCGACGTCAACAAATTTCTCTTCTTCAGAAACGATTTCCTTGCCATTGCCAGTCTACATTTTATATCCTCTCTACTTCGACCATCATCAGTTATTTTACTCCCTAAATAGCAAAATTCCTTTACTACTTTAAGTGTCTCATTTCCTAACCTAATTCCCTCAGCATCACCCGATTTAATTACACTACATTCCATTATCCTCGTTTTGCTTTTGTTGATGTTCATCTTATATCCTCCTTTCAAGACACTGTCTATTCCGTTCAACTGCTCTTCCACGTCCTTTGCTGTCTCTGACAGAATTACAATGTCATCGGCGAACCTCAAAGTTTTTACTTCTTCTCCATGAATTTTAAAACCTACTCCGAATTTTTCTTTTGTTTCCTTTACTGCTTGCTCAATATACAGACTGAATAACATCGGGGAGAGGCTACAACCCTGTCTCACTCCTTTCCCAACCACTGCTTCCCTTTCATGCCCCTCGACTCTTATAACTGCCATCTGGTTTCTGTACAAATTGTAAATAGCCTTTCGCTCCCTGTATTTTACCCCTGCCACCTTCAGAATTTGAAAGAGAGTATTCCAGTTAACATTGTCAAAAGCTTTCTCTAAGTCTACAAATGCTAGAAACGTAGGTTTGCCTTTTCTTAATCTTTCTTCTAAGATAAGTCGTAAGGTTAGTATTGCCTCACGTGTTCCAACCTTTCTACGGAATCCAAACTGATCTTCCCCGGGGTTCGCTTCTACCAGTTTTTCCATTCGTCTGGAAAGAATTCGCGTTAGTATTTTGCAGCTGTGATTTATTAAACTGATAGTTCGGTAATTTTCACATCTGTCAACACCTGCTTTCTTTGGGATTGGAATTATTATATTCTTCTGGAAGTCTGAGGGTATTTCGCCTGTCTCATACATCTTGCTCACCAGATGGTAGAGTTTTGTCATGACTGGCTCTCCCAAGGCCATCAGTAGATCTAATGGAATGTTGTCTACTCCCGGGGCCTTGTTTCGACTCAGATCTTTCAGTGCTCTGTCAAACTCTTCACGCAGTATCTTATCTCCCATTTCGTCTTCATTTACATCCTCTTCCATTTCCATAATATTGTCCTCAAGCACATCGCCCTTGTATAAACCCTCTATATACTCCTTCCACCTTTCTGCCTTCCCTTCTTTGTTTAGAACTGGGTTGCCATCTGAGTTCTTGATATTGATACAAGTGGTTCTCTTCTCTCCAAAGGTCTCTTTAATTTTCCTGTAGGCAGTATCTATCTTACCCCTAGTGAGACAAGCCTCTACATCCTTACATTTGTCCTCTAGCCACCCCTGCTTAGCCGTTTTGCACTTCCTGTCGATCTCATTTTTGAGACGTTTGTATTCCTTTTTGCCTGCTTCATTTACTGCATTTTTATATTTTTTCCATTCATCAATTAAATTCAATATTTCTTCTGTTACCCAAGGATTTCTATTAGCCCTCGTCTTTTTACCTACTTGATCGTCTGCTTCCTTCACTACTTCATCCCTCAGAGCTACCCATTCTTCTTCTACTGTATTTCTTTCGCCCATTCCTGTCAATTGTTCCCTTATGCTCTCCCTGAAACTCTCTACAACCTTTGGTTCTTTCAGTTTATCCAGGTCCCATCTCCTTAAATTCCCACCTTTTTGCAGTTTCTTCGGTTTTAATCTGCAGTTCATAACCAATAGATTGTGGTCAGAATCCACATCTGCCCCTGGAATTGTCTTACAATTTAAAACCTGGTTCCTAAATCTCTGTCTTACCATTATATAATCTATCTGATACCTCTTAGTATCTCCAGGATTCTTCCAGGTATACAACCTTCTTTTATGATTCTTGAACCAATGTTTACCCTGTATATATTCAGTAGCAGAACAACGGACAGAATTAATTCACACATTATCTTAGTAACTTACACTACTGGCTATTAAAATTGCTACACCACGAAGATGGCGAGCTACAAACGCGAAATTTAACCGACCGGAAGAAGATGCTGTGATACGCAAATGATTATCTTTTCAGAGCATTCACACAAGGTAGGCGCCGGTGGCGACACCTACAACGTGCTGACATGAGGAAAGTTTCCAACCGATTTCTCGTACACAAACAACAGTTGATCGGCGTTGGGTGGTGAAACTTTGTTGTGATGCCTCGTGTAAGGAGGAGAAACGCGTACCATTACGTTTCCGACGTTGATAAAGGTCGGATTGTAGCCTATCGCGATTGCGGTTTATCGTATCGCGACATTGCTGCTCGCGTTGGTCAATATCCGATGACTGTTAGCCGAATATGGAATCGGTGGGTTCAGGAGGGTAATACGGAACGCCGTGCTGGATCCCAACGGCCTCGTATCACTAGCAGTCCAGATCACAGGCATCTTATCCGCATGGCTGTAACGGATCGTGCAGCCACGTCTCGATCCCTGGGTCAACAGATGGGGACGTTTGCAAGACAACAAGCATCTGCACGAACAGTTCGACGACGTTTGCAGCAGCGTGGACTATCAGCTCGGAAACCATAGCTGCGGTTACCCTGCATCACAGAAGAAGCGCCTGCGATGGTGTACTTAACGACGAACCTGGGTGCACGAATGGCAAAACGTCATTGTTTCGGATGACTCCAGGTTCTGTTTACAGCATCGTGATGATCGCATCCGTGTTTGGCGACATCACGGTGAACGCACATTGGAAGCGTGTATTCGTCATCGGCGTACTCGCGTATCACCCGGCGTGATGGTATGGGGTGCCATTGGTTACACGTCTCGGTCATCTCTTGTTCGCATTGACGGCACTTTGAACAATGGACGTTACATTTCAGGTGTGTTACGAGCCGTGACTCTACCCTTCATTCGATCCCTGCGAAACCATACATTTCAGCAGGATAATGCACGACCGCGTGTTGCAGGTCCTGTACGGGCATTTCTGGAAACAGAAAATGATCGACTGCTGCCCTGGCCAGCACATTCTCCAGATCTCTCACCAACTGAAAACGTCTTGTCAATAGAGGCCGAGCAACTGGCTCGTCACAATACTCCAGTCGTTACTCTAGATGAACTGTGGTATCGTGTTGAAGCTGCATGGGCAGCTGTACCTGTACACGCGATCCAAGCTCTGTTTGACTCAATGCCCAGGCGTATCAAGGCCGTTAATACGGCCAGAGGTGGTTGTTCTGGGTACTGATTTCTCAGGATCTATGCACCCAAATTGCGTGAAAACGTAATCACATGTCAGTTCTAGTATAATATATTTGTCCAATGAATACCCGTTTATCATCTGCGTTTCTTCTTGGTGTACCAATTGTAATGGCCAGTAGTGTATTTATTTTCATTGGTATTTGGTACTTTCTTTATATTACTTTTTGTACTTTAGTGATTAGGTTGTCTTTCTCTCTCTCTCACTCAGTCACATACAAACACAAACACGCACACACACGGACACACACGCGCGCGCGCACACACAGACACAAACATTTTACAGCCTCATTTTGCTTTCTTCTCTCTCTTTCTTCTTTTTCTAGACCATTTTCTCATAACTGTAAATCTTATGAATACACACGTCAAGTGTTTGGTGTCACCCCTTTATTTCGAAATCGTTTGGCTCTGAGGCAAACTTATATATTCACCTGCAACGTGTACAGATCGCCAAAACAAAAAAGTGAAGATTCGTGTAACGCCAGAATCGTCTGTTCTCCATGGGAGGAGGCCGGCCGAAGTGGCCGAGAGTTTCTAGGCGCTTCAGTCTGGAACCGCGAAACCGCTACGGTCGCAGGTTCGAATCCTGCCTCGGGCATGGATGTCTGTGATGTCCTTAGGTTAGTTAGGTTTAAGTAGTTCTAAGTTCTAGGGGACTGATGACCTCAGAAGTTAAGTCCCATAGTGCTCGGAACCATTTTTTTCTCCATGGGAGGTTTTTCACAGCACTCCCGGGCAACGTCAGTATCTGATGGAACGTCCCCCTGCTCGAATACAGGCTTGAATTCGTCATGGCATACCACCGGTGAGATCACCATTTAGTCCAAATAGTCTCTTTCTTCACTGGTGATTCTGTGCGCCGAGTACGTGATCGTTTTCGATGTCTAAAAACAGCACGTTTCATTATCTGTATCTACATATACATGCATGCTTCTGGCGGAGGGTATCTTTTACCACTATCAGTCATTGCCTTTCCTCTTCCACTCGCAAACAGAGCGAGGAAGAAACGAATGTCTATATGCATCTGTATGAGCCCTAATTTCTCTTACCTTTGTGGTTCATACCCGAAATGTACGTTGGCGGCAATAGAATCGTTCTCAGTCAGCTTCAAATGGCCGAACTCTAAATTTCCTCAGTAGTGTTCCTCGTAAACAACATAGCCTTCCATCCAGGGATTCCTGTTTGGGTTCCCGAATCATTTCTGTAACACCTAAGTGTTGATCAAACCTACTGGTAACTAATCTAGCGGCCTGCCTCTGAATTGCTGATGTGGAGTCTGTGGTGTTGTCGCGTACTAAATCGTGCTAGCCACGGCTATCGGGAATGCCGAGTCGCCTCCTAACAGTTTGATGCAGTACATAACGTCCTGTAGCCTCTTCTAGCGACAATTCAGTTCTGGAGCACTCAGTCCACAGTTCGTTTGACTCAAAAGCCGCAGATGCCGATCACCCTGCGCTCCTGTGTAACGTGGTCGGCCTGTGCCGTGTGAGTCCTCAACACTACCTGTCAACTGGAACCATTCCACGTCTGCAACACATCATTTGCCTATGTCGAGCAACTTATCTGGTTGACAAATTTTCTGCACATAATGGCATGATGCAGATCCGTTGATCGGTCGCGATTGTCTTTCATGGCATAATGGATGTTCACTACACTGTTCCACAGAAGTCTCTAATGCACACTTGACGGTGCTTATGCAACTCATCGCTAATCGGAGGTCATTTATATTGAAAATTTAATTGTAATAATTAATATTAACCTGTATTTCCGACGTAAGTAAATTGCTACTCACCAAAATATTGATAAAAGAGTTAATTTTACTAACAAATTAAAGAGGGACTTCAATAATTTGACAATAATAATCTAAAGCCTTGGCAAACCTGAACAAGCGATCTGGAATGTGATACAGACGAACGTGTGTCTGTATAAAACAATTATATACGCGTAAAATGTATTGTGATTGTCGAAAGGTTAGCTTATAAAGATAGAAAACACTACAGAAAGGTATGCGTTTGTGTTTGTGGCCAGAGCTGAAAGCATGTTGAACTTCTAACTGCAGCCTGTAACTGCAAACAAATATTCTGAGTGGAGACTGAAGTTATTGAACATCGTTAAAAGTGACTCGACCTTCCCTACCGTTTGCCTCGCTGTTGCGGCTGGATCTCACAATACTCATAATCTGCAAGTGGTGGTTAAGTGGCTCCAATATCAGTCATTGGCTCTATACCAACAACTTGCGTCCAAGTTCAACTCGCCCCAATTGGGAGTCTCTCATCTCTGCAGTAAAGTCTGTGTATGGTGTCACCTGTGTGCCAGTTAAGTCTGCTGGAGAAGTCAGTCTGTCAAGGTGCTGAATATAAGAAATAACTTTCTGCAGCATGCCTCCGACTAGGAAGACACAGTTCTCTGCATTTTTCCAGTGTCACGTAATTTTGATAAGTTGAATGATAAATATTGCAAGTGCTGAACGGTAAGGTGTCTTAACCCTTTCAGACCCTCCGGCTATAATTGTGTACATTAACTCTTACTGTGTCATAGCTGCAACAGAAATATTTTTTCCCAGTGGAAGCCTGAGAACACATTTGTGAATGTTCAACCTTTCCATCATTTTACTATTTGTTAGAATAGAGAATATTTGTAATTACTTATTTTAATCAATAAAATGAAACCACGTGTACAATGTAAGCTTTGAAAATTACATATTTTTGTATAAATCTTGCATTTGAAACCATAAAAAATCACCTACGATACTATACAAAGAAAAATTTTCCTTCCTGCAGAAAAACGCCAGAGTCAAGAAACAGAAGAATTTTTCTTGTAACACACAAAACAAAGGAAGATGACTCAAAAATATTAAGGATGGTTAAACGTCAATATCAAAAGTATATACTTACTATGAGTGAAACAAATAGTAAGGAAACAAACTCGCGAGATTACTACGAAACATTTAGCAAACAACTCCAAAGATATGATCCCCCAACACTAATGCTAAAAGATAAAAACAATAAGATGGCCCATAGTGATAAAAATTCATAAATTTTAGCAGAAACATTTAACGAACTACTAAATTGCGATGATTCTCCTGAGCTTCTTGAAATAAACACAGAAACTCCAATAAAAACCCCACCAGAAAATATAAACTCACCGACAAGGAAGTCTACGAAGCTTTGAGCCTGCTCAAGAACTACAAAGTAAGTGGAGAAGATCAAACATTGCCAGAACTCTGGAAATACGAAGCAGAACCCGTGAAGATATCATTACATCAATGCATAGTTAAAATGTGTATCACAGAAGAGCTACCAGTACATTGGACTACAGCTATCATCCATCCATTACACAAAAATGGAGAAAAATCAAATCCGGACCACTACAGAGGGATTTCGCTATTGGATTGCACATACGAAATATTGTCCAGAATCCTCTACAATCGCTATAAAGATCAACTTGAAAAGGAGCTAGGAGAATATCAAGAAGGGTTTAGACCCCGGAGAAGCTGCCCAGAACACATCATCACATTAAAATTAATAATGGATGTCTACAAAAGGTGACAGAAGCAACTAGTCATAACCTTTGTAGACTTCAAAAAAGCTTATGATTGCATCCACTGATCTTCTGTGCTGGGCATACTAAGAAGTTTTGGAAATTTATAAAAATGATAAAATTAACCCTTACAAACACCAAGTCCAAAGTAAAATAAAGAGGATAACTATCTGAGCCATTTACGATTTAAACGGGGTTAAGACAAGGAGATGGTCTATCACCACAGCTCTTCAACTGTGGTCTTGAATACTTGATGAGAGAATGGTACAAAGAGTATCCTAAAAACATAACAATTGGAAGCAAGATAGATGATATATAAACGTAAATTGTTTGGGTTTCCCAGATGACTTGGCATTATTAGCTAGTAATTTACAAGAAGCTAGAAATAAAATAATAAGCCTGCAAAATATAGCGCAAAAATTAGCAGATATCTTTCGAAAAGACCGAGGTGACGGTAACAGACACGCTAGTAATAGACCACGTAACAGTAGACAACAGAAAAATTAAAATAGTGAATCAATTCAAATATCTTGGAGAGATTAGAACACAGAACTTGGATAAAAAAACCTGCTTGGCACGAAAGAACGAATAAAATGGTAAAAGCTCTAAACTAACATGGTCTACATACAATAAGAAATGTCTATCAATTCAAACGAAATTGTAACTCTACAAGACGGCGGTTCAGCCAGGGCTAACATACGCAAGCGAGACTCTTTTTAAAGTCACTCAGAGAAACAGAGTCGACAAAATACTAAAAGTAGAGAGAAGAATAGCAAGAACATGCATAAATAAAAAACACCAGAAGGAAGGACAATGGCGGATGGTGCCGAATGAAGTACTGTACAGGGAACTGTAGCTCATCACATATACTGTACGTAAAAAAGAGGATTTCTTTCTTTGGCCACAAAATGAGGACACCAGAAACCAGATTAGCAAGACAAATTATGCAAAAACTGTGGAATTTGAAGCAACAAGTCGGATGGATCAACCAAAAGTAGGCAAACCACACACAATGAAAAGGGTATTTAGAGATGAGGAAAGACAGGAAAAATGAGAACGAATGAAAAGATACTGAGCAGTTAAGAAAGAACGAAACATGCACTTACTGAAGAAGAGGTCCAGGAAATGATTGACTAAAGTGGTTCAAACAAATAATAATATAACAAAAGACATGGCGATCACCTAACAAGGACATAGGTGAATTCCAAATTGACCATATTGCAATCTCGTATCCATGTCACAAAGAAATTTTAAATGTTCAAGTTCGTAAAGGTGCCAAGATTGACTCAGACCATTACTTAACCCGTGTGAAACTAAAGCTAAAACCCCAAAATTCAACAAAAGGACACCATTAATCCCCAAATTTGACACCAGTAAAATCCAACCATCATTATTAGCAGACGAATTTGACAAAACAAGTGCACAAAATTGGGAACAACTCAAACACAAGATTATCAAAACAGCTCAAGATCAAATTCCTTTACGAAAACACAAGAAACATGCTTGGTGGAATGAAAACTGTGATCATGCAATTAAAGCCAGACAAGAGGCATTTAAAGCATGGAATAGCAACAAGACAGAAGACACATATGATACATTCATGGCAACTAGAAAAGACACTTCAAAACTAATTAGACAAACAAAAAGACAATATGAGAATAGTCAACTCTTAGAAATTGAAGAAGATTTTCAGAAATACAATACCAGAAATTTTTATAAAACTTTTAAAACCAAAATAAAGGGGTACCAACCCCAGAATCTTTGCTTCAAGAAGGAAAATGGACAGTTGGCTCTTAACAACCAAGAAAATTGCAAAGAACTTTCTAAATATTTTAAGAATCTTCTAAATTGCCCCGAGCCCACAGAAAGATTTCCACCAAAAATTCCCCAACAATGCAATCCAGTTTCACTTGCACCAAATGAAGAGGAAATCATTAAAGAAATTCATAGGTTGAAAAACAACAAAGCATCTGGTGAAGATGGAATTGTTGCAGAACTTTTAAAGGCAGCTGGTCCAAAAACCGTTAAAGAAATTACTTCAATCATGCAAAACATTTGGCAAACTGAAAAAATTCCTGATGAATGGAAAACCGCCTTGATTCACCCACTTCATAAGAAGGGAGACAAAACTGATGTTAATAATTACAGAGGAATTTCTCTTCTTCCAGTCACATACAAAATCCTCTCTCAATGTCTTCTGAACCGAGCACAACAGCAACTTGAATGGAAAATTGGCGAATATCAAGCAGGTTTCAGGCCAAATAGATCTTGCCCAGAACAGATTTTAGTCCTCAAACTAATTCTCAGACATCAAAAAATTTACAATAAAAAACTAGTTTGTACCTTTGTAGATTTTAGAAAGGCTTATGACTCAGTGGATCGTGAATCTCTTTTCCAAATTGTGAAAGAACAAGGCCTGGATCCTAAAACCACGGCAATTATCAGAGACACGCTAACTGGTACAAAATCAAAAGTAAAGTTCAGAGGAGAAATTTCAGAATCCTTTGAAATAAAAACAGGCGTGAGGCAAGGTGATGGACTCTCTCCGTTGCTATTTAACTGCGTTCTAGAAAAAGTAATACAAGAGTGGCGCGAACGAAAATTGGAGTTCAAAATTGACCAACCAGTGAAATTAGGACGAACAAATATTCGAATAGACTGTTTGGCCTTTGCAGACGACTTGGTTATTCTAACGCAGGACATCCAAATTGCTCAGAAACAAATAGAAATCCTTAAAGAAACAGCAGAAAGAGTAGGTCTCCAAATCTCATTTGAAAAAACACAGTATATGACTAGCAACAAACTGGCACCCAAACTTTTGGAAACTAAGTATGGAAAAATCAAAAGAGTTTCGCAATTCAAATATTTAGGTGAAACAATCTCAGAGACTGGTCTAGAAAAAATTGGAAATGAAATTCGTTGTCAAAAGATGGAGACAGCTTTTAGACTTACAAAAGACATCTACAACAAAAAATGTCTCTCGAGGTACTCTAAATTGAGACATTACAACACGGTCATAAAACCAGAGTGCCTTTATGGGGCTGAAACGCTAATTTTAAACAGAAAAAAGGACATTCAAGAAATCCAAAAAAGAGAAAGAAAAGTAATCAGAAAAATTCTAGGTCCAAAATATACTGAAGAAGGAACATACAGGCTAAGAGCAAATAGTGAAATCCAACAATACACCAGCATATATTCAGATATGAAAAAACGCAGATTAAAATTTTATGGGCATATTAAAAGAATGGATGCTACCAGACTAACTAAACAAGTAGTGGAATTCTACGAAAATCGAAGTAAAGCTAAATTTGAGACAATAAAATGGATTGCTGCTATAAAAGAGGACATGAAAGAGGCAGATATAAAACAAGATGAAATTCAAGACAGAAAATTATTTAGGCAAAAAATTCATGACTGGGTAGTTGGTCAAGCTGAAAAACCAAAGAAAACTGGAACCACATGGTCTGATGAAAGGAAAAGAGCTCATTCCGAGAGAATGAAAACAATTTGGGCAGAGAGAAAGTCTAAAAGAAAATAACTGAATGCCCCGTGATTGTACTTCGCGTGGTCCAGTAGGGCCCAAACGTGAAAAATAATAATATATACTTGTGTTTTCCCCCCCACGAACCATGGACCTTGCCGTCGGTGAGGGGCTTGCGTGCCTCAGCGATACAGATGGCCGTACCGTAGGTGCAACCACAACGGAGGGGTATCTGTTGAGAGGCCAGACAAACATGTGGTTCCTGAAGAGGGGCAGCAGCCTTTTCAGTAGTTGCAGGGCCAACAGTCTGGATGATTGACTGATCTGGCCTTGTAACATTAACCAAAACGGCCTTGCTGTGCTGGTACTGCGAACGGCTGAAAGCAAGGGGAAACTACAGCCGTAATTTTTCCCGAGGACATGCAGCTTTACTGTATGATTAAATGATGATGGTGTCCTCTTGGGTAAAATATTCCGGAGGTAAAATAGTCCCCCATTCGGATCTCCGGGCGGGGACTACTCAAGGAGACGTCATTATCAGGAGAAAGAAAACTGGCGTTCTACGCATCGGAGCGTGGAATGTCAGATCCCTTAATCGGGCAGGTAGGTTAGAAAATTTAAAAAGGGAAATGGATAGGTGAATGTTAGATATAGTGGGGATTAGTGAAGTTCGGTGGCCGAAGGAACAAGACTTTTTGTCAGGTGATTACAGGGCTATAAATACAAAATCAAATAGGGGTAATGCAGGAGTAGGTTTAATAATGAATAAAAAAATAGGAATGCGGGTTAGCTACTACAAACAGCATAGTAAATGCATTATTGTGGCAACGATAGACAAAAAACCCATGCCTACTACAGTAGTACAAGTTTATATGCCGAGAAATGTATGACGAGATAAAAGAAATTATTCAGGTAATGAAGGGAGACGAAAATTTAATAGTCATGGGTGACTGGAATTCGTCAGTAGGAAAAGGGGAGAAGGAAACATAGTAGGTGAATATGGATTGGGGGGAAGAAATGAAAGAGGAAGCCGCCTTGTAGAATTTTGCACAGAGCATAACTTAATCATAGCTAAGACTTGGTTCAAGAATCATAAAAGAAGGTTGTATACCTGGAAGAATCCTGGAGATACTAAAAGGTATCAGATAGATTATATAATGGTAAGACAGAGATTTAGGAACCAGGTTTTAAATTGAAAGACATTTCCAGGGGCAGATGTGGATTCTGACCACAATCTATTGGTTATGAACTGCAGATTGAAACTGAAGAAACTGCAAACAGGTGGGAATTTAAGGAGATGGGACCTGGATAAACTGAAAGAACCAGAGCTTGTAGAGAGTTTCAGGAAGAGTATAAGGTAACAATTGACAGGAATGGGGGAAAGAAATACAGTAGAAGAAGAATGGGTAGCTCTGAGGAATGAAGTAGTGAAGGCAGCAGACGATCAAGTAGGTAAAAAGGCGAGGGCTAATAGAAATCCTTGGGTAACAGAAGAAATATTGAATTTAATTGATGACAGGAGAAAATATAAAAATGCAGTGAATGAAGCAGGCAAAAAGGAATACAAACGTCTCAAAAATGAGATCGACAGGAAGTGCTAAATGGCTAAGCAGGGATGGCTAGAGGACAAATGTAAGGATATAGAGGCTTGTCTCACTAGGGGTAAGATAGATACTGCCTACAGGAAAATTAAAGAGACCTTTGGAGAGAAGAGAACCACTTGTATGAATATCAATAGCTCAGATGGCAACCCAGTTCTAAGCAAAGAAGGGAAGGCAGAAAGGTGGAAGGAGTATATAGAGGGTTTATACAAGGGCGATGTACTTGAGGCCAATATTATGGAAATGGAAGGGGATGTAGACGAAGACGAAATGGGAGATAAGATACTGCGTGAAGAGTTTGACAGAGCACTGAAAGACCTGAGTCGAAACAAGGCCCCGGGAGTAGACAAAATTCCATTGGAACTACTGATGGCCTTGGGAGAGCCAGTCATGACAAAACTCTACCATCTGGTGAGCAAGATGTATGAGACAGGCGAAATACCCTCAGACTTCAAGAAGAATATAATAATTCCAATCCCAAAGAAAGCAGGTGTTGACAGATGTGAAAATTACCGAACTATCAGTTTAATAAGTCACAGCTGCAAAATACTAACGCGAATTCTTTACAGACGAATGGAAAAACTGGTAGAAGCGGACCTCGGGGAAGATCAGTTTGGATTCCGTAGAAATGTTGGAACACGTGAGGCAATACTAACCTTACGACTTATCTTAGATGAAAGATTAAGAAAAGGCAAACCTACGTTTCTAGCATTTGTAGACTTAGAGAAAGCTTTTGACAAAACTGGAATACTCTCTTTCAAATTCTGAAGGTGGCAGGGGTAAAATACAGGGAGCGAAAGGCTATTTGCAATTTGTACAGAAACCAGATGGCAGTTATAAGAGTCGAGGAGCATGAAAGGGAAGCAGTGGTTGGGAAAGGAGTGAGACAGGGTTGTAGCCTCTCCCCGATGTTATTCAATCTGTATATTGAGCAAGCAGTAAAGGAAACAAAAGAAAAATTCGGAGTAGGTATTAAAATTCATGGAGAAGAAGTAAAAACTTTGAGGTTCGCCGATGACATTGTAATTCTGTCAGAGACAGCAAAGGACGTGGAAGAGCAGTTGAACGGAATAGACAGTGTCTTGAAAGGAGGATATAAGATGAACATCAACAAAAGCAAAACGAGGATAATGGAATGTAGTCAAATTAAATCGGGTGATGCTGAGGGAATTAGATTAGGAAATGAGACACTTAAAGTAGTAAAGGAATTTTGCTATTTAGGGAGTAAAATAACTGATGATGGTCGAAGTAGAGAGGATATAAAATGTAGACTGGAAATGGCAAGGAAATCGTTTCTGAAGAAGAGAAATTTGTTAACATCAAGTATAGATTTAAGTGTCAGTTAGTCGTTTCTGAAAGTATTTGTATGGAGTGTAGCCATGTATGGAAGTGAAACTTTGACGATAACTAGTTTGGACAAGAAGAGAATAGAAGCTTTCGAAATGTGGTGCTACAGATGAATGCTGAAGATAAGGTGGGTAGATCACGTAACTAATGAGGAGGTATTGAATAGGATTGTGGAGAAGAGAAGTTTGTGGCACAACTTGACTAGAGGAAGGGATCGGTTGGTAGGATATATTTTGAGGCATCAAGGGATCACAAATTTAGCATTGGTGGGCAGCGTGGAGGGTAAAAGTCGTAGAGGGAGACCAAGAGATCAATACACTAAGTAGATTCAGAAGGATGTAGGCTGCAGTAGGTACTGGGAGATGAAGAAGCTTGCACAGGATAGAGTAGCATGAAGAGCTGCATCAAACCAGTCTCAGGACTGAAGACCACAACAACAACAACTTGTGTTTTGTGCCTATTATGTCATATATATACATATACATATACATATATATATATATATATATATATATATATATATATATATATATTCAGTGAAATTGTTGGCACAAAACACAATTACAGCTCAGGGCATTCACAACATATGAGACTCAATTTTTTTCATACAGAGTTCACACTAGTGTCACTGTGTATAAAATGGTGTTCATGTCTGTAAATAGTGATTGGTGCGGGCAAACAATAAGTAAATAGTAGTACAAAAATGGTGGAACCGAACATTGTGTCATGCATTTGTTCTCTATTCTGAACATATTCAAACAAATTAAAACAAGATTTTACTGACATCTCAATATAGTTCATATACTTTATAAGCAAGATGTACAGGTATGCAAAAAACGTTAAATTGTCCCTGAAAGAGAAAAAAAGGCATTGACGTTAGTTCGAGGTACAAAGCTAGTTCATCACACAAGACTGACATCATCCATGACTTGGTACAAGAGGTACAGAAATAGTTTTTATGCTCAAGGTTCATGGTAATTATATTTTGTCATGGCATACTAACATTAGTTTGAAATATGATGTTTCTCCCTATTGTCCCTGTAACACACACGTATGAAGTCATAAGTTCAAGTGTTCACAATACTTCTAACCATAATATATCGTATGAAAAATTCGAATCCTCAATATAATGACAGCTGTTCGCATTTGCTTTAGGTACAGGGGTATGAACAATGTCTTAATGTCTCTCCTTCCTTGATATTCTCAAAAGACACATCAAAATTGAGTATCTTTTCACTCACCCAACCACTTGAGAAGTGGTCAGCCATCCCCTCTCACTTGACGAAACATTACACTCCATCCACAAGGTTCTGTAGTTAAGTTAATCATATGTGTCCCTTGTGCACATCCAGTTTGAAACCGTGAGTATGGTTGTGAATTTCTTGATGTTCATTATGTACGAAAATACAATACATTTAGCACATGGGCAAATGTAGCGGAGCATTGTCAGTAGGTTTGTGGAGTCATCATCATTCTGCATATACGAACAGGGCTGCTAGAACACACCTATCTTGTAGTACTTAAGTTTCAGAACGTCCAGCTGTGCATTTGCTCACAGAGAGGCAGTGATGGGTTTCTGGAATTCCCATGGGGCACTGCTTGTGCGATGGGCTTACTCAGCGGCAAGCAGGCAGATGGTGAGTGTATTTTCCTCACATTAGCTTGTCTGTGTTGGCAGGCAGCTACTGGTTCTCAAGGCATATGCCAAAGCTGAACAACCTGCCATACTGGTTTCTTGTATAACTGATATGTCAGCCCAGCTGCAGGGCCGGCCGCGGTGGCCGTGCGGTTCTAGGCGCTCCAGTCCGGAGCCGCGCTGCTGCTACGGTCTCAGGTTCGAATCCTGCCTCGGTCATGGGGGTGTGTGATGTCCTTAGGTTAGTTAGGTTTAAGTAGTTCTAAGTTCTAGGGGACTGATGACAACAGCAGTTGAGTCCCATAGTGCTCCGAGCCATTTGAAGCAGCTGCAGGGCCATAATGCCTCAGCTACTCATGCCAACTCTCTCGTGCCTTTCCCTCCATCTGCATCTGCCTCGTGCCTGCCTCCAGTGTGTGGCTGGAGTGACCTCAAACAGTTTATAACACATTAATACAACAATTCGAAAAATAAAATACAAATGTAGTCTATTCCTATTACACTTCCTTCAAGAATAGAACTTTTGCAATTCCTTCTTTATTTAACAATAGCACTTCCATCAGCAATAAAATAATTTAAATTCCTTTCCAATTTAACAATATTACAAATGAACCTTCTCAATTACTTTACCAGTTTTTACTATTCGTGACTGTTAAGTCCTAAATGAATTTCTATTCTTTAAAAGATTCGTCTTCACAACTTTAATTAACATCATGGTACTTAAATTGTAATCACAACTGTCGTACTTAAAATTTTCAAACTCTTTCTCTTATTTACATAATGACATTTACCTCAATGCTTATTTCGGTTTGGAGTTAGTTTATGTTAGTGCTTAATTGTTTTCATGTAGTTGTTTATTGTTCACACACAATGCTAGTTAACCCACAGAAGCCTACTGATACCTAGTAGGTTCTTCACAATTACTTGGACACTCACTCATATCTACTGTGTCAAACCAATGTATTTTATTATTTCACAGTGTCACCGATCTTCTGTTCTCCTCGTTCATTACTTTTCATCTGACAAGTAAAATCCTCGCTACATCAGTCACCTTCCATCTTATGAATTCGTTTAATGTTTATACTGTAGGTTCTCTAAAATCTGCATGCAAATACGGTTCTCGACACACACCTGAAAATTACAGTACAGAGTTATCTTGCTTTACATGTTGTTTGCTTTGGTCATTCCTTACCTTTCGTCTCTTACCTTTAACTGTTACCTTATTTCGCATTTGTAATGGCTCATGGCCTGCCTCTCTTTTATTGAAGATCCATAATTAACTTACTCCTCCCTTATACATAATTAACTTACTCGTTCCTTCAATCCATGTCATGTCAAGTTCACTCTTTTATATCTATTACTGTTTTGCGTTCACTATGGTTTGCCTCCAAAAATTGAGCTATCTGCTCAGTCTATTGTTCAGGGAGATACACATACAGTATTGCGTCATTCTGTCATCAAACAAGCAAATACTCATATAAATCAGTATATTGTCCTACTTATCAACTTTCATATTGCAACATTCCTTCACATCTGCTAAACCTTCAGAGCACAGCGTTCCTTCACGTCTGCTTTCCTCAAATTCTTGTCATATCATAGCTAACTAATGTCACTCACCTTAACTCAAATTATCAAGCTCCATAGCTTCTTGCTCAGTGCTCCTTCACGTCTGGTGAATATATAAAAATTAACCTCTATCAATATGCACATCTTCATCAACGGGCAACTACGATGCATGATCTGTTTAGTACTTCTCCTCCCAGTAGTTCCTACATCGTCCTCCTGACTGCTCCTGATGACCCCCGGGCTTGTTCCGTGTGAAAACTCACTGGTACCACCTCATTACACCTTTACTTTTACGTTGGTCTACTTCGTGTTATTATTACTTGTCCTTACACCAGTCCTGCGACTGGGCGTCATGTCTATGCTCATTTCTTCAAACCTTCTCATTCCCTAAACAACTAGACAATTGAAATGCGGTGATTTCCACTTGATTTGTGGCTTTGTAGAGTGTCTCATTCTGTGGTGCTGTGTGGAACAATATTCCACACACGGTAGGGTCCACAAAATACATAAAAGATTTGATAGTTTCCATGTTCTCTTACTTTGTAGCCTACAGTAACCTTCATCTCCTCTATCAGTCCTCTCTGGTTTCCCTTCTTCTTCTCTGCTTTTGTACTTATCCTCTCCAATGCTAATTTTACAAGTTGCTGGTAGTTTTCCAGCTGACAGATGGGCAGTCTACAATTTCTCTTATTAGATTTCCAGCTGATTGGTAGTACTTTAATACATATTGCAATATCATACTTGCATCTGTGGATTCAATGTACCGAAGTTTTGCATCTATCTCATCGTAAATCGCTCCTATTTCACTTTTATTTGTCTCCACAAGCCTCAGCACCACAAAACGTTGTCATCTGTCTGTCTCTAGATAATTGTTGCAGCATACATTCACTAACCTATTTGCAACTTTTGCAGTGACAAATTTATTGCAAGCTGCAAAACCATGTCACACATCTTCGAAAAGTCGAGTACCAATATTACTTCAACCGTTAACGCCTGTATAACCATAAAATCTTATTAGATTTTGGCACGAAAAATCTACCCTCACTTGTTCTGTAACATCAGCACTCTTGCCAATCAGGGCACCACTAATCTTAACATTTGGTGTTTTGGATACCGGACATCTCCGTTCCCTGTTGCAACCATCACATATACGCTTACCTAAAACTGATACTTGGCTGTATCTAGCACAGATTGATCTGTTCTTCCATTTAAATCTCTGTTGACGATGGGATATTCAAATGATCATTCTTATCTAATAATGTCATTCGGAGCGCCACGAAATCTGTGTACGATACTCCTGCTGTCCTAGCACCTCGAATACTCGTTCCTAAATCAGGTGCATCTTGTCCGTTCTGGGAATCATTTCTTTGCTTCTTGTTTCTTGTTTGTCTTAGGTCCGGTCCATGAACTTCCACAATTCCGACTCTTCCTTCTCCCTAATTGTCTTGTCTCCACTTATCTCGCCGATCACCACGTCACCAGTTATTTCTCCTATCGTTTTGCTGATACTGTGGTATCTATTGCCTGTGCTCACTGTGCGTATCCTATTCACTTGCATTCCTTCGTGGTAGGCATCTTGCTCTCCAGTTTTGATTACTTCTCGCTGATTTTCAGGTGGAAAATTTGTCTGAAGGAAGTGCAAAGGATCCCTTGTTCCCATACTTCGACTGCAGCCTAGCTCTTTCAACAGAATTTGGAATCCACATACATCGTGCATGTTCCTACCAGTGATTATAATTTCCCTCTGGATTTAATGCGAAAGGATCATCAGACAAATTTGTATTAGTTCTGCTGGTTCATAAGATATGCCTAAGAAATGATTTGTGGTGATCATCTCCTTGAAATACTGTTTTGGGTCTCGACACCTCGAATTTGCATAGCGTTCCATCACCAGTATTCCCAGCATAACTTGCTCTTGTTTTGCAATGGACGAGTACTCATGAATAAAAGTACATTGAAAGTCCTTGTATATCGTACACTCTTTTGCAATTACTCTCATTTTCGCTGCTGCTTCTTTTTCAAAGTACGTGCAGACAAAATTAATCTTCAAAACATGTGGACATGATCTGGATAAACCTTCTCGGAACTGCTCAATTCAAATCTTTGGGTGTAAGCGGTCTAATGCATCTGGAACCAATGAATACATTTCCACCGACACAAACTACTGCTGTCTTCAGTCGTCACCGCAGACGCTTATCAGTATATGTTGTAAAATTGTTTTCTATAATTAGAAGGCCATAGCTTGAACAGTTTTTCTCGAGTCACGTAAGAGGGTGAGAAATGTCGTTTGTGGGAACATTTCCAGCAGCACCGACAACATCTCCAGCTCGCACTACTTGCTGACTTCTTGTTGTAAAAGAAACGATGCACAGTGCACAGTCGAACAAAGGACAAAAATACATATAACTGTTTTCCACGGACCTCCTGGAAGCCATGAATCTCC
Source organism: Schistocerca nitens (assembly GCF_023898315.1). Taxonomy (NCBI): domain Eukaryota; kingdom Metazoa; phylum Arthropoda; class Insecta; order Orthoptera; family Acrididae; genus Schistocerca; species Schistocerca nitens. The sequence goes on from NC_064620.1 coordinate 280,772,654, forward strand.
AATAATTTTTTGGGCTATGCCCCCCCCCCCCAATAGGCGGCCATGCTCATGAAAAAGTCTAAGTACCAGCAGGTAGTAACCCCAAATTCTCCGTATCTCCTGGAATTGTGGTTTCTGGGCTTAGGTTTCAGTCTATGGGAGATCGTTTCATAGCGAACACCTCCCATTCTGTTGCAGTTACTGTGAGATGAATGGAAAAGAAAGTGCTACTTCAAGAAGGTTACACTTTCGAATTCCAAAAATTTTTAAAAGATGATGAAATGTGATGGACGTGCATCATTAATAATTGCAAAAGTTTTATTACAACTACCTTCATTGAAGACATCAATGTGGTCAAAGGTCACAACGGCCGTAACCAAGCAGAAATAGCTGGTGATAAAGTTTAGAGGCAGAAAGCAATGGGAGTTCTGAAGAGGAAAGCTACATAAGATATATGTGGGACACCATCAAAACTTACATATAACCAAATGAAAGGTGAACACAAGGAAGAGGTAACCATTCAATATGTCGGCAGCTTTCGTAAATTCATCTACAGAGCTAGGCGGAAAATTTTACCGAAATTACCTACAAGTATTCAGACGGTTCATGTTGCTCTGAACACATTAAGTGTGAAAACTACAGAGGAGCGAATTTGTTGCTACATAATGAAGCTGACAAGAACGTTATAATATTGTGTGAAGCTGAAAACCACAAAATATATGTTGAAGGAACTTTCAAGTATTGCACAAAGCTATTTAAGATCCATCGTCTTGTTAATAGACATAACATTTCAATGTTTTTTTTCTTTGTTGAATGATAAGAAACCTACATCTTACCAGCATGTCTTTTTAGCAGTTGTTGATAAATGTGATAATCTAGGTCTGAAATTATCTGTCCAAAATGTTTTCAGGCTTTGAAGAAAGCATTATGAAAGTTGGAAACGAAGTGTGGACTGCTATAAGGATCCAAGATTGTAAATTTCATCTAACACAGAGTTGGTGATGAAAAATACAGTAGTTGGGACTTAATTGAATTTTCTCATTTTTAGAGTACTGTTTTAACTATTAACAACTATTCGACAGCCAAGATCTCATAAATATATTTCTTTATTCAAGACAATCGTTTTCAGTAGACACTGCTGAAATTGCAGAGATTCGAGACCATACCGAGGCTTTCCGGCAAACGTTCTTCTTCAGTTCTGTACGAAAGGCCAAAGACATGGAATATGACTGATAAGTTAAGATGTAACATTTGTTATAAATGTTTTAGTTTGGTATTATAAAAACTGGAAGTGGACCTGTACATTTAGATACCCTGTACTTTTTACTGTGAAACATGTTCATTTTAGGTTGATCCTCACGCACAAGATGTCAAGTTGATAAACATCAGCACATAATAAAATGTTTATGTTTTTAAATATTTTAGCGGACACAAAGCACCTTGTGAAAAAAGTACAAATATTCTAGCGATGACAAACCTCCAGGCCAGTTAAATACTCGTTCGAACATAACTTGAATATTGCTCGTCAGTCAAGGATTCGTACGAGAAAGGACTGATAGAGGAAATATCAGAATATACAAAGAAGTGCAGCACGTTTCGTTGCAGGTTCATTTAGTGAGCGCGAAAGTGACTCGGAGATGCTTAGTCAGCTCCAGAGTCAGACGCTGCACGAGAGGCGTTGCGCATTACGGTGTGGTCTACTGTTGTCTTTTCGACGATTTTAAGTTCCTAGAAGAGTCAACCAATACACTGTTTCTTCATACGCGAATATCGCAAATAGACTATGGAGATAAAATTGCAGAGATTCGAGTCCATACCGAGGCTTTCCGGCAAACGTTCTTCCTGCGAACCATCTACATCTAGATCTACATTCATACTCCGCAAGCCACCCAACGGTGTGTGGCGGAGGGCACTTTACGTGCCACTGTCATTACCTCCCTTTCCTGTTCCAGTCGCGTATGGTTCGCGGGAAGAACGACTGCCGGAAAGCCTCCGTGCGCGCTCGAATCTCTGTAATTTTACATTCGTGATCTCCTCGGGAGGTATAAGTAGGGGGAAGCAATATATTCGATACATCATCCAGAAACGCACCCTCTCAAAACCTGGACAGCAAGCTACACCGCGATGCAGAGCGCCTCTCTTGCAGAATCTGCCACTTGAGTTTGCTAAACATCTCCGTAACGCTATCACGCTTACCAAATAACCCTGTGGCGAAACGCGCCGCTCTTCTTTGGATCTTCTCTATCTCCTCCGTCAACCCGATCTGGTACGGATCCCACACTGATGAGCAGTACTCAAGTATAGGTCGAACGAGTGTTTTGTAAGCCACCTCCTTTGTTGATGGACTACATTTTCTAAGGACTCTCCCAATGAATCTCAACCTGGTACCCGCCTTACCAACAATTAATTTTATATGATCATTCCACTTCAAATCGTTCCGCACGCATACTCCCAGATATTTTACAGAAGTAACTGCTACCAGTGTTTGTTCCGCTATCATATAATCATACAATAAAGGATCCTTCTTTCTATGTATTCGCAATACATTGCATTTGTCTATCTTAAGGGTTAGTTGCCACTCCCTGCACCGAGTGCCTATCGGCTGCAGATCTCCCTGCATTTCGCTACAATTTTCTAATGCTGCAACTTCTCTGTGTACTACAGCATCATCCGCGAAAAGCCGCATGGAACTTCCGACACTATCTACTAGGTCATTTATATATATTGTGAAAAGCAATGGTCCCATAACACTCCCCTGTGGTACGCCAGAGGTTACTTTAACATCTGTAGACGTCCCTCCATTGAGAACAAGATGCTGTGTTCTGTTTGCTAAAAACTCTTCAATCCAGCCACACAGCTGGTCTGATATTCCGTAGGCTCTTAGTTTGTTTATCAGGCGACAGTGCGGAACTGTATCGAACGCCTTCCGGAAGTCAAGGAAAATAGCATCTACCTGGGAGCCTGTATCTAATATTTTCTGGGTCTCATGAACAAATAAAGCGAGTTGGGTCTCACACGATCGCTGTTTCCGGAATTCATATTGATTCCTACAGAGTAGATTCTGGGTTTCCAGAAACGACATGATACGCGAGCAAAAAACATGTTCTAAAATTCTACAACAGATCGACGTCAGAGATATAGGTCTATAGTTTTGCGCATCTGCTCTACGACCCTTCTTGAAGACTGTGACTACCTGTGCTCTTCTCCAATCATTTGGAACCTTCCGTTCCTCTAGAGACTTGCGGTACACGGCTGTTAGAAGGAGGGCAAGTTCTTTCGCGTACTCTGTGTAGAATCGAATTGGTATCCCGTCAGGTCCAGTGGACTTTCCTCTGTTCAGTGATTCCAGTTGCTTTTGTATTCCTTGGACACTTATTTCGATATCAGCCATTTTTTCATTCGTGCGAGGGTTTAGAGAAGGAACTGCAGTGCGGACTTCCTCTGTGAAACAGCTTTGATAAAAGGTGTTTAGTATTTCAGCTTTACGCGTGTCATCCTCTGTTTCAATGCCATCATCATCCCGGAGTGTCTGGATATGCTGTTTCGAGCCACTTACTGATTTAAAGTAAGACCAGAACTTCCTAGGATTTTCTGTCAAGTCGGTACATAGAATTTTACTTTCGAATTCACTGAACGCTTCACGCATAGCCCTCCTTACGCTAACTTTGACATCGTTTAGGTTCTGTTTGTCTGAGAGGTTTTGGCTGCGTTTAAACTTGCAGTGAAGCTCTCTTTGCTTTCGCAGTAGTTTCCTAACTTTGTTGTCGCACCACGGTGGGTTTTTCCCCTCCCTCACAGTTTTACTCGGCACGTACCTGTCTAAAACGCATTTTACGGTTGCCTTGAACTTTTTCCATAGACACTCAACATTGTCAGTGCCGGAACAGAAATTTTAGTATTGATCTGTTAGGTAGTCTGAAATCTGCCTTCTATTACTCTTGCTAAACAGATAAACCTTCCTCCCTTTTTTTATATTCCTATTTACTTCCATATTCAGGCATGCTGCAACGGCCTTATGATCACCGATTCCCTGTTCTGCGCTTACAGAGTCGAAAAGTTTGGGTCTGTTTGTTATCAGTAGGTGCAAGATGTTATCTCCACGAGTCGGTTCTCTGTTTAATTGCTCGAGGTAATTTTCGGATAGTGCAGTCAGTATAATGTCATTCGAAGCTCAGTCCCTACCATACGCGACTGAAACAGGAAGAAGGGGGATGTGGCAGAGTTACACAGAGTACCCTCTGCCACACATCGTACGGTGGCATGCGTAGTATTGATGTAGATGTTAACTTTTCTTTGTGACTACTATCTCAGTTTTCAGGTTGTCCCTAATTTGAGGAAGTCTAACGGAACCTTTATTGATGTATATCTCCTTCTGTATATTGACGTAGGTCGAATGTATGCCTTACCTCTCAAGGAGTGTTATCACTGATTTATTTGAAACTGTTGAAAGCTTTCCGAAAATCTATGAATCTCTGATTAAACGGTAATTCTTAGTGACTCGTTCTGTAAGATTAATGTAATTCTCCAAGTCGCGGAATCGGAAATAAAATGACAGACTCTTGTATATTCGTGTTGGCGTCGGTAACAGGCGCCATTTGGTCTAATGTAAAATGTTCACATTCACGGAAAGAAGCCTAAATGGTTTGTCTATAACGACGTTATTAGAAATGGATTGATAACTAAGTTGTGCAATCGTAGGAAATGGAATATGTTATGGTCTCGCTGGAGGTACTATCCCCACTACACACCGGAAGGGTCTGCGAACACCGAGAGAGAAACAACAGTGGGCGGCAGGTAAGGCGTTCCGGGCTTCTTTTACGTGTGAGTTGAAAGTTTCAGGTTCTTATTGCAGAACGTGAGAGACTAGTTCCTCTTGGAGATTTTCGGGTAGAGAGGCTAACATCTCCAAATAGGGAACGCCATTTGGCGTATTTGTGCGACAAGTTACGCTCAGTCTTCATGCAGGTGCTAACTGTTCGGGGAAAACCAAGCGCGTTCTCCGAGGTAGCCGCACGTGACAACAACAGGTCCGAATTCTGTCTAGAGAATGTACTGTCAAGTTTTGCCTCAGATACGAAGCTTCACAGCTCACTACTCAGTCTGATGAGTTTGTAACATATCGGAAATATAGAATAATTTTTTACACAAGGATTCATACGATTGCATGTAATTTTCAGTCCACAGACCATAACTGATCGGATCCTCACATATCTACGAAGAGCTAAAAAATGTAGGTTGACTCTTACATATTACAATATATTATGGTTGCTATATCGCCATCTTTGTATACATACTTCCATGTGGTGAAACGTCTTAGTGTGTGAGCGGTGCTTTAGATTACGTGCATATATGTATATATATATGTAAGTGCATCATACAGTTTTCGATGCTGCAAGATCACAAGCAGTCTGCACTGGAACGTAATGGCGTGGATTTTTCGGCGGCACCGCTACCTCAAGGAAATTTCCTCACTAGGGAAAATAAAAAGCGAAAGCTAATGTAAAATGTATCGTAATGTGAACTTGCTGTCTGAAGTTAAACCTGTCGGTTCGAAACCGGTAACGGAGGTACATAAATAAAGAAATAGTGTTGTAAAAAGTGGTTGGTTGCTATTGTCTTCTTTTTAATAGTCAACCCATATTTTGTACACAGACACGGGCTCAGAATGTCAGTTTTCGACAAAACACGATAGAGCTAAAAAATAATGTTTCACATTGTCATTCACAAAATAATGCAATTAGGCCTATCGGATATAAATATTATCAAAAATTCAACATCGTGAAGGCGGGATGCAACACGTCTCAAACCGTCATGGTGTGTACTACTTGCTCTAAAATGCAAATGCATTTCAGCGCAATCGCACGAATTGGGTAGGAAAAAGCCATCTACAGGGTGGTTGTAATTACATTTTCGCTACTTTAACCATTGTAGACGGAAAAAATATTTGAAGGTTGTATCAATGCTATAATGGACGCTTTGAAAATACATGGAAGTCACAGCTTGTGTGGTGACTACTCTCTTTAATGACGCGTTTGGATTTACACATCATCAGATTAATCAAGGTAAAGGAGAACATTTCATACATACGTGTGGAGTCAAATACCTTGTCCATACCTAAGTATGACGTGTTACCCTTAACCTTGATTGATCAGAAATTGTAAAAATCGAGACGGGTCATTAAAGAGTGCAGTCACCACACAACTTGTGACTTCCATGTATTTTTTTTATATCGCCCATTACACCACTGATATAACCTTCAAATTACTTGAAAGTGTAAGCATACCTTTTAAGATACTTTAGGTCACACCTTTGGAAAACTATTTACCGAATGCGTACCGAACTATGTACGAATGATGTTCAGATTGTGCGCTGCTGGATTTGTTAGCAGTGTTAGTGTCATGACTTGCCGTTAGGCGCCAATATTGGTACGGCGGTGTGGGTTTGAAACACAAGCATCAGTGCCCTTTACGGTTGCAGTCAGCCAGCATGGGTCTGGACAAGGCGAACACGGCTTTACTCGTAAAGCTGTTTTGTCGAAACAACAGCAGTAATACTGCTGCTGTTAGCGAGTATCGTCGCATTAATAGAATTCGGAAAGGTCCTGTTTCTGCAACGCGGAAGATGAACATGATTCGAAAGTTCGAATTAACTGGCTGTTAGGGAATTGCTGCTGGGAGAGGCAGACGGCCAGTTGTGCCACAAATTTTTAAAGAATTACTGTTGGATGCGATGTATGACTTTTTTTTCTGTGCTTTGTCGTGACAGCTAAACATACCACGGTTCATCGTTCGAAAATTGCTGCGAACAGTTGTAAAATGTTACCTCTAGTGCGGTTCCAAGCTGTCGTGGATGCAAGGCACTTCACGTTGAGCAAGGTTTCTAATCTGGAACGTAAACATGGTATGATATTAATAAATGTTATACTCTCGTGTGGGAATTAAAATGTGTTTCTTTCAATGGTTTATTCGTTATTTTCTCTTATGCAGGTTTTTACTAGTTTACTTATCAACTAGTTTACTTATCAACGATCACTCGTCTTTCACGGGGACCCGCCAGTCTACCTGAGAGCGCTAACGCGCTGCTTCCTGGACTTGGGTAGGAGCGCCGGCCCCGGATTGAATCCGCCCGGCGGATCAACGACGAAATCCGGTGTGCCGGCCAGCCTGGGTGTGGTTCTTAGGCGGTTTTCCACATCCTGCTAGGTGAATACCGGGCTGGTCCCCATGTTCCGCTTCAATTCCACGGCTCGCAGACATCTGGAGATGTTCGCACTCTTCCATGGCTTACTTACACTAGATGCAGACAACTGGGGTACATTACTTCCGTCCCGGGGAGGGGGGAGGGGGGGTGACAGGGAGGCAACAGGAAGGGCAACCAGCCACCCCTTAAATTAACATGCCACATCCGATTAACCATGGCCAACCCTGCTTATCCGTGGGACAAGGCTCACAAAACGACTCACGAGGCATTCTCAAGTAGCGAAAGTTTAATTAAAACGACCCTGTACATTCTGCACATACTTACTTACTCCTTGGCGCTACAGCGCATGCGGGGCGTTTGTTTCCTTGACGATCGCAGTACAGTCTTGACGATCTTCTGCTCATATTCTTACTCCCATCTTTCTCAAGTCCTTCTCTACATCATCCAGCCATCGTTTCCGTGATTTCCTTTTGCACTATCTGCCACCTGGCTGTCCTCTGTAGACCTTCTTGACAGATCTATGCTCTGACATTCGCTCAACATGGCCCATCCATCTTAATCTGATGCTCTTGATTTCCAAAACTAGGTCAGAATAACTGCATACTTCTTCCAATGCCTGGCTTTTCCGTATTATCCATTGCTCCACCTCGCTCACTGCCCTAAAAAAATTTATTGATGTTTTACTTTCTTATTTACGTGGGAACACCTTTTCTATCACATTCATTGCCCATGTTTCTCAACCATTCGGTAGACCGTTCGGTAGACAGCGATTTTCTGCTGAGGTTTCGTGACTGAATAATCTTAATCAGGGCCCAGAAAGCACTATTTCCCGCGGCATCCCTTGCTGTTATTTCTCCAGTTATGCTGCTATAGTCGGTTACCAGCGCTTCGAAGTACTCTCACATCTCTCTTACTTGACTCCATTTAACCTCGTATGTTTCTTTTTAACAGCAATATTTCTTCTGGAAGTGAAGAAATACTGTGTTTTGGTGGCGTTTACTCGAAGATCAACTCTTCTGTCTCCGTTTTTGGTCTGTCAAACCCTTATTTCGGCTCTTTAGTCTTCCAGGCAGCATAAAACCGTCATCGACACGTGTTAAATTTCGGTTCACACGGTTAAACACAGTACCAGCTGTGTTATCGATCTGCACCTTTCTCATCACACCGGCCCTGTCGTAACCTTCGGCTAGCTGAATTCTTAGTGAGCTTTCCTTCTACTTTCACTTGGCGTTTCGTGCTCGTGAAGGTCATTTGTAGCAGTCTGATTAGTTTATAAGGGGAATTCCGTATCAGTGAAACAGTTTTTATCCTTTTAACGCTATCAGAAGTCTGTTAATCTACAATGACGTGGTGTACAACCATATTATATTCATAGCACTTTTCCATCATTTGATGGTCAGACTTTGGCAGAAACCACCCTGGTCGCCTCGCCACATATCTAAAAACTGTTGCACATTTTCATTCTCAGAGTAGTGTCACTGTCGAATATAAGTGTATATGAATCGGTGAGTTGGAAAAGCGGTAAAGTCTCAGAAAGTAAAATTTTAAGAAGACATAAAACCTATTTTACTACACTATGGGTTTAAACGCAGTGTCGTGGAGTTGCTATGTAGTAACTGGCTCAGGATGAAAAAATATAATGCCTTTCAACATAATTTAGCCATCGCCTAGGTGGTCAGTTCTGGAAATATTCCTTGTTCGAACCTGATAGTGTTGATGAGGCAACTAGCGATCTGTTAGCGGAGGAATGATTGTGTTATGAAAGTTGATATTATCCATATTTTTATAGCAATAAGAGGCTGTGGTGAACATAAAGCTTTATTCATAACGTACCCAAACTACAACGACAGTCAAAATATAGCAAAACCGACAACTGTCGGCATGCTTCAGTCGTCTTCATCTTGTTCATTCTTCACTGACCACTGCCAGATACTATTATGAAATAGTGTCTGCTCGTCAGGTACGTAGTGTAGAATTTTCTTTACATCATGTAGTTTCTTGTTTTGTTACTGGGACATGCCCACTATATGTTTGTTTATCTGCAAGATATCCCTTACATACTCCTTTGAGCAGTGGAAACTGCAAAGCGGTGACTCCGTCAATGACTGGCCCGGCTTCAATAATTCCAGGAGAATCGCCACGGAAAATGAAGTGGCTGTACATACATACTTGAAATTTCACTGACGAGTCATCTCTGGGTATGGTCCCTTCTCTAACTGAGTACCCGTCTAACAAGCGCTTCTGTTGATGTGACACTATTCCTTTTTATACCAAATGATGCATACAGATATACAGATCATCTGTCTCTGGTAAACGTATTTTGAAAATGTTCCGGCGTATCGACAAGCGCCAGCACGAAGACGAAGATCGCAAGAGCAAAGAAGGCAGTGAGACGATGTCAGCCAATAGCGCACTGACCATGACGTCACCACGATAGGAGCGACATCTAGACGAAGTGGATATAAGCACCTCTCTTGCCAGCCTTGGCCGGACAGTATTCGGAGGTAGCACTACGATAGCAGTGACATGTGATCCATACCAATTGCTTATATAGTCCTTGTATACAGCAAAGGACTCTGATTGTTTGTGCGGTAGCGTTCTCGCTTCCCACGCCCGGGTTCCCGGGTTCGATTCCCGGCGGGGTCAGGGATTTTCTCTGCCTCGTGATGGCTGGGTGTTGTGTGCTGTCCTTAGGTTAGTTAGGTTTAAGTAGTTCTAAGTTCTAGGGGACTGATGACCATAGATGTTAAGTCCCATAGTGCTCAGAGCCATTTGAACCATTTGAACTCTGATTGTTTGCATGTCGCCCGTCGTTTGCGACACCATTGTAAATTCAAATAGCTTCGGCCAGACAGTACTCGGACACTACTAGGAGTGCACCATGATAGCAGTCACGTGTGATCCATACCAATTGCTTACATCTTGTATACAGCAAATTTAGAGTTAAGTATTGTCAATCTGCTTTATGTTATTTGCTTGAATTGTTGTATAGCATTCCGAGAATGCAGCATTCTTTAGGCACCCTATACGAGACGAGTGGGCAGGACCCCACATTTGGCGACGAGGTCTTCCAATCGAACTCCGTGCCTGGCGGCCACGGAATTTTCAGATTTTTTTTTTCCTGGCGCCTTAATTCTGTTTTGTCTTTGCTTTGCAGGGGCGCTCATTTGCTTTAACGGTGTCTTTTCGTTTTTGCTAATCAGTGTTTTCAGGTGGGCGTTGCAGAAAATTTATTTCATTTCTTGCATTGTCTGTTCGTTGCATCTGTGTCTTCCAACATGCCTGCCTCCTGCTCGGGCGCCACAGCCGCAAGCGTTAGATGCTACACAGCTAATGAAATGTTTCAGTTCCAGACGCAGCAGACGTCTAAGTTACTCAACACGGTGCAGCAGCTACTAGCCAACGCTGCGTGCCCGACGGAACAAGCGGTGCCTACTAAAGCTGCTATACCACCTTTTCGACAGTTTCTTGAGCAAGAAGAGGAATGGCTCGAGTGGTTGCCCCAATTTGAGGCGCATCTCCTAGCTCACAATGTATCAGGTACTGTGAATCTTCCATATCTATTACGAACAGTGGAAGTGCAGTGTCTGGGCTTCTACAAAAACTATTTCCCAACGCCACTCTGAGTGAGCTGTTTTATGAACAAGTAATCGCTTCGTTAACTGTTATGACCAACAAGTGAATGTGGTAGCAGGTAGGCATCAATTCTTTAATAGCAAAAAACGAGCAGAACAAACTTGTCGCGAGTGCGTAAAAGATTTGCAGAATATGACAAGGAAAATACAGTTCAAATTTGCTTGCAGTGCTTTACATTCAGATGTTTTGTTGCGTGATGCGATCATGTACAATGTACCTGATGTCAAACTCGGAACAGGTTTTGCAACAGTCCGATCCATCTTTTCAGCAGGTAGTGCAAATACTAGATCAGTACGATTCAGGTGCCTTGTCGGCTCATAAATTTGAGCAGCCAGATATTTGTCGGGTTGAGTCGCTTGCTTGCGATCGCCGCATTCTACACTGGCGGCGTGCACTAGTCACGCCGAGTAAACAACGTTCCACGACGGATAAGCAGTTCGCGAAACAGGTGACTACACAGGCGAACAGAATTAAGTCTTGCTCTAGGTGTTATTCACGGCACAAACGCCAAGACTGCCCTACCGACAGCGTCAGTGTTACGCTTGCGGTAGGAAAGGACATGTATAATCCGTATGTTTGCAACAGAAAACCATAAGAATTCGGCCCACTCACAAAACTATAGTCACAAGGCCCATATCATTAATGCAATATAGTCAAAGTCTGCAACAGACATTAGCAAAACTAGCAAGCGTGCAGTTTCTACAGTAATATTCCAGTCAAACAAACTTTTTGTTAATTTAATTATTTGTGGGAAACGGGCAAAGTTTCAGTTGGACATGGGTGCCTCTATCACATTGCTAAATCGTCACACATATGAACTCCACGCCTGTCGAAAACTAGCACGCAACTGACTGCTTATAATGGACAAGACATTCCAGTTCTCTGAAAATGTAATTTGCCTGTTACGTATCGCTCGCATACGCGAACAGTGAATTTTAGTGTTACAATCATGCGAATGTGAGAACATATTTGGTCTTGACTCTTTTGATTTGATTGGTTTTAACATTCAGGACCATGTGTTGTAAGTATCTGCATTCAATACAAAAGACTGTTTGCTAAAAGAATTTCCGGAACTCTGTTCTGGAGGTTTAGGCAAAGCTAACAATTTTGTTGCACATATTACGCTAAAAGACAACTCAGCCGAAATTTTACTGGGCCAGAACCGTTCCCATTGCATTACGGAACAAAGTCGCGGCTGAACTTAAGGAATTGGAAGGTAATGGAGTTTTGCGCTCATATCAGCTAGTCAGTGGGCAAGTCCACTGGTTTTGCTCCCCAAACCTTCTGATCGCATTCGCCTCTGTGTTGACAGACATCCCACAAACTGTCGTTGATACTTCACCATTGCCACGCCAAGAGGATGTCACGGACAGATTAGGCGCTGGACGCTACTTTTCAAAAACTGATTTGCGCGACGCATATCTTCAAATACCGCTCGATGAAGAATCTCAAAGTGTGTGTAGTAAATACTTATATGGGATTTTTTAAATATTTGCGTATGCCTTTCGGCAGTGCTTCCCCATCCGCCATTTTCCAACGGTATTTCGAACAGCTAACTGCACAAGTGCCAAACTGTTCTTACTATTTGGACGGTATTGTCGTAGCAGTTCGTTCACCGGAAGAACATATTGCAAATTTATGTCCTTTGTTTCGTGTGTTGTCTGACGCAGGACTTAAGTGTATACTGGACAAGTGATTTTTTTGTAAACCTGAGTTGCAGTATCTTGGTCATGTCATAAATATTCAAAGTGTACATCCTATTCAGTCGAATTTGTTATCCATAAGAGACTTTCCAGTTCCTCGAAATATCACGGAATTGCAGTCAGTCTTAGGGGAAAATGAACTACTGTTTTCGGTTCATGTCGAATGCTGCACATATCGCAGCTCTACTGCATCGCAAGAATGTCTCCTTTGTTTGGACAGATACATGCCAAGAAGCTATTCAAAAACTTAGATACGTTGCTCAGTGATCGATGCTTAGTTCGCTTTGATTCTGACAAACCAGATGTATTGCAGATTGACGCTTCCTCTTACGAAATCTGTGCAGTGCTTTCGCACAGAACTGGTGATAAAGACAGGTCTATTGCTTTCGCATGAAAAGTGTTCAAATGGCTCTGAGCACTATGGGACTCAACTGCTGAGGTCATAAGTCCCTGCCCGAGGCAGGATTCGAACCTGCGACCGTAGCGGTCGCGCGGTTCCAGACTGTGGCGCCAGAACCGCTCGACCACCAGCGGCCGGCTGAAAAGTGTTGTCCAAAGCTCAGTGTAACTTTTCACAAATTGAAAAAGAGGCTTTGGCTATTGTGTATGATGTCAACAAATTTCACCACTATTTGCAAGGTAGAAAATTCTACTTATTAACGGATCACAAGCCTTTGCAGTCCTTGTTTAATCCGACGAAACCTGTTTCTGTACGAACTGCCCAAAACATTCCAAAGCTGGGCTTTGTTGTCTCAATACCGGCATGAGACTGTGTATCGTCCGACAGCTCAAGATGGTAATGCAGACGAGCTTTCACGTGTTACGATGGGCCCTGGTACTATTCTGCTGCATCTTGTTGTCACATCGATGCTCATTCTTAGTTGCTTCAGTCTTTTCCGCTGAACTGCAGCAAAATGGCGCAGGCCACGGAAACTGATTCAGATTCGAACATTTTCCTAAAATATATTCTCACATCTTGGCCTCGTTCCTTGCATAGCATAAATAACTCTGTATTGCGCCGATACGTTGCCAGTCGGCATAGCCTCGCTGTACAGAAAGGAGTGATTCTTGATGGTTTATCGGGTCTCCAGCCGGGTGGTAGCGTTGATATCTCGCGACGTTTCGGGAAGTGTCATACTACCCAACTTCTGGCGAAGTGTCGAGATTAGTGGAGAGCGGGCTATTCATATTCGCGGCCACCACCCCTCCACTAGCGGCGTGCACGCGGTGGTGGGGATAGCGGTCGCCCCCAGCGGCCGCGTTCGGTTCTCGGTGTAAGCATTCGGTCTGCGTCCGCGGCGGAGGACGTGATTCTTGTTCAAAATGACAGCTTTGTAAAAAGAACTGTTGCAGTTACTTTACCAAGAACACTGGGGGATTGTTCGTGCGAAACAGCTACCGCGCCGACACTGTACTTGGCAGGGTATGGACGCCCAAATAGAACAGATGACGTCACAGTGTCACGCATGTGCGGAAAATCAGGCCGCTCCACCACAAAAATTCTCTACTTGGCCTAAGTCGCAATCACCACGCCAACGTGTGCACATAGACTTTGCGGGACGTTTTTGGAACACCCGTTAGTTGATCGTGTTGATTGTGGTTGATTCGTATAGCAAGTTTCCTTTTGCTGTGCCAAAGAACCCGAGAACATCACGTAGCACAATGCAGGTGTTGTCATCGATTTTTTGCCTCGAAGTTTTAGCTGGAGTCATGGTGTCAGACAACAGCCCTCCATTCACGTGAAATGAATTTGAAATATTCTGTGAACGCAGTGGCATCCAGCATCTAACTAGTGCACCGTTCCATCCTCAGTCAAACGGCGCAGCGGAACGTTTTGTCGGAACCTTAAGTCAGCAGATGGCCAAACTTCGCTCCACACACACCAGGGATCAGGCATTGCAACAGTTTCTCCCCTCACATCGTTCGCACCCACGAGATGGACCATCGTCGGTGGAAATGTTTCACGGCCGCCGCCATCGGACGCTTCTCCACCCTCCTCAGCATCCGACGCCGAAGGAAGGCTGCAGCTAGCGCTTCACACCACATGATATTATCTTTTACAGGGTTTTTAGCGGCAGCAGACGGCGGGCGCGATGCGAGATAGTCGTCGACTTGGCGCTTGCATGTATCTTGTTCCAGGTCCCGATGGCTTGCAGCGCTGCCATCAAAATCAGTTTCGCCTCTATCATGTGCACGATGATCTTTCAGTGTCTTTCCTCAGATTCACGGATCCCGACGACAGCGTGGCCACAGCAGCCGCCAGAGGGTGTCGTCATCTTGACACCGCGGGACGACCTTCGCCTCCTCTCTTCCTACCGATGGACCTGGACCCGCCCACATCCCAGCAGTCGCCTCCTTCATCTGATTAATGGCAGCAGGAGGTGGACGTGCACCCTTCTGGACGTTTCCGCCAGAGCGCAGGCCGGATGGCGAGGTACGGCCCCTGCAGCCACAGCTTCCGGTTCAGCACTGCGCCCACCCTTCGGACTCCCCCGCCGTGGTCGCACACTACACGACGACGGTCCGTCGCATTGGATGGGAAGGGGGGGGGGGGCGGGGAAGGAAGAATGTTCCGGCGTATTGACTAGCGCCAGCTCGAAGACGAAGATCGCAAGAGCAAAGAAGGCAGTGAGACGACGTCAGCCAATAGGGCGCTGACCAGGACGTCACCACGATGGGAGCGACATCTAGACGAAGTCAATATAAGCACCTCTCTTGCCAGCCTTGGCCGGACAGTATTCGGAGATAGTACTACGATAGCAGTGACGTGTGATCCATACCAATTGCTTATATAGTCCTTGTATACAGCAAAGGACTCTGTTTGCATGTCGCCCGTCGCTTGCGACACCATTGTAAATTCAAATTTAACTATTGTCAATATGCTTTATTGAAATAAAACTACGAGTACTTAAGTTATTTTTTCCAATTGTTGTATAGCATTCCGAGAACGCAGTATCCTTTAGGCACCTTATGCGGGACGAGTGGGCAGGACCCACAGAAAAGAAATGTGGACATGACCCTTTTCCAACTAACCGATTTATCCATAGACTGCTAACCATTAAAATGTCAGCATCATAAAGGTGTTATGCTAGAAACCTCAAATGGTCAAATGGTCATGTGTACTACATGCTCGAATATGCAAATTACTAGCATTTCAGCGCAGTGGCACAAAATGGATAGGAAAACGCCATATATGTTCTGTATACAGGGAAAGATTTTACAGGTGTTTTCTCACTCAGAAATCGCATTTAAATTGTGCTTGTTTGCAGGAATAGTAGAAACGTCTATGAGCACATGTCGGAACTCAACAGCATCAGGTTTCTGGCCTATCGAGACTTGATTATTTACAATTCAGTTCATTACAATAACTTTTGAAAAGTGTGTAAGGAAACTGAACCAGGTAGTACAGATTCTATAAACATGAAAACATACAATGCTGGATAAGGATACTGTAAATGTAATTAAATAAAACATATAAAAAGGTAATATGATTAATGTCCGAAGTTAGTAACTTCCGACTAAATTGCTGCAATTGTTACTGTGTCGGAAGAGCTCGAAGTTTGCCGACTAATTACCCACATCTAGAACTATTATTACTACACTGTTCTATCATGCCCCCACTGGGATGTATCTGCCCTGGGAAGCCTCGAATCTACGCACACGCATGTGAGTGGCTACTGGATTTTCAATTTTCTTGTAAGTCTCTTCATTTACATTTTAGTCATGTGACATTTTCTTATATGGACCTAAGGACGATACTCGTGAAAGGAGAAATCTCCAAATGGCAGGAAACGGAGCCCGAGACCCTTCTCTTAGCAATCCGCCGTGTTAAGACCATGGTTGCAATCGATCTGTGACAGATTACGTCGCTTGTTGAAAGCAAACCCTTCAGCTCTCACACGACCCTGCTCAGACCATAAAAATTGTTAATAGATTGCAGTAGCATTCAGTGTCCATGGTTAATACGTTTCCGGCACCATCTTCGAGGAACGACTACCTCAGCCCAAATGCCACACCACACAGTCACTCGTTGCGGGTGTAAGGGCTTCTCGGTAAGTTATTGAGGGTTTTCTGTGTTCCAAATCCTGCAGTTTTGCTTCTTCATCAAACCATTCAACAGAAAGTGCACATCAGTTAACATTATTATATTGATGAAACTGTTGTCCGCTCTTTGTTTCACAAGCATCCAACAGGCAAATGCCTGGCGTTTTTCGTAATCGTTTGGCTTCAGTTCGTGCGTCAGATGGACTTAGCAGGCCCAAAGATGCAGGTCATTCAGAATTCAGTGCATGCTGGTTTTGGGAATATCCAATACCGCTGTGATCGCCGGCGTGTAGATTTCACCGGAATTACAGCAACGTTGTCACTCAGGATGGCGATATTTTCCGCAGATCGAGGCAAAGGCTGGCGCGATGGCGTAATGTCCATAACCGAACCGGCTTTCTCAAATGTAGCCATCAGTCCCATCACAGTCGACTTTTTTGGTGCATTATGTAGACCAGATATTCCACTGAGTTTCTGAACAATCTCTGCATAATATTCACCACATTTTCAATAAAGTAATTACAAATCAAGGCTTACGTATATTTTCTGTTCTGATTTGTATTTACTTTTAAACGTATGTTACTGTTATTGTGTTTTCTATTAAAACTGTTCATCATATCTTAAATGCTGTAATTTGTATGTTACGTAAATCCGTGCCACCCAGCGAAGTTTCCACCTACCAAACTTCACACGGCGTACAGTTTGCCTGCAGTTCGACGTTCACTTACGATCCAAAACATTATGACCACCTGCTTAATAGCTTATTGGACCATCTTGGGAACGCAGTACGTCACCGATTCTGCTTATCGTAAATTCGACAGTTTGTTTTTAGGTTTGTGGAGGTATGCGGCTCCAGATGTCTACGCACAAGTCATGTAATTACGTTAAACAGTGGGTCGCTGATTTGTGAACGCGGTGCCTGATTACGACCCAAAAGGGCTCTATTGGATTCACATCAGGCGAATTTTGTGGCCAAGACATCAACGTGCGTTCACTATCATGTTCGTCATACCACCGTAGCACAGTTCTGGCTTTGAGACGCGGACAGTTATCGTGCTGATAGATGACATCGTCCTCGGGGAATGACATCAAGCATGAAGAGATGCAGGTGGTCCGTAGCTGTCAGCGGGCCTTCGATTCTACGTCAGGTACCATGCAAGCGCAGGAGAATGTCTCCCATAACATAGCACTGGTCCCACCAGCCTGCGCTCGAGGGGCGATACACGTATCGAGCCGCCGTTGACCTCGATGATGGCGTTTATGTATAGGACCATCGACCAGGTGTAGCAAGAAAATTGATTCATCGGAAGAGCCGACACGTTATCATTGATCCAAGACCCAATCTCGATGATCCCATGCCTACTCAAATCGTAATTCGCGACGCCGTTGGGCTAACGTGTGAACACATAGGGGTCATCTGCTGTGGAGCATCATGGTCAACAATCTATGATGAACGATGCACTCCGAAACACTTATGCGTGCACCAGGATTGTGGTCTTCCGGCAGAAATGCTTTACAGAGCAGGCAAGGCTCCGAACCCCATGTCCTGTGAAGAATAGAGGACAGCCAACCACTTATCGCCTAGTGGTAGTTTCACTGCCGTTCTACTACTTTCCGTAGATCCTCACGACAGTAGCACGTGAACTTTCAAACAGCTTCGCCGTTTTCGAGATTCTCGTTCAGAGGCTCTGCGTAATAATAATCTGCCCTTTGTCAAAGTTGCTTATCTCAGTGGATTTCTCCATCATTTGCGGTCCGGATCGTCGCTACAATGATTCCCCACCTCCATCTTTTCCTTGCCACGTCACATTCCTGTAATGCCACTAGCTGGCATCCAACCTCGCGTTGTGCATGCACAATGCGAATCTGTCACGCATCCCCTACTACTAATAAGTATAATACTTCACCAATAGCTGGCGATACATAATAATACTGAGTGAAAATCGGCGAAGTGTGGACATGTCTCATAAGTTTTTTCCCTGCGCATGGTACCACTGTCTCTTAGAAAGAGGCTTAACCGTCTTACAAGCCACCAGATGTTGAAAAACGTGATCGCAATGGCCATGTTACTGTCACATGTGGTCTTCTACAGGTACTCGCAAGTATCGCTAACGATATCCATGTTAAAACCTATACAAGCCTACTCGAGATATGGCATTATCTCTGAATGGTTTTTCCACACAAATACTTCGATACTGAATATAGACGGTGATCATCAGAGTGTGTACTAACAGACCCACAGTGCTGTCACAAGTCGCCGGTGGTGTAAGCTCGTAATAAAATCACTGAATGTACAAAGTGATTTGGCTAAGGAACGTGGTATGGAGCCTGTATTTGCAACTCCCTCATGCTGCCACTAGATGTTTCTCTAGTATTTGTAACGCATTCTGTTTCGATGCCGTGTCAAAGGTTCTGCGATATATCCACTGGGTTATAGGCGATGGTTGATTGAGAATTATCAGATACAGTAGATGTTGTGCTCTTGAGGTCGTAAGAAATATACACTGGCTTTTCAAATCTCTATTGTCACGCTTTCCGTGAGAAATGCTGTCTGCGATTTGAAATCAAATCTTTTCATTCAACCACATACCTGCGTTAGATCCTATGGAGAAGTCTTAATGATTACAGCCACTAGTGAATCATATTCTTGGCACTCTCATATCTCGAGTAATTTTTTCGAACCTATTTGCTACAGTAAAATTACATCGTTGTTTTAGGTAGTCCCTATGCATCTTGTAACTACTTGTCAGACTCTGCCCCGCAATCCCTGCAGCTTTGCACGTGTGATCGTCTCAATTTAAGTCAGAACTGAACAGAAGTCGGAGAGAGCTACATCCACCACATTCCGCAACCCGTTTAGAAACAGAACGAGCTGAGTTAATGCTGTAGGACCATGTTTTGACAACTCAGTGGAAATGGAGCACGTTGTCGAAGCTCCACCAAGCATATACGATGTGTAAGGTCACCCATGTACGAAGTGTAAGGTCAATGCTAAACGAAGCCTGCTCCTGCACCACGAGGTAGTGTAAAAGACAATACGAACAGTTACGGTGGTGTTTCTTATCGGGAAAATTAAGAAGACTCAACATCATACAGGTGCGGCAGTCCGAAGGAGATCCACCTCTCTCAGGGTCCATTCATGTCTATCACACAAACATTCTATCATCGTTATTCTGTACCATCCAAAAGAGAAAAATTATGAACTATAAAAGTTCCGCTAACTTCATCAGATAGATTTTTACCGCATCTCTCTCTTCTGATATATCGAAAACAAGTACCGTCTGCATGCGAGCATCGAGCATATGCAGCGATCCTATTAAATATACAGGTACTGGTCTATTGGAGCACGCGGCCAGCGATCGACATCGCTTCCACAGACCAGTGTGAAGTTTCATCGCCTGTACTGTACAAGGACCGTGTCCCACAGATTCAGTCGCAACAGAGGGCCCTGATTTGTCGTCTGATACAACGCTTTTTCTGCTGTAACACGTTTTGTACACTGCTGTACACTGCCATACATTCGTTTCTTCTGCCATGACTTCGAGCTCTGTGTCAGGTTCTAAACTGACATTAACACAGTTTGACCCATTGGCTCTCACAGAAAACTAGACATCGCACAGTGTAAATCATGCTGTTGCTTCCACAACACACACACACACACACACACACTCACTGAGAGACTGAAATAAAAGACAGTCACAACATAAGGAAACTGGAGGAGTTTTGAGGCCTTGTGGAGCATTTATCAACTGCTGTCTGCAGGTGACTGAAGGCCTCTACATTTCAACTCATCATACACAGTGATGGAATACCTGGTGGCGCTGTGTTCAGTTTGAATGACTCCTCATATTGCTGCCATGTACACAATCACTGTTTTGGTGCTAGCCATCCCCAGGAGATGTTTCCCCCTCCGCCAAGAGTCTTTCTCCATCTCAAACAAGTGATGTCAGTCAGTCAGAATGTGGTAATCGACAGCGTACCAGTAGAAGGATGGGATGAAAAAGACACCGTTGATGTACTGTAATAATAAGTGCTCGGATTTATATGCACTGAAAAGTATGAATATATGCATATATGCATTAAAAATCTGATAAATATGCTCTAAAAGCTTTAAAATATGCATAATAAATAAAATTCATTGTTTCAACTTTCTCACATCTGTTAATCATCCTAAAGTAATCTGATTATACAATTATTCTTAAAACATTAATTAACAAAGTTAATATTTATTACTGTCTGTTTGCCTCTTTCTCTTAGTCTATTTTAGCAACAGTTGCTTTTATTGCAATAAACAATTAAATATTTTTCACAGTTTTCTGGAATAAATGATTTCCTTCTGTCACTTAAAATGTTTTCACACGAACGCAGCTAGCTCTTTATTCGCACGAAGTAATGGCCGCTATCGACA
Organism: Schistocerca nitens; assembly: GCF_023898315.1. Lineage (NCBI taxonomy): Eukaryota > Metazoa > Arthropoda > Insecta > Orthoptera > Acrididae > Schistocerca > Schistocerca nitens. The sequence continues at coordinate 280,793,624 of NC_064620.1, forward strand.
GGGAATCTCAAGTTGCTTCCGTATTTCTAGATTTCCGGAAAGCTTTTGACACCGTTCCTCACAAGCGACTTCTAATCAAGCTGCGGGCCTATGGGGTATCGTCTCAGTTGTGCGACTGGATTCGTGATTTCCTGTCAGGAAGGTCGCAGTTCGTAGTAAGTCATCGAGTAAAACTGAAGTGATATCAGGTATTCCCCAGGGAAGCGTCCTAGTAAGGTCATCCGAAGACCAGTATCAGTTGCAAAGCGATTTAGAAAAGATTGCTGTATGGTGTGGCAGGTGGCAGTTGACGCTAAATAACGAAAAGTGTGAGGTGATCCACATGAGTTCCAAAAGAAATCCGTTGGAATTCGATTACTCGATTAATAGTACAATTCTCAAGGCTGTCAATTCAACTAAGTACCTGGGTGTTAAAATTACGAACAACTTCAGTTGGAAAGACCACATAGATAATATTGTGGGGAAGGCGAGCCAAAGGTTGCGTTTCATTGGCAGGACACTTAGAAGATGCAACAAGTCCACTAAAGAGACAGCTTACACTACAATCGTTCGTCCTCTGTTAGAATATTGCTGCGCGATGTGGGATCCTTACCAGGTGGGATTGACGGAGGACATCGAAAGGGTGCAACAAAGGGCAGCTCGTTTTGTATTATCACGTAGTAGGGGAGAGAGTGTGGCAGATATGATACGCGAATTGGGATGGAAGTCATTACACCAAAGACGTTTTTCGTCGCGGCGAGATCTGTTTACAGTCACCAACTTTCTCTACCGAATGCGAAAATATTTTGTTGAGCCCAACCTACATAGGTAGCAATGATCATCAAAATAAAATAAGAGAAATCAGAGCTCGAACAGAAAGGTTTAGGTGTTCGTTTTTCCCGCGCGCTGTTCGGGAGTGGAATGGTAGAGAGATAGTATGATTGTGGTTCGACGAACCCTCTGCCAAGCACTTAAATGTGAATTGCAGAGTAGTCATGTAGATGTAGATGTAGAAGAGAAAGATCTCTCTACATCACACGAAGTCACAGGATAGTACCGAAAAGAGGCTATGTCACTTACAGAATAACCATTAAGCTGTTTTTCAGTTTCTCCTTGTAACACCTTCTTCACATCCCGAAGAAACATTAAACATGTATTCCTTGCTTCAGTTTTCTCAATTCTGTTGCGAAGACACTTTCCTATTTCTCCTGGTATGTCTCCGACGACAGCTGTTTCGTAGACCTCAAGGGCAGAAAATAGAGGGCATTGCTTTTTCTTCCAAAGGTGTGATTGTAGCTGCGAGTTTACTGAAATATGTCCTAATAAACACTAATTTACTCTGGAGACTCCCCTCATAGCAAGCACTAATTGCAGCTGGGATACTTGCTGCTTAATTTCTGTCCATCACGTCCAGCACCCTTTTCACGTCTTCTAAATACTCGCTGTAATACAGAGCTGCTTCTATCCATGTTCCCCATCTCGTGATGATCGGCTGTGGGGGTAAACGAATACCTGGCATCATTTCAGTAAATAATGGCACCTTCACAAACACAGAGGAAATTAAGGCATTCACTTCTACAAAATACGCTCGAATTTCTTCAGCTAGTCGGTGAAGAGCATGTGCTAAACAAGTTATGTGAATTGCCTTGGGATAAAATACCTGCAAAGCTTTACCAGCCTTAATCATACATGCTGCTGCATCTGTAACTACCACCAGGAGTCTTTCCTCGTTTTCTTTAGCGGCCACAAAACGCTAATGCATCACGAACTACCCTAGTAATAGTAGAATGGTTTGTTTTTTCCAGTACTCCGGAGACAATGAGATGAGGTGTTTCTGGCTCAGATTCCGCCATTTTTCCGACGTCAACGTTGGCAATATATCTCCCACATGAGTCAGTCGTTTCACCTACAGATAACCACACGTTTGAATCCCCAATATCATCTCTGATCTCTTGTATAACCTGAAAAGAATTATTTTACTGAAAATTTGTAAAGAACACCCATGGTAATATGGGTTTCACTTTTTTTTTGGGGGGGGGGGGGGGGGCGCAAAAATGTAAAATGGGGGGCGGTGGAGGATAAGTATAACAAAAATTATTAAAAATGTTTCTTGATCGTAAACTCGTTGACACTACAGGCCATACGAAATTTTATGTGTCGATTTTAAAATATTTTTGTGTAATAGATTTAAAATTCTTAAAAAAATTGAAAAGTTTTAATGAAACTGAAATGGAGAGTGGGGGATATGGGGGTAGCTGACATGCAAACTAATTTCATTAAATAAATGTTTAAACTTAACTCTTCATAAACTTTGCCAAGATAGTTTTTCCTTATTGTTGAGACATCATGAAGGTACCGTTGGGTATATTTTTCGAGGAACCCTCGAAATTCTACATTATTTAATTTATTGAAAGGGATGTTGGCTGAAACTAAAGCTTTGCAGAGGTCTTTCGAAAAATTATCATTGCCATCATTTCCACTTCTGTTTGCAGAAAATGCTGCTGGTAAGGTTGTCTGGACGTTGGAGATTTTTTATTAGCAGCATTTCTAGTAGCTTACACACTACTTAACCTAAATTATCCTAAGGACAAACACACACACCCATGCCCGAGGGAGGACTCGAACCTCCGCCGGGACTGTGCGGCTGGTTCCGGCGGAGGTTCGAGTCCTCCCTCGGGCGTGGGTGTGTGTGTTTGTCCTTAGGATAATTTAGGTTAAGTATTGTGTAAGTTTAGGGACTGATGACCTTATCAGTTAAGTCCCATAAGATTTCACACACACAGTAGAATGTTGCCTCGTTGCCTCGACGAAAACTAAAACACTCTTTCCCTGGTTCTCTGTGCTTCCATCTCAACGTTTTCTCGTATTCCTCTTGCTGTCGTACACTCGATTCCACGTACAAGAATTGTTCTGCGCCGATCAGAAGACATGGAAGTACACCCTCAAATTCCCCGCACTTCGGCGTATTTTCCCTGAATTAATATGTATTTTCCGACATTTTTCGTAATTTTATCGATTTAACGTCACTTCTATCCATGCTATCATGACATCACTTCTTGTTCCGTGTTTTAATATTGATTGTAAATGTAGTACAGCTGCCAGCACCTACAGCAAATTGACTATTTTTCATTTCGGGCGGCAGCACTGTACTCTAACGCATTCAGTCATCTCCAACCACATATTCTACGGTTGCTGCACGTTTGCTCTGTTTTCTGTATGTCTGTATCTGTGCAAGTGTCGCAGATGGCTCTCATACCCACAGTAGACACGAGTTACCATTTGAGTGTGGATCTGCTGAGCGTTATATCTGGAGCAATGTTGGGATGCGAATCCACAACATGCCACATCTGGGACAGGGCTTGAAGGTGGACCAACCATGCATTATGTCCGTAGATGTGTTCCATGTTCAAAGTTGGATCCACCAGCGGGAGTAGTGTGTCATGGGAGCCTCTGTGATCGGCGGCGGTGAACTTCGCTGAATGTAGCAAAATAATGAGATGCGAATTGTATCCTGCAGTTGAATGTGAAAACTATATCGATTTTCATCAGGTTACCCTCCATTCAGAGGCTGTTGCACGCAGCGACCGTTATTTTGATTTGTAAATAATATGTATTCAATGAACTGTGTACAAAGCCAGACCAACAGGCATTACATGCATTGACCAAAAAAGGATAGTGCATTGAGAATGGCTAGTTTCTAGCTGAAATCTAGATCTGCCAATAAAAATTCCAAAGGACGACTGATAGCTGAAATCTATTATTTATATATCGATTTTTCTCATAAAGCTAAAAGAAAACGGACTGCCTGTTTTTGTGGAAAGAGGAAATTTATTAGCGTCATGATTGTGTTTTCCTTTTCTAAGACTTGCTTTATTGTTGTTGTTGTTGTTGTCTTCAGTCCTGAGACTGGTTTGATGCAGCTCTCCATGCTACTCTATCCTGTGCAAGATCTCCCAGTACCTACTGCAGCCTATATCCTTCTGAATCTGCTTAGTGTATTAATCTCTTGATCTCCCTCTAGATTTTTATCATCTACGCTCCCCTCCAGTACTAAATTGGTGATCCCTTGATGCCTCAGAACGTGTCCTACCAACCGATCCCTTCTTCTACTCAAGTTGTGCCACAAACTCCTCTTCTCCCCAGTCCTATTCAGTACCTCCTTATTAGTTATGTGATCTACCCATCTAATCTTCAGCATTCTTCTGTAGCACCACATTTCGAAAGCTTGTATTCTGTTCTTGTCCAAACTATTTATCGTCCATGTTTCACTTCCGTACATGGCTGCACTCCATACAAATACTTTCAGAAACGACTTCCTGACACTTAAATCAATACTCAATGTTAACAAATTTCTCTTCTTCAGAAAAACTTTCCTTGCCATTGCTAGTCTACATTTTATGTCGTCTCTACTTCGACCATCATCATTTATTTTGCTCCCCAAATAGCAAAACTCCTTTACTGCTTTAAGTGTCTCATTTCCTAATCTAATTCCCTCAGCATCACCCGACTTAATTCGACTACATCCCATTATACTCGTTTTGCTTTTGTTGATGTTCATCTTATACCCTCCTTTCAAGACACTGTCCATTCTGTTCAACTGCTCTTCCAAGTCTTTTGATGTCTCTGACAGAATCACAATGTCATCGGCGAACCTCAAAGTTTTTATTTATTCTCTATGGATTTTAATGCCTACTCCGAACTTTTCTTTTGTTTCCTTTACTGCTTGCTCAATATATAGATCGAATAACATCGGGGAGAGGCTACAACCTTGTCTCACTCCCTTCCCAACCATTGCTTCCCTTTCATGTCCCTCGACTTTTATAACTGCCATCTGCTTTCTGTACAAATTGTAAATAGCCTTTCGCTCCCTGTATTTTACCCCTGCCACCTTCAAAATTTGAGAGTATTCCAGTCAACATTGTCAAAAGCTTTCTCTCAGTCTACGAATGCTAGAAACGTAGGTTTTCCCTTCCTTAATCTTTCTTCCAAGATAAGTCGTAGGGTCAGTATTGCCTCACGTGTTCCAACATTTCTACGGAATCCAAACTGATCTCCTCCGATGTCGGCTTTTACCAGTTTTTCCATTCGTCTGTAAAGAATTCTCGTTAGTATTTTGCAACTGTGACTTATTAAACTGATAGTTCGGTAATTTTCACATCTCTCAACACCTTGTTTCTTTGGGATTGGAATTATTATATTCTTCTTGAAGTCTGAGGGAATTTCGCCTGTCTCATACATCTTGCTAACCAGATGGTAGAGTCTTGTCAGGACTGGCTCTCCCAAGGCTATCAGTAGTTCTAATGGAATTTTGTCTACTCCCGGGGCCTTGTTTCGACTTAGGTCTTTCAGTGCTCTGTCAAACTCTTCACGCAGTATCATATCTCCTATTTCATCTTCATCTACATCCTCTTCCATTTTGCCTGCCGGAGTGGCCGTGCGGTTCTGGGCGTTACAGTCTGGTTAGTCCTTAGGTTAGTTAGGTTTAATTAGTTCTACTAGGCGACTGATGACCTCAGAAGTCGCATAGTGCTCAGAGCCATTTGAACCATTTGAACCTTTTCCATTTTCATAATATTGTCCTCAAGAACATCGCCCCTGTATAGACCTTCTATATACTCCTTCCACCTACCTGCTTTCCCTTCTTTGCTTAGAACTGGGTTTCCATCTGTGCTCTTGAAACTCATGCAAGTGGTTCTCTTTTCTCCAAAGGTCTCTTTAATTTCCCTGTAGCCAGTATCTATCTTACCCCTCGTGAGATAAGCCTCTACATCCTTACATTTGTCCTCTAGCCATCCCTGCTTAGCCATTTTGCACTTCCAGTCGATCTCATTTTTGAGACGTTTGTATTGCTTTTTGGCTGCATCATGTTCTGCATTTTTGTATTTTCTCCTTTCATCAATTAAATTCAGTATCTCTTCTGTTACCCAAGGATTTCTACTAGCCCTCGTCTTTTTACCTACTTGATACTCTGCTGCCTTCACTATTTCATCCCTCAAAGCTACCCATTCTTCTTCTACTGTATTTCTTTCTTTCTTGATTTATTGTGCATTATGAATGTTACAGTCCAGTGCTCGGAATGACGTCGTGGCCAAGCCGGCCGCGGTTGCCGAGCGGTTTTAGGCGCTTCAGTCCGTAAATGCGCGACTGCTACGGTCGCAAGTTCGAATCCTTCGTCGCGCATGGATGTGTGTGATGTCCTTAGGTTAGTTAGGTTTAAATAGTTTTAAGTTCTAGGGGACTGTTGACCTCAGTCCCATAGTGGTCAGAGCCAGGTTTGACGCGGTGGCCGAGTTCCCTAAGAGTCCCTTTGGACAAACAACCCATGGTCGGGATAGCAGTCATTTATCACAATTTTGTTCTGATGGATGCTGACGTCGTGCTCTATTGTATATGTAGCTTTTCATCTACATCTACATCCATACTCCGCAAGCCACCTGACGGTGTGTGGCGGAGGGTACCCTGAGTACCTGTATCGGTTCTCCCTTCTATTCCAGTCTCGTATTGTTCGTGGAAAGAAGGATTGTCGGTATTCCTCTGTGTGGGCTCTAATCTCTCTGATCTTATCCTCATGGTCTCTTCGCGAGATAAACGTAGGAGGGAGCAATATACTGCTTGACTCTTCGGTGAAAGTGTGTTCTCGAAACTTTAACAAAAGCCCGTACCGAGCTACTGAGCGTCTCTCCTGCAGATTCTTCCACTGGAGTTTATCTATCATCTCCGTAACGCTTTCGCGATTACTAAATGATCCTGTAACGAAGCGCGCTGCTCTCCGTTGGATCCTCTCTATCTCTTCTACCAACCCTATCTGGTACGGATCCCACACTGTTGTTGTCGTTGTGGTCTTCAGTCCTGAGACTGGTTTGATGCAGCTCTCCATGCTACTCTATCCTGTGCAAGCTCCTTCATCTCCCAGTACCTACTGCAACCTACATCCTTCTGAATCTGCTTAGTGTATTGATCTCTTGGTCTCCCTCTACGATTTTTACCCTCCACGCTGCCCTCCAATGCTAAATTTCCACACTGCTGAGCAGTATTCAAACAGTGGGCGAACAAGCGTACTGTAACCTACTTCCTTTGTTTTCGGATTGCATTTCCTTAGGATTCTTCCAAAGAATCTCAGTCTGGCACCTGCTTTACCGACGATCAACTTTATATGATCATTCCATTTTAAATCACTCCTAATGCGTACTCCCAGATAATTTATTGAACTAACTGCTTCCAGTTGCTGACCTGCTATTTTGTAGCTAAATGATAGGGGATCTATCTTTCTATGTATTCGCAGCACATTACACTGGTATACATTGATATTCAATTGCCATTTCCTGCACCATGCGTCAATTCGCTGCAGATCCTCCTGCATTTCAGTACAATTTTCCATTGTTACAACCTCTCGATACACCACAGCATCATCTGCAAAAAGCCTCAGTGAACTTCCGATGTCATCCACCAGGTCATTAATGTATATTGTGAATAGCAACGGTCCTATGACACTCCCCTGCGGCACACCTGAAATCACTCTTACTTCGGAAGACTTCTCTCCATTGAGAATGACATGCTGCGTTCTGATGTCTAGGAACTCCTCAATCCAATCACACAACTGGTCTGATAGTCCATATGCTCTTACTTTGTTCATTAAACGACTGTGGGGAACTGTATCGAACGCCTTGCGGAAGTCAAGAAACACGGCATCTACCTGTGAACCCGTGTCGGCATCGATAACGCTGACCACTCAGTAGCGTGCTTGCTGAGGTGCATTGCACTGAAGACAATGTGGTGTGAGGTTGTGGTCGCTTTAGGCAGAAGGCTTTCTGTTTCACAAGCTGCTGGCTTTGAAAAAGCCATCTGGAGCGTTCTCCAGAATTTCGATGTTGTTCCAAAGGGGTCCAGTCTTTCTGAAAAGTACGCTTAACAGATTGCAAGGAAGAGTTGCATTGAAGTTAAATACAATTGTTCTCAGTCGCAGAACAGTGGGCTGATGGAGGCGAGGGTGGCATGTCTACTGGGAATGGTCACGAGATAGAGTCGCAATCCCGCTGGGGGCCTAGCGGTGCTGCTAAATGTCCCTGTTGTGTTGGCTAAAGGCTACCACCTCAAGGCAGGCCGCGTGCCTCAGGAAAACTACGAGGCGCCATTTGAAATAGCCTGTGTCTCCCCTATCGGTGGATGGAGGGGGGCAGGGAGGGGAGGCACGTGAGGAGGTAAGAGGGCCTCGATTCTTGGAAGTTTGTCGACAGCTATCAATAAGATCGCACCTTCAACTACCGCTTCCTCTGCAATCTTTTGGGACGACGATTTTCTCCAGTACATGTGTTGCATTATGACCCGTGCATTACGACTGCTGGTTTCTTCATGACAATTTTGAAGTGTAATTAGAACATAATACATTTTTTCCGTCAGTTGCGGTAGTGTTTATTGGCTTCGGTTATCTGGGCTGCAGGGTGGTTTTTGAGCAGGTGTCTAGCAAAATCTGATATCAAACAACGATAGATACTGTCCTCTGCTGTATTCTTACAGGAAATACATATTTAAACTCCTCTCTCTCCAACACCAGCATTTTGTTAGTCCAATATACACGCATCAAAAACAGTCTAGCATCACCCTAGTTCCTAGAACGCCTGAAGATAGACGATGATTGTGGATATTGTATCATAGACACAGGCCCTTTGCCTGTTCAGAGATGTCACTAAACCCGCCCAAAGATGTAAACAACCATGCATGAGCAGCGCCTATTATATGGAGGGGGTTCGACAACCAATCAGTTCCAGTCATTCCACCAGGCAGGAGGTACACGGCTCGTGTTGTCTGTAGTTCAACCATGCCTAGACGGGCAATACCGCGGTTCGATCGCGTCCGCATTGTTACTTTGTGCCAGGAAGGGCTCTCAAAAAGAGAAGTGTCCAGGCATCTCGGAGTGAACCAAAGCGATGTTGTTCAGACCCGAAGGAGACACAGAGAGACAGGAACTGTCGATGACATGCCTCACTCACGCCGCCCAAGGGCTGCTACTGCCGTGGATGACCGGTACCTACGGATTATGGCTCGCAGGAAACCTGACAACGCCGCCATGTTGAATAATGCTTTTCGTGCAGCCACAGAATGTCGTGCTACGACTCAAACTGTGCGCAATAGGCTGCATGATGCGCAACTTCACACCCGACGTCCATGGATAGGTCCATCTTTGCAACCACGACACCATATCGAATGAACTGCTCAGGACTGGCATTATGTTCTCTTCAGCAATGAGCGTCGCATATGCCTTCAACCACACAATCGTCAGAGACGTGTTTGGAGGCAACCCGGTCATACCGAACACCTTAGACACACTGTCCAGCGAGAGCAGCAAGGTTCACGTTCCCTGCAGTTTTGGGGTGGCATTATGTGGGGCTGACGTACACCGGTGGTGGTCATGGAACGCACCCTAACGGCTGTACGATACGTGAATTTCATCCTCCGACCTATAGTGCAACCATATCAGAAGCATACTTCATGGACGAAAATTCGCGCCCCCATCGTGCACATCTTGTGAATGACTTCTTCAGGATAACGACATCGCTCGACTAGAGTAGCTAGCATGTTCTCCAGACACGAATCCTATCGACCATGCCTGGGATGGATTGAAAAGGGCTGTTTATGGACGACGTGATCCACTAACCGCTCTGAGCGATCTACGCCGAATCGCCGTTGAGGTGTTGGACAATCTGGACCAACAGGGCCTTGGTGAACTTGTGGATAGTATGCCACAACGAATACAGGCATGCATCCATACCAGATGACGTACTACTGGGTTTTCGGGGTACTGATGTGTACAGCAATCTGGACGACCACCTCAGAAGATCTCGCTGTATGGGGGTACAACATGCAATGTGTGGTTTTCCTGAGCAATAAAAATGACGGAAATGATGTTTATGTTGATCTGTATTCCAATTTTGCGGAACTAGTGGATCTGAGGGGATGCAAAACATTTTTGATGTGTGTATTTTCCGCCAAAAAGAATAAAGGTAGTACCTTCCACTGCTGCCTTTTTCCCGCTATCTTGTAGGTGAAGAGTAAGGTTTAAGTGTGTCTGTCAATAGTTTCGAGTGGTATTGCGAAACTTTTTCCCAGCAGGATTACGTCAATTGGATAGTATCGTCAGTTTTTGAGCTGTTTGAGAATTTAGCTTTTACACTGCTTTCTTTGATAATATTATCTTTACTGTTGCCACCAGATAGTGAATGTGATTATGCCTTGGCGCTGATGTACTTTATGCACGAGCACCATGTCTTTGGATTTTCTACCAGATTTCAAGATTCTTTGTGGAAACTATTAAAAGTAGCTTGAACTGAAGTGCTCGCTACGTTTCGAGAATCTAGAAAAATCTGACAATTTTGGCGATTTTATGGTCTTTTAACTGTGGCATGCTTTTCTGCAACACTGTACTGCTCTTTCTTGTATGCAGAATATTCGCAACTGTTCGTCTGCAATCTTCTGTTTTCGGGAGCTTTTGGTGTTTTCTCCTGTTATTTTTACATGCCAGGCTGTCACACTCGCACTCTATCCCAAGTCGTTCTACGGGTATTTTATACCGTACTAGTATTTCTGTTGGGACAGTAAGTCACTCACATATCAACTGTCCTTAGTTTGTTTGAAATTTCTCTGCACGTTTCAGTGTTATGCTGAAACCACATACACTCATAGATAAATAATTTTTATACGTACAGAACAATGGCTGAAAAAAGGAAGACTAAATGCTGTTCAGCAACATTCGGGCTCCTTGATAAATGGAATATCATGTTATAACTGCCCTAGAGGATCGAAGGACTGTAGTGAATCCTACCGTAAATAGAAGCGCGGGAAATATACTACATTTAGCGCCATGGAGCCGTCAAATTTTGCTTTGTGAAATGGCACAATGAATTTTTGTCCGAGTTTTCATAGACAAACTAAGAGGGGGAAATGGACAAATGGAGCATTACAAAGTCCTGCGTCCGGTCTAATCTTGCAAAAAATTTAATCGCTTGAAAGTAATCAGGGTAGTTAAGAAAAACTTAATCAGTAATTTTAGGGAAAAATTTTTCTTCGAATTTTCATTGCCAAATGAAGAATGGGAAATGGGTAGGATTACTATGACCCCCCAATAGAAATTGAACCTTTTAATCCTATACAAGTTTCATTATTTAATACAACTATTCTTATAGCCTCCTGGATAACTGTAATATGAGCATTCCACAAAAATGTGGCTTCAGATTGACCAGTGAACTCCTCACGTTGTAAAAAATATTTAATTGTTTGGTAGTAATACGGGTAATTAACAGAAACTTAATTAGTTATTTGAAGGAAAAGTACACAATCGATTTTTGTCCGAATTTCCAAAGCCAAAAGAAGAGTGGGGAATTGACAAATTGTCTAGCAAATTGACCAGCGACATATCTAATTTTGTAGAAAAGGCTAGGTTGTATGAAAGTAATTAACGTAATTAAGAAAAACTTAATTAGTGATTTGCTGCTGTTGATGAAGTGTCAAACTGCAAAATCACAACATAAGTTGAAACTTAATAATAATAGAATAGCGACCAATATTTAAATGTGCACTGTCAGAGAACAAAAAAAACAAGTATCACTTAAGAATTATCCGAATGGGACGGAAATCAGTGATGTACATTTACGGAAAAGCAAATGATAACTGTGATTACTGTTTCAGAAAAATTTGATGATTTATTCACGAGAGAGAGCTTCACAAATTGAGCAAGTCATTAACGCAATGGTCCACTTCCGGTCCTTATCCAAGCAGTCATCCGGCCTGTCACTGATTGATACAATTATTGGATTTTCTCCTGAAGGATGTTGTGATGAGTGCTGTGCAGTTATCGTCAAAATCCCGAGCTGGTTGGATGGCACTCCAATGCTCCGAACGTACTCAGCTGGGGAGAGATTCGGCGACCTAGCTGGCCAAGGCATTATTTAGCAAGCACGAAGACAAACGTTAGAATCTCTCGCCGTGCGCAGGAGGCCATTATCTTGCTAAAATGAAGGCCAGGATGGCTTGCCATAAGGTAAACAGAACGGCGTCTAGAATACCGTCAACGTTCTGCTTCTTGTCTTCACGCTTGCCAAATCCTACCCTGGCCAACAGGGTCGCCGGATGTCTCCCCAACTGAGAACGTTTGGAGCATTATGGGCGAGACTCTCCAACCAGCTCGGGGTTTCGAGGATATGTCAGGTAGTGGACGGAATTGCGCACGACATCCCTCATTAGGACATCCAATAACTATCAGTTAATGGCAAGCCGACGGAGTATGTCATTCTCAATGGAGAGAAGTCTTCCGAAGTAAGAGTGATTTCAGCTGTGCCTCAGGCGAGTGTCGTAGGAACGTTGCTATTCACAATATACATAAATGACCTAGTGGATGACATCGGAAGTTCACTGAGGCTTTTTGCGGATGACGCTGCGGTATATCGAGAGGTTGTAACAATGGAAAATTGTACTGAATTGCCGCGAATTGACGCATGGTGCTGGGAATGGCAATTGAATCTCAATGTAGACAAGTGTAATGTGCTGCGAATACATAGAAAGATAGATCCCTTATCATTTAGCTACAATATAGCAGGTCAGCAACTGGAAGCAGTTAATTCCATAAATTATCTGGGAGTACGCATTAGCAGTGATTTAAAATGGAATGATCATATAAGGTTGATCGGCGGTAAAGCAGATGCCAGACTGAGATTCATTGGAAAAATCCTAAGGAAATGCAATCCGAAAACAAAGGAAGTAGGTTACAGTACGCTTGTTCGCCCACTGCTTGAATACTGCTCAGCAGTGTGGGATCCGTACCAGATAGGGTTGATAGAAGAGATAGAGAAGATCCAACGGAGAGCAGCGCGCTTCGTTACAGGATCATTTAGTAATCGCGAAAGCGTTATGGAGATGATAGATAAACTCCAGTGAAAGACTCTGCAGGATAGACGCTCAGTAGCTCGGTACGGGCTTTTGTTAAAGTTTCGAGAACATACCTTCACCGAGGAGTCAAGCAGTATATTGCTCCCTCCTAAGTATATCTCGCAAAGAGGCCATGAGGATAAAATCAGAGAGATTAGAGCCCACACAGAAGCATACCGACAATCCTTTCCACGAACAATACGAGGCTGGAATAGAAGGGAGAACCGATAGAGATACTCAGGGTACCCTTCGCCACACACCGTCAGGTGGCTTGCGGAGTATGGATGTAGATGTAGATGTAGATGTAGAATAACTGCTTGCGTAAGAGCCAGAGGTGTACCAGTGCGTTATTGGCTTGTCTCCTGAATAATCAGAATTTTTCTGAAACTGCAATCATTTGTTTCTCTGTACATATACATCACATCTGTCGATTTCCGTCCCATTCGGATAATTTCTTCGTGATGCGTCATTTTTCTGTTTGGAGTGTACTTCATGCTTTATAAACAAAACTTGATTTTTTTAAAATAAAATAGTAAAGTGTTTCGTTAAATTGTTTGTTGCAGAGTAAGATACAAGTAGATTAAAAAAAAACATCTGACATTCCATTGATGGTTGGTCTAAACCGTGTACAGCAAATGAAGTGCCGATCGAAAATTTAAAGTTCGATCCTTAATTCAGAGTCTTACAATTTTTAAGAATGCTAGAGGATGTTTCTCCGGTGGAATTTTACTCAACGGGGTCCTTGATATCTACGTATAAAGATCTCAACTGCTGTACACGATTTGTGCATCATTCAGAGGTGTGGCAAACGTTTCTCTAATAATTTATTTCTAAGTTTAGACAAATCATTTCATAAAGCATTTGACCATTTTATATTCAAGCAAGCAAGCAAGCTGCAACAGGAAGCATACTTCATGGCAGTTTCCAAAAACTTCCAGTTTCTTTAGTAAACTCCATTAAACATCGTTACTTCAGTATTCCGTTACAAATACTAAGGACCTAGCATTGTTTGTGTCCCGTTACTTATTGTCACTTGTTCAAACCTTCATTTACATCGAATTTTCCTTCGATATCTGGAGGAGAGCAGACACATTAATAACTGAAACACTATTGAAAATTTTCCGCAATAATATTTTTCTCAATGAACTAAGCGTAAATGTTATTGTGGAATATTAATACTGCATGCATCAGTTACTAATGTCTTACATTTTTTACGGGTATTAGGTTTAGCTAATTATGTCGTCACCATGCATGACACACGTTTGTGTTCTGAACTCTTTAACTGAGGCGGTAGACTATGTCCGCTTTCATTTTATGAACGTGATCGATGTTCAACTTAATCTGCAGAAAGCGGTGGGAATTCCAAAGCTAACGAAATACACACATAGCTAATACGATCGTTCTCGGAATGTCGCTCCACTATCGCAGACCCGTTAGTCAGTACGTCACTGTTCCAGGAAGTACAGTATCTTGTTCAAGAGTCATAAGCGGTAAAGGTAGGAGGTTCATAACAGCCAGCTGTATGATCTGTGCCGATGCTTCCACTGGGATACATACAAATACGTTGTCGAGATCTTGATTCCTTGTCATAATGTACCATCCTCTCGTGAAAGTTATGATTTATTTTTTTAATATTCCTTTGTAATGCGACGAGCAGAGAAATTAATTGAGAGATATAGCTATTTTAACAGAAACTGCTAAACTTACTGCAGTCTGGCGTTAGCACTGAAAGTCTCCGTTACAATCAGAAGTAACATTTCTGAAGTTACTGCCACTGCAACGCACAAAATAAAATTATCATTCCTGATCGCGATCTAATTAGAAGACCTTTCTGATGACAAATAAAAAATATGAAAATTAACTGTCCAAGCCAAACGTACAGTTTGCGTTGAAATAAAAGGCCGATAACGTTACCAAAACATGCAGGCCCATTTTAAAATGGTTCAAATTGCTCTAAGCACTATGTGACTTAACATCTGAGGTCATCAGTCCCCTAGACTTTAAACTACTTAAACCTAACTAACCTAAGGACATCACACACATCCATGCCCGAGGCAGGATTCTAACCTGAGACCGTAGCAGCAGCGTGGTTGCAGACTGAAGCGCCTAGAACCGCTCGACCACAGCGGCCGGCTGGCTCATTTTAATACTAAACTGGTTTGCGATGGAGAGACTATCGCTCGATCGCTTCATCATCAGATAAACCGACAAAAGAGTCGTTATTAACACCTCAATGAACTGCAACACATTTTTTGAACAACACAAATAAGCAAAGCGAATTTATAAAAAATCAGTTATTATTACAATTACGAATAACGGTACACAAAAAATTACAATACGGCACCAACATGCGCAAACGAAGCTGACATGATTACACTATGTACGAGCTCTCGATGAGAAAAAAAAAAAACAGTGTAAAGTCGGAATGACAACTGTTTAAAATGATTTAATAACAAAGATTAAAATGCAGTGGAGTTTGATTTATGTTGCCTCAAATTAGATGCATCTCAGTTAACAACGTCGTTAATTGTTCCACAAAATATTATCGCTGGAGTTGTGAGTTATGCTAAATGATTAGATACACAAACAATTTGGATACTATAGTATCTGCTACCCTTACCGGTTGTGATCGTATTTTTAAGAAAAGTGTGAATCTTTTTCTTAAAACTACAATAGGGCGAACGAAGACAATAGCATAAGTTGCTAACGAAAATAGAGCTGCAATCAAACTGACTTCTAGTAAAAGCAAATGTACTTCGCCCGGAGCTTTAGTCTTGGATATTCGAGGATTTTTTTTTTTTTTTTACAGTAGGATGGACGAAGACTTCTCCTTTGTGTCAGTTTCTCAACTTCTCTCCTTACTGTGCCCCAGTGATTTTAGTTCCTTTTGCCATTTTATTCCATTCCTCTTTAAATATTCTCATCGACAACTGAGTCTCATCTGAGTTCAGGTCTTACAGTCCACGAGTTACAGACCCCACTTCGATTTTTTGTGAACCAATCTGCCAGCTGTCCGCTAACACTTGCCATACATGCAACTGACGCCACTTCTCGTCTTTCTTCTTCGCAGTCTACGACTCATTATCAAATATTGTAGTAGGAACATATAATCTTTACATATGTTTCGAAGTAATTATTATTCACGACCGGGTACCGACGTAAAGAGTGTTGAAAAAGTGCCGAATATTTTAAAAGAGGGTACCATTTATGGAAAGAAGGAAAACAAGGCTATTAAACATGGATCTGGACTTACGTTCAACAGAGAGCTTCGATGTCTCTCTCTGTGTGATAGTACTCTTCTTACATATTAATCTGAGCACTAGGTGGTCTGGAGTCATTTGTGTGATTCGAGATGTTTTCTTGCAGTTTTAAGCATATTAACGTAGTATTATTGTATGATTAACCACTCGCAGCTCAAGGTATGTATAACTGTATTATACTACTTGAACAAATTACTAGACTTTCGTGGTTGCTGTTGTGCTGTTTGTGCATATTAATGATTTAGTACAATTTGCCCTTCTCTTGTTAACATTGGAAGTCTACTACTCAACAAGAGACGTGTGTTCTGCTATCATAAAATGAAAGTAGCCTGCGAGCCCGTGGCCTCTACACTTCCTGATCAAAAGCACGCGGACACCAGTCAGTGGACATTAATGTCGGATGTGCCCACCCTTCGCCCTTAGAACGGCTTCAACTCTACTGGGAACACTTTAAATAACGCGGCTGAATGTCTGTATAAGAATGGCAGCCCAGTCATCCTTAAGAGCCGAAGCCAAAGAAGATAATGATGTTGGACTTTGCGGTCTGAAGCGAAATCGACGTTCTAACTCATCCCGAATGTGTTCCAGTTGGTTTAGATAAGGACTCTGGGCAGGCCAGATCGCTTCAGGAATGTTACTATCCACAAAGCATCGCCACACAGATGTTGCTTTAAGACAGTGTGCATTGTCATGCTCACACAGTCATCGTCTCCGGACTATTCTTCCACTGTAAACCGTGTGTTCACATTCCTTCGTAAGTTCAGTAAGGGGATCACACCCTGACACAAAAAGACCTCCATACCGTGGCACCACCTCCTTGGCAGTTCACACGATGGCAGGTAACGTTCTATAGGCATTCGCCAAACCCGAATACTTCCATCGGATTATCACAGACTATAGCGTAGATCATCCCTCCAAATGTCTCGTTCCCATTGTTCAGTGGCCTCACCATTTACTTCACCTCACGTGTCACTTAGGCCTAACTACAGAAATGTGTGGCTTTTGAGGAGCTACTTCACCACTGTACCCCACTCTTCTTAACTCTCTACGCACGGTCATTGTACTATCTGGCCTGCTGGTAACGCTCTGTAACTCACTAGTGATTCCTTCCGCCGATTTCATGCGATTTGTTGCAACCACCTCCCGCAATGCTCGACGGTCGCCGCCTGTCTGTTCTTGATTTAGCCGCTTTTCACAGTCACATCAGCGATAATTGGTACAGGAACCTTTAGAAGGGTTGAAATGTCCCTGGTGCACTTATTACTCCAGTGACATCCGAGGACTGGTCCACGTTCGGAGCCACTGAGCTCTCCTGATCGACCCACTCTGCTGTTACGACTACTCTAGTAATTCGAAGCCAGAACATCTGTTAGCATGAGTGACATAAAAGTAGGTAGGTATTGCGAAACAGCTCAAATCACTTAAGAAAGTCCAGTCTTCCGGTCCAGATGATACATCAATTAGGTTCCTCTCAGAATATGCGGACACAATAGCGCCTTTCTTAGCAATCATATACAATTGCTCACTTTCCTAAAGAGTGGAAAGTAGCACTGGTCACACCAATACTCAAGAAAGGAAATAGGAGTAACCCATTCAATTACAGACCCATATCACTGATCTCAATTTGCAGTAGGATTTTGGAGCATATACTGTACTCGAACTTTATGAATCACCTTGAAGAAAATTACTTATTGATACATAGCCAACATGGATTCAGAAAATATCGTTCTGCAACACAGCTAGCTCTTTATTCCCATGAAGTAATTAGTGCTGTCGACAAGGGATCTCAGATCGATTCCATATTCCTAGATTTCCAGAAGGATTTTGATACCGTTCCTCACAAGCGACTATTAATCAAATTCCGTGCCTATGGAGTATCGTCTCAGTTGTTGTGACTGGATTCGTGATTTCCTCTCAGAGAGGTCACAGTTCGTAGTGATAGACGGTAAAGCATCGAGTAGAACAGAAGTGATATCTGGCGTTCCTCAAGGTAGTGTCATAGGCCCTCTGCTGTTCCTGATTTACATAAATGATCTAGGCGATAATCTGTGCAGCCCCCTTAGATTGTTTGCAGATGACGCTTAATTTACCGTCTAGTAAAATCATCGGACGATCTATTCCAATTACAAAATGATCTAGAGAGAATTGCTGTGTGGTGCGAAGAGTGGGAATTAGCACTGAACAAATAAAAGTGCGAGGTAATCCCCATGGGTACTAAAAGAAATACGATAAATTTTGGGTATACGATAAATCGCACAAATCTAACGGCTATCAAATCGACTAAATACCTAGGAATTACAATTACGAGCAACTTAAACTGGAAAGAACACATGGATAATATTGTTGGGAAGGCGTAACAAAGACTGCGCTTTGTTGGCAGAACACTTAAAAGATGCGACAAACCCAGTAAAGAGACAGCCTACATTACACTTGTCCGTCCTCTGCTGGAATACTGGTGCGCGGTGTGGGATCCTTATCAGGTAGGATTGACGGAGGACATCGAAAAAGTGCAAAGAAGGGCAGCTCGTTCCGTGTTGTCGCTCAATAGGGGTGAGAGTGTCACTGATATGATACGCGAGTTGGGGTGGCAGTCACTGAAACAAAGGCTGTCTTCTTTGGGGCGAGATCTATTTACGAAATTTCAATCACGAACTGTCTCTTCCGAACGCGAAAATATTTTGTTGTCACCCACCTACCTAGGGAGAAATGATCAACATAATAAAATAAGAGAAATCAGAGCTCGAAAGGAAGTATTTAGGTGTTCCTTTTTCCCACGCGCCATTCGACAGTGGAATGGTAGAGAAGTATAGAGAAGTACTATGAAAATGGTTCGATGAATACCTCTGGCAGGCACTTAAGTGTGAATTGCAGAGTAACCGTGTAGATGTAGATGAACACAATAGTCCCTCCCTTCTTTGATACAGGAGAGACAGCTTCTCGTGACATCTAGGTGTCACTTCCGCATTACATAGCAGTGTCCGGATAATTTTGACCAAATGACGTATGTTGTAAGATATCGACGTCGCGGAACACCTTCTGTTAAACTGTTCATTCGATTTTCCCAAAGTTCTACAGCACCCGAAAAAATAAGCAGTGGAAGTCCTCGGAGAATACGCACGCGTGAGATGGAGGAAAATCTGCTACTCTTACATTTAGCAGACGAAACTCGAAGCACACAACTGACTGTGGACCACCCGATGCTCACATATCTACAGGTTGATTCTTATTAACGTGTAAAAACCCCTGAAGTGACGTACATGACGCTGAGGAAAGTGATTTACTATAAGATCCATGGGTCAAAAATGTCAGGAAATACCCAAAAAATGCATGAGAAATGTGAACGTGTGTCGTATCAGATCATGTACATCGCCGCCCATGCAACGGTTTGGCTTGGGCGCGAAGCGATTTAATACTTGCATTCGAGCAAACGTTGTAAATTTCGAAAATCTTTTGTAAATGTGATCCGTTGTAAACGCAGAAGTCACGAAGTCATTGTCCTTGCTGTAACGAAGTAAATTCTGTTCTTACTTTGGGTTTGTTTTCTTTTGCTCCTTCTTTTTCTTATTTACAGACGTTATTTAGTAAAGAAAACGTATGTCATTTACTGGTAAGGACGCACTTCAGAAGCTTTTAATAAATCTTACCTCAGTGTAAACACATAATTTTCTAACGCAAGAAAAAAAAAAGAAGAAAGAAAACACTGACTCCCAAAAGAAGAAAGAAAACACTGCCTCCCAGACGTAAGACACGAATCCTGAGCCATACGGGCTACAGTCGCGTACGGTAAGCCAGGAACAAGACCGACATGAATACTTGGGTTGGGACGATCAGGTGCGACAGACCGACAGGCCCAACCACTTCACCTTCTCTGGTGACGTCACCAACTTTTGGGTATTTCCTGACATTTCAAATGGCTCTAAGCACTATAGGACTTAACATCTGAGTTCGTCAGTCCCCTAGAACTTAGAACTAGATATCACACACATCCATGCCCGAGGCAGGATTCGAACCTGCGACCGTAGCGGTCGCGCAGTTCCAGACTGAAGCGCCTAGAACCGCTCGGCCACCGCGGCCGGCTTCTGACATTTGCGACCCCATGTGTGTCATATTAAATTACTTATCTCAGTGTCACCGCCGTCGCTTCGGAGGTTTTTGAACGTTAGTAGGGATCACCTTACGTATATAAAAGTAAACGCGAGTTAGTTTTAAATCTCTTACTTCGCATAGTGTCGCGTTTTAGTAACAGTCTGTAGCCCAACTGTCACTTGTTCTGAATAGGCAGCTGGCTTGTGTAAAGTCGCCAGTCACGTGGATAAGAGGCGTGTAGACGCTTTGTTTGCGCTTAGTAGAACAGACTTACTTATTTAGCTCTGTTTGTGTGCGTCTGTAGTCCAGACTTTAATTTCCTGTGCTTTAAATATATTCGCAATTGCGAATATGAGCAACCATCAGCTGTAAAGTGTAATGACGACGATGAAGATCTGTGCCGGACCCGAACGCGAACACGGATTTCCCCCTTATCTCGAGCAGTTGCCTTACCATCTGGCCATCGGTGCACGAACACGATTGGTTCAAATGGCTCTGAGCACTATGGGACTCAACTGCTGAGGTCATTAGTCCCCCAGAACTTAGAACTAGTTAAACCTAACTAACCTAAGGACATCACAAACATCCATGCCCGAGGCAGGATTCGAACCTGCGACCGTAGCGGTCCTGCGGTTCCAGACTGCAGCGCCTTTAACCGCACGGCCACTTCGGCCGGCTCACGAATCACGGCCAGACCCAAACTTACATATGTCGTCCACAACCTGTACTCGTACACCCATAATGTATATTCCATTATAGGTGAGACATTTCAAAAAAATGGTTCAAATGGCTCTGAGCACTATGGGACTCAACTGCTGAGGTCATTAGTCCCCTAGAACTTAGAACTAGTTAAACCTAACTAACCTAAGGACATCACAAACATCCATGCCCGAGGCAGGATTCGAACCTGCGACCGTAGCGGTCTTGCGGTTCCAGACTGCAGCGCCTTTAACCGCACGGCCACTTCGGCCGGCGAGACATTTCAAAATCGCTCCCCCGGTAATGAACATGTACGCATTTCCAAAGGTACACTGCATCGTAATTCGAAATAACACCGGCACTGCAATGTCGTAAAAGTCAAGTGGGAGGAGAAGAGTCTCGCTGCTGGGTATCAGTCACGGGAGGGGTGTGGCCAAATGCTATAGGAAAAGTTAGGTGAAGAATATCAGTTCACAAACATCGTGAAACCTAGTGCCAGGTAATAGCGGCTTTGTGCAGAGATTTTCATGAAGAGGTTCAAATGGTTCAAATGGCTCTGAGCACTATGGGACTCAACTGCTGTGGTCATAAGTCCCCTAGAACTTAGAACTACTTAAACCTAACTAACCTAAGGACAGCACGCAACACCCAGCCATCACGAGGCAGAGAAAATCCCTGACCCCGCCGGGAATCGAACCCGGGAACCCGGGCGTGGGAAGCGAGAACGCTACCGCACGACCACGAGATGCGGGCTTCATGAAGAGGATCAGGTTATAGCGGTAGGAGCAGGAAACAGCCGGGCTAGGTTTTAAAATGTCTTGACGAGCCCTGAGTTAAAATGGCTTCAGGCGTGCAAACAAAGAGCTCGTACCGTGCAGTGCCTGTTGCTGCAATTGGGAAATGAGGATACACAAATCAGGGCCTGCCCCAGGAGAGTGCGCGGATAGATAAGTGGAGAATCTTGCAGAAAGTGTAAGGGAAGCCACAAACGCACAACGCAAAATCGCTGTTACTACTAGAGTAAGAGGGAAATATTTTTTTTAGGTTGGAGAAATTAGAACAACACGGGGCAATAATACGTTGGTGTGCAAAACTTGAGGACGAATTTAACTTTCGCACGATCTGTCACTGCCAACTAGCATATCTCTATGAAACTTGGACCATACGTAGAAAGAACTACTAGAACATAATACAGAAGATATTGCAAAGAAATATCGAATGAGATGAATAGAAATTACACTTTTATTCAACTTCTTTCAATAAGGTAAGTCACTTCTAAGCTTTTTGAAGTGTGACAGTCATGCTACTTGAATTTTCGCTTATGTAGTTTGGATAATATTAGAAAAAGGAAATTGTGAATATAGATCACTTGATTTTATAGACACCTGATTGATTTTGCCATCGGCCCAAGAAAATTTTTCCGAAGACAAATAAGAAAAAAAGCAGACCCAGACTATCACAGCACCACCTCATAATTTCATTGTCATCAAAACCCATGGCAGGCAAATACGGGCTCCATCACAAGCGCTATGACTGCCGTCTCATGTTCTGTTACTTACCGTTCCGTGTAAACCCACTTTCACAGCACGACAGAGCAATGTTTGGATGTTATTTAAATCTGTATTACCAAAATAGTTCGTTGGTTCTCGTGTTGGGTGTCTCTAGTGCCGTAGGACGGCCTTGGAAATGATGGAAAATACATAATTGAGTTCCGTCCCTGACGTTAACAGGAGTACCAGTTGTCAAACGTGACTGTTTATTGGTTCTCTTTGGAGTACAGCTGTTGCTGGACACGCCTAAACCCACTGTAATTTTCCGACTATAAGAATGAACTGAATTAGTGAAGTTCGGTGGCAGGAGGAACAAGACTTCTGGTCAGGTGAATACAGGGTTATAAATACAAAAACAAACAGGGGTAATGCAGGAGTAAGTTTAATAATGAATAGGAAAATATGAATGCGGGTAAGCTACTACAAACATCACAGTATTCTGGCCAAGATAGATACGAAGCCCACACCTACCACAATGGTACAAGTTTATATGCCAACTAGCTCCGCAGATGACGAAGAGATTGATGACATGTATGATAAGATAAAAGAAATTATTCAGATAGTGAATGGAGACGTAAATTTAATAGTCATGAGTGACTGGAACTCGACAGTAGGAAAAGGAAGAGCCGACCGGAGTGGCCGAGCGGTTCTAGGCGCTTCAGTCCGGAACCGCGCGACCGCTACGTCGCAGGTTCGAATCCTGCCTCGGGCATGGGTGTGTGTGATGTCCTTAGGGGACTGATGACCTCCGAAGTTAAGTCCCATAGTGCTGAGAGCCATTTGAACCATTTTGAAACGGAAGAGAAGGAAACGTAGTAGGTGAATATGGAATGGGAGTAAGGAATGAAAGAGGAAGCCGTCTGGTAGAATTTTGCACAGAGCATAGCTTAATCATAGCTAACACTTGGTTCAAGAATCATAAAAGAAGGTTGTATACATGGAAGAAGCCTTGAGACACTGGAAGGTATCAGATAGATTATATAATGGTAAGACAGAGATTCAGGAACCAGGTTTTAAATAGTAAGACATTTCCAGTGGCAGACGTGGACTCTGACCACAATCTACTGGTTATGAACTGTAGATTAAAATTGAAGAAATTACAAAAAGGTGGGAAGTTGAGGAGATGGGACCTCGATAAACTAAAAGAACCAGAGGTTGTAGAGAGTTTCAGGGAGAGCATTAGGGAACCATTGACAAGAATTGGGGAAAGAAATACAGTAGAAGAAGAATGGGTAGCTTTGAGAGATGAAATAATGAATGTAGCAGAGGATCAAGTAGGTAATAAGACGAGGGCTAATTGAAATCCTTGGGTACAGAAGATATATTGAATTTAATTGATGAAAGGAGAAAATATAAAAATGCAGTAAATGAAGCAGGCAAAAAGGAATACAAACGTCTCAAAAATGAGTCGACAGGAAGTGCAAAATGGCTAAGCATGAATGGCTAGAGGACAAATGTAAGGATGTAGAGGCACATATCACTAAGGGTAAGATAGATACTGCCTACAGGAAAATTAAAGAGACCTTTGGAGAAAATAGGACCACTTGCATGAATATCAGGAGCACAGATGGAAACCCAGTTCTAAGCAAAGAAGGGAAAGCACAAAGGTGGAAGGAGTATATGGAGGGTCTATAAAAGAGCGATGTTCTTGAGGACAACATCATAGAAATGGAAGAGGATGTAGATGAAGATGAAATGGGAGATACGATACTGCGTGAAGAGTTTGACAGAGCACTGAAAAAATTTAAGTCGAAACAAGGCCCCGGGAGTAGACAACATTCCATTAGAACTACTGACAGCCTTGGGAGAGCCAGTCCTGACAAAACTCTACCATCTGGTGAGAAAGATGTATGAGACAGGCGAAATACCTTCAGACTTCAAGAAGAATATAATAATTCCAATCCCAAAGAAAGCAGGTGTTGACAGATGTGAAAATTACCGAACCATCAGTTTAATAAGTCACAGCTGCAAAATACTAACGCGAATTCTTTAGAGACGAATGGAAAAACTAGTAGAAGCGGACCTCGGGGAAGATCAGTTTGGATTCCGTAGAAATGTTGGAACACGTGAGGCAATACTAGCCCTACGACTTATCTTAGAAGCTAGATTAAGGAAAGGCAAACCTACGTTTCTAGCATTTGTAGACTTAGAGAAAGCTTTTTACAATGTTGACTGGAATACTCTCCTTCAAATTCTGAAGGTGGCAGGGGTAAAATACAGCAAAAGGTTATTTACAATTTGTACAGAAATCAGATGCCAGTTATAGGAGTCGAGGGACATGAAAGGGAAGCAGCGGTTGGGAAGGGAGTGAGACAAGGTTGTAGCCTCTCCCCGATGTTATTCAATCTGTATATTGAGCAAGCAGTGAAGAAAAAAAAAGAAAAATTCGGAGTAGGTATTAAAATCCATGGAGAAGAAATAAAAACTTTGAGGTTCGCCGATGACATTGTAATTCTGTCAGAGACAGCAAAGGACTTGGAAGAGCAGTTGAATGGAATGGATAGCGTCTTGAAAGGAGGATATAAGCTGAACATCAACAAAAGCAAAACGAGGATAATGGAATGTAGTCTAATTGAATCGGGTGATGCTGCCGGAATTAGATTAGGAAATGAGACGCTTAAAGTAGTAAAGGAGTTTTGCTATTTGGGGAGCAAAATAACTGCTGATGGTGGAAGTAGAGAGGATATAAAATGTAGACTGGCAATGGCAAGGAAAGCGTTTCCGAAGAAGAGAAATTTGTTAACATCGAATCTACATTTATATGTCAGGAAGTCATTTCTGAAAGTATTTGTATGGAGTGTAGCCATGTATGGAAGTGAAACGTGGACAATAAATAGTTTAGACAAGAAGAGAATAGAAGCTTTCGAAATGTGATGCTACAGAAGAATGCTGAAAATTAAATGGGTAGATCACATAACTAATGAGGAGGTACTGAAAAGAATTGGGGAGAAGATGAGTTTGTGGCACAACTTGACTAGAAGAAGGGATCGGTTGGTAGCACATGTTCTGAGGCATCAAGGGATCACAAATTTAGTATTGGAGGGCAGCGCGGAGGGTAAAAATCTTAGAGGGAGACCAAGGGATGCGTTCACTAAACTGATTCAGAAGGATGTAGGTACTGGGAGGTGAAGAAACTTGTACAGGATAGAGTAGAGGCAAAGGTGGAAAAATGGGCCCCTGCTGGTATTATGGGCCCCCTACATATTTGGAAGTACAGGCCATGAATTCTAGCGGAGAGCACATGAGCTACTAGAACTAGTTGCCAAACTTCACTGTAGAGTGTGCAGACGTAGTAGCTGTCATAGTTTGTGAGTAGTTGTGCTGTAAATGTTTTCGCTGTCATCAAAAGTTTGAATAGTTAGTGTTTATTTGAATAAAACTCAAATTTCTAACATATTATTACTAAAAGTAAGGTAAGGTACGTATATGGCTTGTTGTTGGGATGCCGTTTTACATTAATTAACGTCGGTTGCGAACCAAACTAACCGTAGGCAAAATCGTTTTTCCCAAGATGTCGAGGGTGGATATATGGGCCCCTTTTCCTGCTGGTATTATGGGCCCCGTAAAATCAATCAGATTTTATGGGACCATTTACAAATATTGCTACTCTTTATGTTTCAGATGCCTCGAAGACATCTTGTACCACCAAAAAAATCCAAACAGCAATCGTGGGACAAAGCAAATATGTCAAATGCTATTGTAGCTATTAAAGAGGAAAAAATGGGGTTGAAAAAAGCGGTTAAAGTGTACTCTGTCCGTCGTTCTACGCTCCAAAGGCTTTCACGAATCGATAAACCGGTCGAAGAAATAGTTAATATTAAACTGGGCCGTCCACCGGTTTTACCACAGGGACTTGAGGACGAACTGGTTAAATATCTTCTCATTATGGAATCCAAATTCTACAGCCTTACCAGAAATGACGTCAGGCGCAGGGCCTACCAGCTTTGCACAAGAAATCCATTTGTAAAGGGCGAAGTTTCTGGTCGAACTTGGTTTGACCATTTTATGTCACGGCACAAAAATATTCTGTCTATTTTGAAGCCATCCGCAACTTCGATTTCACGTGCTAATGAGTTTAATAAACAAGCTGTCGACAATTTCTTCAGTTTACTTGAAGCTGCGTTCAGTAACTACAAATATCCTGCAGACAGAGTTTTTAATGTAGACGAGTCAAAAAATGGCTCTGAGCACAATTGGACTTAACTGCTGAGGTCATCAGTCCCCTAGAACTTAGAACTAGTTAAACCTCACTAACCTAATGACATCACACACATACATGCCCGAGGCAGGATTCGAACCTGCGACCGTAGCGGTCGCGCGGTTCCAGACTGTAGGGCCTAGAAGCGCTCGACCACCCCAACCGGCAGACGAGTCAGGTCTTAGTGTCGTTCAAAGAAAAATTTCTCGTGTCATCGGTCTGAGGGAAAAAGGCAAGTTGGTGCATTGTCTGCAGCTGAAAGAGGATCACTTGTAATGTGTAAAAAGATGCTTATGTGTGTGACTATTGTGAATAGACTAGGCATAGGCTGTGAAAATCATCCCACCAGTAGATTAATTAACGATGTTCACAGTGAATCTTTCGTTCATTATACACAAAAATTAAATAAAATTATTTTTTCAAATTTTTGTTTCTTTTTATTTCAAACTACCTTGGGGCCCATATTATCAGCACAAATTCTTGAAGCAACAAAATACAGACTATCAGGAAAAATTAAATTTTGTTTTAACTATTAAAAAGTTGAACCAAAACATGTCGTAACTATTTGTAGGACATACTAGAGAAATGCTTTATGTTAATTTCAGGTGATTATACTAAAAATAAAAGGTGTTATATAAAAAAAACAAAGTGGGGGCCCATTTAAACCACCTTTACCTCTAACATGGAGAGCTGCATCAAACCATTCTCAGGACTGACCACAACAACAAGAAGAATGAACTTGTGTACTGATGAAAACAAGCCCAGTTTCAACTCAATTATGTGTGGCGGTTTAATCTGACTAGAGGGTCGCCTGTGCATCTTGCTTGCACTTACATATCCGGAAATCACAGAGTCCGTTCACTGGAGTGTACTCTTTCTTTGCCTCGAGTTGTACATATATTTAGTATAAGTAATCGCTAATTCTTGTGACTACTTAGGAAACTTGATTAATTATTGATACATGGTATAAAGCTCGAATCTTGTAGTCATCATTGTGAACAGTTCCTACGATGGAAACTGGGAATATGAGTACTTGAATTCAAGACATGTGCGATGGCTGTCTATAGCATGTAGAGACAGAATAAAAGATTGTTATCTGACTGTAGCAGTAAATGTTTCATGTATGTAACAGAAAATAAATTTTGAAATGTAATCATCAGCCAGTTATCATCCATTGCACGGCGTAGGGCCCTTCCAGACCGCTCCACACATGCGATCTTGAGCTTGTTACTTCAAAGTTTGTCCCGTTTGTTTCTTTATGACGGCAATCCATATTCCAATAGGTTAAGTTCTCCTCTAAGTCTCTTCTTATCATAAGGAATCCAACGCAGATGCTCATTCGTCCATCTTTCATAATTTCATCTCGCTATATTCCCAGTCCATTTTAATTTTTGTTTCGTAACAGTTACCACCACTGTCACTATCAACACAATTCTCTTAACCATTTGTTTGATCGTCTGTCTCTTCTTGTTACGTTAAACTTGCATATCTCAAGTCACTCATTCGGCACTGTAAATTTTTAAAATATTTGCACATTGAACATTCACATCGTATTTCACTAATTCAGTAATTATAGCATTTTCGTCTGACTCACATTGGAAATATCCTTCCGAATACAGTATTCAGTTTTCTAAATGAGCTCAGTCACTTTTACTCTCTTATTCATTTATTTCAGTATGCACCCATTTATTTCGGTTATCTTCAGTTTATAGTTACCAATTATTTCCATATTTTCATTATGAATTTTAACTTCCTTCCTATCACCGCACTGATTGCGCTTATAATTAACATACTCCGTTTGTCAGAAAAGTTCCAGGACAGGTTTTGTTTAGTTCCGAGCTTAGGACAGGTTTTGTTTAGTTCTCAGTTTGCAATACTAAAGAGGAACAAATGTTTTTTTTTTATGTTACCCGGTATGAGCGCGTCCTTGACATGACTCCGGGCCTGTTTCTGCGCAAATCCACTAAGTGGTAGGGCTGTACTTAGCAAAACACTGTTTGGGTTTTTGGCGCATTAGTTATGGTGACACAACGGATGCCGACATTCTTTAATTGCCATCCCACATCCGCTATATTCGCTTGACCTCTCGCCTTGGAATTTTTTTCTTGTTTCCGTGAGTTAAGAGGCGACTGAAAGGGAAGCTTCATCAAGACATCGCAGCCATCCAACGGGCTGTAACAAATGAGCTTATAAGCAAGTGAGTCGAAAATTTTCCTCCTTGCTTCCAAGACCTCCAGAAACGTTCACAACTATGTATAGATAGCCAAGGGTACTACTTTGACGTGAACTAGGATCATTACTTGGTAAGTGCAATTTTCTGTTTTTAAAAGAAAACCTATCCTGGAACTTTTCTGACAAAGGGAATACATTCATTTATTTCAACATTTAGGTTACTGCTATCACCTGATCAGTGCTTAAAACTCGTAAACCGAAGTTCAGTGTCAGTTGCTATAAGTATTATGACTAAGTAGGGCATTGACCCTTCTTCTGTTTTGACGTGATGACAGCAATAGCAGAAACGTCATGAGATATGGAAATATGTTAACAGGAACTGAATTTTCCATCTATGCTTGGCAAAACATGATAACGTACTTAAATACGAAATACTTTCTTAATGTTCTCCAAACTATCGTTTATTTCGGCGTTAACCGAAACCCTACAATAACGACAGCAGATCTAAATTTTATTCAATAATGAAGACAAAGTGAGGCCTTTCACACAGAATGGCATATATAAAACCACATGCACTATGGAAAACTATATGTTGGGTAGAGATGTTACAATTAGGTTACCAGAACATGAGAGATGGTGGGTACTAAAAATCAGAAATTGTACCTTTGAAGAATATCTTTTAGCAGAAAACCACCCATATTACGTATGTCGTTATGTTTTACACGCTATTAAGAGAAGTAGAGAGATGACCCTACTGGAAACACTCGAAATCAATAAACATATGACACAAAATGCAGGCTTAATTTTAAATGACCAAACTCAAATTCCTTTGACCCTCTTGGTGAAATAAGTTCCGGATATAAAACTATTAGATTACAATTGTAAACTGAACTTCGTTTTATGTCTGTTTTAAAATATAAGGATATCCAAATAAAAAATTATTTTACTTATCTGTAACTACTTGTGTGTGAGATAAATATGTGAACAGTCCATATCTCATCATTTTTGTGTGTTTTGTATAAGTAATTCTGTGTAAGTCGCATGTCATTATCTGTGTTTACGATATTCGTTATTTCCTGACTATGGCCTAAGAAGCTGAAAGCCGGGTCAAACCAAATAAATAATATTGTGCAGAACATTGTCAAAGTGTTTCCTACCTGATACTGAAAATATATTAACCGCTCTAAACAGCTTATATATGAAAAAAGGACTCATTTAAGAAACTGAAGTCTTATATTACTAACTTACTGTAATTAATCTTCACGCCTACTCTCGTTCTGTTCGGTTTCTCCATCCTTTGGCGAAGTTCTTGTTCTCGCGAATCCGAAGCAAACCAAATAATGTCATACCCAATCGACGGTGGTTCTGTTAAGCTGTTTACGAATATTCCTTCCTCATTCCAATTAAAAGCTTTAAAGATCTCTTCCAAGGCTGCAGAAAATAGTTTCGGTAAAATGTACTCACTCATCCTAACTCCTTTCTCTATTCTGGTTTCGTCACTCTCTTATGTAATGAAATGGAGGTGTAGCCGCATTTTATGCAACTTTAACAAATTGATGTGTGTAGATTCTGTTCCTTAGTTGATTTTCTTGCAACAAAATCATAAACTCCATACAACCTTCCGAGACATAATGATATTTGAGTATTTATAAAAGTCAAAGTCGACAATAGCGACAAGTAATTACGCTAGTAAAAAGATGCTTTTTTGCAGGGAATGTGTGTCTTGAACTTTGGTCTTGGTGACTATATTGCTTTTTACGAGATAGTGACATCTTCTAGGACGACGTTTTCCAAGAATATTTGCAAGAGTTATGATTTTATAATGCTCACGTTATAGGGACTGCATACAGTCAGATTACTATACCACCTTACCCACAGAGTAGCCTCATATACTAGACCAGTGGTTCCCAATATTTCTGTGACTATTACCCCTGATTGTAATCAGATATTAGTTAGTACCCATTCCCTCCCCTCACCAACTTTAGCACCTAACTAGACTTTAGAATGAAAACAATTTCCTTTGATCACTTACTTTTTTTAGAACGATGAAAGGTAAATGATATATTAATTTTTGTAGGTGGGTTATTAAACCATGAACTAATGAGTAAATGAGACAATAACGTTTTTTATGGAATGATGAAGCACTTCTCAGTGCATTGCGCATGTTACCCAAAACCACCCAGAAACCAAAGCTAACTACCCTAGACACTTATTACTGAACATGCTTCCTCTACACCTTTCCTCCCGCTAGTGAAGCTTGCATCATCCACACCCTGCATCCGCGTTTAAAATCTACCAAGTTAAAATGTGTGCACCGTACTCAGTTCGTAAACAGTTTACTTGCCAGACTCCTTTCTTCTGAAATGGCAGAAACTGGAAGACTTCACGCTGCCAAGACCTTGTGTCTGATCACCGCCATTGATAATGATAATGATAACGATAATGACGACGACGACGACGAAGCAATTTCTGGTCTGTCACGGGAAGTACCTACTGTTCGGAGAAGGCATTTACAGGAGATTTTTAAGCATGAGCGATGTGTGTATCTCAATTTTACTGTCACAGTAAAAAGTACAATTTATGTGTGTAGTGGGTGGAATATGTGAGGAAGATGTTCATACATTCATTTCTCAAGTTATAATCCCTGTAACACTGTGTCACACGTTAACGCTCGTATTTGAGAAAAATATAACTGTGGGCAACTTGTGTAACCAGTATTACAGTCTTACGAAGTAGTGATTTCATTAATCATCATTTAAAAATAATTTAATTTTGTGGAAAAAATACAGATGAACCCTTTTGTTATTATGTGGAATAATTTTATACTGCCGCAGTCACATTTTACTAATATTTTATTAGCACATTGCATTTCGGCAGCATGCTGCCATCATTAGGTGCATCATACAGTTACTTATACATCAGCTAATAGGTTATGTACATTAGCTGTGTGTGCCAGTGGGGTTTTTACCCCATAGAAAATTACATTTTACCCCTCAGGAGTTAATTACCCCCAAGTTGACACACTGGCTCCAGGTATACACACTGCGAGTGACTTTCTACGTTCTGAAGCTCCCCTCGACTATTTCCACGATCGAGATTGTGCAATAGCTCAGCAGGGTCAGTGTCCAGATAATTACTGACTTCACGGCGGTCACTTTTAGTGTGAGTCCCTTCATTGTGCTCCTGGAAGACCCGATCAGCCCCAGCGAAAACAATCACAATGCATGTATGCAGATAATTTTGTGGTGATTCTTGTGTCACGTTCCTTGCCATCTGCTTGTTGCCTGGGCGGTCCACGTTTGCTCCTCAGATAAAACAAGAATAGATTAGACTTGCCAATCGGGTGCCAAGCATGTTGTGAGATTAAGTAGTGTCTCCCGCTGACGCCGCGTCATTGTGGAACGACCCAGAGGCGATCCGTTATCTTTGATCCCCTAGAGTTGACTCAGTATGCCAGTTGTCAGGATGGCCGAGCGGTCTAAGGCGCCAGACTCAAGGCTGAAACCTTGCCTGTGTATACAGGTCTGAGCATTCTGGTCCTCATATGAGGGCGTGGGTTCGAATCCCACTTCTGACAAATTTTTTTTGTTTCGTCACACTCCACCAACAGATAACAACTGGGACGCTTTCGCGCATAACGGTATTTTCTCAAACTGAAAGTGATTTTGTTCTGTTCTGAACAGTTATTTGTTCTGGTATACAGTCTGAAGATTGATATGGTGGAACTCTCGACACGGTCTGTGCTTTGCAACCCTCTTCATCTGTTCATAACTACTTCATCCCACACCCATTTGAGTCTGCTTACTATATACATGCCTAGGTCTCCCGTTGCAATTTTTATCATTCACTCTTTCCTCCATTACCAAAGCGATAGCCCTTGAAGTATCAACATATCCTTTCTTGCCTTAGGCTGTGCCGTACATCCGTTTTTTTCACCATTCAGTACCTTCTCTCTAGTTATTCTAATTCAGTACTGTATGGTTCTGTTTATTTTAAATAATTGTAATAGTGATGACAATTTTGTTACAAGAGTACTAAGTGTATGTACATATTGGTATTGTCAGTTGTTATTTAGGAACGTTACCATTTTACATTTACACCAGGTGTTCTAGTTGTATTATTACTAGATTTGCGCTCTAGTTGCACTCTACCAAAAGACTATGGCTCGGTAGTGTTGGTACATTACCCGCACCAAATGATGCAGTAAATGTACCGGCGGTATTGGTAGATCTGGTAAGAAAAGAGAAGTAAATGAATATGTAAGAGAGAAAACGGCAGCCGACAACTTCCCTTTGTTTTTTGTTTGAATGGCTGTTTATTTTGCACATAATTAGAACCACACATCATTCAGTATTAGTCCAGTGTGTATTTAATATACTTACAAAATACAAATTGAATTTTATAAGCAGTAAAAATTAGTGGACCACGTAACTTCAGTGCTTTTATGTAACTAAAGCAATTACTTTTGACGCAAGAATTGATAACATGTGCAAACATTAAAAATCTATAATTATTGTTCTTATATTGTACTCAATAGAACGCTCTTCATCATGTTCAAAGAGTGTCCTGTTATTATTGATAAGCGTGAAGCTTGTTTAGCAATGAGAGAAAAATGTTTTATGTTCGCTCATCCTAGTATTGAGGTGAAGTCTGGTATGCTTTTGTTTTACTTTCTTTTTATTTCCTTTATTTTTTTGAGGAAATTGCATTTTATAGCGCTATATCATAAATCTGTATTAGTTATTTTTTATTTTCACAGCATCCCTTTGTTTCACATTACAAATCTACGATTTTCTGATGACACCTCAAAATTTTAGCATAAGTACTGTTTAAGTAACAGTGAGGAGGATAACTATGTAGAATAAAAGTGTTCCACAGGTTACCTACCCCTTCATATATCCTTATTCAGTTTCTAAACAGTTCACTGCATCCGTGTTTTGGAGGAATCTAGTAAGACACTGATCACATATGTAAAGAAAGTGATCGTTGTGAGATAACGCCCGACAGGTATGCAACACACCCAATGTACGTATAGCACAGGTACGACCTTAACTGACCAAAGCTCCTAGGAAAACTACAGTTGTCTTCAGCAGTTTTACAACTCTAGTCATTGCCCTCCGAGACAGCTGTGCATGTTAAAGTGGTACATAGAGAATGTGGAGGTATGCCAGCACAGGATAGAATCCACCAGGCGAATTAGAAACGAGGGTCAGTACCAGCCAAACTGGATTTAGTTTGTAGGAAGTTTCCCGTATCCCAGCAGGTGAATATAGGGTTGCAGGATTTGCAATGAAGAGCTCGCTCAGTTTCTCATGAATAGCTCTACACGTAGACAGTTGCAGTACACAGTTTCCATCCCAAGGTGGAGGAGGAGGGGGGGGGGGCATCGGGGCAACCCAACCATATCAAATGGGTTCATAAACATGCCGACCCTACGCCGATGCGGGACACAGGCACAATAGAAAGAAGTTCTACTTGCATATATCTGCAAAACAAAAACCTGTAGTCCAATTAAATCAGCTGATGCTTAGGGAATTAGATCAAGAAACGAAACAACGTGAGTGGTAGACGAGTTTTGCTATTTGGAGAATACATTATCTGATGATGACTCACGTAAAGGGGACATAGATTCCATAAAAACTTCAAATGTTTTTGTTGTTGAAGGGGGGGGGATTGGGATAGTTTAGCCTTGTATGGAAGTGAACCACTGACGATAAACAGTACAGACAACAGAATGAAAGCTGTTAAAATTTGTTGCTTCAGAAAAATGCTGAAAATACACTCCTGGAAATGGAAAAAAGAACACATTGACACCGGTGTGTCAGACCCACCATACTTGCTTCGGACACTGCGAGAGGGCTGTACAAGCAATGATCACACGCACGGCACAGCGGACACACCAGGAACCGCGGTGTTGGCCGTCGAATGGCGCTAGCTGCGCAGCATTTGTGCACCGCCGCCGTCAGTGTCAGCCAGTTTGCCGTGGCATACGGAGCTCCATCGCAGTCTTTAACACTGGTAGCATGCCGCGACAGCGTGGACGTGAACCGTATGTGCAGTTGACGGACTTTGAGCGAGGGCGTATAGTGGGCATGCGGGAGGCCGGGTGGACGTACCGCCGAATTGCTCAACACGTGGGGCGTGAGGTCTCCACAGTACATCGATGTTGTCGCCAGTGGTCGGCGGAAGGTGCACGTGCCCGTCGACCTGGGACCGGACCGCAGCGACGCACGGATGCACGCCAAGACCGTAGGATCCTACGCAGTGCCGTAGGGGACCGCACCGCCACTTCCCAGCAAATTAGGGACACTGTTGCTCCTGGGGTATCGGCGAGGACCATTCGCAACCGTCTCCATGAAGCTGGGCTACGGTCCCGCACACCGTTAGGCCGTTTTCCGCTCACGCCCCAACATCGTGCAGCCCGCCTCCAGTGGTGTCGCGACAGGCGTGAATGGAGGGACGAATGGAGACGTGTCGTCTTCAGCGATGAGAGTCGCTTCTGCCTTGGTGCCAATGATGGTCGTATGCGTGTTTGGCGCCGTGCAGGTGAGCGCCACAATCAGGACTGCATACGACCGAGGCACACAGGGCCAACACCTGGCATCATGGTGTGGGGAGCGATCTCCTACACTGGCCGTAAACCACTGGTGATCGTCGAGGGGACACTGAATAGTGCACGGTATATCCAAACCGTCATCGAACCCATCGTTCTACCATTCCTAGACCGGCAAGGGAACTTGCTGTTCCAACAGGACAATGCACGTCCGCATGTATCCCGTGCCACCCAACGTGCTCTAGAAGGTGTAAGTCAACTACCCTGGCCAGCAAGATCTCCGGATCTTTCCCCCATTGAGCATGTTTGGGACTGGATGAAGCGTCGTCTCACGCGGTCTGCACGTCCAGCACGAACGCTGGTCCAACTGAGGCGCCAGGTGGAAATGGCATGGCAAGCCGTTCCACAGGACTACATCCAGCATCTCTACGATCGTCTCCATGGGAGAATAGCAGCCTGCATTGCTGCGAAAGGTGGATATACACTGTACTAGTGCCGACATTGTGCATGCTCTGTTGCCTGTGTCTATGTGCCTGTGGTTCTGTCAGTGTGATCATGTGATGTATCTGACCCCAGGAATGTGTCAATAAAGTTTCCCCTTCCTGGGACAATGAATTCACGGTGTTCTTATTTCAATTTCCAGAAGTGTAGACGTGTACATCGAATAACGAATGAAGATGTACAGTACGAAATCGAGAAAAAAAGCAGTTTGAAGGAAGGGATTGTTTGATAGAACACAGCCTAAGGCATCGAGGAATAACAGAGGGAAGTATGGCGGTAAAAACTTGGAGAGAGAGAGAGAGAGAGGGAGGGAGGGGGAGGGAGAGAGGGAAGGAGCGGGGAGGGGGAGGGGGGAGGGGGGAGGGGGGAGGGAGGGGGCGAGGGGGAGGGAGGGAGGGGGAGGGAGGGAGGGGGAGGGGAGGGAGGGGAGGGGGGAGGGAGGGAGAGGGGGAGGGAGGGAGTGGGAGGGAGGGAGGGGGAGGGAGGGAGGGGGAGGAAGGGGGGAGAGGGAGGGGGGAGGGAGGAAGGGTAAGAGGGAGGGGGAGGGGGAGGGGGAGAGGGAAGGTGAGAGCGCAGGGCTTGATTGCAGTAGGGAGGTTCAAGTAAACGTTGGTTCCAGCGGCTATGTAGAGACGCAGATACTTGCTAGGGACAGGCCGAAGTCCGCAGCAACCTCGGTCAGTCATCTGACTGAAGATAACAACAACACCACCATCATCAACAACAACATTGGAAGTTCTTATGGAACTGTCGTGCGAATTTCCAGCAGTATTTAAATATTCAGCGAACTTAGACAGACATGTAGGAAAGGAACTAGTAAGGTTCCTTTTATTTTCCAATATTTAAAGCACGTCTGGTTTCGGGTTCTTACATGCCCATCATCAGGTGTGGAACTTCGTGCTGTGGCCCCGAGTGTAGAACGCTGTGTACCACCAGCGAGGGCAGAGCACTCCGTGTGCACGGCGCTCGTGGTCACAGCACGAACGTATTACACCTGATAATGCCATGTAAGCGCCCGAAACCGATTGTGCTTTAAGTATCGAAAAATAAACAGAACCTTACGAGTGAAGCGGTATCTTCAGCCTCTACTATAATGCTGAGTAGCGGATGTTCCTCCAGAAGGATTGTTTGTATAATTAATCTGTTTCACTCATACATTATGGCGTTACAAGATACATGAGGTTCCTTATGCCTAGAAGTTGTGGGACATTCTGAAGAGATAGTTGTTCTATGCCTCTCTGAACATCGCATAACCAACGGGATGGAGAAGTAAATATCAGGCATTACAGACTAGCATCATTTTCGACTGGAGTAAACATGGAAAAAGGAGAAGTTGCAACATACGTAAAAGCTGGTCACACAGTCAAAAATATCGAAACAAGTAGTTTTTGTGTAGATCAGAAACTAGAAGTATATGCTTTGAGTTGTAACTGCAGAATACTTCTCTTGTAATTGTAATAGTACTCTGGGAAACTTTCAGTTATTTGTGTGAAACCTAGATGCATTAATTAAGCTACCTGTCAAACAAGAAGAAACACTTAGTAGTTTGTGGAAATCTCACTGTAGGTTTCTTAAAAGATACGGACAGCAAATTTGAACTGAAATCATTATATGCGTGTTTCATTCTAACTGTAGTAAATTTTCTACCTCGTGTGCAGCCGTATAGTAGGACCCTGATTAATAACTGCTGAATACACAATTGTCTGGCTGAAACAATTAATGTGCACTCAGTTGTTAATGGACTATTTTATTAAGATGTACAGTTAATGGAAATAAACGATACAGCGCCTTGCAGCCCTGGCAAAGTTTCGTACGGAGCAGTGAGGCTTGGGTACACTGTTATAAGAGTAAGTTAAGAGAAGTGGCATGGAATGAGGTACATATAGGAAGAGATGCTAATGTCAAGTTAAATTTATTCCGTAGTAAATCTGTGTCAACATTTGATAGTTGCTTTCGTAGGAAGTTGTCCAGAAAATCCATTAAAGGGAAAAGTACAACTTGACTGTTTCATCGGAATACTCCGTGCCTTGCAGCAGACATGTTGTACATCTATTTCTACGCTGTGT
Organism: Schistocerca nitens; assembly: GCF_023898315.1. NCBI lineage: Eukaryota > Metazoa > Arthropoda > Insecta > Orthoptera > Acrididae > Schistocerca > Schistocerca nitens. Next base: position 280,831,603 of record NC_064620.1, read on the forward strand.
ACACCACGCCGGTTCGGTCTTAGCACATGTATGATTCTTTTCGGTTCTGGTAAGACTTTTGATGAGTGATGCTTTTTCCAGATGATTTTTATTCTCATGTTCTGTTCTGATAATCGATGAATGAAGTTTCTTCCGCTACATTTTTTACATAATCTAATAATGCCCCACAAGGGTGAAACACACAATTGGTAACAATAAAAAAAATTTTCAATCGAGACTGCCTTTATTAAACAAAATCATGGGTTTGCGCAGATAATAATGCAGCTGCTCACACTTCGTTGCGTTTCGTAAATTTTCGGCTAAAAACAATACTGTAATGAAGACCCTACCTCCATATTCGCCACATATCGACACATGTGAAACTTTTCTGTTCCCAAAAATAAGCAAAACCTTAGAGGACCTTTCTTTAACAACTAGAGGTGGGATTAGAAACGCATCTCTGAGTTAGCTAAAAGCTGTCCTAATTACCGAGTTTCAGAGGTGTTTCGAGGACTAGGAAAAGTACTGGTGTAAGTTTGTGGTATCTAATGGGGACTTTTTCAAAGGGGTAACACTGATGTAGCCAAATGAATAAAATTCTTTAAAAAATGCCTCGTTATTTTTTTAACACATCTCGTGTATAAAAACATAAGAACTTCGTAAAAAAATTTAGGGAGGGTGCCGTCGTGATCCCCATGCCCCCACCCTGCCGTTCCCCTCGGATGTTCGCCTGGGCGAGGAAAGGAACATACACAAAACACTGGCAAGAAGAAATGACAGAATGATAGTACATCTATTAAGACATTTATTGTGGATGGCTATAGAGTCAGCATGGTTCGCTATTTCTGCAGGTACTTCCAACGGCTACGTCCAGTTGCTGCACTACGACGGGCAAAAGGAGTTCCGATACGATATTATGAGGTACTCCATGACAACAGTCACCTCAGTGTACAACAGCAATTGTGATAGCGCTGTTCTGTATCTAACTCAGGCCATTATAACATTTTCAGCTTTACAGTACTGGTTTCTAATAGTGTTTTTGTACATTTATAACACCACCTATTTATGTGGCCCAATATTTTTCGAAGGCAACAAAGGCGTGCTGAAAAATAGAACCTCCGAACTATCTGCGAAGTCTTAAAGCCATTGAAATACGAAAACGTTATTAACATTCTTCGTGTCTACATATTTGCAGCCGTCTGTCGCTCGAGGGCTCCGAATTGTAGCCCGTAACATGTCGGTATGTAAAGTAAATACGTCCGTGCGTGAGAAACAACGTGCTGTAGCCGAGTTTCGAATTCGAAGACGTCGTCCACACACGGAGTACCCTCTCTTTCAGTCTGACAATAATACACCACGCAGGAGCACTGCAACATGTACAGTGATCCGACGCCATGGGTTCAGTGTCACCGATGATCTTCCATACAGTCCCGATTTGGCTCCATTCGATTTTCATCTGTTTCCAGAACTTAAACGGCATCTTCGAGAACTTCAATTCGATAGTGACGAAGCAATGCAGGCAGACGTGAAATTGTGGCTACGTCAACAAAGTCAAACATTCAACAGTGGCGGTATCAACAAACTGGTCTATCTCTGTGAGAAAAGTGTTCATGCCAGGGTGACTATGCTGAGAAATATATAGACTATAAGAATAAAGGTACAGAATGTTAATAACGCTTGTTTATTTAAAAAGATTTAAGAGTTTCACATTACAAATTCGGACGCATTACTTTTCAGTACGTTCTCGTGTTATTCATGTTTTCTACACACCCTCGTAAGTAAAGCTATCTTGCGCGTAATAATTCTCTGGTACTTGTCGGAAGCGTTATCAGTGCTCCTTTTACGACAGCCAGCAGTTTCTCTACGAATGATCGCTTTTACTACTGAAGTGGTGTCATGTGACTTACTGATCTGTGATGTAGAAAGAAAACTATGGAAAGGGTGAGGTATCTGACCACAGTGCACAGATAACAGGAGCAAAGCTGGAAACCTACTGACGCAAAGCATGCCGGTGTAGAAGTCACCGAGCAGGCTGCAAACAAGAGCGGCGAGTTCACAGATTTCCCAATTAACGCTCGGCACACGCCTGGCCAGAGCTCAGGTCACTCTGGCGCCAAACCATTTTGAATGACGTAGCGGGAAGCGGCCGCTTGCCGTCCCATTCTCGCCCCGTGTTGCACTAACGCGACTTCACGGCTACTTGTGTAACTCGTGCCCACACTACGTCAGAGCCAGGAGTCACACGCGTCAGTTCTGGTACCTGGAATATTCGTCCCTTCTGCAATACGTCGCCACTCTTCAGTATATTCACAGGAAGTTTCTGTGAATGCACTGAGCCACAGCTGAATTTTTTTCGACAAGCAGCATGCTGCAGCATCCAAAAAAATGGTTCAAATGGCTCTGAGCACTATGGGACTCAACATCTGTGGTCATAAGTCCCCTAGAACTTAGAACTACTTAAACCTAACTAACCTAAGAACATCACACACATCCATGCCCGAGGCAGGATTCGAACCTGCGACCGTAGCGGTTGCGCGGTTCCGGACTGAGCGCCTAGAACGCTGCAGCATCCGAAGACTCATTTTGACTCATCAGTTTGTCTGTCGTAGTTCATGCAGTTTACTATCCACAACTAATTAAGGCTGCCTACAATTAGAGTCCGGATTTCAAAACGCCATAGAAAGAGAACCACTGCTCAGAATGACGTCAAACTTCATATTATTGGCGGAGGGGGAAAGTTCGTGGGATAAAAATGTAATGAAAATTTGACCAATAGATGGTGCTGTAAGAGACACACAACATGAATGTCTCCATGAAGTATCGCTTGCTGCTTGTAAAGCTCTTTTACATGACAGGTAACTGTGTGCCAGGAACCCTGCAGAAGTTTCGGACTCTCAAAGGTATGAAAAAAAAAGTGTTGGTCCAATGTCTACTAAGGTTCTGGAGAAAATTATTACACAATTCGAAAGGCAGGTTCGTGTGAAGTGCATTGTGGCAGAGGATGCAAAGTAGTGGAACCGACGTCTGTTCAAATGGCTCTGAGCACTATGGGACTCAACTACTGTGGTCATAAGTCCCCTAGAACTTAGAACTACTTAAACCTAACTAACCTAAGGACATCACACACATCCATGCCCGAGGCAGGATTCGAACCTGCGACCGTAGCGGTCGCACGGTTCCGGACTGCGCGCCTAGAACCGCGAGACCACCGCGGCCGGCACCGACGTCTGTAACACAGCATTGTGGGAGGGATCGAGTGGTGGTTTGCAAACGTGCAGTGCACAGGGAATTGCTCGAATGTTGGACATGCCTGCGAGCACGGTGCATAAAATCCTACGAAACATCCTGCATCCATACGAAATGACCAATGTTCAGGAGTTGCTTTCTGTTGACCTGTCAGTAAGCAAAACTTTCGCTCTGGAATTTCTTGCTCGCACGGAAGTGGATAATGAATGCCCACGGAACATTCTGTGGAAATAAAACTCCCATTTCCACCTCCAAGCGCATGTCGTTGCGCAGAACTGCAGAATATGGATAACGAAAACTCCGCACGCACGTCAGCCGTTACCACTTTATTCTGCAAGGGTGACTGTGTGGCGCGGGTTAACGGCATCGTTTATCGTAGGGCTGTATTTTTTCGAGAACATGATTGCCCTGCAGGCCCTTTTACCTGCACCGTCACTGGTAAACGCTAAAACAGTCTTCTGAGCACCAACGTCAATCCAAACTTTCAGCAGCATGGACGCGTTGGCAGGATAATTTTATATGCAAGATGGCGCTACTCCACACTTTGCACAGCCAGTGAAGCGGCTGTAGCAGAGGCACCTCGAAAATGCTAGAATTATCAGCCGTCGTTTCCCTAAAGCCTGCTCCTCCAGATCACCTGAACTTAATCCCGGTGACGCCTGGCTGTGTGGTTATCTGAAAGATGAGTTCAGTGCTCCAGTTATGACTGGGTGTTGTGTGATGTCCTTAGGTTAGCTAGGTTTAAGTAGTTCTAAGTTCTAGGAGACTAATGACCACAGATGTTAAGTCCCATAGTGCTCAGAGCCATTTGAACCATTTTTTTGCGCCAATTAGCTGAATTGAAGGCATGGATTGCGCAACGCATTCTGAACGTGACCCACGAGACATTCCGATCTGTTGTGCAACATGGTTTCAGAATATGGTGGACAGCATATTGAACATGTCTTGCTCCAGTGTCACAACAGTTAAAAACCGATTTCATTGTTGCTTTTTTACACGGTTTTTGGTACCAGGACAATCAAAAGCCGATGCCCCTTTTCCCATCCTGTGTGGTACGACCTCATCGTGGTGGGTGGTCTTACCTAAAATAACTAACAGTGCCACAACTTGTGGAGTTATGCACGTTGAACAGTACGGATGGTGTAATGTGCAACTTAAAATAGCTGTCGTATTGACATTTATCTCTCGTCTGAAACCGACCTCATTTACATTAAGACGTTTACAGAGTTTCATCTGTTGGTAAAATTTTCGATAATATTTTTATGTTCCATGACGTTTCCCCCTGCGTTAGTAACATGCTGTTCAAATTTGATGTCGTACTGAGCAGTGGTTCTCTTTTTACAGTGTTTTGGAACTGGAACTTTAATTATGGACGTCCTGTATGTTATGAAGTGGTCCGTGTAAAGAAGGAATATCATAATGATTCCAATCAGTTCCTTCCACACCCTTCCTCCGTCCCAACTCAAATAAATTTATATGGTCATCGTGCCATCCTAAATGATCTCCTACTGTAACGTGTAAGCGACTGCATTCTCATACGAAAGGACACTGTTCAAATCCCACGTGTCCATCCAGATTTAAATATCTAAATCGCTTAAGACTATCGGCATGGCTCCTTTGAAAGGACACGGGCGATCCCATTTTTCACCAGTCCGAGCGCGTGCTCCGTCTATAATGACCTCGCCGTTGACGGAAAGTTAAACCTTATTCTTGTTTCCCTCCTTTCTTCATATATCTGCCGTTAGTCATCAGCACTAAGCAATACAAACCAACCCCTGACTGACCGACCAACCACCTACATCGTATCTCAACACTCTGAAACACTCTCTTCACACACTCACCAGTAGACGCCCTCCTGGATAGCCGAACACATTAAGGCGCCGCTTCCGGGATTCGTGGAAGTGAGCCTGTCTCGAATCGAGTCTGTCTCGTGGATTAACAACGAAGGTTGCTGAGCCAGGCGGCCTTGGTGAAGTTTTTAGGCGGTTTCCCACATGCAGCAGGATAAATACCGGCCTTGTATCCATGCCCCACCTCACTTATACGCTAGTAAACATTTAGACGATGTTCTCACACCTCAGCAGGAACATTTCAGTTATAGACAGATGGCTACGCAGATTATAGTACTCTGTGTATTTGCTAGTAGCCCGCTATCACGGTACGACCACAATGAACAGTAATGAAGAACAAAGGTAATAGAAGTTTCTCAAAATGTAAATATTTTTAAAATGCTATTATTCACCGCGATAGATTATCCTCCCAAGGACCTGAACTGGGATAAAAAGCTATAGGAAACTGTGACCAATAGTTCGAACAACAGTGCAAAAAGAGATCGTATCGATTAAACAAAGGAATTACGATCTCAAACTTCCAGGTAGGTGATCAAGTGTCAGTTCAGAGTCACTGTAAAAGTAAAAAGTGTAGCAAACGCATTAAAAATTCTTTTGTCTTTATGATGGTCCATACGAAATTAAAGTTGGGACAGACTTCACAACACTGTCACTGACAGAAACAGATCCAGATAAAGTGTATATCGTTTAAGGTCAGGTTTTCATTCAAACGAGCAAAAAATAGGCAAAGTTTGGAAATTTTTTTGTCAGACAGTGTAAAGACATACGAAGAATCTGTTTGGAGTCTATAATTGATCATACTTTGCACTTTATTTTAGATTTTCAGTAAAAAAAAAGTGCGCCTGTAATTATAATTTCATCAAGGGTCAGAGAGTTTGAAGTATGCAGACTACGAACAGTGTACGGCCTCAGGAATTACCTACAGTCAAAAATGGATAGCGTCAGTTGATACTACATTACATTTATAGGGGTTTATACCTAACCACTATAAAAATAACCTAAAATTTAACGATATGGTGCTAACTAGAACTTTGAGATCGATTTTTATTTTTTTTATTCTTAATGGCTTTACGTATAATAGTTAACATTAACGAATTTCATATATTACAGATATAAGCTCCCAAGGAAAGTATTTTCTCTTTGGGGGTCAAAGATAAAAGTTACCTGGTTGAACCGTGTTTATTTTATGTTGCACGCAGTATTGAAAAATCGTTTCTCGAGGAAAAACCTGTTTAAAGTTTAGGGAAGGCATTTATATGTACTATTAGTTCAATGTGTAGAAAAACTACATTTTATTATATATTTTTAATGTTGCTAAACATAAATCTGAAGCTAGATTTTCAAAATTCAACTTGGATAATCCAATTTGGGGGACCAAAATTTATGTTGGAAAGAATTTTGACGAAAATTTGACCAAAAAAAGGTATTTTCGTTACTTACGATTACTTTGCAGTTCCAGGGCCGTAGAGCAACTCTTCCCCTAACTCGAATCGGACCTGGAGAGTAAGATCCTAGTTCTTCTTGGCGAGAAAATCCGATCTGACTGAACTGTATGTGGTGGATGGCTCGATGACTTCTTCGCCTGAAACCACGCGATTTCTGCAATTGCGGATTCGAAACGTTACCCCATCTTGGCAGACTGTTATAAATGGTACAGGGAAATGTGTTATTGATCAGTAAAGTCTTTATTATGTGCATTTGTGCTTATGTGTTTGTTAAACTTACGAAAAAACGCTACGAACTTACTCACCAACCCAATAATTCAATCTGAGGAACTAAGTTTTTGTTTTGTTTTAAATGAGCAGAACGAAGACTGTGATGATTGTGATTGTGGTGCACCTCAAATCTGGTGACAGGGTTCCTTCCAGACCTGTAGCATTTTAATTATAAAATGTGCAACCGTGTTGATACTTGACCAGCGAACACCGGTGGGAGAGTGCTCGCAAGTCGCTGGTGTGTGTGTAGCTGGAACGATACTACCTGCAGCCGGTACCGCTCTTCATATTGTTACGTAAACTTAGTTGTCCGCAAAACCTACCGTATCCGTGAGTCTTCGTGTTCGCGTATCCCCCGGCATCGAGCAGATAGAGGGCCAACACGTGACGGCAATATCTTTGACCTCCTACTAACAGATCCGAACTTTTGTAATTTATTAACGTCGTGGAGAGACGCAGTGATGGGTAAGGTTGTAATAATATCACTGACTATAGGTATTATAAGGAATATTAAAAAAGATACTGGAATATTTTTGTTTAGGAAGAGCGACAGGAGTCAAACTGCAGCATATCCAAGGAGTCATCATTAAATATTCTGTTCTGAGGGCGAAGATACGGAGAATAAACAGGTAAAACTCAAAAGCATTGACAGTATACCTTAGACTGCCCGCCCGGTTGGCCGTGCGGTCTAACGCATGACTTTCCGGGTGGGAAGGAGCGCCAGTCCCCGGCACGAATCGACTCGGCGGATTTGGGTCGAGGTCCGGTGAGCCGGCCGGTCTGTGGATGGTTTTTAGGCGGTTTTCCATCTGCCTCGGCAAATGCGGCCTGGTTCCCCTCAATCCGCCTCAGCTACACTATGTCGGTGACTACTGCGCAAACAAGTTCTCCACGTACGCGTACACCACCATTAGTCTGCCACGAAAACATAGGGGTTACACTCGTCTGGTGTGAGACGTTCCCTGGGAGCGTCCAACGGGGGCCTAACCGCACAATAACCCTGGGTTCGGTGTGGGGCGGCGGAGGGGTGAAGCGGACTGTGGTAGTCGTCGTGGGGTTGTGGACCACTGCGGCTGCGGCGGGGACGGAGCCTCTCCGTCGTTTCTTGGTCCCCGGTTAACATAACACACCTTAGACTAGCAAGTTCCGAGAAAGTTTGTGGGGGATAGGAAAGGTCCACAGTGCTTCAATAATTGCGTTACAGAGTTTCTGCGAAAACAAAGACAGGCTAAACTCTGATTTAAGCAATGTCAAGGCATGGTAGACAAACATAAGGCGAATGGAGCCAAAATGAGCGTAATGAGAGCGATGCGAGAGACAATCAATGAATTTCAAAGTAAAATTTTGCCACCTGACAAAAACTATTAAGAAGCGTAGATCTTCTGTAAAGTCCAGTGATTCCAAAGCAGATATTCAGTCGCCAGGTGGCAAGAGAATGACAGAGAGAAAGCCGAAATACTGAACTCAGTCTTCCAAAATTTTTTCGCCGAGGAATATCATATTATGGTTCTTCCTTTCAGTCATCGCAAGAATGCAGAAATGGCAGATATTGAGAATAGCGGTAGTGGGATATAAAATCAATTAAAACTGCTTAACAGTGGAAAGGCAACTGGACAGAATGAGATACCTATGGGGTTATGCAAGAAATTATGCGACAAAAATTGCTCCACTTCGAGCAGGGTCCCTGGAGCAACGAAGGGTATTTGGCGACTGAAAAAAGCTCAGGACATCCTCGTTTTCAAGAAATGGCGCCTGATGGACGCCCGTAATATAGTACTATACCAATCTGTTGTAGGACGGGCGTTCAATAAGTAAATACGGCAAGAAAGGAAGAATTAATTGTTTGTTGGTGTTACTAACGATCATCCTCCTTTACCTCCTCTGCATTACTGCACATGACGTGTCACTGAGCACATTTGTTCTGTGCATGCAGCACACGTGAGGCGCCTAGTTGTTTCCACTCCACTGTGTGGAATACGAAGGTTCTGTTGTAGTTCACTAACCTGCTGTCTTCAAGTTGATGTCCCCAGCGCAGAAAAAAGCACGCAGGTCGTAGGTTCTGTATCTTGAGGCTGAAGCTGACTTTTAGCGAGGTTCTGTTCTGAAATAATGTATCACTGCTTTGGGATGCCACTCGCGTATTTTAATATAGCCACACGAGAAGACTACATGATCTTAATACAACACCTTGTGATACAGCAGAGTACATGATCAAACACAATGTTTACGAAAATGTACTTTACACTATTTGTGGCACGTGTCTATGCTTCATGACTACCGGAGTGAATCTTTTAATACTGAATAGTGGCAAACACATCCTGCCACAGACAACGTGACTGTACATCTCGACTCCTTAATCCAGAGTGACGAACAGGAACTTCTATAAAAATTGGAAAAACGTCCTACGACAGACAACATGTCTGTTCTTCTCGACTGCCTAATCCAAAGTGACGAACAGCCCGAAACATTTCGCGCGCCATACCAGTAAAAGCGTGACCCGAACGCTTCCGAAGTGCTTCGTCTGCAATTTCGATAGTCTTTTGTTTTTTATTTAAATTGTTTTTAATAATTCTAAAATGACTGATTGACAGTCAGCTGTTGAGAGATATTTATATTAAAAAGTGAAGTCATTCCAACGAGTAGTTTAACTAATAATAATAACTATACTTTAACGTTTTGGCGCCCTTGCTCCGAAGACAGCAGCCAATCACAGAGCAGTAGCATAATGCAGGCGGTCTTTCTCACGGGAATGGTACCGAATCTATCATCTGTCACAGGTACCTCACACCACATTTCGTCATCTATATACTTCTTGCATCTCCACTGCTCTGGGAACAGCTTCTTGGAGCCTAATATGATGGCTGATTAAGCCAGAAATATTACATAATACAACACATTTTGTTTTCAAAGCAGGTTTGTTTATTTAGGAGTCCAATACACAATATTGTTCCCCACTCTTTTGGGTACAGACCCCTTTTTTCAACAGAATTTCCGTTCAGTGCGACGGCCTTACGACATCTCACTGGAAGGCCTCTATGCCTGCATGATACCACTCTACTGGTCGACGTCGGAGCCAGCGGCTTGCTATGTCAATAACCTCAACGTCATTGTCATAATCAGCCTCGCATCGTGCAATCAATTCCACACCAATGGTCCTTCGCTGCTCTTTATGGCCTTGTGTTTGGCGGAGAGGAACCCTGCCGGCACACACCTTTGAGTACCACCTGGCGGACGAGTGTGTCAGCACTACCAACACATATTTCATTTGTGCAACGTGGTATTTGTTTGTGATCCGTCGATCACCTCGAATGAGTCGCAGCTGTGTGAGGCCGGCCGGCGTGTGGAATATCTGACAAGATTTGCACGACCTCGTTGCGCTGATGACAGACGCCTGGCCCAACGACTCACACGTGCGTAGACATTCTGCAAGAGCCTATACTTACCTGCGATGCTCTGGTTTTCCGCCAAAATAAACCCAGTGACAGCTCTCTGTTTGGAACATAATTCGTAAGTGGGCTGCTTCTGTGTTGGCAGCGCGGTGTAGCGCCTTGCATTGGATCTCTGTGGCTGGTTCGACTCGTTGGAAGTTATTCGCCAGTAGTGTTGGGCAAATGGAAGTTAGTCGCCAGTAGTGATGGAAGTATGGTTGGGCATTTGGAGGTGAACAGCCAGCAGTGATGGATGTCAAATTTGAGAAGTTAGCATTGATGGAGGGTAGAGGTCTGAAGTGTTAGCGTAGGCTAACGACCTGGAAGTATCCGATTTGAAAATTAAAAATTATTCATGATTATACCGGTATATCAACAACAGCAAAACGAGGATAATGGAAATGTAGTCGAATTAAGTCGGGTGATGCTGAGGGAATTAGATTAGGCAATGAGACACTTAAAGTAGTCTTTACTAAGTAGTCTTTACTACTTTATGTGCTATTTGGGGAGCAAAATAACTGATGATGGTCGAAGTAGAGAGGATATAAAATGCAGACTGGCATGGCAAGGAAGGCGTTTCTGAAGAAGAGAAATTCGTTAACATCGAGTACAGATTTAAGCGTCAGGAAGTCGTTTCTGAAAGTATTTGTATGGAGTGTAGCAACGTATGGAAGTGAAACATGGACGATAGATAGTTTGGACAAGAAGAGAATAGAAGCTTTCGAAATGTGATGCTACAGCAGAATGCTGAAAATTAGATGGGTAGATCACATAACTAATGAGGAGGTACTGAAAAGAATTGGGGAGAAGATGAGTTTGTGGCACAACTTGACTAGAAGAAGGGATCGGTTGGTAGGACATGTTTTGAGGCATCAAGGGATCACAAATTTAGTATTGGAGGGCAGCGCGGAGGGTAAAAATCGTAGAGGGGGACCAACAGATGAATACACTAAACAGATTCAGAAGGAATGTGTGTGAGATCGCTCTCAAAGTTTTTATATATTTTTAGGTTTCAGATACATTTTTTAAAGGTTTTTGTGATAATATTTACTATGTAAGTGATTTATTAGTGGTTTCTTCATTCACCTCCGCCTTTCTTATGTGTTGATCTTGTAACGTTGTTAGTTTAATTTGCTATGAAAGCGGTACTGATAGCCAATAAAAGCGGGTTAAAAGCTGTGAACTGTCTGGGGAAGTTAACCTTGCATTACTGAGCAACTGTTTCACCAGGTATCCAGTCTAGCTTACCAAATTCCCAACCAGACTAACATTAATTATAATCTTTTAATAGTCGTACGACAACCAGTGATATGTATATAAAAAAAGAGAATTTAAATAAAAAGAAATAAATCAGTTTATGTTTGGAAATTTATTTTAACATTGATCATTGAAATTTCAGCATATTATACTCGATTCATAACTAAGCTGGTGCCGTATTTAGGATTGTGAAAATGTGAGATTGTAATCTTACGGAACACATCAAATAGGGAGCCAAGATTGGGAGACTACATACAACACTGCATTCATAAAATAACACACAAAGAACGTTGAAACATAAGCAAGAGGAAATTAACCACAACCAACCGATTCAATTTTCACCCAAAGAAGTTACGTTCGTAGCGCAATCCTGTCCGTCATGTAATTACCACACACTGGTATACTAAATTCATACTAACTCTCTGTGAAATCTTCCCGAAAAGAATAGCTGAGGGCTACTTTGATGCTTTCACCACATGCTTCACGTGGTCAACTTGGTTTACACAAAGAGTGTAACTCCACAATAATTTTGATAATTAAAATAAATTACATCGAAACGCAATTTACTAAAGAAAAACCTCGAACTGGTTACTATCGTCTTACTATTAACCTGATGGGTCAAACAGTTGTATAAGCACGTGGTACTGGTCTCATAAAGTACACCCCACGTGGGTTGAACATAAAGGAAAGTTGCTATATAAAAAAAATATTGTCAAGACGAGACGTTATAATCACACGAGCATTCGCATTTAAGATTGATGATCTTAGTTACAGTTACTGATCAACACGTGGTTCCACTTTACTCACAAAGTAGTGACAAAGCAACTACCGGAAGATATTCTGAACTTCACACCCGAATTACACTGTGTTGCAAGTTAAGATAACATCAGATATTTTAGAGCTAAACCTGAAATAAAGGTGATTAAATTTTCAGTTAGGCTGAACTTAAGAAATCCATTGTCCTACGGACTTAGCAGACACGCGCTTAGCCGGGGATCTTACCACTTCAGATGCTCGCTGCGGACCGACTGACCTGCGCTCCTACCGAGCGTGCTTCCTAGATACAAACGGAAGTGACCAGAGAGACAGCTTACTATGCCAACATGACAAGGGACAGACAGAAACATGCTAAGAATGGAAACCTCTCTGCTTTTAGAAAGCGTAGCTACCTGTTCCGACGTTGGTCCTACTGTTCTCTAGCAGACAGGCTTGTCTGCTACCCTCAAGCATGCAACTAGAAACACATTTGTTCATTCATCCTCTCACACAGAAGGGAAGGGGGATGACAGTATCTTATCATATACCGTATATAAAAGAAAGCGGATGTAGGTTCCGTATGAGACTGTGTGACATGAATTACATATAAACTGTGTTTTAAAGTGTAGTAGTGTGACAGATCGTTCTTGTTTATGTGTAAAAGTAACACGTTTCACTGCTCAGTCTCCTCCCAGACAGTCAGAAATACCACAGTAAATTTAGAAGAGGAATTTATGCCGTAAATGACAACAGATTTAAGAAATTAACATGAAAGGAATCCAACAGAGACCTTTCATAACCCCAACGCTCCGGGAAAAGACTGTGCAGGGAATTTTCTGGCCATGCTAGGTCATTCCCAAGCAGGCTTCTAACACCCTACATAAACCAAAAATGTAAAGAAAAGGCAAAAGGTCAACAGCTACTTGCTAAAACACAATAATTTCAACACATCTTTAGAATCTACCAATTTCATAGAGAAAAAAACAATCTGTGACACCTATTTAAAAGATAGTGTGGACCTAATTCGGTCAGCAAGTAAAAACAATGGTTCCTGTGTCATTGGTTCTGAGCACTATAGGACTTAACATCTGTGGTCATCAGTCCCCTAGAACTTAGAACTACTTAAACCTAATTAACCTAAGGACATCACACACATCCATGTCTGAGGCAGGATTCGAACCTGCGACCGTAGCAGTCGCGCGGTTCCGGACTGCGCGCCTAGAACCGCTAGACCACCGCGGCCGGCCTGTGTCATTAATATGAAAACAATTTCTGGTTGTTACCATTATGGAGTTCACCAGTATTTGCTCAATGCAAGAGCCAACTGATCACAGGAAAATTTATGACTGTTTATTGACAAGTATAATTTATGAAAATAGCAAAGGTGCCACAGCAATTTAAAAAAACATGAAAATAACATCAGTATTATAAAGGAGAACATTACAATGCACAATCCGCAAAAGCAAAAAAAAATGATAAGAGAAAAAAAAACATGTTTTACAAAGTGGTTATCGCAAAAAATTGTATATCTTATAAAACTAATAATTTTTAGAATTAAAATAACTTTGTGGCACTAATTTAATCACTCTACTATATTTCAGTTAGTTAGCAAACAATGAGCACTGTGTCATTATACTGAAAATACAATTAATTATGTGATTGTTACCCTTATGGTGTTCCTCACTATAAATATGCCCCATGCAAAGGCTAATCGACCACAGTCCAATGAGAATGAATAGCTACCTGACTGATTAACGAAACAATGCCAAAGGAATGAATTTACGAAACAAAATATCACAAATCTAATACATCACACAAAAACAAACATTGATAAATAAAACAGCTCTGAAAGTTCAATAGTCATGTCTAAAAAAAAAAAAACCTATAAATAAAACACCTGCAAAATACAAGAGTCAGTCTAATAAAAAAACACCAATAAATCGAACCCCTGCAAAATACACAAAGTTTCTCTGAAAGAACACACGTATATGCATTGGACTAAGAACCGTATAATCACTGTTCACTGGCACACTCAGTAGTTCCACTGTTCCGAGGCACAATATAAGAGAGGGGGGGGGGGGGTTCGTCGCCGCAGCTGTCAGTAGGGATTTTTGTCTCTGCCCTCTCATGAAGTTTCTCTTGGTGGCCCGTGTCACGTACATCTCGATTTGGTTCCATGTTTGTGTTGTCAAATTCGTGCGGTATCCTCGTTTGACACGCCAGGTTGATATTCCTGGGCAAGGATGACAATGGCTCTTCTTTGTGCCACGCTTAGCGACCAGAGAACATCGAACCATGAATTACTGTCGCTTGACAGTAGGCATCCGTCAGGAAATGTCGATAGGCGTCGTTGACGTCTGCAAGTTTCTCTGGACAGTACCTGTCAAAAGGCTCCACGCCCCTTTATCCCCTGTCTTTTGTCGTTTCACCGCGGCCGTCTCGTCACGGTCACGTGCGTGTGGTGCGTTGCCAGCAGATGGATTTCCGCGCGGTGGACCGCTCACCCATCTGAGGTCATCACCTCCACGAAGCGTCGCACTGGGGCGGCCGCCCATTAGCTCCTGGTGCAAGGGAAAGTGTTTGTCGCGTGCCCTTCTTTTGTTGTCGACCGCGCTCCCGAAGTGGCCCGGTTGACAGCGCGTCCTGCTGGGAAACCCGCCAGTTTACAACTAGCCCTCCTCCTCGATGCTCCCGCTGTCTCGTAAGAGTTTAGCCGGTTCGCTTTCACGTTCTCAACTGCATTCACAGAAATTGTTCATCATATTTATGTGATCACAAAATGTCATACATAATACCACTTAGTATTTTCTTTCACAATTTTTAAGAACAAAAGTGAGACTTAATTTTTTTTAAATGAAAAAGTTAGATGAATCGACAATATAAAAATAAAAGTTAAATGACTTGACAATAGAAAAAATAAAAGTGAAATGACTTGACAGTATAAAAATAAAAATTAAATGAACTGACAATATAATACCTAAATCCACATCACTAATGTGGTTCACTTGCGTTTTAATAAATCAAATGCTACTAATTAATTCACTAAAATGAATAGGATTATGCCTTGTGCAAGTATAGGTCAGGGCAGCATAGGGTTCACATGTTATTTACACACACACACACACATGCACACCTGTTGTCTATACTTCAAACTATAGTATGCGTGCTGTATGAATATTTTAAGATAGGAGAACTCTGAGAAAGGAATGAGTAAGTTTGGAATCTTGAAAACAGGATGCGATAATACGATTGTTTAACCAATGGCTTCCCAATATACGCTAATATGTTAATATTAATGATATATGTCTTTTTTGTTCTTTATAGCTGAGTACATAAAGGGCTGTCTGTGGATTTCGTAAGTAGATTGATTCCCTTCAAGGTGAAAGATGAATTGTGGTTTGTGTAATTTTCGTGGCCCTGAAATATTATTGTGGAAGTCAAATACGAGCAGTTTTTCAGCAAATGGAGAATGGAACAGAAATATGGATCCTTTTTGTAGTGTTGACTGATGTTGAAATGGCTCTGAGCACTATGGGACTTAACATCTATGGTCATCAGTCCCCTAGAACTTAGAACTACTTAAACCTAACTAACCTAAGGACAGCACACAACACCCAGCCATCACGAGGCAGAGAAAATCCCTGACCCCGCCGGGAATCGAACCCGGGAACCCGTGCGTGGGAAGCGAGAACGCTACCGCACGACCACGAGATGCGGGCGACTGATGTTGAGCCAGAGCCTGAAAAATTATTCTGCGTTACTACTTGTCCTAGAAAAGCGACGTTTATGTGTTTTGCTGATGCTGTGAGCATTACAGCTTACTGTTTTCGCTGGTGCGGGATGCACTGCAGCCTATATAATTTGTACTGAGGAAATTTCCATCTTGAAGGTATAGTAGCACTGAAAGCAGAAAATCGGAAACAAGGCTACTAACAGCTGGGGACTTGGGTTTGCCAGACCCATAATACCCACAGATCGGATATTCCCCTGAGTTTTGCATTAATTCAACACAGATCTTGCTTCCCTCAGGAGCGACTCTTTTCAATTTACACAAAAAACCATAAACATGTATTACTCAAAATTCTACTTCAATCCACTACTAGTTAAGCCAACAAGCTACTTCAATGCTACTTCAACACCGTGTTTATACCACTACAACATTGTTCTAATTCGTCCTCTTCTTAACGCTCGCGGCATACGTCTTGTCACATGATAAACATAGAGAAACGTTCCTTAAACATACATAGTAGAAAGAACAATGGTTATTTGCAAATCAAAACATTTATACCAGTTCACACACCTGATAAGAGACTCGCAATTATACATTAATCATACTCATATGTTTATACATAAAACAGTAAGACAATTTCATCTAAAATTACATTATCACAAGAATTAATCACGCAGATGACTCTGAGAAGGGTAAAAAAAAATTTTTATCCTACAGGTTAGATTACATTTTCTTACCCATTTCGTTCCTTCTTTAAGTTACCTTTCGCTTCCAAATCAGTTATTTCGCCTGTGGTGGTTATTCTGGATTCATTTCTCATGAATGGCAAAATTGTGGTCTCCTCTATTCTGTAAAACAGTTTAATCTTAACATATTGAACTTACAACAGACACAAAAGATCCGAATCCTCCTGTAGTTTAAATGACAAATGTTTTGCTTCATCCTTATTACCTTAAACCAAGCGTTCCTTCGGTCCCATGATCAAAATTATTTAATCTTCCTCTACCTTCAAGATGGAAATTTCCTCAGTACAAATCATATAGGCTGCAGTGCATCCCGCACCAGCGAAAACAGTAAGCTGTAATGCTCACAGCATCAGCAAAACACATAAACGTCGCTTTTCTAGGACAAGTAGTAACGCAGAATAATTTTTCAGGCTCTGGCTCAACATCAGTCAAGACTACAAAAAGGATCCATATTTCTGTTCCATTCTCCATTTGCTGAAAAACTGCTCGTATTTGACTTCCACAATAATATTTCAGGGCCACGAAAATTACACAAACCACAATTCATCTTTCACCTTGAAGGGAATCAGTCTACTTACGAAATCCACAGACAGCCCTTTATGTACTCAGCTATAAAGAACAAAAAAGACATATATCATTAATATTAACATATTAGCGTATATTGGGAAGCCATTGGTTAAACAATCGTATTATCGCATCCTGTTTTCAAGATTCCAAACTTACTCATTCCTTTCTCAGAGTTCTCCTATCCTAAAATATTCATACAGCACGCATACTATAGTAAGAGATCCTCATTTATACTGACAGATATAGAATAGTAATAGATAGATAGTAGCACTGAAAGCAGAAAATCGGAAACAAGGCTACTAACAGCTGGGGACCTGGGTTTGCCAGACCCATAATACCCACAGATCGGATATTCCCCTGAGTTTTGCATTAATTCAACACAGATCTTGCTTCCCTCAGGAGCGACTCTTTTCAATTTACACAAAAAACCATAAACAGCATTTCACTCGCTCACAAAGAAACCTTTTATCTTCACATTTGAACTAACCTAAATCCTAATTGCACAAGGAAAGAAAAAAACTACAAACATCACTTCAATCACTCACATAGAAACATCTTTATCACTATTTTTACCAACATATTATTCAAAATGCATTTATCACAAATGTAAACTAATCAATTGTTTCTCTTCACCGTCCTCTCTACTCCTCACTGTCCTTTCTACTCAATGTATGGTTTTACGTTTGACACAGGGTGTAGCCCTTTTGATTTCTTCGATCGAAGAGATTCCACTTCTATGGCGTTTTCATGGGGAATCTTCCTTATCCGATATGGGCCGTTAAAGAGATTAAAAAATTTCTTGCAGACACCTGACCGTTTGTTAGACAGCTTGTGTGATCTGATAAGAACTTTTTGTCCTACATGAAACACTGTTTTTCTCACGTTTTTCTTATACGCCTTGACTCTGGCTTCTGCTGCTCGCTTGATGTTGCGTAAAGCTAACTCAACAATTGCGTTCCGGCGTAGTCTCGGCTCTAGTGGCCAAGGCACCACCTCTTTGATTTTGCTCGGGGGCTCCTTGTTTTTTAGCACAGTGATTGGCGGAAGCTTTGTTGACGTATTAGGCAACTCATTAATTATGTTCTGAAATCCTTTGAGGTGTTTGTCCCACGATCGGTGATCACGACTGTAGTATAACCTACATAATTTTCCTAATTCACGCATAATACGCTCACTGGGGTTCGAGCTGGGGTGAAATAGAGATATATATAAAGGTTTAATTCTTCTCCTTCTAAGCATCCGCTGCCAGTATTGCGATCTAAATTGTGGTCCATTATCCGAGATAACCCTTTTCACGCTCCCAACTTCATGCAGAAACTGCTTTGCAAATGCAGTTGCCACTGCCCTTTCTGTGGCTCGCTTCAACGGAGTCAGACACACAAACTTGGAGGTTAGCTCCACCGCTACGAAAACATATGCAAAACCTGCTTTAGATGGTATTAGTGGCCCAAATAGATCCACGGCCGCGAGGTCACAAAGTTTGCTTGGTATTACCGGGTGCAATGATGCAGCATACGTCACTGTGGCCGCCTTTGCTCGCTGACAAGGTCCGCACACACTAAGTACACAACGAATACGCCGTAGCATGTTATTAAAATAGCATGTCTCTTTCAGTTTTTCACAACATTTCTGTGCTCCGAAGTGACCATAACTCAAATGTATGTACCATATAATTTTGTTTACGAGTTCCTCCGGAATCACCAACACCCATCTGGAGTCATCCGGGGCTCGTTTCTTGAATAGTATTCTATTGCGCACTAAGTAGTACTGGCGTATTCCTACATTCTCCTTGTCCTCCCACTTCTTCTTTATATCTTTCAATACTGCGTCCTTATCCTGTTCGTCCGCTATACTCCCTAAAGAGGTGGTAACAAAATTCTCGAAAGTTACATTCTGTAAGTATAGGATGCTAAAATTATTTTCACCGAGTTCCCCTTCTTCTGTGTGAACCAAACCTATAGGAATGCGCGATAAAGCGTCAGCAATTACATTTTTCTGTCCAGGAATGTATTCTACAGTGAAATTACATTCCTGTAGGTATAGTGCCCAGCGTCCCAGTCTCCCATGCGTGATTTTTGTGCTCATCAGAAATTGGAGTGCACGATGGTCAGTGTACACCCTGGTGGTCCTCCCAAATAAGAAATACCTAAATTTTGAGAATGCCCAAACTATCGCGAGTGCTTCGAGTTCAGTCATGGAATAATTTTTTTCACATCGAGAGAGCACCCTGCTCCCAAACGAGATTGTTTTCCAAGTTGTAATATCATCATTTCCTTCCGTTTGAAACAGTACCGCACCTAATCCTGACAAGGAACTGTCCGTCATTAAACAGAATTCTTGTGTCAGGTCGGGATGCACGAGGATGGGAGCCTCTACCAATGCCTTTTTCAATTTATAAAATTCATCCTGTGCCTCTTGATCCCAGACCCACAAAGCGTTCTTCCCTGTTAGTCCACATAGACGAGGTGTACCAAGTACACTAAAATTTATAAATCGCTTATAAAAATTACACAGGCCTAAGAATGCTCGCAACTGTTTTTTATTTGTCGGCATTGCACACTCCGCTATCGCCGCAATTTTCTCCGGGTCAGGTCGTATTCCATTTGCTGAGACAATATGGCCTAAGAATTTTATGTTCTCTCGTCCGAACTGTGACTTATCTAAGTTGACTGTTACACCTGCATTCTCAAAAACATCCAGTAGTCTGTTCAGAACGTCATTGTGGTCCTCCCACGACTTTTTCGCAATTAATATGTCATCCACGTAAATTGTCACTCGCTGTTTCAAATCATCAGGTAAAATGCTATTTAATCCCTTTATAAAAGCAGCTGATGAGACGTTTAGTCCGAACGGGAGATGTCGGAATTGGAAACAATTTCCGTAACACAGGAACGCTGTATATAATCTGCAAGATGGGTGTAGCACGATTTGGCAAAAACTCGAACGGAGGTCGACAAATGACAGTACCTTTACCCCGTGGAAACGTTGTAAGAGTTCCTCAAGGCTCTCAGGCCTGTCCGTTTCCGACATAATAATTGTGTTTATCTGTCTCGAGTCTAGCACCAAACGAACTGAGTTGTCGCGTTTTGGTACAACACGCAAGGGTGAGTTGTACGAACTTACTGCCCGCTCAATTATTCCTTGTTCTACCATCTTGTTTATTTCCTTCTCCACCTGGGCTTTATACGCCACGGGAATAGGGTATGGTCTAACAGAAAACTTCTGATGGTCACGTACTCTGAATTGGTAAGTAAAACCCTTAATCGCCCCCGGAGTCTCAGAAAATACCCGTTCATGATTCCTAAGTAGCCAATACAATTTCTCCTTTTCCCTGTCCATGGTTCTGACACCCGCGATGCTCCTTCTCAGTGCATCAGCAAAAACATCTTTCCCCTGCTCACCAGACGTAGAGCACGACTCACTTACATATTTCACGAGTAACTCCAGTCTGGGTTGCGACTCGGTTTGAGCTTGAAATTTTAGGCAACTAATTTCTGACTCGGCACGTAATATGCATTCATCAAATACTAAATTAATTGGCTGATCCCGAACTTGAACTGTCATTACTCCTCCACCCATGTCAATTACTGCATGGTGGGCATTCATGAAGTCACTTCCTAAAATCATTGCCACATTCAGCACTGAGAGCACAAAGAAGTTGTACTCAAACTCTCTTCCCTGGTAGGTAAAATTAAGCCGAGTCTGCCCTCGGATTTCTACGCTCTTACCGTAGATTGCGCCCTTCACCTTTATTCCTCGCACTTGAAAAACGGGCCAAGTCCCAGTCCCTTCGCATTTTGGAAATGCTGCCTCGCTCACTGTCGAGAAAGGGCTTCCAGTGTCAATGACACACTTAAAACATATTTCGTTTACTGCAACTGTCACGACTGGATTTATGCCGGAAATTTTAGCACTCGTAGTTTCTTGCAACAAATCCTCTCTAATATCTTCCCTCTCTATATACCGTATGCACTCCTTTGCCATGTCGCTCATTTGTTCCGATTGGGCGCCTTCTGCGCTGATCGTTTGTCATTGCCGGTTTTGTTCATTTCCATTTGCTGGATTATGTCTAGGGTTAGCCGGCCGAATTTCAACATCATGAGGTGCTCCGCCTACAGTCCTATTCCCACCGTGTTCACCGTAGTATCGATTCTGGTTGCCGTAACTGTTGCGTTCACGATCCTGTCCACGTCCTCGATCATTTCCGTTGTTCCACCTGTGTTCGCGACTGTTACCCCAGTTTCTATACGACCTGTCCCGATTATTGTTCCGTTTGCGTCGCGACGGCCAGTCACGCCGTTGATTAGTACGACGGCCACGACTGCGATCGCGCTGCTGTGCCCCGTAATAACTTTGTGCCTGATTAGGCGGGCATTCTGCTGTATTATATTCCAACTCTTGGAGAAGTGTCGTAAACGTTTCCACGTCCTCTTTGCATCGTCCCGCAACAATGACGTGGCGCAAGTGCATTGGTAATTTGGTGATGCATATCCTAATTAGTTCCGCAGGTCCGTATGGATCGTATAGAAATTGATTCGCCTGCAGCATGTGGTCGAATAGGCGTGCTGGGCTGCCGAAACCAGACTGGTTCAAATTAGGCAGCATAATTATGCCATGGTTGACCCTATCTTGTGCCGCTTCCGACCAATAGGCGGAGAGAAAGGCTTGTCGAAACTCCCGAGTGGAGTTGCAGTGACGCGCTGCCGACCTCATGCGAATCGCCGGTTCGCCTTCCAAATAGCCACACATATATTCTATCTTATGTGAACTTGCCCAGTCGGGGGGAAGACAGAACTCAAATTGCTCGAGCCATGCTCGTGGATGTATTCCTTTTTGCGAATTTCGAATTATCTCAAACTTTCTCACCGTAGGGAAATGTTTGAAATCAAATCCCCGCATTTCCTCCCGGCGAGGCTCTTGAATGTTTCTATTTTTCTCTTGTCTGCCCCTCAAAATACATTCTTCCCTGTCGTCAAAATCTCCCTCGTGGCCGGAGTCCCTCTCTGCACTGTTCGTACTGCTATTTTTAGTGCTATTGGCGAGTTCGGAATCACACGTCATGCGGTTTTCCAGATGTGCCACGCATTCTTGTAATTCGCCTGTTACGGCTTTGTGCCGCCTGTTCACTTCTAACTGTCCCTTCTGAAATCTAAGAAGCGAACGCACTTCTTCGGTCTCTGCGGCCGCTACCGGTGTAGTATTGTTCTCGCTTTCCGTCACCTTCATCGTGCCTACGGTGTCCGCTAATGCCGCAATCTTATCATGTATTTGTCTGTTGTCCTCCGCCCCAGTCTGCTTCAATTGTTCTACTTGCTGTTCGAGTGCGTGAATCGCTCGACCGTTGTCCGCTACTGTGTTGCTGATGGACGCGGGACAATGCGTTTCCGCCTCCTGGACCCTGGAAAGTACCTGCTGGTGTTCGCTTTGGCATTCTTCTCTCAGCACTTGGAAATTCCTAAGTAGCTGTTCTTCGCACTCTTTCGATTCCGCATCGCGACTCCGCTTGCCCTGTTCTAAGGCTTGCAGACGATCATCGATTTGTTCAAATGTACGGCCTAATTCTTTCATAATATCACTTTTTATTTCACTTGCCAGATTTTAATTCTTTGTGACATATCATCGGACACTCTCTGCATCGACTTGTCGACTTTATTTGTCTGCTGGATAAGTTTTTCGTCTATTTGTTCGCCTAGCTCGCGGATCGATTTTTCAGATTTCTGCGTCATTTGTTCCCCTAGCTCGCGGATCGATTTTTCAGATTTCTCTGTGTTTTCTTTATTTTGTTGCAGTAAGGCTTTCATGAGTTCTGCCAAATCAATTTGGTTAGTTGGAGACAAATTAATTTCTGGCTCTGCTGTGAGCCCATTCGTCCTGTTTTGCATTTCGTCTGAAGTATTCCCCATTGCATTTTCGGAACCGCCCGACGCGTTAATATTGGAAATCAAATTATCCCCTTGGTCCATGTTGCTTAAGTTGTTGGACCGCCTACTTTTAGCTTGGTTACGTGTCTGCATTGGTTCAATTTATACCCGGTACGCAACACACTAATCACAATAAATCCCCCAAAAAATTTCGACAGTTACATGAAAGGTACCCAGCCTAGTACGCACTTTTTCACACGCAAAACAAATTTTTATCTTTAATCGAAACAGTGCAATTTACAAGCGAGAAAAAAACACACACACATATAAAACACACAAATATAGAAAACAAAACAAGAAGACAAACAACACAACGCCGCTCAACAACGCAGTGAATCTTTTGAAAGTCTCCTCAGAAACAACGCAGAAGTTGTTTGAGCGCTGTAGGGAAAAAAAATTAAGATTATACAACGCTTGCAATCTAACGTTTCAGAGATTCCAGAATCTAGCGGGATCACAGAACAGGGTCGCCATGTGTAATGTTGTTACTTTAATTTGCTATGAAAGCGGTACTGATAGCCAATAAAAGCGGGTTAAAAGCTGTGAGCTGTCTGGGGAACTTAACCTTGCATTACTGAACAACTGTTTCACCAGGTATCCAGTCTAGCTTACCAAATTCCCAACCAGACTAACATTAATTATAATCTTTTAATAGTTGTACGACAACCAGTGATATGTATATAAAAAAAGAGAATTTAAATAAAAAGAAATAAATCAGTTTATGTTTGGAAATTTATTTTAACATTGATCATTGAAATTTCAGCATATTATACTCGATTCATAACTAAGCTGGTGCCGTATTTAGGATTGTGAAAATGTGAGATTGTAATCTTACGGAACACATCAAATAGGGAGCCAAGATTGGGAGACTACATACAACACTGCATTCATAAAATAACACACAAAGAACGTTGAAACATAAGCAAGAGGAAATTAACCACAACCAACCGATTCAATTTTCACCCAAAGAAGTTACGTTCGTAGCGCAATCCTGTCTGTCATGTAATTACCACACACTGGTATACTAAATTCATACTAACTCTCTGTGAAATCTTCCCGAAAAGAATAGCTGAGGGCTACTTTGATGCTTTCACCACATGCTTCACGTGGTCAACTTGGTTTACACAAAGAGTGTAACTTCACAATAATTTTGATAATTAAAATAAATTACATCGAAACGCAATTTACTAAAGAAAAACCTCGAACTGGTTACTATCGTCTTACTATTAACCTGATGGGTCAAACAGTTGTATAAGCACGTGGTACTGGTCTCATAAAGTACACCCCACGTGGGTTGAACATAAAGGAAAGTTGCTATATAAAAAAAATATTGTCAAGACGAGACGTTATAATCACACGAGCATTCGCATTTAAGATTGATGATCTTAGTTACAGTTACTGATCAACACGTGGTTCCACTTTACTCACAAAGTAGTGACAAAGCAACTACCGGAAGATATTCTGAACTTCACACCCGAATTACACTGTGTTGCAAGTTAAGATAACATCAGATATTTTAGAGCTAAACCTGAAATAAAGGTGATTAAATTTTCAGTTAGGCTGAACTTAAGAAATCCATTGTCCTACGGACTTAGCAGACACGCGCTTAGCCGGAGATCTTACCACTTCAGACGCTCGCTGCGGACCGACTGACCTGCGCTCCTACCGAGCGTGCTTCCTAGATACAAACGGAAGTGACCAGAGAGACAGCTTACTATGCCAACATGACAAGGGACAGACAGAAACATGCTAAGAATGGAAACCTCTCTGCTTTTAGAAAGCGTAGCTACCTGTTCCGACGTTGGTCCTACTGTTCTCTAGCAGACAGGCTTGTCTGCTACCCTCAAGCATGCAACTAGAAACACATTTGTTCATTCATCCTCTCACACAGAAGGGAAGGGGGATGACAGTATCTTATCATATACCGTATATAAAAGAAAGCGGATGTAGGTTCCGTATGAGACTGTGTGACATGAATTACATATAAACTGTGTTTTAAAGTGTAGTAGTGTGACAGATCGTTCTTGTTTATGTGTAAAAGTAACACGTTTCACTGCTCATTCTCCTCCCAGACAGTCAGAAATACCACAGTAAATTTAGAAGAGGAATTTATGCCGTAAATGACAACAGATTTAAGAAATTAACATGAAAGGAATCCAACAGAGACCTTTCAACCTGAGATTTGTGAGTGTTTCGTATCGAGCAACTTAACCTCTGACCTGTGTTTACATTCCGCGCTGACCTGTTGACGCTGTAGCGGCGCATCGAAAGCTAAGTACTAATTAGTTGTTTGTGTATAGTGGTAGATTTTGGAACTTTAGTAGTCTTCAACCGGTTTTGGGTGGTGTCTTCTGGTGAAATAATTTCAGAAGAAATTTTTGGGAACTGTTTTCAGTTTCGTTACTTTGTCATTAGACGGTTGATTTTCTTTATGTGTTAGTCTTTTGTTATATTCTCATTTGCTGTTGATTAATACTGTTAATAATAGTAGTTACTTCCCTTGTAGAGTAAGTTTGTGATTATTGTAGTCAGTTTTTTAACATCTTCTTATTGTACTAGCGGAACTTAGATAAAGGAGTTTTCTTGTTTCAATAACTGTAAAATTTTACCATGAGTGAGAAGTGTGGGCTTTGCCGTAGGTTCGTGAGTAGTGGATTGCTGTTTGAGACTTTTTCGAAGTATTTTCAGTGGGGGGAATGCAGTGGGGAAGCCAGTGGGCATTTTGGGAGATCCTCTCCTGGAACTGTAGGTTATGTAGCAAGAGAAAGTTGATAAAGGAGCAGGAGCGTAAGATATGTGCCCTTCAGGTGCAGTTGAAAAACGCACAGGAGGAGCTAGATAGAATGAGGAGGGAGAAGAGGGTTGGGGAATTGGAGCTGGCTGTTGGCAAGAGATCTGCGAGGAGAAGGAGATTTTCAGACAGTTTTACTACTGGTGTTTGCAATAGATATGACCAACTGTCAGAGTCTAGTGGAGAGGAATCTCTAGTATAGATGCAGGAAGTATGCAGCAGACCTCAGCAGTTACGGTGGCTAGGACAGTTGCAAACTCTAAGAGAAAGAAGAAGGTTCTGCTGTTAGGTAGTTTTCATGGTAGAGGTGTAGGCCAGCGTTGCAGGAAGTGTTGGGGAGTGAGTACCAGGTCACCAGCATTGTGAAGCCTAATGCAGGATTGAGCGTGACTGTTAACATAGGGGGGTTATGTAGGGATTTTACTAAAGAGGATCAGGTAGTGATTGTGTGTGGGGCTGGTAATAGTATTGATAGGGATGGGGAGTATGACATAGATGGTGACCTGGAAAAGATAGCCACTCAGACTGGCAACACGAATGTGCATTTCGTGGAACTGTTTCAGCGTTACGATCGGCCTCATCTTAATACAGCCGTCAAGCGTAATAACATGAGACTTGGGGGTGCGCTGATGACAGAAGGCATGAGTCACATTTCAGTGGTTTCGGTAGAGTCTATCAGGAGGACGGGTTTCACTAGACACGGCCTGCACCTCAACAGGTATGGAAAGGGGAGGTTGGCAAAGCTTATAGGTGACAGCATAGGTGGGGGTGGTGGCATCACTCATGGGAAAATTCCTGTACTAGTGGGTGTTATAGCTGCACCTTTTTTAGATTGAAGTCAGCTGATAGGTATTCCTGCTTAAGGGAAGTCTCTCTAGCAAAGGAACCACTTTCGACAACGCTTAGGTATCCGAGTAATGAGGGAATTAGTATATTTCATCCAAATATACAAGGTATTAGAGATAAAGTTAGTGAACTGCTTATAGATGTTGACTCTGAAATTATTGGTATATCTGAAAACTTCTTAAATAAGGAGATAATTCAGAGGCTTCCTTTACCAGGATACAGGTTGGCTGGCAGTTTTTCTAGGAGCTCTTTGCGGTGTGGGAGAGGAGCCATGTATGTGAAAAACGGTATCCCATTTGAGTCAACTGATGTTTCAAAGTACTGCACTGAAAAGGTGTTTGAATGTTGTGCAGGTGTGGTTAAATTTAGTGGAGTTAAACTTCTAACTGTTGTTATTTATAGATCCCCAGACTCCGATTTCACAAAATTTTTGCTAAAGTTAGAGGAGGTTCTTGGTTCACTTTATAGGAAATACAAAAAGTTAGTTATATTTGGTGACTTCAATATTAATTGTATAAGTGATTGTGCAAGGAAAAGGATGCTGGTAGACCTCCTTAATTCATATAATCTTATGCAAACCGTATTCTTTTCAACGAGAGTACAAGGGAACAGTAGAACAACCATAGACAACATTTTTGTTCATTCCTCATTACTAGAAGGGGATTCTGTTAGCAAAAAAAGTGAATGGCGTTTCAGATCATGATGCACAAGTTTTAACTCTAAAAGATTTTCGTGCTGCAACACATGTTAAATATAGTTATCAACTTTTTAGGAAAGCTGATCCAGTTGCTGTAGAGACCTTTGTAAACCTTATCAAGAAACAAGAGTGGCAAGATGTTTATAGTGCTGGTACAGTAGACGATAAATATAATGCTTTCCTCAAGACTTGTCTCGTGCTCTTTGAAAGTTGCTTTCCGTTAGAACGTTCAAAACAGGGTACTAGCACAAACAGGCAGTCTGGGTGGCCGACTAGAGGCATAAGAATATCCTTTAGAACAAAGTGGCAATTATATCAAATCGTTAGAAACAGTCAAAATCTAAATGCAGAAGCCCATTACAAACAGTATTGTAAGGTGCTTAAAAAAGTTATTAGGAAGGCAAAAAGTATGTGGTATGCAGATACAATAGCTAAGTCTCAGGATAAAATTAAAACCATATGGTCAGTCGTAAAGGAAGTGGCTGGTCTGCAGAGACAAGTCGAGGATATAGAATCAGTACGTAGTGGGAATGTCCGTGTTACTGATAAGTCGCATATATGTACAGTATTTAATAATTACTTTCTGAATATAGCAGGTGAACTAAATAGAAACCTAGTCCCAACAGGTAATCATATAGCGCTCGTAGAAAAAAGTGTTCCGAGATTGTTACTTGAAATTATTCTCGATGATACTGACAAGAGGGAGATTGAGTTAGTAATTAAATCACTAAAGACCAAGATCTCTCATGGATATGACGGGGTATCTAGCAGAATACTGAAGTATTGTTCTATGTATGTTAGCCCAGTACTTAGCCATATCTGTAACTTTTTCTTTAGGAGTGGTCGGTTTCCTGACCGATTAAAGTACTCGGTAGTGAAGCCACTTTATAAAAAGGGAGACAGGGATAATGTTGACAATTATAGACTTATTTCTATGTCATCGGTGTTTGCTAACGTTATCGAGAAGGTTGTATATACAAGGTTACTGGAGCATTTAAATTCACACAATTTGCTGTCAAATGTACAGTTTGGTTTTAGAAATGGTTTAACAACTGAAAATGCTATATTCTTTTTTCTCTGTGAGGTTTTGGAATGATTAAATAAAAGATTGCGAACGCTAGGTGTTTTCTTTGATTTAACGAAGGCTTTTGACTGTGTTGACCACAAAATATTACTGCAGAAGTTGGACCATTATGGAGTAAGGGGAGTAGCTTACAATTGGTTCGCCTCTTACTTTAAGAACAGAAAGCAGAAGGTAATTCTCCGAAATATTGAGAGTGGTAGTGATGTTCAGTCCCAATGGGGTACTGTTAAGTAGGGCCGCTGCAGTTTCTTATTTATATAAAAGATATGCCTTCTAGTATTACAGGTGATTCAAAAATATTTCTGTTTGCTGATGACACCAGCTTGGTAGTGAAGGATCTTGTGTGTAATATTGAAACATTATCAAATAATGTAGTTCATGAAATAAGTTCGTGGCTTGTGGAAAATAATTTGATGCTAAATCACAGTAAGACTCAGTTTTTACAGTTTCTAACTCACAATTCAACAAGAACTGATATTTTGATCAGACACAATGGGCATATTATAAGCGAGACGGAACAGTTCAAGTTCGCAGGCGTTCGGATAGACAGTAAGCTGTTGTGGAAAGCCCATGTTCAGGATCTTGTTCAGAAACTAAATGCTGCTTTATTTACCATTAGAACAATATCTGAAATAAGTGACAGTTCAACACGAAAAGTAGTCTACTTCGCATATTTTCATACGCTTATGTCATATGGTATTATTTTTTGGCGTAATTCTTCTGATTCAAAAAGGGTATTTTTGGCTCAAAAACTGGCTGTTCGAGCTATATGTGGTGTAAGTTCGAGAACCTCTTGTTGACCCCTATTCAATAGTCTGGGAATTCTGACATTGCCCTCACAGTATATACTTTCTATAATATCGTTTGTTGTTAGCAATATTAGCTTATTCCCAAGAGTTAGCAGCTTTCACTCAGTTAATACTAGGCAGAAATCAAATCTGCATGTGGAATGCACTTCCTTGACTCTTGTGCAGAAAGGAGTGCACTATTCAGCTGCATCCATTTTCAATAAGCTACCACAAGAACTCAAAAATCTTAGCAGTAGCCCAAACGCTTTTAAGTCCAAACTGAAGAGTTTCTTCATGGCTCACTACTTCTATTCTGTCGAGGAGCTCCTGGAAGAGCTGAAAAATTAAGCAAATTCCAGTGTTACATTGTTGATTTTCTTTATTCAAAATGGTTCAAATGGCTCTGAGCACTATGGGACTCAACTGCTGAGGTCATTAGTCCCCTAGAACTTAGAACTAGTTAAACCTAACTAACCTAAGGACATCACAAACATCCATGCCGGAGGCAGGATTCGAACCTGCGACCGTAGCGGTCTTGCGGTTCCAGACTGCAGCGCCTTTAACCGCACGGCCACTTCGGCCGGCTTTCTTTATTTAAACTTACGAATTGTCGCCTGAATACGTTTCTTGTATTTCGTTTTATCTGTTTCTACTATCCTGTTATAATTTCATGTATTGACTCGTTCCATGACCATGGAGACTTCTCCTTAATTTGGTCTCACGGAACAATAAATAAATAAATAAGGATGTAGGTTGCAGTAGGTACTGGGAGATGAAGAAGCTTGCACAGGATAGAGTAGCATGGAGAGCTGCATCAAACCAGTCTCAGGACTGAAGACCACAACAACAACATATCTTTGTACTGAATGTCAATGACGATTTAGATTCGTGTCTGAACTGGATGTCAGATTATTAAGGTAAAAAATATATTATTTGATTTGCACCAAATTCTTTCCTTTGCTAACCACGTGCCTATTAGTAGTTAGTGGCCTCAGTAGTTAGAATGTTTTATTTAGCTGGCAGTATTGACGCTCGCTGTATTGCAGTAGTTCGCGTAATGATTTTTGTGAGGTAAGTGCTTAATGGAATGTATAGGTTATTGTTAAGATTTTTTAATCAGGGCCATTCTTTTGAATTTATTATTTGAAGTCAAATGGTTCAAATGGCTCTGAGCACTATGGGACTCAACTGCTGAGGTCATAAGTCCCCTAGAACTTAGAACTACTTAAACCTAACTAACCTAAGGACATCACACACATCCATGCCCGATGCAGCATTCGAACCTGCGACCGTAGCGGTCGCGCGGTTCCAGACTGTAGCGCCTAGATCCGCTTGGCCACTCCGGCCGGCAATTTGAAGTCAAGCTGTAATTTTTTTGAGTAGTATAATTGCGTTACGCTAGAGTATAGTGGGTCAGTGTTGACATGATAAAAAAAAGTAAAGAGAAAGTAGGCTCACTACGTTCAGCTTTACTTAGTTGTTTCAGAATCAAATAACGTAGAAGTTTCATCTTCTCAGTCATTCAGTAATTTAAGTACAGAGACACACATTTAAGAAAAGAAATTTCGACCTCCGTTACGGACGCCATTTGAAGTCTACGTATAGCGCCGCCACCTTTAGAAAGATCAAAAAACTATAGGGGTTGAATCGAAGCGAGAATATTCCGAAATGTCCCAAAACAGATTCCGCATCTTTTCAACCGAAACTGGCCGAGAAAAAGAAATGTGTTGCATTACTTATTGCACGCCTCTCGTAATACACTACTGGCAATTAAAATTGCTACACCAAGAAGAATTGCAGATGATAAACGGGTATTCATTGGACAAATATACTAGAACTGCATTTGATTACCTTTTCACGCAATTTGGTTGCATAGATCCTGACAAATCAGTACACAGAAGAACCACCTCTACCCGTAATAACGGCCTTGATACGCCTGGGCATTGAGTCAAACAGAGCTTGGATGGCGTGTACAGGTACAGCTGCCCATGCAGCTTCAACACGACACCACAGTTCATCAAGAGTAGTGACTGGCGTGTTGTGACGAGCCAGTTGCTCGGCCACCATTGACCAGACGTTTTCAATTGGTCAGAGACCTGGAGAAAGTGCTGGTCAGGGCAGCAGTCGAACATTATCCAGAAAGGCCGGTACAGGACCTGCAACATGCGGTCGTGCTTTATCCTGCTGAAATGTAGGGTTTCGCGGGGATAGAATGAAGGGTAGAGCCACGGGTCGTAACACATCTGAAATGTAACGTCCAGTGTTCAAAGTGCCGTCAATGCGAACAAGAGGTGACGGAGACGTGTAACCAATGGCACCCCATACCATCACGCCGGGTGATACGCCAGTATGGCGATGACGAATACACGCTTCCAGTATGCATTCACCGCGATGTCGCCAAACACGGATGCGACCATCATGATGCTGTAAACAGAACCTGGATTCATCCGGAAAAAAATGACGTTTTGCCATTCGCGCACCCAGGTTCGTCGTTGAGTACACCATCGCAAACGCTCCTGTCTGTGATGCAGCGTTAAGGGTAACCGCAGCCACAGTCTGCGAGCTGATGGTCCATGCTCCCGCAAACGTCGTCGAACTGTTCGTGCAGATGGTTGTTGTCTTGCAAACGTCCCTATCTGTTGACTCAGGGATCGAGACGTGGCTGCACGATCCGTTACAGCCATGCGAATAAGATGACTGTCATCTCGACTGCTAGTGATACGAGGCCGTTGGGATCCAGCACGGCGTTCCGTATTACCCTCCTGAACCCACCGATTCCATATTCTGCTAACAGTCATTGGATCTCGACCAACGCGAGCAGCAATGTCGCGCTACGATAAACCGCAATTGCGATAGACTACAATCCGTCCTTTATCAAAGTCGGAAACGTGATGGTACGCATTTTTCCTCCTTACACGAGGCATCACAACAACGTTTCACCAGGCAACGCCGGTCAACTGCTGTTTGTATATGAGAAATCGATTGGAAATTTTCCTCGTGTCTGCACGTTGTAGGTGTCGCCACCGACGTCAACCTTGTGTGAATGCTCTGAAAAGCTAATCATTTGCATATCACAGCATCTTCTTCCTGTCGGTTAAATTTCGCGTCTGTAGCACGTCATCTTCGTGGTGTAGCAATTTTAATGGCCAGTAGTGTAGCATTGAAAATTTTTTGTTGGGAGGCTTTGTTTCTTTATGCTTTTATGTGAAGAATAACCCAACAAGTTTCCTTTATGCAATAGAAAATGTCACCAGCTTCATACATTGACCTCACTGTTGGCACAATGACTTAGTGAGGTTGCATTCCGACATGGGTTTATTCTCCGTGAGAAGACTATTGTACCGTTTCATGTTGATTCGGAAGCCAAGCTATTCTCGCCTAATGGACGCACTGCGTTGATTCCCAGCTGGAACCTAAGCCACCAGCTCGGTACTTGTGTTTTATATCGAATCAGCCCTAAATATTTCCACTATGATTAAGAATTCTCTCGGTAGTGTATTAAAGCAATTGGTCTGATAGAAAGAGAATGTTTGGTGCGGAAGAGTGGACGCTTGCGGTCGTTTGCTGTTCCCACAACGGCAGGATGCTCGGTTAGTAATCCCTAGAATTCGTTGCTGACGTCTGCCCGATAGATTCGCGTAGGAGGTTACTCTGAAACCGTTAGTCTAAATGTCTGCTTCAGAGAATCTGCGGAAGCCACGCGGCCCTCCCCGGATGAGCGCACTGCGTCGATTCCCAGCTGAAACCTGAGCCAACAGCTGGTGCGGCGGAGAGGAGGCAGAGCTCTTTAACGCCCTCTGAATCAGTGGCGAATTCGTCATTGCCCTTGCTTCACACATGGATCCTGTCATCTGTGTTTTAGACGAACGTAGATTCATACAGATCACCTTAACAGCTTACACATTTCTCAATAAGGCACATTTTTGTGAATCTAGACCATTCGCTTCTTCGTAGGGCTCTTCTCTTGCTACTTATCCGTTGTAGCAATAATTACGCAACATTTTCCCTTCACAAGTATCTGTGAGATGATTTTCTTTTTTCTGTACTCTGAAATGTGAGCTTTAGGTACACTTAGGAGGAACACTTTCATCAGTAAACTTCTTGTATGTAGGCCCTTTGAGGCAGTGAATCGATTCTGTGTCCATTCCTGTATCGCAGTACAATGTGGGTAGTCAAAGCATATGTGGTATATTGTAGCGAATGCAGATTACTTCAGGAGGAGGTCGAGCATGGCAAATACTTCTGGAAAAATCATTTGTCCTTACCGACGACATGCATTTGATACTGTCGCTGTCCTTTATAAAATCAGTAAGGTGGTCATGCCATTTTGATTTTTGTATTTCATCGAAGTGCACATCAGTGAGAAAGAGAGCGAATTGTGTTGCTGTTAGCCGGCCGCGGTGGTCTCGCGGTTCTAGGCGCGCAGTCCGGAACCGTGCGACTGCTACGGTCGCAGGTTCGAATCCTGCCTCGGGCATGGATGTTTGTGATGTCCTTAGGTTAGTTAGGTTTAAGTAGTTCTAAGTTCTAGGGGACTAATGACCACAGCAGTTGAGTCCCATAGTGCTCAGAGCCATTTGAACCATTTTTTGTGTTGCTGTTAAACAATCTTTGGTTTTGTCGTGGCACAGTCTTTCCCTCTGCACAGTCTGATACATTCTTGGCTGAAGTGTGGTAGGTGATGGAAGTACTCAGTAGTCCTTGTTGACTTGTGATGATATATGTTAGATGAAGACGATTGTAAATGACAGCAAGGATGAATAAGATGAATACATTAGAAAGCGAAGAGAATACATATTTTGAATAACGTTATTATTTCTGAAGAGAAGAAGTTTGAGGTTAGGCTGCAGCACTGCGCAGCTAGGAATTATTGTCAGCTAGTTAACTTGCTCAGGGCTGAGAGAAAGACCACCCCAATTCCCTGAGTTATGCATTATCATATAAACTGGTTAAGCTGTTTTATTTTTATAGAAATTCTGTGTTACCAATGTACCGTTTTTAAATTGCTGTACACTTGTATTGTGTTGAACTGGGGACCTAGGAGCGACGGAGAGATTTCGTCCCTGTCGTAGCCCTCAGTGGTTCACAACCCCACAACAGGCTACAACAGTCTACTCACCCGCCGCCCCACACCGAACCCAGGGTTACTGTGTGGTTCGGTCGCCAGTGGACCACCCCCCCCCCCCCCCCCCCCCCCCGTGAACGTCTCATACCAGACGAGTGTAATCCCAAATGTTTGCGTGGTAGAGTGATTATGGTGTACGCGTGCGTGGAGACAATGTTTGTGCAGCAATCGCCGATATAGTGTGACTGAGGCGGAATGTGGGGAACCAGTCTGCATTCGCCGAGGCAGATGGAAAACTCCTTAAAAAGTATTCGCCGGACCTCGACACTAATCTGCCGGGTGGATTCGTGCCACGGCACGCCTTCCCACTCGGGAAGCAGCGCGTTAGACCGCGCGGCTAGCCAAGCAGGCTACTGTGCGTTTAGTTAAGCATGGTATTGTTCAGACCAATTTTATGTGTGGGGATCACTCGAAGTTTTACTCTGTCTTTTTTGAATATATACTTCATTCTAAAATCGTTGTCTTCGAATAACATTTTATACTCCCTCCCCACCCCACCGATTATCATTAAGGATTACCACACGCAACGTTTTGAATTTCTATTTAGAAACAGAAAAACAGCATAGCCGCTGCCTGCTTGGACTTTGCTGTTGTGCTTTCGCGAAATCTGCAACAATGTTGTCAAGATCCGAGGTAAGTGGAAATTTTGTTTAGGGCCAAATAATTGCTTTACTTCCGTTGCGCATTTAATACAGCTACAAAGACAAGTTGCAATCTGATCATTTACAGTTCAGTTCAAATTAGGTTCTGTTTAGTCAAAGGTTAGCATACGAGTTTAAATTGGATAACACTTTGTAGAGACATAGTTTTGGTAATACGTAGACATTTATAGAGTGGGAGGTAAAGTTGGGCCCAATTTAAGACAGGTACAAACATAGCGGGGAGGTTAGATATTCAGCACGTTCTTCATTGCATAATGATGGTTTCAAACCAGTGTGCAATTCTCTGAAACTTGATGTAAAGTTCTGAATAACTTTTCTGTTAGCATGCAGTACTGTTAGTGCTATGGCGACACTGTCATTGTAAGCAATGGTTACAAGTAGTCGCTGTTTACATAGAGACTTGGCCGTGTGTCTCTTCGCTCGGAGATAAATAACTTTCCGGGTGCGCCGACGTAAGGAAACAAATGATGGCGTGTCTATCCCAACGACTCCGATTCGCTGATCCGTCTGGCAGCGACTATCATTAATTTGGTGCCGTCATGAGGTACCAACTTTTGCATCAGACTTCGTTCTAGGGAGGACACCTCACAATGTTACCGTATTTTACAGACTATAAGACACTATGGACTGTAAGACACTCCTTATCTTTTAAGCAATTTTTTTTAAAATAACGTTTTTGCAATGTTTATTATTAAATTGCAATGCCAGAGTGTGTACACTGACCTTTAAAACCCCTGAAAATCTTCGTCTGAACTTTCTTCTTCTTCTTCTTCTTCATCCTCTTCGTCATCAACGTTGTCCTCTTCATATACAGGGTGAGTCACCTAACGTTACCGCCGGATATATTTCGCAAACCACATCAAATACTGACGAACTGATTCCACAGACCGAACGTGAGGAGAGGGGCTAGTGTAATTGTTTAATACAAACCATACAAAAATGCACGGAAGTATGTTTTTTAACACAAACCTACGTTTTTTTAAATGGAACCACGTTACTTTTGTTAGCACATCTGAACATACAAAACAAATACGTAATCAGTGCCGTTTGTTGCATTGTAAAATGTTAATTACATCCGGAGATATTGTAACCTAAAGTTGGCGCTTGAAACCTCCGACGTTCAGTTGCGTGTTGTAACAAACACGGGCCACGGTCGGCGAGCAGCATCTGCAAGGACATGTTTACGATGACGACCGTGTTTACGAGTGTGGCTATAGTGCACTGTTGTGGTTTGGTCTAGCTGCCGCAGTGTCCGCATGTAGCGCTTGCTGCTATTGTTATTCTGCATTCGTCTCCGCACGCAGACCAACTGTAGTACACTGTGTTACCAGACGTCTGTGATAGTGTAGTGTTGTAGGAACTGTGACCATGGTGTATTCGAACTCTGAAAAGGCGGAGATGATACTCATCTATGGCGAGTGTCGACGAAATGCAGCTGAAGCCTGCAGGGTGTATGCAGAACGGTACCCGGACAGAGAGCATCCAACGTACCGCACGTTGCAAAACATCTACCGCCAACTGTATGCAACAGGTATGGTCGTAGCACGCAAACGGGTCCGTAATAGACCCGTCACAGGAGAAGCGGGTGCAGTTGGTGTGTTAGCTGCTGTTGCCATGAACCCACGCATGAGTACACGGGACATTGCGAGAGCCGGTGGACTGAGTCAAAGTAGTGTCATGCGCATACTGCATCGTCACCGCTTTCACCCGTTTCATGTGTCGCTACATCAGCAATTACATGGTGATGACTTTAATCATCGAGTGCAATTCTGTCAATGGGCATTAACAGAGAATGCGTTGCAGTTCTACCTGTTTACCGACGAAGCGGGTTTCAGAAACCACGGGGCAGTGAATCTACGGAACATGGATTACTGGTCCGTGGACAATTCTCGCTGGCTCAGACAGGTAGAGCGACAGCGACCGTGGACTATAAATGTATGGTGCGGAATCATTGGCGACCACCTCATTGGTCCTCACTTCATTGCAGGGGCCGAAACAGCTGCAACATACATCGCGTTTCTTTAGAATGATCTGCCAACGTTGCTTGAAAATGTCCCCCTGGAAACGCGTCGACGTATGTGGTATCAGCATGATGGTGCACCTGCACATTCCGCAATTAACACTAGGCTGACCCTTGACAGGATGTTCGACGGGCGTTTCATAGGACGTGGAGGACGCATAAATTGGCCAGCCCGTTCTCCTGATCTTACACATCTGGACTTTTTTCTGTGGGGTACGTTAAAGGAGAATGTGTACCGTGATGTGCCTACAACCCCAGAGGATATGAAACAACGTATTGTGGCAGCCTGCGGCGACATTACACCAGATGTACTGCGGCGTGTACGACATTCATTACGCCAGAGATTGCAATTGTGTGCAGCAAATGATGGCCACCACATTGAACATCTATTGGCCTGACATGTCGGGACATACTCTATTCCACTCCGTAATTGAAAACGGAAACCACGTGTGTACGTGTACCTCACCCCTACATCTACATCTACATCTATACTCCGCGAGCCACCTTACGGTGTGTGGCGGAGGGTACTTATTGTACCACTATCTGATCCCCCCTTCCCTGTTCCATTCACGAATTGTGCGTGGGAAGAACGACTGCTTGTAAGTCTCCGTATTTGCTCTAATTTCTCGGATCTTTTCGTTGTGATCATTACGCGAGATATATGTGGGCGGTAGTAATATGTTGCCCATCTCTTCCCGGAATGTGCTCTCTCGTAATTTCGATAGTAAACCTCTCCGTATTGCGTAACGCCTTTCTTGAAGTGTCCGCCACTGGAGCTTGTTCAGCATCTCCGTAACGCTCTCGCGCTGACTAAATGTCCCCATGACGAATCGCGCTGCTTTTCGCTGGATCATGTCTATCTCTTCTATTAATCCAACCTGGTAAGGGTCCCATACTGATGAGCAATACTCAAGAATCGGACGAACAAGCGTTTTGTAAGCTACTTCTTTCGTCGATGAGTCACATTTTCTTAGAATTCTTCCTATGAATCTCAACCTGGCGCCTGCTTTTCCCACTATTTGTTTTATGTGATCATTCCACTTCAGATCGCTCCGGATAGTAACTCCTAAGTATTTTACGGTCGTTACCGCTTCCAATGATTTACCACCTATGGCATAATCGTACTGGAATGGATTTCTGCCCCTATGTATGCGCATTATATTACATTTATCTACGTTTAGGGAAAGCTGCCAGCTGTCGCACCATTCATTAATCCTCTGCAGGTCTTCCTGGAGTACGTACGAGTCTTCTGATGTTGCTACTTTCTTGTAGACAACCGTGTCATCTGCAAATAGCCTCACGGAGCTACCGATGTTGTCAACTAAGTCATTTATATATATTGTAAACAATAAAGGTCCTATCACGCTTCCTTGCGGTACTCCCGAAATTACCTCTACATCTGCAGATTTTGAACTGGGTGTGACCGGCTGCAGATAGTAGCACATGTCGGAACGAATGACGCCTGCCTCTTGGGTCCTGAGGCCATCCTTGGTTCCTTCCGGCGGCTGGCTGATTTGGTGAAGACAACCAGCATCGCACGCGGAGTGCAAGCTGAGCTTAATATCTGCAGCATAGTGCCCAGAGTCGACCGCGGTCCTCTGGTTTGGAGCCGTGTGGAGGGTCTAAACCAGAGGCTCAGACGACTCTGCGACTATAATGGTTGCAAATTCATCGACCTCCGTTATTGGGTGGAGAAATGTAGGGCCCCCCTAGACAGGTCAGGCGTGCACTACACACCGGAAGCAGCTACTAGGGTAGCAGAGTACGTGTGGCGTGCACACGGGGGTTTTTAGGTTAGAGGGACCCCCCCTTGGGCGAAACGATAAAATACCTGACGGCTTACCAGAGAGAACATCAGCATCGTTGATAAAGAACGTCCGTCCTCAGAGACCAAAAACAGGAAAAGTTAACGTAATATTGGTAAACTGCAGGAGTATCCAGGGCAAGATTCCTGAATTAGTATCGCTTATTGAAGGAAATAGTGCGCATATAGTATTAGGAACGGAAAGTTGGTTAAAACCGGAAGTGAACAGTAACGAAATCCTAGACACAGAATGGAATATATACCGCAAGGATAGGATAAACGCCAATGGTGGAGGAGTATTTATAGCAGTAAAGAATTCAATAATATCCAGTGAAGTTATTAGCGAATGCGAATGTGAAATAATCTGGGTTAAGTTAAGTATCAAAGGTGGGTCAGATATGATAGTCGGATGCTTCTATAGACCACCTGCATCAGCAACCGTAGTAGTTGAGCGCCTCAGAGAGAACCTGCAGAACGTCGTGAAGAAGTTTCGTGATCATACTATTGTAATAGGGGGAGACTTCAATCTACCAGGTATAGAATGGGATAGTCACACAATCAGAACTGGAGCCAGGGACAGAGACTCTTGTGACATTATCCTGACTGCCTTGTCCGAGAATTACTTCGAGCAGATAGTTAAAGAACCAACTCGTGAAGCTAACGTTTTAGACCTCATAGCAACAAATAGACCGGAACTTTTCGACTCCGTGAATGTAGAAGAGGGTATCAGTGATCATAAGTCAGTGGTTGCATCAATGACTACAAGTGTAATAAGAAATGCCAAGAAAGGAAGGAAAATATATTTGCTTAACAAGAGTGATAGGGCACAAATCGCAGAATATCTGAGTGACCACCATCAAACGTTCATTTCTGAGGAAGAGGATGTGGAACAAAAATGGAAAAAATTCAGAAACATCGTCCAGTACGCCTTAGATAAGTTCGTACCGACTAAGGTCCAAAGCGAGGGGAAAGATCCACCGTGGTATAACAATCATGTACGAAAGGTACTACGGAAACAAAGAAAGCTTCATCATAGGTTTAAGAGTAGTCGAATCATAGCTGATAACCCCTCATGGTAATGTACATGTGCGTCAGTGAAAAAGACCAATAAAAAGGTGTTAGCATGTGGACGTAATGTGCTGTTCCAGTCTCTTCTGTACCTAAGGTCTATCACCGTTCCCTTTGGATCCCTACGTAATTCGGTGCTCTCCGATACGCACGATCGAACAGCGGAGGAGTGGTACTCAAGCGTCAACTTTAGGTTACAATATCTCCGGATGTAATTAACATTTTACAATGCAAAAAACGGCACTGATTACGTATTTGTTTATATGTTCAGATGTGCTAACAAAACTAACGGGGTTCCATTTAAAAAAACGTAGGTTTGTGTTAAAAAACATACTTCCGTGCATTTTTTTATGGTTTGTATTAACCAATTACACTAGCCCCTCTCCTCACGTTCGGTCTGTGGAATCGATTCGTCAGTATTTGATGTGGTTTACGAAAGATATTCAGCAGTAACGTTAGGTGACTCACCCTGTGTATAAGATGATCTCCACTGCCGTCGAGAGCGTTATTTATGCCACCCTTCGTAAAAGATTTAACCATGACGTCACTCTCACTCTAGATCACGACTCTTTTATCCACTGACACCCTTGTTTGATTGTAGGTCGTTCTAAAGCTCCCTTTGCTGTAAATTCAGGTTGGGTTTCATCCATTTGTTCCATTCCTCTCACTCATATACACTTTACATGTTATATTTATCGTTACATCAAGAGGTTTCAATTGTGAAGTAAGTCCTTCTGGAATAACAGCAATCTCTGCATTTCCCTGTCTCAATTTCTCTTTCAAGGAATTTTTCAAATGACTACCAGACTGATGCAGCACAAGAAGTTTTCTTCAACGAAGCACCTTTCTTCTCTCCCACACTCTCTTAATACATAATTTCATACCAGCCTCGTTCATCCAACCCTTGTCATGTACGTGAACAGCAATACCTGGCGGTATTTCAGAAGGCTTTCTAATTGTTTTGCGCTTGAAAATGATTATTGGATTAAGTCTAGTACCGTCAGCACAACGTGAAAGGGCAACAGTCTAGTGAATTTTTTCATGTTCACTTGTTTTCATAGCAGTCTTAGCACCTCATACGGCAACAGTTCTGTTACTCGGCACATCAAATTTCGGTGGAGTTTCGTCCATATTCGCTATTTGACTTAATGGGACACTGCTTTTCTTTCGATGTTGAATAATAAAGCGATGGAAAAATATTATTTTCTCTTCATAATCTTGTGGAATTTTCTGAGATATCGTTTTCTGAGATATTTTGGTTTTGGTAAGTTCAAATGGTTCAAATGGCTCTGAGCACTATGGGACTCAACTTCTGAGGTCATTAGTCCCCTAGAACTTAGAACTAGTTAAACCTAACTAATCTAAGGACATCACACACATCCATGCCCGAGGCAGGATTTGAACCTGCGACCGTAGCGGTCGCGCGGTTCCGGACTGTAGCGCCGAAAACCGCTCGGCCACTTCGGCCGGCCTTTTGGTAAGTCCATGACGGTTCGACGGTTCACAAACCTGTAGCACCAACCCATTCCACCCTTAGTCTTTAAAGTTCCACAGAAGCGCTAGCTGACGAGCGTGTATTTGCATCATTTTTTATTAATTCCATTACCATTTCGACGGTGTCCTTGAATCTATTTCAATACGTCATCTTCTAGTTTTGGCCAGTTTGCATTCAGTCTTCTGTTTGCACATTTACTATTCCTATTTTTTTTTTCATTTCTCCTTTACTAGCCCGCCAATCGCGAATGTTTTTTTTCTGTTGGTGGAGGGCCGAAATGTCGCTCAACTGCTTTGTTTCCATGTTATTCTGCATATGCTATTACTTTCAATTTACAGCCCGCATTATACGAATACCTTCCATTACGAAGCTAGCTGGTAATAAAAATATTGTACTGTTACCGGTAACACAAATTACTTTCGGTTGAAATTCACTGGTACCGTAGATTGTAATGACGCATCAATGGCTAGACAGTGTTCTGGGTCTGCAATGGCGGGGCTCGAGGGAGACAGTGTAAGTAGGCTGTTTAGGTTTTCTTATTGGTAACGCCACGTAGCGCTCTGTATCAAAATCACTGGTTGTGCTGTGTGCAGTCTGTGGCTAG
Organism: Schistocerca nitens; assembly: GCF_023898315.1. Lineage (NCBI taxonomy): Eukaryota > Metazoa > Arthropoda > Insecta > Orthoptera > Acrididae > Schistocerca > Schistocerca nitens. Next base: position 280,873,782 of record NC_064620.1, read on the forward strand.
TTTGCATTGTTGTCTGCCATTGTAGTGTTGGGCAGCTGGATGTTAACAGCGCGTAGCGTTGCGCAGTTGGAGGTGAGCCGCCAGCAGTGGTGGATGTGGGGAGAGAGATGGCGGAGTTTGGAAATTTGTAAGACTGAATGTCATGATCTGTTATGTATATTATGATTTTTCAACACTATTAAGGTAAATACATTGTTTGTTATCTACTAAAATCTTTCATTTCCTAACTATGCCTATCAGTAGTTAGTGCCTTCCGTAGTTTGAACCTTTTATTTAGCTGGCAGTAGTGGCGCTCGCTGTTTTGCAGTAGTTCGGGTAACGAAGATTTTTTTGTGAGGTAAGTGATTTGTGAAAGGAATAAGTTAATGTTATAGTCAGGGCCATTCTTTTGTAGGGATTTTTGAAAGTCAGATTGCGTTGCGCTAAAAATATTGTGTGTCAGTTTAAGCACAGTCTTGTATAATTTTTCAAAAGGGGACGTTTTAACAGTGTTAGCAAGTCGTACTAGTCGCATCGGGGCACTGCTGCATCCAGTTGGATCCAATGTTGCCAGATAGATGGCTTTCCCGCGGCATCGAATATATGGTCATTTTTAAGACTGGCGGGAACTTTATATCAAGCACTGGACATTTTCATATTAATTTCGACTGTAAGGCGCACCTGAATTTTGGAGGCAATTTTTCGGAGGAAAAAATGCGTCTTATAGACCGTAGAATACGCCAGTTAGTTTAGAGACATCAGCTTCAGTTGTGGTAACTATTTATTCAAACGACGACCCGTTTTGGGATTTTAAAATCTTATCTTCAGTTGTATGAAATCATTATATCTCGTAACAGATTACATGCTGTTGGGTCAGTCAACATATGAGCTCAAGTTACAGCATGTTGGCGGAAACTGTCCTACCCCGGGCAGCCGCACGATAGGAACGCCAATCACTAATCGTGGGCCGGCCACTGTGACCGAACAGTTCTAGGCTCTTTAGTCCGGAACCGCACTGCTGCTACGGTAGCAGGTTCGAATCCTACCTCGGGCGTGGCTGTGTGTGATGTCCTTAGGTTAGTTAGGTTTAAGTAGTTGTAAGTCTAGGGGACTGATGATCTCAGATGTTTAGTCCTATAGTGCTCAGAGCCATTTGAACTAATCGTGGACCGCCCAAAGAGCCTTGCTCTACAAACATACAACGTATGTCATCAAGATTCTTATGGGGGTGCTGTTGCATCATATTTTGAAATTAAAAAAAAAATTAAAACATTCGACTTTTCGGTCAAGTTGCAGAGCTTTTCAATAGGGTGTATGCCCTTAGAATTAAACTGCATGAACGAGAATATTTCCCGCGTCCAAATAATATAATCTGAAAATGTGAAACTTGTTACAGGTATTTGTAACGTACCTGCTTCATGTTGTTCTTTCCACCTTACTTACTTATTTTCTCGTATACATTCTAAGACAAAAAATAGATAATATTTACTATCAAAAACAGTCTTGATCACAAATTATTTATTCCGGTGATCGGTTTCGACCACAACTGTGGTCATCTTCAGACCAATGAGCAAGATCCTCCTTCTGGTATACATTCTAAGACAAAAAATAGATAATATTTACTATCAAAAACAGTCTTGATCACAAATTATTTATTCCGGTGATCGGTTCCGACCACAACTGTGGTCATCTTCAGACCAATGAGCAAGATCCTCCTTCTGGTGGTAGTGATCTACCACGAGAAGGAGGTTCTAGCTAATTGGTCTGAAGATGAGAACAGTTGTGGTCGAAACCGGTCACCGGAATAAATAATTTGTGATCAAGACTGTTTTTGACAGTAAATATTAGTAACAACATTGATCATTGTTGCTCCCACAATGTATTCAAAAGTAAAAAAAATAGATGCATCACGAAAGAGTTATGCAAAACTGTAAACTTTAGCGGCCGATGGATGAATGTGAATGTGCGGTGCAGTTTCATCGCAACGGCTGACAAGGATAGTAATCAGTGGACGTATCGATAACTGACAATAAAGTCTTCGAGAATTTCGTTCCGTGTACTCGGCTGGAGACTAACTATGATTCGCAGACAGATGCTTCAACAATACACTAATATGTCAGCATCTGAGAGAGGATGTGTAGTTGGCCTCAAAGAAGCTGACTGGAGTAATCGGCGAATCGCTCGGCATTTGAATAGCAGCGATGCCACAATTACACGATGTTGGCACCAATGGGTAAACCATGGCCGAACACAGCATCATGATGGAAGCAATCGACCTAGGGAGTCGACAGAACGTGAAGACCTAGCAATCGTCAGAGAGGCTCTCAGACTCCGGATTCATTATTGCCATCGAGCGGATATGCAACTGATGGTGGTGTCACCACAAGGACCATTAGTAGGCGGCTCACAGAAAGGGGCTGAGCTCACGGTGGCCTTTGCGCCGACTCCCATTGACTTCTGAACATCAACAAGACCATTTGTAGCGTGCCGGGCACATTCGGCCTGGAATCTCACCGACTGGAGTGGACTTGTCTACCGTGATGAGTTCAGCTTCGAACTGAGTTCCTATTAATTACCAGCGAAGACGTGTCTGGTTAGCTGTTGGATGTTGTTGTGGTCTTCAGTCCAGAGACTGGTTTGATGCAGCTCTCCATGCTACTCTATTCTGTGCAAGCTTCTTCATCTCCCAGTACCTACTGTAACCTACATCCTTCTCAGTCTGTTTAGTGTATTCATCTCTTCGTCTCCCTCTACGAGTTTTACCCTCCACGCTGCCCTCCATTACTACATTCGTGATCCCTTGATGCCTCAGAATATGCCCTACCAACCGATCCCTCCTTGTCAAATTGTGCCACAAATTTTTCTTCTCTCCAATTCTGTTCGATACCTCCTCATTATTTATGTCATCTACCCATCTAATCTTCAGCATTCTTCTGTAACACCACATTTCGAAAACTTCTATTCTCTTCTTGTCTAAACTATTTATCATCCACGTTTCACTTCCACACATGGCTACACTCCATGCAAATACGTTGAGAAACGACTTCCGGACATTTGAATCTATACTCGATGTTAACAAATTTCTCTTCTTCAGAAACGCTTTCCCTGCCATTGCCAGTCTACATTTTATATCCTCTCTACTTCGACCATCATCAGTTATTTTGCTCCCCAAAAAGCAAAACTCATTTACTACTTTAAGCGTCTCATTTCCGAATCTAATTCCCTCATCATCACGCGACTTAATTCGACTACTTTCCATTATCCTCGTTTTGCTTTTGTTGATGTTCATCTTATATCCTCCTTTCAAGACACTGTCCATTCCGTTCAGCTTCTCTTCCAGGTCCTTTGCAGTCTCTGACAGAATTACAATGTCATTGGAGAACCTCAAATTTTTTATTTCTTCTCCATGGATTTTAATTCCTATTCTGAATTTTTCTTTTGTTTCCCTTACTGCTTGCTCAATACACAGATTGAATAACATCGGGGATAGGCTACAATCCTGTCTCACTCCCTTCCCGACTACTGCTCCCCTTTCATGCCCGTCGACTCTTATAACTGCAATCTGGTTTCTGTACAAACTATAAATAGCCTTTCGCTCCCTGTGTTTTAGTACTGCCACCTTCAGAATTTGAAAGAGAGTATTCCCGTCAACATTTTCAAATGCTTTCTCTAAGTCTATAAATGCTAGAAACTTAGTTTTGCCTTCCCTTAATCTATTTTCTAAGATAAGGCGTAGGTTCAGTATTACCTCACGTGTTCCAACATTTCTACGGAATCCAAACTGATCTTCCCCGAGGTGGCTTTTACCAGTTTTTCCATTAGTCTGTAAAGAATTCGCGTTAGTATTTTGCAGCCATGGCTTATAAAACTGATAGTTCGGTAATTTTCACATCTGTCAAAACTGCTTTCTTTGGGATTGGAATTATTATATTCTTCTTGACGTCTGAGCGTATTTCGCCTATCTCATACATCTTGCTCACTAGATGACGGAATATTTTCTGTCCCGGGGCCTTGTTTCGAATTAGGTCTTTCAGTGCTCTGTAAAACTTTTCACGCAGTGTCATTTCTCTCATTTCATCTTCATCTACATTCTCTTCCATTTCCATAATATTGTGCTCAAGAACATCGCCCTTGTATAGACCCTCTATATCCTCTTTCCACCTTCCTGCTTTCCCTTCTTTGCTTAGAACTGGGTTTCCATCTGAGCTCTTGATATTCATGCAAGTGGATCTCTTTTCTCCAAAGGTCTCTTTAATTTTCCTGTAGGCAGTATCTATCTTACCCCTAGTGATATACGCCTCTACATCCTTAAATTTGTCCTCTAGCTATTCCTGATTAGTAATTTTGCACTTCCTGTCGATCTCATATTTGAGACGTTTGTATTCCTTTTTGCCTGCTTCATTTACTGCATGTTTGTATTTTCTCGTTTCATCAGTTAAATTCAATATATCCTCTGTTACCCAAGGATTGCTACTAGCCCTCGTCTTTTTAACTACTTGATCCCCTGCTGCCGTCACTACTTCATACCTCAAAGCTATTCATTCGTCTTCTACTGTATTTCTTTCCCCCATTCTTGTCAATCGTTCCCCAATGCTCTCCCTGAAACTCTCTACAACCTTTGGTTCTTTCAGTTTATTCAGGTGCCATGTCCTTAAATTGCCACCTTTTTGACGTTTCTTCAGTTTTAATCTACAGTTCATAACCAATAGATTGTGGTCAGAGTCCACATCTGCCCCATGGAGATGTATTACAATTTAAAATCTGGTTCCTGAATCTCTGTCTTACCATTATATAATCTATCTGAGACCTTGCAGTATCTCCAGGCTTCTTCCATGTATACAACCTTCTTCATGGTTCTTGAACCAAATGCTAGCTATGATTAAGTTATGCTGTGTGCAAAATTCTAGCAGGCGGCTTCCTCCCATTCCATATTCACCTACTACGTTTCCTTCTCTTCCTTTTCCCACTACCGAGTTCCAGTCACCAATGACTATTAAATTTGTGGGATACCAAGCTGTGGGATACCAACCTGAATGACGATCGCCAATGTGCACGACAACCGTGATTGATAGTCTGGGGTACCAATTCATTTCATAGCAGAAGCACTTGAGTTTTCATCCGCAGCAGCGTTACAGCACACCGGTACGTCGACAATCCTACGCCCCCCATGTGCTGCCCTTAATGGCAAGCAGTCCTGGGTTTACATTTGAGCACAATAATGCGCGCCCGCACAAGGAAATTATTTTTACTGCTTATCTTCGTGCTTGGCAAACCCTAACTTGGCCGGGAAGACCCCCGGATCACCCCTCAGTTGAAAAAGTTTGGAGCGTTGTCGGCGGAGCCCTCCAAACAGCTCGGGATTTTGACGATCTAACGCGCAAGTTGGACAATTTGGCAAGATTTCCCTCAGGAGAACACCCAACAACTGTATAAATCAGTGCCAAGCCTAATAACGGCTTTCATAAGGACCAGATGTGGACCATTGCGTTGCTGACGTTCAATTTGTGAAGCTCTTTCTCGTGAATGCATCATCCAATTTTTCTGAAATTGTAATCATTTGTTTGTACGTATTTCCGTTCCATTCTTTGTCTTTGAGTGTTTTCTAACGAAACGGTAGAGCAATACAAAGACAGTGCCGGTAGTTAGTTATTGTCTCTTGATCAAAATATTTGAATCGCAGTTCTTAGCTTACGAGTGCTAATTGTAATACATGCAAAAAAAAAAAAATCTGGTTTAAATTCGTGTTCATCAGTTATTTCTGGAAATATATTGTTCATTTAGTGTTTCATCAGAAACTACAGGAAATGTTAACGGGTTATTTTGGCAATTCTTCCCCCAGACATTATCAACACCGGTGACTCAGACTGTGTCGGCATCTTATCTTCACAACACTCCTGTCAGTCAACAGCAGTGCAGCAGTGCCGGCCCTCTGGGCTGTCCGTGAGCGGGCCGGCCGGAGTGGCCAGGCGGTTCTAGGCGCTACAGTCTGGAGCCGAGCGACCGCTCCGGTCGCAGGTTCGAATCCTGCCTCGGGCATGGATGTGTGTGATGTCCTTAGGTTAGTTAGGTTTAATTAGTTCTAACTTCTAGGCGACTGATGACCTCAGAAGTTAAGTCGCATAGTGCTCAGAGCCATTTGTCCGTGAGCGGAGAGCCACGGAGACGTCTCATCTTGTCCCTGGTTATCTTATCGCCGCTGTTTGGCGGCTATCGACTTATCGTTGCCAAGGAACATGAAAGACTATCGGCTGGGACACTGCCCAACTCAGCTCGTAATTACAACGATGCGTGTTCCTCACTACATTGCTGCGCTAAAGCTGTTAACATATCAAGTCTAACTAAGTAACATATCTTAGACCTACTTCAGTCAGAGATGTTTGTTGGTATTGAATAGTACAATGATTCTGCAGTAATTACACAGTCTCAGGCACCTGAAATTTTCATAAGTAACTTCAAAGTGTTAAATATATTGATAATCTCAGTTCGCTCAAAGAAAAAGTTAACATTTAACGACATGTAATGTACTGCCGTATAGGCAAGGTCATACGTAATACTGTCTCACCATACATCTCTGTATACTACCACTCTTTTTGTAATTACATAACCATTTTTATAGTGTCACTTTGTTTATCATTCCTATTGTTTCCTTTCTTGTTTTATTTTGTTCAACAGTTTCTTCTAATACAACTATTAATGATAATAACCATTAACTTGTTAAACAGCATCGTAGCCAGTTCTTCTTAGCCCTTATTATTCCCTGTAATATAAGCCAAATTTCCCCAAACATGTTTATTGATTCCTCAAACTTTTTCCCTTCCTTATTTATTGTTCTCATCTCTCACCAAGTAAAAAATAATATTCAACTAAAAACAGACGACCAATTTTGTTCTCTGTTGCTGGTTCAGCTTCCAACACGATAGGTTTTTCTTCCAACAAATAGTTCTATGGCTACTAATGGCTACTAATAGTCTGCTTTTCATTTCTCCCTGACTACTTTACTCAGGTTTCGAGTTGTTTTATGTGCTTTGTTTCACCTTATCCTATGCTTACATTTCTCTTCCTTTCTTTTGTCACGATGACTGCACTCTTGATTTCCTTCTTATTAATTTTCGTTCGATAATCTTGAAGACAACCTGCAGCGAGGAAAATGCCTGATTATCAACCCGAAAGATCGAAGAGGTAGAATGTCTAAATACGTACTACGACAGGAATCATTGCTGAAAACCGTAGCTGAAGGGATGTTGGAGGGAAAGAATCAGAAGCAGACTTAGTAGAGCTTCTATCACGATGATAGACTTAATCTAAAATCGCCTGATAACCAGTAAATTTAATTCGTTTGGCATTTTCCAACCACATAAATTTCTGTGGCCACTTTTCTCTTAAAATACATGTTGAAAGATGAAAGCGAAAACATCTCGTGTGTCTGACCAATCTGGAGTACTTTAATTTGTTGGCACATCTCCTGTTACCATCTTCCCTCCTTTGTACAGAATGTCAGAGACTGCAAGTCTCTGGGCTCGTTGGTTGATTTGGATGATGAGACCAAACAGCGAGGTCATCGGTCACATCGGATTAGGGAAGAAAGTCGGCCGTACCCTTTCAAAGGAACCCTCCCGGAATTTGCCTGAAGCTATTTAGGGAGATGACTGAAAACCTAAATCAGGATGGCCGGGCGCGGGTTGTGAACCGTCAGCTTTCCGCATGCGAGTCCAATGTGCTAATCAAGTGTGCCAAGTCAGTGGAGCATCGTGAGTAATGAGCAACATATTTCAGTAAATCGCAGAAGTGAGGACATAAACAGGGTTTTTTCAAATAGAGCTATTACTGATACCCTTTGTGTCTCACTTTTTTTTAAAAAAATAAAAGAATACGAGTTGTAGATGAGGCAAAGTGATGGATGTTGGAATAGCCCACTTCCGGGTTCGGGGAGGAGGGGGGGGGGGGGCGGGGGAGGCGGCATCATATCGAATCTGTACACCTGATTAATGACAAGGGCCTAACATTCTGGATGTGGTTTTTGGGCGGTTGACATCTCCGACTAGGTGAATATCGGGCTGGCACCCACGTTCCGCCTCTGTTAAACGTTTCGCAAACATTTCGACAACGTTCTCGCTCTTCCACATGGATGACACTAGATATATGTTGATCGATAACTCTAAGATCTATCGGATATCTCACTTAACTTTTAAGTGATAACGGAATGTCCTGGGTGGATTATAAATGGCGGAAGAAGTGAAGATTAGATCACATTGCATAGCTGAGGCTGTGAGCAGTATATTGTAGCACGTATTATGTAGTCAGCTGGACAATGTAGTTAGCAGGTGTACGTGTGTTAATTCAGTATGAGCTACGTAATGACTACAGAAAGTAGTTCCACGCTAAGGCAATTGCACAACATGAGTAGCAGATTGTCAGAACGAAGTACATGTTAAGCGTCTCCTGCAAAGAGAGTTTTGCTGCCGTGCGGGTAACAGGTGTATCACAGTGCACGACTGAAATGATACGAGAACTGCAAATGTATTCGAAAGTTGATATACGCGTGACAGTACTATTTGTAGGCAAAACGTCTCAATTGTGCACAGATTCACTGTGAAACTCTGGCGATATAATAACCAAACGCAACGCCGTCTGCATCCTTAGTGAAATGGCGACAGCAATATGAGCACGGCCGCACAGACGTGTGCGATGCTGATAGGTAGGTGCACATCTTGCACCACACGATTTCCATCTTTTCGTCAACTTGAAGGAACATGTGGGCCAAAAGAGATTTTCTAACGAAGAGGATGTTGACACAGCGGTTCTCGAATAGCCACGTAAAGTCGTCGGTGCACTAACTGTGCATTCGAACGTGAAACGTTGAGCGTGCCGAGTGAAGCGTGCTGCTGAAACGGTCAGAAACGATGCATACGGAACGTTGGCCTCAACGTTGTGTACGCTCCAGCCTCAGGTGTCGGCGGTACGGCGGTATAAGGGCTCGCAAATCACACTGTTTACGAAATGGACGGTCATAAAATTACTACGTTAATTCTTTAAAACGAACATTTCCTCTCTTTTTCATATGCTAGTCATGTTTTTCTGTCTGTAGTGTACATAAATAATATCCACGAACATGGTATAAGGCAAAAAGGAAAGCACCATGTCCATTGAATAAGGGCATTGGCTTATAAAAGTTTCGTTACAAACAGTGCGATGCAAATTTACAATAGTTCTCCAAATAAGATTAAAATCATTTCTTCATTCACACATTTTCGTATAATCCTAACGTCGTTTTCACCGTTCTTATTCACTAGCTGAATCTTTACAACAAGTGAAATACGAAACTTGAAACACGGAAGTGCAAAATACAGGGTGAAAAAAAATTCGGGCACTTGGATTTCACACCGCGATTCCTCACATACTAGCAGTACAAAAATGTCTGTCACAAAATTTCGTCCTGCGCATATTTCCGGCAGTAAATGGATGTTAAAAATTGGCAATCTGGCAACAATCTAATCCCATGTACGGTAACTACCTTTGTTCAGGATCCTTTCACTTTGAGGCTTCATTCTTTCTTGTTGAAGCAGTTGTCATGTCTGTGTATATCTGTAGCTCACCTGAACAAATGGGTGTGGTAGTTCTTCCCTATAGCAAGAATTTCCCTGTCGGCGAATTTTAATAAATGGTCGGTCTCACGCAGCGAGTGCTCCGTCACGGCCGATTTCTCCACCTGCCCTAACCTGCAATGCCGCTTATGTTCGGTGATCCTGGTGTTGATTGATAGTCCAGTCTTGCCAGCGTAGACTATTCCTTGTGTACAGGGTATGCTGTATATTTCCCACATTGCAAATTGGCCCCTTTTTTCCTTTATGGATCTGAGACATGTCGATTCATAAATAGTCTTTACTTCGTGTTTGTTTTTTATATACGACCTATTGTGTCTGAGAACGTTTGACAGAAAGGCCGCACCCAACATCTCTTTTTCCGATGTGTCACTTCTCACAGTGTTTGATTCTGTGATACTTGTTATGTAAGAAACATTTCAAGTTGCTGCAGCTCGCGTCCGAGATGTTGCCGCTCACATATGCATCTTGCTCGCTTTATGAGCATATTAGTTGGTTCAAATGGCTCTGAGCACTATGGAGCTTAACTGCTGAGGTCATCAGTCCCCTAGAACTTAGAATTGCTTAAACCTAACTAACCTAAGGACGTCACACACATTCATGCCCGAGGCAGGATTCGAACCTGCGACCGTAGCGATCGCGTGGTTCCAGACGTTAGCGCCAAGAACCGCTCGGCCACCGAGCATATTAGTCATGGATCTTTTCTGGCTCGATTGCTGATCTGACAGTTTGTGCAGGTATCGGTCCACGTACCAGGTACGTAACAAGGGTCACATAGTCAAACACTCGGCGAAGTGCCACATCGGAAAAAGAGGTCGGGAACAGTCTTTCTCATGTACATTCTCATAGTGACTGACACAATAGACTGTGTATTTTACAAACACAGCCGGAAGACTATTTATAAACCGACAAAGAAGATCAAAGAATGTTTTAGGTCGGCAAAGGAGAAAAGGGACCCACCTCGAGTTTCGGGAATATACCGCATACGAAGTATATGTGGAAAACTGCAATGACTAAACCATCAGTAACTCCAGGATCACCAACCATAAGCGGCATTGCAAAAATGGTTCAAATGGCTCTGAGCACTATGGGGCTTAACTTCTGAGGTCATCAGTCCCCTAGAATTTAGAACTACTTAAACCTAACTAACCTAAGGACATCACACACACACATGCCCGAGGCAGGATTCGAACCTGCGACCGTAGCGGTCGCGCGGTTCCAGACTGTAGCGCCTAGAACCGCTCGGCCACCCCGGCCGGCGCGGCCTTGCAGTCTGGAGCAGGTTGAGAAGTCGGTCATAGCGGGGCAGGCGCTGCGTGAGACCGACCACTTAGTAAAACTCGCCGACACGGAAGTTCTTGAAATAGAGAAGATCTATCACACACAGCTGCTTGTTCAGGAAAACTATAGAAATACACAAACATGCCAGTAGCTTAAACAAGAAAGAATAAAGCGTCACGATGAACTTATCTTAGATTCCCGTGCTGCAGCAGGTACCCGGGTGAGAACCGCAGCGGTAATGATCACGGAAAAGCCATCGGACGTTTACTCCCCAGGTACATACACACATCAAAAAAAAGTTCTGCATCACCTCGGCTACGAGAGCTACGGAACCTGTACAGAATATTGGAATAGAGATCAACATAAACATCAATTAATGTAGGTTAATTCTTAAAAAGAAGAAAACAGCAACCAGCCACTATTAATACTGCTATTTATTTAGGTAAATAGCGCCGTTACCTTTTTCGAACTGGCAAGTTCATCATCAGAAGATTGTTCACATGATTTTCAAGATGCACTTTACATTATCGTCCGTTTTCGATTTTTTTATTATTCCACTGTGGCGAAGTATTTTTGGTGTGTTGTTGCCCTACGGTAGAAAAACAGTGTTAGATGCGCCCTATGTGAAAATAACTAACCTCCAAACGATGAAATATTTATTTATTTACGCTGTATTTCATCGTTGCCAGGTTGAAACCGGTAACGGCGCTATTTACCTAAATAAATAGTGGCTGGTTGCTGCTTTCTTCTTTGTTAGAATTAGCCTACATTAATTGTACACAGCCACGGTCTCACCATGACAGTTTTAGACAAAATAACATAAACATCATTTCCGCCCTTTTCATTACTCATGAAAAACACTCCCTCAGAGTGGTTGGGGGGGGGGGGGGGGTAACGTCGTCCATAAACAACCATTTTCAATCTATTCCCCAGGCATGTTCGATAGGGTTCATGTTCTGTCGAACATGCTGGCCACTCTAGTCGAGCGATGTCGTTATTTTGAAGGAAATCATTCACAAGACGTGCACGATAGGGGCGCGAATTGTCGTCCATGAAGACGAATGCCTCGCCAATATGCTGCCGATATGGTTGCACTATTTTTCGGAGGATGAGATTCACGCATCGTACAACCGTTACTGCGCCTTCCATGACCACCAGTGGCGTATGTCGGCCCCACATAATGCCACCCTAAAACATCAGGGAACCTCCACCTTGTTGCACTCGCTGGACGGTGTGTCTAAGGCGTTCAGACTGAGCGGGTTGCCTCCAAACACGTCTCCGACGATTGTCTGGTTGAAGGCATACGCGACACACATCGGTGAAGAGAACTTGATGCCAATCCTGAGCGGTCCATTCGGCGTGTTGTTGGATCCATCTCTAGAGCGTTGCATGGTGTAGTGGTTGCAAAGATGGACCTCACCATGGACGTCGGTAGTGAAGTTGCGCATCAGTCAGCCTACTGCGCAGCGTTTGAGTCGTAACACGACGTCCTGTGGCTGCACGAAAAGCATTATTCAGCATGGTGGCGTTGCTGTCAGGGTTCCTCCGAGCCATAATCCTTAGGTAGCAGTCATCCACGGGAGTAGTAGCCCTTGGGCGGCCTCAGCGTGATATGTCATCGACATTTCCTGTCTCTCTTTATCTCCTCCATGTCCGAACAACATCGCTTTGGTTCCCTCAGAGACACCTGGACACTTCCCTTGTTGAGAGCCGTTCCTGGCACAAAATAACTATGCAGACGCCTTGGTGGCCGAGCGGTTCTAGGCGCTTCAGTCCGGAACCACTCGGCTGCTACGATCGCAGGTTCGAATCCTGCCTCGGGCATGGATGTTTGTGATACCCTTAGGTTAGTTAGGATTAAGTAGTTCTAAGTTCTAGGGGACTGATGACCTCAGATGTTAAGTCCCATAGTGCTCAGAGTCATTGACTGTCTAGGCATGGTTGAACTACAGACAAGACGATACGTGCACCTCCTTCCTGGTGGAATGAGTGGAACTGATCGGCTGTCGGACACCCTCCGTCTAATAGACGCTGCTCATGCATGGTTGTTTACATCTTTGGACGGGTTTAGTGACAACTCTGAACAGTCATAGGGACTGTGTTTGTGATGCAATATCCACAGTCAACGTCTGTCTTCAGGAGTTATGGGAACCGGGGTGATGCAAAACGTTTTTGATGTACGTATAATCTGCGGCCGCGAGCTTGAATGCAGTCAACCACCAGCAGTGGACCGTGAAGGTTTGACAATGCTGGGGAAACGTGAGAAAAATCGTGAAATAAACGACGGCCGCAGACCACGAGACAGAAGCAAACAGAGAATTTGTAATAGAATAGAAATTTAAATGTTAGGAAGTCTTTTTTAAAGGCATTTGTCTGGGGTGTAGCCGTGTCTGGAAGTGAATTTGGACAAAAATCAGACAAGAAGTGAAGCTTTAGAGATGTGGAGCTACAGAAGATCGCTCGAGATCAGAGGGGAAGACCGGGTAAGTGTTGAGGACGTACTGAATCGAGTTGGGGAAAAACAAATGAATCGCCAAATAGATTTTTTTAGGACATTCTGTGAGGCATGAAGGAATCGTCAATTTGTTATTAGGGGGAAGCGTGGGGAGTAAAAACAGTAGATCAAGACTAGTAAGCAGATTATAATGGATGTAGGTTGCAGTAGTTACAGAGAGATGAAGAGGACAGACTAGCTTGACGAGCTACATTAAACCAGTGATCGAACAGAGACTACAGCAACAGTGTACTAGTTATTTCCCCCGTTTTGTGTTCGAGTCTAGACGTGGGACTGCAGTCCTCTCAGGTCGCTTCTGTGCCAGCGACCAGGAGTGGAACGCCAGAGAAAACGTGTGGTGGCGCCGCATTATCGGCGTATCGTTAGCGTACAGCGGACACCGGGGAATTCCGCGTACGACTTGTTTGCTAAGGTGCGCTTATCTCGCGCCAAGCTATTACTGCCACACATCACGTAAACAAGCGCGGCTGCCGTTTCACGTGCGAAACTTGTAAGATAGCGCCTGCTCCACGCGCTCGCCGCGAGTGTCTCGAAACCGCGATAACTAGAAAAACTGCTCTGTTGTTTTACGTAACAATTGCGGAAAAACGTTTCCTTCTTCGATTACTGTAGTACTTCGACTAACGCCGTGAGAGTCTTGACCAGGTAAAAGATACAACTTGGGTGTAATTATGTGTCACGGTCGTTGCCCTATCGGTTCGCTTTGTTTTTACAAGGCCAATGAGTTAGTCTACTTATTCCTCACGATTGCAAAGCGGCAGTGTATTAAACCGCTGTTTGTGCATGTCGCAAAACGAAAGTCTAGCAAGAGATCAGTCGTGTATGTAGCTCGTGCGTGAATCATACGTCCATCCGTGCTCCATATTTCCAGTGATGCTGACTAGCTCCAGTTCAGGAACGAAATCCGAGGAAAGTAATCGTGCCGGAAAGAATTTGTCGCGCTTTTTTTCGGGGGGGGGGGGGGGGGGGGGTCATCAGCCATCTGTCTGGTTTGATGCGATCCAACGCGACTTCCCCTTTTCATCTTTCAAACCTTTTCGTCTCAGAGTAATATTTCAACTTTAACCAACATCCTCATTTACTTGTTGAATACATTCCTGTCTCCGGCTTCACTTAAAGTTTTTACTCTCTACCGCTTCCTCGAGTACCTAGGAATTCATTCTTTGATGTCTTAGTACGTGTCATTTCTTTTGTGGCACCACATTCCAGCCTTCTCTCCGTTTTCTCATAGTCCTCGGTTGGCTTCCATACGATGCTGTGCCTGTTCTATACTTTGTATTTTTGATAATTTAGAAGACGAATGGCCATAAAAAGTTCCTGTTCGGCCCCGTTAAAAACCTGCGTAACACTGACTTTTAAATAATTTTCTTGAAATGAAAACATGTGACTACACTGTATTTTTTCCATTCCCTGAAAGCTGGAGGGAGGAGGGAAAGCACACGGCCCCACCTTACCATTTGGATATGGGCGCCCTTGGCTGTGCCTCAATTGTACATTCTAAAAAGTTTCTTCCCCAAAAGAAGGCCGATGTTTTTTTAGATTAGATTGGATTTACTTTCATTCCAATTGATCTGTAGTGAGGAGGTCCTCCAGGATGTAGAAATGTCAGAAAAACAATAATATATGACAAATACAATGTGTACAACTTTGCTCCCGGCATTTTCCGATAGGTGGCGACAACGGTAAGTAGCGTTCGAAAGAAACAGGTCGCAGACGACGGGCAGTTAGCTTGGACCTCGGTCAACTTAACCTCATTCAAACGTTAGTCGATTTTTGTCTGCATCATAAAGTGTTTCTTGATTGAAAACATCAGTTTACGAGCCTAATTCTCGTCATTTGCGGGAGGTATTACTGTTTTGTTTCAATATGAAGAAAACAACTGCTGTGTATCATCGAATGCTCTCAAGTACGTATGGTAACGACACTATTAGCGAAAGAACGTGTCGTGAGTGGTTTCAACGCTTCAAGAACGGTGATTTTAACGTCGTAGACCGGCATAATGGTGGAAGAGGGAATGTTTTCAAAGACGCAGAATTGGAGACATTGCTGAGTGAAGACTCGCGTCAAACTCAAGAAGAATTGGCACGATTAGTGGGAGTGACACAGCAAGCCATTTCAAAACGTCTCAGGGCTAGGGGCATGATTCAGAAAGAAGGAACTTGGGTCCCGTGTGAGCTGACAAAAAAATGGCTCTGAGCACTACGGGACAACATCGGAGGTCATCAGTCCCCTAGAACTTAGAACTACTTAAACGTAACTAACCTAAGGACATCACACACATCCACGGCCGAGGCAGGATTCGAACCAGCGACCGTAGCGGTCGCGCGGTTCCAGACTGAAGCGCCTAGAACCGCTCGGCCACACCGGCCGGCCGTGAGCTGACACCAAGAGACGTTGGTCGACGTTTTTGTGTTCGTGAACAGTTGCTTCAGAGGCAAAAAAACGGAAGGGATTTCTGCATCGCATTGTGACCGGGAACGAAAAATGGGTTCATTACCATAACCCTAAACGCAAAAAATCATGGGGATATCCCGGCCATGCTTCCACGTTGACGGCCAAACCGAATATTCAAGGCTCCAAGGTCATGCTCTGCATATGGTGGGACCAGCTCGGCGTCGTGTTAAAATCAAGTGAAACAATCACAGGTGCTCGTTATCGAACGCAATTAAGGCGTCTGAGCAGAGCATTAAAAGACAAACGGCAGCAATACAGCGAGAGGCACGATAAAGTGATTTTAGCAGCACGACAACGCTCGACCCCACGTTGCAAAAAAGGTCAAAACGTACTTCGAAACGTTGAAATGGGGAGTCCTACCCCATCCACTGTATTCTCCAGACATTGTTCCCTCTATCACCTCTTTAGATCAATGGCGCATGGTCTGGCTGACCAACACTTCCGATCTCATGAAGAAGTCACAAATTGGATCGATTCGAGGAGCGCTTCAAAAGATGAACAATTTGACGACGCGGGTTTTGTACACTGCCCGAAAGATGGGAGAAAATAGTGGTTCAAATGGCTCTGAGCACTATGGGACTCAACTGCTGAGGTCATTAGTCCCCTAGAACTTAGAACTAGTTAAACCTAACTAACCTAAGGACATCACAAACATCCATGCCCGAGGCAGGATTCGAACCTGCGACCGTAGCGGTCTTGCGGTTCCAGACTGCAGCGCCTTTAACCGCACGGCCAGAGAAAATAGTGGCCAGCGATGGAAAATACTTTGACTGATACGTGTTTATCCAATTTATTTCATTAAACCCTCAAATGTTGGGGAAAAAATGCTGGAAGCCAAGTTGTACACCTTTTATTTACAACTAAAACAAATAAGCTAATGTACCTTCCACAGGTCCCAAGTGGAATGGTCGTCATTTTTTTATGAACGCTATATGAAATGATCATTTTACAACACTCATTTACTAAGATCGCATTAATGCACTAAATTTAAAATTTAAAAAACTATTTTTTTATTTATGAGGTAATAAACATATACTAGAACTACCACAATACTTGTTTACAGTGAACACATTACTGCACTGAAATGGTGCAGAAATTATATATATCAATTGGTTCTACTGTGAAATTCATCCATGAGGGCCACCAATAAATCCTTTAGGCTTCTCTTAAACTGAATTTCATTGGTTGTTAACCTTTTTATGGCTGCTGGCAAGTTATTGAAAATGTGTGTTCCTGAATAATACATACCTTTTGTACAAGAATAAGTGAATTTAAATCGTCGTGAAGATTATTCTTATTTCTAATATTGACTCCATGAACTGACCTGTTGGTTAGAAAAAGTGATATATTTTTAATGACAAATTTCATTAAGGAATAAATATATCGGGAACCAGTAGTTAGTATCCCTAGTACAGTAAACAGGCCTCTGCAGGATGTTCTTGAGTTCACACCACATATAACTCTATTGCACGTTTTTGTGTCCGCAAATTTTAGCTTGGCTTGATGAATTACCCCCAAAAATAATCCCACATGACATTATGGAGTGAAAGTAAGCATAGTATGCCAGCTTTTTCATTTTCATATCCCCTATGTCTGACAGAATTCGCATTGCAAATAGAGATTTGTTTAGATGCATCAGCATTTCTGTGGTGTGCTCCTACCAGCTGAATTTATTATCAAGCTGTAAACCCAAGCCGGCCGCGGTGGGCGAGCGGTTCTAGGCCCTTCAGTCCGGAACCGCGCGACAGCTACGGTCGCAAAATGGTTCACATGACTCTGAGCACCATGGGACTCAACTGCTGAGGTCATAAGTCCCCTAGAACTTAGAACTACTTAAACCTAACTAACCTAAGGACAACACACACATCCATGCCCGAGGCAGGTGTCGAACCTGCGACCGTAGCGGTCGCGCGGTTCCAGACTGTAGCGCCAGAACCGCTCGGCCACCAGCGGCCGGCGCTACGGTCGCAGTTTCGAATCCTGCCTCGGGCATGGATGTTTGTGATGTCCTTAGATTGGTTAGGTTTAAGTAGTTCTAAGTTCTAGGGGACTGATGACCTCAGCTGTTAAGACCCACTCAGCTACCGGGGGCGGACTCTAAGAGTCCGCGCCCGGTAGCTGAGTGGTCAGCGTGACAGAATGTCAATCCTAAGGGCCTGCGTTATATTCCCTTCTGGGTCGGAGATTTTCTCCGCTCAGGGACTGGGTGTTGTGTTGTCCTAATCATCATCATTTCATCCCCATCGACGTGCAAGTCGCCGAAGTGGCGTCGACTCGAAAGACTTGCACCCCGCGAACGGTGTACCCTACGGGAGGCCCTAGTCATACGACACTATTATTATAGTGCTTATAGCCGTTTGAACCATTTTGTCTGGTCTGAGGTATCCCATGGCAGCATCTACAGAACCTGACAACCCCATCTTTTCAGTAACAGCTATAAAATGTTTGTTAAAAAGTTGTCCAACACAATACACATCTGTCACCAATGTACACTCCTGGAAATTGAAATAAGAACACCGTGAATTCATTGTCCCAGGAAGGGGAAACTTTATTGACACATTCCTAGGGTCAGATACATCACATGATCACACTGACAGAACCACAGGCACATAGACACAGGCAACAGAGCATGCACAATGTCGGCACTAGTACAGTGTATATCCACCTTTCGCAGCAATGCAGGCTGCTATTCTCCCATGGAGACGATCGTAGAGATGCTGGATGTAGTCCTGTGGAACGGCTTGCCATGCCATTTCCACCTGGCGCCTCAGTTGGACCAGCGCTCGTGCTGGACGTGCAGACCGCGTGAGACGACGCTTCATCCAGTCCCAAACATGCTCAATGGGGGACAGATCCGGAGATCTTGCTGGCCAGGGTAGTTGACTTACACCTTCTAGAGCACGTTGGGTGGCACGGGATACATGCGGACGTGCATTGTCCTGTTGGAACAGCAAGTTCCCTTGCCGGTCTAGGAATGGTAGAACGATGGGTTCGATGACGGTTTGGATGTACCGTGCACTATTCAGTGTCCCCTCGACGATCACCAGTTGTGTACGGCCAGTGTAGGAGATCGCTCCCCACACCATGATGCCGGGTGTTGGCCCTGTGTGCCTCGGTCGTATGCAGTCCTGATTGTGGCGCTCACCTGCACGGCGCCAAACACGCATACGACCATCATTGGCACCAAGGCAGAAGCGACTCTCATCGCTGAAGACGACACGTCTCCATTCGTCCCTCCATTCACGCCTGTCGCGACACCACTGGAGGCGGGCTGCACGATGTTGGGGCGTGAGCGGAAGACGGCCTAACGGTCTGCGGGACCGTAGCCCAGCTTCATGGAGACGGTTGCGAATGGTCCTCGCCGATACCCCAGGAGCAACAGTGTCCCTAATTTGCTGGGAAGTGGCGGTGCGGTCCCCTACGGCACTGCGTAGGATCCTACGGTCTTGGCGTGCATCCGTGCGTCACTGCGGTCCGGTCCCTGGTCGACGGGCACGTGCACCTTCCGCCGACCACTGGCGACAACATCGATGTACTGTGGAGACCTCACGCCCCACGTGTTGAGCAATTCGGCGGTACGTCCACCCGGCCTCCCGCATGCCCACTATACGCCCTCGCTCAAAGTCCGTCAACTGCACATACGGTTCATGTCCACGCTGTCGCGGCATGCTACCAGTGTTGAAGACTGCGATGGAGCTCCGTATGCCACGGCAAACTGGCTGACACTGACGGCGGCGGTGCACAAATGCTGTGCAGCTAGCGCCATTCGACGGCCAACACCGCGGTTCCTGGTGTGTCCGCTGTGCCGTGCGTGTGATCATTGCTTGTACAGCCCTCTCGCAGTGTCCGGAGCAAGTATGGTGGGTCTGACACACCGGTGTCAATGTGTTCTTTTTTCCATTTCCAGGAGTGTATCATTTACTCTTAATGCTATTTGCCCCTCTTGATGTCCGGTTCTACCGGTCTCCTCCTTCACTATATCCCATATTGTCTTTATTTTGTTAACTGATATGACTATCTTTTCCTTGTAATATATTTCCTTTGGTGTCTGTGTTACAGTCTTTAATATTTTGCAGTATTTCTTGTAATTTGTCTTAGCACCAACATCAGAACTGTTTCGAATTGACAGATACAGTTTTTTTTACAAGATACCTCCCCTATTCCTTGAGTAATCTATGGCTTCTTTGTAGACTTTGCTCCAATCTTGGTTAGTTTTGGGGGAAAACAGTGCTCAAATAAGGTAAGCACTTTATTAGCAAAGGTTTTATGTTTTTCATTCGTGCCATGAGCACTGTAAACATCACTCCAGCGAATGTCTCTGAGGAGTGTCCTAAAATAATCAATTTCTGACTTATTGATCACCCTCTTGAGTTCAGATTTAACAGATTTTATATCCTGTGCAGTATTAACATTTAACAGAAGGAACTGCACGTCATGTTCTGAGAGGCCATTGACTATTAGTTTTGAAATATAATTTTATTCATTGGATTGTTTCTATAAAGATATTATCAATGGCTGTTTGTGAGCAATTGGCTACCCTAGTTGGGAACTTTACAGTGGGAACTGAGTTGAGTTGCTCTTTAGGTCAGCAATGCACTTTTCGTCTGTACGAGTTTACTTTTCTTTCTGTTCCTTGGTTCGTCAGTAATGTATTATTTTGTTTCCAAAGTAGCAAAATTCACTCACTTTATTTACTTCATTTACTTCATGGTCACCTAGTGTGATTTTGTGTGGCAAATTAAATTTCTGCTGTTCCTCATTACCTTCATCTTTCTTCTGTTTACTCTACAGCTACAGTAAATGATTAAATAGTTCTTTCCACTCAACAGGTCCACTAATTCTTCCTCACATTCAGTGGAGACAGTAATGTCATGATCGAGTCTTACCACTGATATCCTTTCATTCTTAATTTTAATTCCACTCCTAATCTTTCTTTTATTTTAGTCATTATTTCTTCGATACACAGGTTGAACTGTAGCGACAAAAGACTACAACGTTATATTTCACTGCTCAACTTTTGTGATTCTCTTTCCGGAGATTTCCATGCCTTCTATATTGAATGGCCGATTGTGTTATTTATATCGTAGTATATGAGGCTTTAGGGACTTCAGACGCACAACGTCATTCTTTAGTACTTTAGTTTTCCATTTGTTTCCACATTAATTTCTTCTGGCCGATTATCTTACACTTCATTTTACTCTTCATTATTGTTAAATTATGATCTGAGCATATATCTGATATGCTCCTGGGTTCACCTTTTAATCCAACATCTGATTTCTGAGTCTTTGTCTGAGTAAGATGTGATCTAGGTTGAATCTTCCGTGTCCCCAGGTCTCTTCCAAGTATATCTTCTCCTCTTATGATTTCCTAAAAGTGTATTCGGTATTAGCAGCTGAAATTTATTGTAGGATTAAATAATCGGCCTTGATTGTAAGATTATCATCCCCCTTACATACTGAATTCCACGTTTACTATTCTCCTTTACTTTCTCTACCTCTTCATCGCCTTGTGGCGACTGCATCTGTACTGAACTCTTGTTGTTGGCGATGGTTTATTGTCGATTCTGGTGAGGATATTCCTATCAACGAAACGTTCACAGTAACTGACTCTCTGTCAAACGTTCCTATTTCCATTTATCAATATACATAATCGACGTATCGAATAGGATCAGCTGCGTTGTAAGCCAGTTCGCTGACGATGCTATTGTATACAGGAAAATATTGCTCGATCATAAGTAATTGTTGTAAGAAGTATCAAAATTTTTTACTTGGTGTAATGAATAGCAGCTTTCTTTAAATGTAAATAAATGTAGGAGATTGCTTACAAAACACTCGTGCAGTCCATCTTAGAATATTGTTCACCTGTGTGGGATCCGTACCATATAGGACTAATTGGGGAAATTCAACGTATACAAAGAAGGGTAGCATGAATGGTCAAAGATTTCTTTGATCCTAGGGGAGGAGTCACGCAGATGCTGAAAAACTGTGTTGGTAGACACTAGGAAAATAGACGCCAGCTGTTCCATAAAAGCCTGTTCGCAATTTTTAAGGAACCAGCTTCAGTTGAGACGTCTGGGATTGGTGCGCAGCAGTGTATGGCAATGGGACATGGACTATGGCAAAACTGGAACAGAAGAGAACAGGAGCATTCGAGATGTGGTGCTATGGAAGAATGGTGAAAATCAGGTAGACTGATAAGCCAAAGAATGAGGGGGTTCTCCACAGAATTGGCAAGAAAAGAAATACGTGGAAAACACTGACAAGAAGGGGGGACGGGATGACATACAATGACATCAGGGAATAGCTTCCATGGCATTAGACTGAGCGGGGAGCTGCAGAGCATAAGACAGAGATTGGGATACATCTAGCAAATAATTGAGGACTTAGGTTGCAAGCGCTACTCTGAGATGAAAAGTTTGGCACAGAACAGGAAGACTGATGACTAAAAAATATAAAAAAAAGGATTATACATACAATGAGGTGACAAACGTCATGCGATAGCGATGGGCCGGACCCGGACGATGGAAATTAAATTACTTTGCGGAGTGGTAGTTGGAGCCAGACGAACTGTAGCGGTTCCGCCTGTTTTTATCTCTTCGTTTGTTGTCCTCGGTGTCGACGTACTGCGTAGCTACACTGGCTGAAAAATGGGGTTGTGAACTACGACACTGGCTACTGTAAATAATGTAGCCGACAGATGCACAGTACTTTAATTTCACTTTTTCACAACCCCCCGTATACACGTTTATATGTGTATGGCGTATAAACGTTTATATGTGTATGGCAGCTTGCACAGGATAGAGTAGCATTGAGAGCTGCATCAAACCAGTCTCAGGACTGAAGACCACAACAACAACAACATCTGTATGGCCAGCGCACTATTGTTTAAACTTTCCATAAGCCTCATTAATAGTTTGTAGGCGAACTTCCACATACTGCTACAATAGTTTACTGTTGAATATCTACGAGCAGTAAAACCTACACCCAGAGTTGACAGTTCTTGAAGAGTAATCAGGTAAGTATGGAGGAGACACTGTCAGTGTTTTTACACACGGCCTAATTGTTGAACACTTGTTGCACAGTTAAGTTGAAAGATTGTTGTTGTCCTAACCAGCACAGGTTACTCGTCTGAAACTCGGTCGTGGACTGACTGTGTTGTGACCAAAAATCAGGCCCTTACATATCATCGTTCTGAAACTACACATTGTTCGAAGTTAAGTTTACAGAAATTACAATTAAAACTTCACTCATTAAATTAACTGCATACATCAAAAAATTGCGTCTTTTGAACAGTTTCTTCTACTGTAAGAGTTAGGCCGAATTATTTGTTTAAATTATGAAATTAACAAACCTGAGCACGCAAACAATACTTTGGACAAAACTGTTAATTATTTTGGAATTAATGAAGGGCTGGCTTTGTTAACATGTTTTCGAATAGGTCCAAATACATACTTTAAGATTATTAGCATTTCAAAATGGTTCAAATGGCTCTGAGCACTATGGGACTTAACTTCTGAGGTCATCAGTCCCCTAGAACTTAGATCTACTTAAACCTAACTAACCTAAGGACAGCACGCAACACCCAGTCATCACGAGGCAGAGAAAATCCCTGACCCCGCCGGGAATCGAACCCGGGAACCCGGGCGCGGGAGCGAGAACGCTACCCCACGACCACGAGCTGCGGACTACAAGATTAGTTCTGAACATGTGGAGCACATCACACCATGTAAGTACTTAGTGACATTACTAGTAAATGATGTGAGACGATCACATATAATCAATATTAGGAAAGGCGAATGGCAGATAGGTTTGTTGGATGGATTCCCGGAAAAATACGTTGTCTCTGTAAAGGAAATCGCACACAAGACGCTAGTGCGGTCAATTTCAGAGAATTGTTCCAGTGTTTGGAGTCCTTCTCAAGTATACATGACAGCAGATATCTAAATACTTGATAGGCGTGCTGCCAATACCATTAATAAGCTGGTTTTGCACATGCAAAAGAAACCAATGTTTGGGTGACATAAACACAGGAATAATCGGAAGAGCCGGCCGGAGTGGCCGTGCGGTTCTAGGCGCTACAGTCTGGAGCCGAGCGACCGCTACGGTCGCCGGTTCGAGTCCTGCCTCGGACATGGATGTGCGTGATGTCCTTGGGTTAGTTAGGTTCAGTTAGTTCTAAGGCCTAGGTGACTGATGACCTCGGACGTTGGGTCGCATAGTGCTCAGAGACACACACAATAATCGGAAGAAAGGCAACATAATTCTCCCCAAATCGTGTTAAGTACATTTAAAGAACCTGTATGCGAAGAAGAATATACTGCTAGCATCATCTCTCACATAAGGCTAATGAGAATAAAAGAAAGATTAGGGCACGTACACGGCATATTGACGTTTTTCCTTCGGCCAGTACGTAATATAGAAAATAGATAATACTGGTACGATGTATCCTCCGCCAGACACTGTCCACCAACTTCCCGAGAACATACGTAGATGTACAAGAAGTGCTTTGATTTATTGAATTACTGCCGTCCCACAGTTAAAACGTATTTGAGGACTCTGTGACACTCGACGACACGCTGGACGGAGTATTTGCGTCGTCACAGAGGCAAACAGCGCAGAGTCATGGTGCTGAGCTGTGTCTCCTGATTGTGACGCGAGCAAACTGAGGAACGCCACGAGTCTCGTGTGACAGGCAATGCTGGCGCGTAATTTCGCTATCGCTTTGGTTCACGTCAACCAGAGTGACCTGGACACAGTGAGTGCAAGAGTACCTCGTAAAGCGTTTCAGGTAGTCTTCTATTAGCGAACCGCCCAGGCTTCGCACAGGTAGCACTAAGTATGTACGGCCGACCGACTTGTCTGGCGTAGTGGTAATAAATTATATGCATGAACCTTCCTCGTAAATCAGTTTTTGTATCAGAGACATCAAAGTTCCTATGGTAGTTCTTCAGATTAGCTTTCATATACAAACAGAAAAACGAGTGCGAGTCTCACATAGGCACAACAGACGTAACACCTCTTTTATTTCGTAAGCAGTTCCAGCTATCGAAACGAGGTTTCTGGCAAATGAAAGTACGCTAAGTACTTTGGTATGCGATAAAATCTCTTAACTCTTGAATCGATCGAGGTACTGAAGCAAGTATGGTTTTTTTTTTTAAATAGAATGATTTACTTTTATTGACGTCATTCGAAAGCGCTTGAAAAGACGAGTACAGTGATATAATGATTATCCATGTTGAGACTGAAGCTCTTCAAAGAAGGATTCGAGAAATGTACTAAAATTGGAAAGCAATGTGGCCAGAGTCAGCTATCGTGGTGTAAACATCGCCAAGCACAGCTCTCGTGCCTGGCTCCGTCGTTATTGGCAGCAAGACAGGCGTACACTACTAAGATAAAACCTCATTTCCTACACGACATACGAGGGCCGTTCAGAAAGTAACCTCCGGTTGATTTAAAAAAATACACCAAGTTAAATAAAAATATTTTAATATATACATCTTACAACTACATCTTTGCACTATTTTTCTACATAGTCTCCATAGCGATTGAGGCACTTATCGTATCTCTTCACAAGCTTTGAAATTCCTTCCGCATAAAAATCATCCGCTTGTGCCTGGAGCCAGCCTGTGACCGCATCTTTGAGCTCTTCGTCGTCATCAAACCGCTGTGACTATCTCGTACAAGAGAGTCTTAGAAATCTGTGGAAAACCAGTAGACAACTCCGACATTGAGAAACGTCGATTTTCACGAACTTTTGCATCAACTGTCTGAACGAGTTCGTCAGTCACCAATGATGGTCTACCACTCCTCTCTTCATCATGAACGTTTTCTCGTCCACTTTTAAATAAACGTACCCATTCACGGACAACTCCTTCACTCATAACTCTCGGTCCGTACACGGCACAAAGCTCACGATGAATAGCTGCTGCAGAATGTCCTTTGGCTGTAAAAAACCTTATGACAGCACGCGCTTCACATTTGGCGGGGTTTTCTATTGCAGCACACATTTCAAACTGCCACAAAAACTAAACTAGCGCAGGTACGACGTTCACTCGACCACGGCTTGATGCCGACTGACCTGTTGAGTGCGTGAACGCACAGATGGCGTCGCTACTCCCCCCACAACCCGCACTGTGACCAATCGGAGGTTACTTTCTGAACCGCCCTCGTAGATACAGTATCGGCTATCATTTCTGTGTAAGAAACTGCGGTATACGCTAGCTAGAAAAACTATTTTAAATGTGTATGTTTACAGGTTTCGTGTGGAAACAATTACAGTTTCGTCAGGCAACTTTGCATTTAAGCCCTCACCGTTTGCTGCTTACTTGTCAAAGCCGAAACAGAAACGTCGGTCAGCCATACCTCATGATGATAAACAGTCCAAGGGGAAAAGTAAACTGGTGTACTAACTTTCTTAGATTTGAAAAAAATAATACGTGACCTGCCTTTGCCTGGAGATGTCTGACTACTTCTGAACGTAAACCAGCCGCTGCCGGGCAGATGTGTCTGCAAACACAACTAGAAATTGTAATTAGGCGGAATGCACTTTAAATAAAGCAAACAGTTTATTCAGAACGACTGGCTACATGTCACCCACAAAATAAATAATTTAGCTAACGAAACGTAGTTTTACATTTAAGTATGTGCTGAAATTTTTTACCATCCGACTGCAAGGCACATTTGCAATCGCCGTTCGAGAGATAGATGAACAGATCAAAGTAAATTGGATGAAATACCCTTTCCATTTTGTGGCAATTCGACGGCGCAAATGGTCTGGTGTAGTTAGAGCTTCTTGACGGACTGTATCTTTCTATGCTCCCCATAGAAAGAAAGATAGAAGAGTTGAATCAAGAGATCTGGCTAGCCGTTGTATTGCAGCATTCCGTTCCATTCGACGGTCAGGAAACTTTACATTATTTGCGTTGCAACACGGAAAGAGTGAGCTGGGCGCTTGCCTTGTTGGGACCACGTACACTGTCGCTTATCTAGAAGAACAGACAGAAAGGTCGTAAGAAAGTGTGCGAATGTCACTTCTCTGGCTGATCCCAATTTCTTTGGCAATACGCCTCGTGCCACCATCCACCGTATAAAAGTAGGATGTCTAACTTCTCATTATTGGTGTACATGTCTGCATTCAAGAAATGTTGGAGCAGAAATGACCTCAGTTTCTACTTGTTCTGCAGTGCAGACAAGTAAACAGTCGGAAAGCTTGATACAACGACGTAGCTTTGTATGAGCGTGTTTACAACACGACAGCCGATTCTGGAAACCTTACCTTTCAGTTTTAGAGTGTTTCTCGGATTACTTTGCGAAGAGTTTCAACTTCATCACAAACAACCGTTATAAAACTGTAGTAATATTTTCAAGAGCTTTCAAATACATTCAGAAAAGTGTATCATTATGTTTTAAGAAACCATACTTACTTCAATACACGATCGATACAAGAGTTAAGACTCCTTATCACATACTGAAGTACACGCCACTTAGCGTACTATCATTTGCCTTAAACCTCATTTCGATATCTGGAACTGTTCACGAAATAATAGAGGGTATCACGTCTTACGTGACTCGCTCTGTATATAATACAGTCAACATAGTATATATAGTACAGTGAACATATTTTTATGCACCTGTTGATTGATGCAGCAGCAACCTTATAGGTGCCCAACGTGCCCAGATTCCCCAGTTACTTGTGCGATGTCGGCAATATAAACAGGTGTCCAAAATTAAAGCAACAAACCGCTGTTTTCCAACCCTTCGTCGAATTCACGATACAAACGAATACATGAATACATAAATAAAACACTTCAGTTCTTTCAGAGTAACCATATACAAGAAATATCTCATGACCCAAGACAGAAATTCAACAGTAAACTAAAGACATAGTTGAATAAAACATGCTTCTCATTAAGAAGGGAAGAAACACAGAGATAACAATTATGAACCCAACAGCCCCAAAGTTAAGAGCCCAGCCTAAGATCCATAAACCTAATATCCCTATCAGACCAGTTGTAAATTCTATAAATCATCCAGGCTACAAAGTTATGCGTAATCCGCATTCAATTTTACAAAAACAATAAAAATTTAAAACCGCGTTTTCAGTGAAAAATAGCTAACAAGCAATTCAAAGTATTAAAGATCTTCATATCCCATCCAATGCAAAGCTCATCTCCCTTGACATAGTAAACTTATATAGCAGCATACCCATCAAATAATCCATACATATAATCAAAAATAATTTATTGATAGGTCATACCATGTCCACAGCTGAAGTAGTTGAATTAATGGAATTGCTAGAGCTTGTTCTGTCACACATTTACTTCACATTTGATGGAAAAATGTACAAACAAGATTTTGGCCTAGCAATTGGAAGTCCTCTAAGTGGAATCATTGCAGAAATTTTCATTAATCACCTTGAAAATAAACTTCTCAAGAACAAAGATATAATAACCCAGAAAATAGTACACTACTGCAGATAAGTTGATGACACATTCATTGTATACAATGGAACTGATGAAGAAATAGAAACTCTATTAAAAAGATTCAATAATTTACACAAAAATATCCAGTTCACCATAGAACATGAAAAAGATAACAAAGTTAACTTTCTAATGACAATAAGTAACACAGACCAAACCCTAAATATCAATGTATACAGAAAACTAACATACACAGACACAGTAATTAATAAATCTTCCACACATCCCAACTCACATAAACAAGCTGCATTCGGATCCTTCTTAAGCAGAGCACAGAAATTCCCACTTAATGCTGCCGACTATGAGACAGAAATGAACACTATCAAATACATTGCACATAATAATGGCTATCACGTACATGAAATAGACACACCATCACAACGCACAACTAAAAATAATAACAAAAATGTGACACAGCTTCCTCCCACAACATCCAAAAACCCAAGTATATAACGCTTTCTTATTTAGGTGTCATATCAGACAAAATAGCCAAGATGTTTAAGAAAACAGACATCAGGATCAACTTTGCCACCAAAAACAACTTGAAAAAGAAACTGATACATGACGTCTCACATCCCACAGAGAAACTTAACAAAGCAGGAATTTATAAAATTACATGCAGTCATTGTAACAAATATTACAGTGGCCAAACGGGAAGAAATTTTAAAACACGCTTCAAAGAATAAATTGACTGTTTCAGACTTGGGAAACCGAATAAATCTGCTATAGCGAAACGTAGAAATGAATCAAGATACAGTGTTAAAATAGACAACGATTTCAAAGTACTACATAATTTAAAAAAGAACTTGAAAATGGACATCTTGGAAGAAATCAAAATATTCATCCATGGCCACATGGGGAATAACGAGATGCTGAATGAAATGACAGACTTTAAAAATTCACATCTCTTTTCCAATTTCACTACAGTACTCTTAGAATAAACGATACATAATATGACAGTCGTTTGACTCTAGCCCCAGCAATACCTTAATACGTAAAATAAATAATTTATATCATGATGTGTTCAATAATATTGTAACAGGTGCTCAGTTTGTAATGTATTTCGTCAACCTACATATGTAATTAGATAACAAGAAATGCAGAAGACATGTAAACATCTGATACCACATAGATCGACAAATCGATAGTCAAATCTGAACCAGCTGTATTTCAACAGCCAACTTGTCCACTGCACTACAGATCTGTTTGTGATCCTGTTTCCAAGTTACTGCTAGTATAGTGACAATTTGTGAACAGTGTCCAACACAGCAACACAGCCACGGAAATGGAAACACCTCAGCTCATCACAACGAGACTGCCACTCCCGAAGGACAAAGTGAGTGACCGTTACAAAACATTTTAGTGCAAACATCAGTCTTCCAAAGTGACATCGCCTCTTACTAAGTTTTCTATTCTTTCACAGGATGACTACAGCATTTATAAAAAAGTCTATGTAACATCAGTTTCACCTCATTGTAAAGTTGTTTTCGTAATACCATTTAGCCTGAATTTGAGGTACTTCCTCGAAACATGTCGCTAAATAAATAATACAATAGGAAGGTAGGAGGCGAGGTACTGGCAGAATTGAAGCTGTAAGGACGGGGCGTGAGTCGTGCTTGGGTAGCTCAGATGGTAGAGCACTTGCCCGCGAAAGGCAAAGGTCCCGAGTTCTAGTCTCGGTCCGGCACACAGTTTTAATCTGCCAGAAAGTTTCAAGTAATACAATAGCTGTCTAAGTTTGTAACAGGTATCGGTAACTTTAAAAAACCTTTACATAGGATGCTTCTATTCCTGTCATCTGTCAGGGTCGAATGTAGACGTATCAAGGGTCCCGTATCATTCCAGCTGCACACTTTCCGCACCATTATAGAGCCTTGAACAGTCCTCTGCTGACATGCAGGGTCCATCGATTCATAAAGTTGTCTCCATACTGGTACACGTCCATCCACACGATACAATTTGAAACGTGATGTTTCCAGTCACCAACAGTCCAATGTCGGTGCTGACAGGCCCAGGTGATGCGTAAAGCTTTGTGTCGTGCAGTCATCAAGGGTACACGAGTGGGCCTTCGGCTCCGAAAGACCACATCGCTGTTTCGTTGAATGGTTCGAACGCTAACACTTGTTGATATCCCGTTCTTGCAGGATCCTTTTGCGGCTGTAGCGATGTCGGAGATTTGATGTTTTACCAGATTCCTGATATTCACAGCACACTCGTGAAATGGTCGTATAGGAAAATCCCCACTTCCTTCGCTACCTCGGAGGTGCTGTGTCCCATCACTCGTGCGCCTAATATAACACCACTTTCAAACTGACTTAAATCTTGATAACCTGCTATTGTAGCAGCAGTAATAGATCTAACAGCGTCTCCAGACACTTGTTGTCTTATATAGACGTTGCCGATAGCAGTGCATTATTCGGCCTGTTTACGCGTATCTGTATTTGAATACGCTCGGCCGTACCAGTTTCAGTGTATATACTGAATGTCTGTCGATCTACGGAGAGGCCTGGAGTTAGCCTTGTCGTATCTTGGTAGCGAGCAGCCGCCCGACCCGTGATAGGGAGCGGCGCAGTGTCCAGAGGAGCCCGAACCTGGAGTATCCGGGAGCGCCGCCTGGACTTCCGGCCCGGAGTTCCCGCTGCTCCGCTCGCAGCCTTGGAGAGGAGGATGGGCGCTGACGTCAGCGGCTACTTGCTGGCTGACGGCTCCAGGCTCTAGCCTCCAGGGACGCCCTCGGCTCTCGTAGCCGCGGTCTCCAGCAGGCCAGACGCTGCGTAGCTCTGTTCCGGGTTCGATCGAACTAACTGTAAGTGTGGGCCGGGACTGCCTTCGTGAATGTTATGCTGCGTGAACTCTTGCCGAGAGCTACAGAGCAGAAATGTGGGCTAGGTTGTAAGGCTTATACATAGTGAATCACTTAAAACTTGTGCCGCAGATATTGAGGAAATCGAAAGTGCTATTCATGCGCGGTTTTCACATAGTATATATTGGTAATCAGGGGCTCGTATTGTTAGCCGATCTTTTAATGATAATTAAATAGTGTATTGTGGTGTCACCGCCAGACACCACACTTGCTAGGTGGTAGCCTTTAAATCGGCCGCGGTCCATTAGTATACGTCGGACCCGCGTGTCGCCACTGTCAGTGATCTCAGACCGAGCGCCGCCACACGGCAGGTCTAGAGAGACTTACTATCACTCGCCCCAGTTGTACAGCCGACGTTCATAGCAATGGTTCACTGACAAATTACGCTCTCATTTGCCGAGACGATAGTTAGCGTAGCCTTCAGCTACGTCATTTGCTACGACCTAGCAAGGCGCCGTATTCAATTGATATTTATATTGTGAAGCATGTACAGTCAAGAGCGATGTACACCACTTATGGATTAAAGTTAAGTATTCCAAGATCTTCGTAATGTATTGCAATTCTCAAGACATTGTCCTGTTCCAGACCTCACACCAGTCTTCGTGTATTTAAACGCGTGCCTTTCGGCTACCTCCGAGTGGCTTGGCTGTCTTGCTACGCCACTACATGTATTTTTTCAAATATACACTTTTTTAAATGGAACAGTGCCTATGGACATTAACAAACTGCAAAAAATGGCTCTGAGCACTATGGGACTCAACTGCTGAGGTTATTAGTCCCCTAGAACTTAGAACTACTTAAACCTAACTAACCTAAGGACATCACACACATCCATGCCCGAGGCAGGATTCGAACCTGCGACCGTAGCGGTCTCGCGGTTCCAGACTGCAGCGCCAGAACCGCGCGGCCACTTCGGCCGGCTACAAACTGCAACTAGGGTAAATTAGAAGTGGCGTTTTGCTGCAGAATTGTAGTGCGAGGTGTTTACGAGATAACGCATTTTGAAAAGGTCCCACATCGACACCTGTACAATTTCTGTGACAGCGTACGCTAAAGAACACAAGTATGTACGCTAGTTATGTGGATTCTGACCAGTAACGAGACGACTGACCATCACAGGCTGTGTTAAAAATGACAACCGACAGCGGCAATTCACGCTTCTAGTCCGGTACGGAACGACTGCTGCACACATGTTAGCGTTTCACCGGAGATGTCCGAGCAGGTTGCAGTAATACGCCTATGTATGTCATTAGGTGTAGTTGGTATGTTCTTGTAGACGGCGTCTTCCAGTTTTTCCCATAGAAAAAATCCAGGAAACGCTCGCCAAGGTACGGGTCCTCTTCGTCCAATCCAAATGTTTAGAAACAGTTGGTGAAGACAAGTTGAAGTACTTCGTGCACGGTGAGCAGGACAACATGTTCTAGCCACGAGATGTTAAAATGAACTAAGTGTACAAACTTCAACCAATGTTATCGATACTACGTATAAAAAGACTGTATCGTGTAAAAATGACGATAATTATTTCATTATTTCTGTAATAATTTAATTTCCGTGTGAATTAAAACTATTATCAGAGAACTTCATTCATAGACAACCACAATTATAATCTTTTTTTGTTATCTGTGATAACTGTGGTTCAGTTGTTCTTCTTGTGCTAACAGATGAACTGTTCGGACGTGAGACGTGTGAGGTCTGTAAAGAGAAAACCTGTAACTATATATTGTTAATTATTCCTTAAAAAATAGAGCCGCTATTGTCTAGATGTGGATTTGTATTTATTTCAGTTGTAATCCAATGTAATTAATGTTTGTAAGTGTTAACTTTCAGCTCCGCAATTAGGAGCGCAGCCATTAGCGCTAGTAACTTACAGCGGAGTTTACTAGTAGCTGGTATAAAAAAATTACGGTTTTTTCATTGAAAATGATTTTAAACGCTAAAGAATCGAGGTAAAAGGCTTAAAGTTTTATCTAAATATATTATCATCATATAAAAGGAATGAAAAATAACAATAGACAAATTAACTATCGTCTGTCTGCCGCCATCTTAGAAAAATATCTCCGCGGCAGTTTTGAATCGAGAATTTTAGCAAACATAAATGTTGTTATATATAAATGAATGGAAATAAATGTGCACCAGTGGTCCCGAATCTACTTTAAAAGACAGAATTCAACTCAGATAAAATCTTTAAAAATAGTACTCACAACACGTTACGTAATAGCAATTTCTTATTTGCTGATCTATGAAGCCTAATTATTTCGGACGATTTACATGAAACATTTTAGTAGGAGACATACGTCAGTGTTGTGCGCGGGTAGTATTTTGTGACTAAATGTTCCCTTTGCTAGAGAAAAGTGCTTCATCTTAAGTAACAGTTGTGTAAAATCTAATAAATGATATGCAGTTTAGTGCCACTCACACGACTTTACAGACAACATTTCTAAACAACGTCAAATGGAGATTTCTTTAGCAGAGTGACAAATATTCGCCGGGATAATCATTTTTCAGATCAAACGAATTGTTACGCTGACAATAGGAAACTGGTTTTATATATTTTTTTATCTACCTGAAATATCATTTATAAGTAATTAAAGTCACGAAATACTATAAACCGGTTCCGCCACAACAGTTATCATGTTGTTACCAAGGTTCCTCCAAGTCTGCAGAGGAACGTCTTCTAGCATCCGTGGAAGATCGTCTACTACCAATCGATCCTCTGAAAACTGCACATCAGTAGCACTTCCCATTTCAGCAATATCTGCTGTGTAAGTTTTAGGCGATTCACGCTGTAAAATTCGAGAGATGGCGGTTTCGTTTCTAAAATTTGCCACAGAGAGTACCTTTGGATACATGAAGACGTTGGTGATATGTAACTCTTTGGTTACCAGAGGTTGAGTTAGGAGCAGATGACGTCACCGCAGTTCTGTCGCGAGTAGCTGTCTGTTGGTACTCGGTGAGAGACCAGCGCGATCGGCGGACATGGTGGATAGAGGATGGTTTTTTTAGATTCCTTCTGGTGTGACTGTTCATTTACGGTAAGGTGATATGGGTAAAGTTTTATTTGCTACCACTGTAATTGTAAGACTAATACAAATTGTTTTGGCTCATATTTAATCTTCCTCCAATTATCGTAATGGAAAAGCTGAATCCCAATCAACAATCTATACTTTGGTATCCATTCCAAAATCACCAATGATGTGTTCAGAGTTCTGATGACTATTCTTTACTCTCCCCTTTCGTTGAAACGTATTTCAAATGAAAAGTAAAAAGAAAATTTCATGTAACTTAAATACTAACAATTCTTTAATTTCTCTATGAATCAACTTCATTGTTTGTGACAATGTCTTAAGAAGACTATAGTTCTCGAGCCAATGTAGTCCATATTTTATGTTGTTAAGATGATTTTAATTGGAAACAACCTTTTCTTCTATTTGTCACAAGTTCGCTAAGTTTTTTTTTTTTTTTTTCAGTCCTTAATGGCAAGTATCAAGGATTAGCCGCATAGTGATATCTTTCATTAACAGATAGCTCAGCGTTTTAATTCAGGCATTAAAGCAGAGCAGAGCATCGGTTTCCATTTCACAGGTATGAATCAACTGCGTGGCCAAAAAAGAAATTGATGAAGTGTTAGAAAACTGTATTCATTTGTAAATCTTTCATATAACACTGAAGTTGCATTTTATAAAAGCATGCAGATTTAATACGCCACAGTCGACTATTGTAACTTTTGATTGTTGAAGAGAAAGTCCTTCAGTGTATTACATATGGCTACCCTTTATATTCAGTTACTTGCAAATTGTCAACTTCAGTTTACAGTAATTAAATCTCACATATTAGGTGAAATTTACAGAGTTAATATTTATATTGAAAAGTTGCGTAGTTGTGGCATTTATAGGTCACGAAACAAGAATTTAGAACACTTCCTTCTTCATTCCTAATAGTACATTAAGACATTGTTTAGTGCGTTTAAGAAACAGTGATACACATAGTGATCGTAAACACGGAAGTTTCATACAGTTACAACTAATGGTTACTCACAGCCACCAACGAGCGTAAGCTACACAACGTACACAGTCACATAGACAGGAGAATTAAAACTCAAAAAAATCATCCTCTATCCATCATGTCCGTCATCAGCGCTGCTGTTTCACCGACCACAGAGAACAGACTACTCCTAACGACAGAACAACGGTGACATCATCTTTCCCTAACACAGTCTACGATAACCAAAGAGTTATATATTAACCTTTTGTTCAGGTATCCAAAGAGGCTTTCTGTGGCAAACATTACAAACAAAACCATAAATGGCTTAATCAGAATCAAAGTAGTTGTCTGACGTTGTGCAAAAGCTGAAGTCGAAGGTGGTATTTATGTAATTACGCACACCGGAGAAAGTTAGTCACCCACAGGACACTTAAGGTAAATTTTGTGTAATAGGTAAAGGTCACAATTTATCAGGAAGAAAGTTCACAGCTTCCTTCAGGTATGCTGTGTTCAGCTGAAGCTTCTTATTGCTGATTAGATCCCGTACGGATCCAAATTGTCGGGAATGTTCATTGCTACTTCTCCACTACTGTTCCAAACATTTCCAACCATTTTCTGTTGGATTAAGATCGGATGTAGAAGGCCAGTTGAAGTACGATATGGTGCTTGAACATTCTGTCAAATCAGGAGTGTTTGCTTCCAGCCCACTGATCAACGGTATTGTCATCTACATCTACATCATACTCCGCAAGCCACCTAATAGTATGTGGTGGAGGGTACTTTCGGTACCACTATCTGACCCTTCCAACCCTGCTCCACTCGCGAATAGTGAGTGGGAAGAATAATTATCGGTAAGCCTCTATACTAGTTCTAATTTCTCGAATTTTCTCTTCGTGGTCAATACGCGAGATGTATGGGGGGAGGGTTAGTAATATGTTGTCCTTCTGAAAAGTGCTGTCCCGAAATTTCAATAGCCTCTCTTGTAACGTCTACCAGTGGAATTTGTGTAGCATCCCCGTAAGGCTTTATCGCCAAGTAAAAGATCCTGTGACGGAACGCGCCGCTCTTTGTTTGATGTCTCCTCTATCAGTCCTACCTGATAGAAATGCCAGGTTGATGAACAATACCCAAGAATCGGGCGACCAAGCGCCTTAGAAGCCACTTCTTTCGTGGATGCGTTACATTTCCTTAATATTCTTCCGATGAATCAGAGTCTGGTATCGGGTTTTCCCACTACCTGTTTTATATGGTCTTTCTACTTAAGGTCGCTCTGGATTGTTACGTCTAGATAATTTACGGCAAACGCTGTCTCCAGCTATTTGTCATCAATAGTGTAGCTGTACAGTAGTGGATTTCTTTTCCTATGCATGCGCAATATGTTACATTTATTTACGTTCAGGGTCAACTGCCAGAGTCTGCACCAATCATCAATTCTCTGAATGTCGTTCTGCAAATTCTTCTGGCATTGCTACTTTGGTATAGACAACTGCACCATCTGCGAATAGCCTTAAACAGCATCCGACGCTTTCTGCTAGATCATTTATACAGTCCTACCTCACTTCCCTGTGGTGCTCCAGATTTTACCTTTACATCTGTCGATTTAGTTCCGTTAAGAGCGACGTGTTGAGTTCTATCTGCAAGAAAGTTTTGAATCCAGTCACAAGTCTGCTCCGATTTTCCGTAAGCTCGTATTTTTTCCATTAAACGGCAATGTGGAACTGTGTCAAATGGCTTACTGAAATCAAGGAATACGGCATCAACTTGAGCTCCGTTGTCCACTGCGCTGTGGCTCTCTTGGAGGAATAGAGCGAGCTGAGTTTCGCAGGGCCTCTGTTTGCGGAATCAGTATTAATTTTTATAGAGGGGATGTTCATTTTCCAAAAACGTCATAATTCTTGAGCATAAAACATGTTCCATAATTCTACAACAGATTGACGTCAATGATATGGGTATATAATTGTGTGGATTTGTCTTACGGCCTTTCTAAAAAGCGGGAGTGGCCTGCGCTTTTTCCAGTCGTTGGGTACCTTTCGTTGCTTAAGCGGTCTACGATAAATTACTGCTAGAAAGAGAGCAAGTTCTTTCGCATAATCTTTATAGAACCTTATAGGTATCTCATCTGGTCCTGAAGCGTTTCCGCTACTAAACCATTGTAGCTGCTTTTCAGTTCCGCGATCGGTTATCTCAATATCTGCCATTTCGACGTTCGCACGACGATTGAAAGCAGGGACAATGTTACGATCTTCCGCGGTGAAACAACTTCGGAAGACCGAATTCAGTATTTCAGCCTTCTCTTTGTTATCTTCCGTTTAGCTGCCAGTGTGGTTGCTGAGAGAATGAATAGATGATTTTGACTCACTTACTGATTTTACATACGACCAAAATCTCTTGTAAGTAAGCTGTTTAGGTTTTTATGTTGGAAACACCAAGTTGGATGTGAACAGCGCGTAGCGTTGGGCAGTTGGAGGTGAGCCGCCAGCAGTGGTGGATGTGGAGAGAGAGATGCCAGAGTTTTGAGAGGTTCCTATAAGCGAACGATCTGGACGTGTGTCCACCAGAAATAGGAAATTTGTAAAGATGGATGTTTGTTCTCTATCAAAATCTTTCATTTGCTAACTATGCCTATCAGTAGTTAGTGCCTTCAGTAGTTAGAATCTTTTAGTTAGCTGGCAGTAGTGGCCCTCGCTGTATTGCATTAATTATTGAAAGTCAGATTGCGTTGCGCTAAAAATATTGTGTGTCAGTTTAGTGATGATCAGAGTAAGTAAAGAGAAAGCTGTTTGAGTACGTTGAGTTTTATTCAGCTGTCTCTGTATCAAATAACGTAAAAGTTTTTCCAGCACTGTCATTCATAATTTCTCAAAGGGATCGTTTCACTCTTAGGGTTTTTACTCAGGTCGGTTGGCAACGTCTGACTTTCAAAATAATTGAACGCTTCTCTCTTTGCTCTCCTTAGGCTCATTTTTGCTTTGTTCAGCTTTTGTTTGTCAGCTATTTTTTTACTTGTATTGAATCTGAGATGAAGTGCTCTTTGTTTTCGTAGCCCTTTTCTAACACGGCTGTTAAATCATGGTGGATCTTTCCCATCCTTTAAAAGCTTAATCGGAGCATACTTGTCTACGGCATATTGAACGATGCCTTTGAATTTTTTCCGTTTTTTCTCCACAATTCGTATCATGTCATTCCCACCTTTCATAACATTCCGTGCAGGACCCGTCGTCATAGATGCCGTCACAGACATTGTGGAATATGGCAGTGTCCACAGCATATTCATCATTAGGATAGCGAAGAAAGGGCAACACTAAGTCGCAGAGAATGTTGAAGTGAAGACTGTGATTCGTGTTTACGGTACGTTCAATAGGTAGGTAAAAGTTACGGCATAAAAAACATCAATACACATGATAGATCTCTGGTGTGGACTACAGCCTTCCCACACGCTTAAACGCCTCACTGGGCCATCGGTGTGCTAGACTCCTTGCATCGTTTGAGAAGAGGCAAAGTCGTGACTCGCCAGACCATACTGCCCGGCTTCACTCAGCTACTCCCCGGTTTCTTCGTTGTTTATCCTGTCAAAGACGAGCAGCTTTATGTGCTGCTGTGAACAATGACTTTTCACGAGGTACCCAACTCGATGTGTCCACTGCATCCTATTCTCTTCGCAAAGTTCGTTCGTAAACTAGTGTGAGGAGGACCTACGTACTGGAACATACTGTCACTGACAAGGCCTTACACTCTTCCTTGGTCCTGCTGGCTAAGGTAATTTCACGATCGGTGCACTTACGCCATATGAAGGGATAGAAAACTTCCCATCGGAATTTTTAAAACCAATGAGGGGAGGGCAACCAAACAGAGCTTCAATCAAGTCTTCGAATGAAGCACTAGTGTTACGACTGAATTCATGACATCCAGAGATTTATGGCTCTGTATGACATTTTCGTTTGTTTAGAGAGATGCATATGGGGCCTGAGGATAGCATAATCAAACGCTGAAACCGGTAGCCTTCAAAATAAAATAAAATAAAATCTTAAGTTACACGCCTACCGGTAAATTTAATTGACATTACCAATTACTTAACCAGCCGATGTCCCTCGTCCATGATAGACCAACAGAGTTTGAAACGACTACTCAGTTTGATGTGTCGAATCTGTGAGACTGACGACATACCGACAGACCTTCGGAAAAATGTCATCAGTCCAATTCCCAAGATAACAAGGGGCGATAAATGCGACAACTATCGTACAATCAGCTTAACATCTCATGCATCCAGGCTGCTGACAAGAATAGTATACAGAAGAACGCGAAAGAAGATTGAGGAAATGTTAGATGACCATCAGTTCGGTTTTAGGAAAGGTAAAGGCGCCAGAGAGGCAGTTCTCACGTTGCACTTCGTAATGGAAATAAGACTTAAGGAAAATGAAGATACGTTCATATGATTTGTCAATCTAGAAAAAGTGTTCCTCAATGTGGAATGGTGCAAGATGTTCGAAATTATTAGTAAAAAATAGGAGTAAGCCACATAGAGAGTCGTGTGGTATGCAGTGTGTACAAGATCGAAGAGGAAACGGTAAGACTGAGCCGGCCGGGGTGGCCAAGCTGTTCTAGGCGCTACAGTCTGGAATCGCGCGACCGCTACGGTCGCAGGTTCGAATCCTGCCTCGGGCATGGGTGTGTGTGATGTCTTTAGGTTTATTAGGTTTATGTAGTTCTAAGTTCTAGGGGACTGATGACCTTAGAAGTTAAGCCCCATAGTGGTCAGAGCCATTTTTTGGTAAGACTGAAAATCCAAGAAAGAGATGCTCGAATTCGAAAGGGTGTAAAACAAACATGTAAACTTTCGTCCCTATTGTTCAGTCTGTATATCAAAGAAGCAATGACGGAAATAAAAGGAAGTCTCGAGCTTGGGATTAAAATTCAGGGTGAAACTAAATGAACGATAGGTGCCACTGATGATATTGCTGATCTCAGAGAAAGTGAAGCACAACTACAGGATGCGTTGAATGAAATGAACAGTATAATGAGAACATAATATGGATTGAGAGTAAATCCGTGAAAGACGAAAGTAAATGAGAAGTAGCAGAAATGAGAATAGCGAGAAAGTTATCACCAGAATTGGGTATCACGAAGTAGAGTAATTTAAGGAAATCTGCTACCTAGACGATAAAATAAGGCATGATGGACGAAGGACGGAGGACATAAATGTTGCATAGGAAAAGAGGACATTCCTGCTCAAAGGAAGTCTATTGGTATCAAACATATTTCCGAAATAAATTTCTGAGAATGTACATTTCGAGCACAGCCATGTATGCTAGAGAACTACGGACTGTGAGAAAACCGGAAGAGAAGAGAACCGAAGCGTAGTGATGGTACAAAAGAATGTTGAATATCAGGTGGACTGATAAGGTTAGGAACAAGGATGTTTTTCCGCAGGCCGGCCGGGGTGACCGAGCGGTTCTAGGCGATACAGTCTGGAACCGCGCGACCGCTACGGTCGCAGATTCGAATCCTGCCTCGGGCATGGGTGTGTGTGATGTCTTTAGGTTTATTAGGTTTAAGTAGTTCTAAGTTCTAAGGGACTGATGACCTCAGAAGTTAAGTCCCATAGTGCTCAGAGCCATTTTTTTTTTTCCCGCAGACTCGGCGAGGAAAGAATGTACGGAGTTGTAAAGGGTAAGAACCGAAGAGGAAGACTGAGATTGGAGTACATCTCGCAAATAACTTAGGACTTAGGGTGTTATTTATTTACTCTTTCGGTATATACAAAGGCAATCATTCTTACATTAATTACAATGTACTTATACAACTATGGTAACAATACTCTTTACAAGTGCTCTTATAATACTTTACAACATTACAAATACTCTCGAGCCACTTTTAAGGCCGAGTCACTGAGTCTGTGTATGTCTTTCAAATCACCATCACATCCATACACTTGACACACGAGTAAATGTACAATTGTTTGGATTTCACCAAACTCACATTCAGAGCTGTGTGACAGGCCCCATTTCTTCATTAGTTGTTTGCATCTGCCGTCACCTGTTCTTAGGCGGTTCAAAGTTGTCCACAGTTTCCTTGGGACGTTGAGTCCCTCAATCTTCATGTTTGAGTCATCCACCAAATTGCAGTTCTTGTGTGCACTTACAGCCAATAGTCCCAAGTTGTTTTCGAGTTGAAGCCTTGAAGCTCTTCGACGATTTTCCAGAATGTTCCGGTAGCACATAGGGTGTTAATCTGAGATCAAGAGCTTGGCGCAGCAGAGGAATTCGTGGCGGGTCGTAACAAACTAGTCATAGGACTGATAACTCAAAATAAGTCTGAGTGAAGTTGAAAGGGTACAGTACCGCCCGACATTGAAAATAGGTACAACATTCTTCGTTATTCTTGTCAGAACAACATATTTTTTGTAATAATAACTCAATTTCACTTAATACACCGAAGCCGGATACCAATGTAGGAAAGAATGACAATTTATTTATTTAATTGATCACATGTGCACTCCCACAAAATAAATCCCTACACCCAATTTGGTGAGATCAGAGAAATGAATGAATGTATGGTCGTCTGCTAACTGCAGATAGTGAAGGTGAAATATATGATCATCTTTGAGACGGTCCTTTGGTCACCTATGGTCGAACCAAAGAGATGAAATTTACCTGAGCTTAGAGCGCCTGAAATGTGGCTGACCAATACGGTAGCAAGGTGTTCCCCCACCTTGACGGAGATGCGAGCTGACCTGAAGAACGGCCATCTTTCAGCACTCTTACGCTGGATCTTGTGTTGGTAAGACCTGTCTTAGGTGTGCTCCGTAAAGACAAAAGAGTGGATAGAATGGTATGCATGTGGAATATTTAAGAGTAGTTTGGAGTAATAATTTCTCTATTTCAGGAACTTTTGTGGGGAGAATTAAATGTCAGGCAGGTAATATTAAGGGGATCGTAGTAATCTTCGGAAGTGACCAACGGCCGGCCGCGGTGGTCTCGCGGTTCTAGGCGCGCAGTCCGGAAACGTGTCGACTGCTACGGTCGCAGGTTCGAATCCTGCCTCGGGCATGGATGTGTGTGATGTCCTTAGGTTAGTTAGGTTTAAGTAGTTCTAAGTTCTAGGGGACTATGACCACAGCAGTTGAGTCCCATAGTGCTCAGAGCCATTTGAACCATTTGACCAACAGTCACAATGAAATCACGTGTAGCAATAAGTTGAAATACTGCCGAGTGCTAAAGTTAAGCTGAATTACTAGCGTGTGTACTACAAGTTGGAGATATTTAAGAAATGGCGTGTGCAGGGCTTGAAAGTAGAGGCGAGTACTTCCACGTGGTTGAGGACTCGCGTGTGTGATGAATATGTTCTCAATATTACTTTGCGTGTTATGTTTCATTGTGACGCTTGATTCAAACTATAATACTCTGAGAGTGAAGCAAGGTGAGACAGCCGTCTATCCAGCAACGCAACTTGGCTTGCATTGCACAGGAAG
The DNA here is from genome assembly GCF_023898315.1 of Schistocerca nitens. Classification (NCBI taxonomy): domain Eukaryota; kingdom Metazoa; phylum Arthropoda; class Insecta; order Orthoptera; family Acrididae; genus Schistocerca; species Schistocerca nitens. The sequence continues at coordinate 280,916,400 of NC_064620.1, forward strand.
ACGTGCATATATACTCCAGAGTTCGTGGTAGGAAAGAAAAGTTACGAAGTGGGGCAGTGTCGTGTGAAACTGGGATGAATACTAATTGAAGTGGGAAAGCTGAAAGTGATGTGATTATAACGTTGTGACTATTCCTTGTGTTGAATTGCATGTTGCCAGTGTGGTGTATTTCATTTAATTTAAGTATGTGTGGTTTGCATGGGAGAGTAGCAAGATAGGTACAGAGGCAGTGGGTTATGCATGTTCCTTTTGTACCGCTCGGACTGGAGGAAATTTTCGATGATGGATGTGAGAGTCGAAGTGTGAGATACAGCAAAAGATCCACCATCCTATCCAGAAAGTGCACTATAGTGTTAGATAATTACGAGACCATAAGATAGAGAATCACCAATGTAAAGCCATGCCCACTGGGCGGAGTTTCTCATGTGTAATTGTTGTAGAAAATGTAATGGTGTGTTTAGGTTATAGAATTTATCGGAATAAAAAAGATATTGAAAAGAAAAAGATTGGTGGCCTTTTCCTTCGAAAGTATGTTGCCATGATATCCAGAATTTATAATGTGTGCGCCATTCATATTCAGTGCGATGGCCACGTGTTGATCAAAGCCGTTGGGTAAGAAAGAAAATGTGGTATTGCCAGTGCGTAGTGAACAGTCAGAGTTGTGTAAATTACTAATAGTCAGATGTCCGTTATCCGTTTCCGTTACGTAATATTCGAACAGGAGAATAATTTGTAACTTAATTATGAATACTAGAGCTCATGTTACTCGATAAATAAGAATGAATCCACTCGCTTGGCAGACCACTCATCTTGCAGGCCTGACTGCTTGATAGCACAGTATGAGCAAGGCATTGGGTGCCTCTCATAATTTCGATCTTGCCAGGATTGTGCTGTTAGGGTTTGCTGTTAAGATTTTTTTTTTGATGGGATTTTTCAAGATTTTTACGTATATTGTGATAGCGCTAAGAAGTAAAATTTTTAGTTTGCACTTTCTTTCTGGATTGGTGAGGATCTTTTATTTTTTTATGTACTCGATTGCTACGTCGTCCAAGGCTGAAAGATCATTGTATAATTTTTTTTTTATGTAATGTCCGTAGTAACTAGGTCGCAGTCGGAAAGTGTAGTTACCATGGAGAAGAGTGAATCTGGGGTGAACTTAGCAGTGGAGCAGGAAGTAGGTGTCGACCTTGGGTTAGTGAGCGAGAATGGCAAACTCTCGGAAGGGGCTGAATTGGTCAGCGGACCGCAGCTAGGTGATCCTTTAGGCGGCGGGCTTTGTCCACAGTCGGGGGCTTTTCCCGACGACGCGGGCGAGCCGGGACTAGGTCAGGAATGCAGTGAAAGTGTAGCTACCCCTAGCGAAGCTACGGTTTCTCAGGCAAACGAGGTGAGCGCACGGAAAGTAGCAAATGAAAATGTGCTACTGCAGTTTTTACAGAGGATGGATAGAGATAATATGGAAAGATTGGAAGCGATTGATAAAGATAATAAGGAGAGAGACAGAGAGACTAAGGAAAGATTGGAAGCGAATAAGGAAAGATTGGAAGTGATGGATAAAGATAGTAAGGAAAGATTGGAGACAATGGATAATGGAAATAAAGAGGCCATGTGGAAGCTACACTCAGTTATCGATGAGCATCTGCCCACAGTTGACAATCGGTGAGATGAGGGGGAGAAGAATCTGGGTGCGTTGAAGCAAGTATGTTACATCGTGAAAGAAAAAGCCAATAATTTGGAGGTACGAATAATTGCGATAGAGAGTGATATTACAGAACCTAGGGACGTGTTGCTGGATGAGAGAATCAAAGAGGTAGTGGAGGACTTACTTGCAGATAAACAAGGGGCATTAGACAGCGTGGAAGCTCAAGTCACCCTGCAGGAAGTGGCGCTAAATGAACACAAGGATGAAGTTGCGGAGGTAGTGGTCAGGATGAATAAGATTAGTGCAGATGTAGAAAAGATCAATATAAGAGGCGAGACAGGCTCTGAAAGTACGCAGCGAGAGGTTTATGCCAACCAGGAGGAGATACAATCACTATTACAGCTTAAAGAGGCGCAATTAGAAATAAGTAGGAAACATAGGGTAGAACTAGCACTGTTGCAATTAGCGTGCAGTAGCGAAGGTGACACACCACCAGGTAGATTGCAGAGGCAGAGTGAGATAAATTCAAAAAAAGAAAATAGGCAGAGAGAGGAAGACGAACTCAGAGAGTTAGAAGAACGGTTGTGTCGGATAAAACAGGTGGCAAACCCAACTGGGTATAGTCCAAGGTCGGAAAACATAAATGCGGAAGACACTTGTTTTCCGGATCCTGATTACTACCAACATCCATGCCTGTGGCTGTCTCAAATTCAAGATTCATTACCTTCATCATGGGGACCGCTCCTCAAAATGAAGTATGTGTATAACCATTTGAGGGACGAGGCTAGAGCGTAAATGCAGGAAGTTATTAAAGACTGTAGTAGCTACAAGAAATTTTGTGACAAGTTTTTAAATGAATTCTGGTCGAAAAGTAAGCAGGATCAGGTTAAGCAAAGCATTTTGGTGATGACAATTTGTAACGAAGGTGGTATATGAGATCCAGTGGCGTGCTATCAGGAAATGCTGAGACGAAATAGGAATTTGGATGTGCCATACGAACCTGG